>NC_143385.1:29564546-30764546 GCF_980474605.1 Leiobunum rupestre | reverse complement strand
AATCTTTAAAAATGTATTCGCCTAACTTTTTGGATCATTTTAAAACTCCCTTACTTTTTTGAACCTTTTCTAAATTCCCTGACTTTTCCCTGACCTTCTGGAAACATTTTCAAATTCCCTGCTTTTTCAAGGTTTTTCAGGTCGTGTACGAACCCTGTCCATCCTCAAGCCGCCTGTTGATCACCAATTATCTAGCAGTTCCGAGAGCAGAAAGCCAAATGAAATATACCAATTCCCTCGTCTAATCAGACCTTTCAGACTGAAATCCAAAGTACTTACTCCAGCTTGAAAGAAGTTCGTTCGGCATCCCCTAAACAACGGTTCTGCACATACCAAAATATCAACCAATTGGTGATATTTTAAAGTAATGTGGTTTTCTTGTTAACATGGGTGAAGCTACCTTCGATTATGCTTCTCCAGCCAAAGAGCTTATGAATTATACCGTCTTTGTTATATAAGCGGGAAATAAAATACACCAATTTTATTTTAGTTGGTCAAGAAGTTCAATTCCCTTCAAAACATCAGACCGTCTGTAGATAAACTAATAGTTCAATTAGTGTTCGTACGGGGACCCCGACCCCGACCCCGACCCCGACCCCGAAAGTCGGGGATCCCCAACTTTTGTCCCCGACCCCGACCCCGACCTCGACTGTCGCAAATCAAGTCGGGGTTTTCCACTTTTCGGGGTTATGTTTTCGTACTGTAATTTTAAATTTTCGCGCCGACGCACCCCGTTAAATCCTAAAAATATAAAATAGATAGGTTCCTTCTCTCCCTTTTTTCGTGGGCGACAATAGAATGATCCGAATGACCTTCGGCTGATGCCGCTGACGTGGTTCTCGCTTAACGCTTGATTTGGACTCGAGTCGATTTTAAGTTTTAGTTTCATAATTGCCGTTGTTTCGGGCTCTCTCAGTCTCAGCTAAGGAGTGTGGAGTTACAATTTTTGTAAATAACTTGTGAATTTATAAAACAACTTATTTAAACAATTACAATGCCTAAGCTATAGACATCTATTTTAAAATCTACCTATCTTATCTATTTTTACTATAGTCTTAGTCGATAATACAAAATAACGGTCAAAAATGCCGCCGATCAGTTTTGTAAAATATTTTCGGCGGCGTAATCGTCGGCCATTTTGGGTATGGAGATACAGGCCGGAAGGCAGGCAAGGCTGCCAGATTTCGATAGATCGAAACGGCCAACTCTCTCAAATGTTTTCGTTTTCAAAACGAAAATTTTGCGGCGTAGCTATCGACTAAGGCTATTACTAATAGTCCCTAGGCTCAGAGGCTGGCTTACACAAGATACACTATCTAATTTTAAACAGTAAAATTTCGGTATTTTTATAATTTTTCTATTCTTAATAAATACAAAGAATTTTCCATCCCCGACCCCAACACCGACTTGTTTTTCGCGGGGTTAGACCCACCCCGACCCCGACCCCAACCCCGACTTTATTTTGACCCCGTACGAACACTAAGTTCAACATTTTAAACCTATAACTAAAAATATTCTTGGGATTATGAAGAAAAAAATCTTCCGAAATGCTGTAAAATGCTTTGGAGATAAGGAAATAACTTTTTTCGGAGGAGGCTTCGGAGGGTATGATTAATTTTAGCCAAACAGGTTCTTAATATTTTATCAATTTAATATTTTATTTTAAATTGTTTTAGACCTAAAACTCCAAGCCTGCTCGATCATGTTCCCGATATTTGTTCAATGAGTGTGTAAATCATCAAAATGTAAGAAGCTTAAAATTTGTTAAAATATTTTAAATATTTTAATAATAATAGTAAATTATTTTTTATTTAAAGATTCTATAACTGATTACACTCCAGTTATTAAAATTGCTACTGACGATATTTTGAGGTACAAATTTAAAATGTTAGTTTCGATGAGTCTAAAACAGAAAGAGCTATTTCTTTCAATTCCAGTATTCAAAGAAAATTTACAAAATCAATAGATTATTTCTGGAAAGTAGTTTTTACAATATTATATCTTGTAAACAAACTTTATATTTACACATGAATCGATATAATTGCAATTTTAATTTCATAATAATTTAAATAAAAACACTATACAACTATAACTGGTACAATTTAAAATAAATGTGTGTATGCTGCCGTTTCGACACGCTTCACAAGTCTAATTAGACATAGCCGCGTTCACACTAGACACTTTCGAACCGTTTTAAAACGATTTCAAAAGACTGAAAATGTTCAATTTTATCTTTCGAAACAGTTTAAAAACTGTTCCAAAGTGTCTCGTGTGAACACGGGTTTTTTAAAGCATTTAATAACGATGGCGTACACGACAATATGTCGAAACATGTACCGCGATTTTAATTTGTTTATTAAAATTTATTTTATAGTGTACCGGTTATCGTGGTGTAGGTTTTATTTAAATTTCTTAGTTTGCACTAGTTTAGAGTGTTGCTTACGTCAGATTTTATTTCTTAATTTGCCATTGAATGGTGTCGACATACCTAGCTTTTAATATGGCTATTGATAGATGTAAAGCTGTTAGTCGAACACAACCAATTATATACAGCGTAATAAGTGTTGTTATTCGAAGCATATTAAATTTTTTATATCCGGTCGAATTTGCCAAATTTTTGTACTTCTCTCTATAGAACTAGAATTGCGAAAAAGCAAGTATATCAAATTCAAATTCAAGAATATTGTTTATTCTGTGGTTATATGATCGAAAGAGCAAATTAGCCTCCTTAAGCATCCAACTTCGGTACAAAACAAATCCTTTCAGACAAACTTTATCTTTCTAACGTGCAATAAAATATTTCCCACAAAACAGATGCGACGTGACTACCAACTCTTCCCTGGCCACAAAGGCACTCATATAAACCCGAAACAATGTTGCCACAGATATCATTCACCGACACAAAGTAGTTATAATTTGTGCTTGCTTTGAATGAAGCACGGACTTTAGCTTTAATATCAAAAAGATATTGACGACATTGATGAGATAGGAATACATTGGTCACTCTTTTGGATTTAAACATCATGTACTCTTCATTTTTGTGCTTCTTAGAACTGAAATGATATTTTGCAATCATTTCGTCCGAAAAGTCGTTTGGTATAACTTCAAGAAGCCTTTAGGGATTACTTCGCCAAATTTTATTGAAATAACGTTAGTCCTAGGCTTAAGAGTGACCCTGAAAAACAATTAACATTTATAAACTTTATTTAGGTTTAACTTATACGTAAGTCTAATTAAAAATACCTTGCTATCTATGTATAATTGAATATAAATGAAAATTCAAAAATATAAACAATCCTTTTCTTGGGAGAAGCCATGACTATTTGGTTTCAAACTTTACTCGCTAGTTTCTTTCACTGCAAAAATAATTCAGATCTACCCTAAACTTAGCCTTAGCATTACTCTTATAGTATTTCTTTAATCAAATATACAGTAAAATTATTTAAAATAAACAAAAGTGGTATAAGACAGTGACGCCTTTTTATTTCAAGTAAACAAACTTTTATAATTTTCCTTGTGTTTTTATACTTGTAAATTTTAATTAAATTTTAACAGTCATCTAGGTTAAGTGGCATTATCTACATGCTGCGTTTCTTAACCGACAGTCACTTGTTTAGGGAAACTAAGCCACCAATTTTCACGCTCACTATTAGCGGGTAAGCCTACTATAAATTCACTACCGCTGCAAGAATTATCATTTCAAAGGAAAATAAATTATAGGTCAATTGTTGGGGCCTAATTAAAAGGAAAAAATTCACTGTAGCCAATGTATTCGTTGTCTAGTACCAATTACTGCAAACGCTAATTAGTTTAATTTTCAATTTTTAATTTTTAATTAATGGCGTTGTTACTCTGGAATGTTCAGAGCTATTTATTGAAAGCGCGGCTCGTTACAAAGGTCGCTAATTGTTTCCTTTTAAAAATTAAATATCGATAATTACATTTCGCTGATAACTCATATAATAAAAGTTCCTATAAATATCGGTATAGAACATCCTCAATCATCAGAGTATCGTTCATTGAAATTCGTACCACTTCAATCTAAACCTACAACATGAAGGCAGCTGCATTGGTCGTTGTTTGCCTGATTTTGAAGACTTCGTTGGTCGTTGGTGAGTAATATTTTTAGGTATTTATTAAGGTGAACATTTTAGATTTTAGATGATTTCCAGATAAGGCCTAAGGTGGTGCCTTGGGTAATAGCCTAGCTAATTATTATTATTATTATAAGTATTTATCTTAACATTTTTGAAACTACTATAAATTTGACTTAGCGCTTAGGGGTCAGACATTCAAGGGCGTAGGATCGTTTTTGAGTTTGGAGAATACAGTGCGAGCCTCACATACCGCGAGAGGGAAGCGAGCGAGATGATACACAATATATGATATTATGAAAGTGGACAATATTTGTAAATTTTACTTCAATTGAAAGTTCAATTTGAATTCGCTCTTACTTTATTTTTAAAAGTTTTAAACGACACATTTATCTTTTTCCAAATGGTTGTAAAAACAAATTCACAATATTTCAGGGGGGAACAAACACAAGTAGAAAATTAAGAAGGGGACATTGTTCCCTGGTCCCCCTGGCTGCTTCGCCGCTGCAGAAATTTAATTTTGTGGCCATGGTACTTTGAATTTCATCAGAATACGCGGGATTTTCTGTAAAGAATTATCCATGTAAAGTTGATGGAAGGGAAATTGTAGGGTTTTGGATTTGAGGATTTTTATCCATGTTTTCGATCGGAATTGGCTAACTGTCCAACCTATCAGGAAGATCCTTAGTAAGTGACGTTTTTTAGTGTTAAACGGGCGTTTAGACAGTGGCGTAACTAAGGGGGAGGGGGCTGGTCCACTCCGGGTGCCACTCGTTTAGCGCCGTTTTGGGGGTAACACCCGACCGAGAAACAAATAAAAACTTACACCAACTATTCGAAAAACCTTTTTACACGTTTTGACTAAGTAACACCCATGCTAGCTACGCTTCTGCGTCTAGGTCATTATGCAAGAATTTGGTTAAATGAAAACATTTGTACTCACAGTACAGCCCTGAAATAAATTTGTAAATAACCTCTAATTATTTAAAAAAACTTAACCTGACAGAAACAGTTATCATAAGTAAAGTTCCTCATATTTTACCCTGGGGACGAGTGGACAGGTTACTTCTTTATCTGTGTTTTTTAACCTCGATTGAACAGTGAGTTTTTGTGGAGAGTTATTTATTTGGGATTTGGGTCGATGAAAAAAACTTTTAAGATCAAAAAACACAATTAAGTTGTCGTAACTTTTCGGAATAACAAGAAGGTTTTAGAAAAATTTATCTTGGCAACTCGAACTGCTTTTCCCCACTCTGGATAAATTTTTAAAGGTAAATGTTGTTTATGAAATAGACTTGGGTTTTGAGAGGAAGACCACTAAAAAATAATTATCCTGAAATTAGTTTCGACAAAGTAGCTTAAATCTTAAATTATATAAATAAAATTTTTGAATATAGTGACTATTATATTTTAATTCCAACGTAGTAACATGGACTAATTAACAACAGGGACGGTCCGGCATGGGAAAAAGTAAAAAAGAACAAGCATCGATGCACTCTAGCGGTACTCGCGGGCATAATAGGCTGGTGATTCAAAATAGGCGGGGGGAGTAAAATAGGGCAAGAAGCTTCCTTGGAATGCTTTTTAGATCATACTTATAGTAAAATATTCTGCTTACCGTCTGAAAGCAATTTCCAAATTTGTAACGGTTGTTATTATTATCATTGTATAATATTATTTAAAAATATAAAAGATCGTACCATGGCTTAATAGTTGCTTACCTTATTTATGATGAATAATTTAGAATTAGAAGATATCTTAGAATAAGAAGGGGAAAATGTATTATTTAACTATACTAATTATACTTTTTAACGTGATTACATAGACGGTTATGCGACACGTTTGGGGCTTCCTTTGTAAACAACAATCTTAAAATTCAAATAGCAACCGCTAAACCGTTTAAAATGTTTCCCGACAGATGGCGAAATTTCAAAAATCAGTTTCCAGTTTATGACGTTTGAATCACCAGAATAAAAAATATTTGCCTGGCAAAGCTGCTAAACGCCCTTACACTCTTTTTTGGGTCTTTATAGGGAAATGTTATAGATCTGGACCGTCCCTGTTGTTTAAGTCAATGGTGGTAATCTACGTGCTCCACTAATTACATTAATGTACCATATTTTTAGACTAAGTATTACAGGCAAACATTTTAAGCTATAAAATAATTTAAGTTTTTGCAATTTTGTCGAAAATTGCGTCTTTTAAAAATTTCCTTTAACCGGCAAAGTTACATATTTTAATTTAATCATCAAAATTTATTCTTTTTTGTTAATTTATACATTCTTTACTTTTGGCTTAAGACATTTGCAAGCTATCGCATCTGTGTTAGATATCATATATTGCAGAAGTGTTCGGATAATTAACTGCTATTTGTTTTCTTTGTCTCTCACACCAGATGCTGATCTCCTTCCATCTTACGGTGACTATGATGTGAACGATCCATTTGGTAGAAGTGCTGAACCAGGTGCACGAAGAGATGCCGAACCTGGTGCATAAAATAATTTATGTTTTCGCAATTTTAACGAAAATCGCGTCTTTTAAAAATTGCCTTTAGCCTGCAAAGTTACATGTTTCAATTTTATCATCCAAAATTTAATCTTTTTTGATAATTTATACATTCTATACTTTTGGCTTAAGAGATTTCCAAGCTATCGCATCTGTGTTAGATATCATGTATTACAGAGGTGTTCGGAGAATTAAATATTTTTTTGTTTGTCTGCCACACCAGATCCTGATCTCCTTCCATCTTATGGTGACTATGATGTTAGAGATCCATTTGGTAGAAGTGCTGAGCCGGGTGCACGAAGAGATGCCGAACCTGAGCAGTGAAATAAAATCAATAGGGCGTGCTAATCATACAATTGCCTTTTTCTCAATTTCGAAAAATAATCTTAGATCTTTACAAATGTTAAAAATTAAATTGGCGTTGTTTGAAAAAAATCTGTATTTCGATTACTTAACACTTTTGACGTGGTCTCGGCGTTTCACATTAAAAAATATTCATGAAATTTCTTTATCTGGTCTGTTGCTAGCATTCGTTTTCTGCCTATGTTTCAGTGGCACTATTAATATCATATGTAACATAATTACTCCTAAGTATGCATCTGTAAAATATTTCCATTGAAAAAAATTCAATTAGACCTTGTTTCACGCGGAACATACATTGAGCGGACCCAAAAATGCAAAAATGTTTATAATCCTTGCACTATTGAAAATGTTACCATGGAAATGTAAGCATGTGATCGCGAGGCACGAGCTAAGCTTGACATGGGCAAAGCCAGAAACGCGCGAGGAATTCTCACTAACTTCCGTTTCCCATCAGTAAAGTTGATGACGCGTATTTCGTCACGGAGTTGTAAGTGACGTGTTTTACGTCATATCCCGTGAACAAGGTTTCATTAACGAAAATGCCTTTATGGCAGACTTACGAGTGATTATGTTACATATGTTAATATTAAGAGAACTCTGCACTCAAACTCGCAGAGAAAACGCACATGCTAGTTTTTTTTTAAATATTATGGGTTTTCTATCCAGTCGTTGGTCTTAATAAATTTTCATTTAGAAACATATAAGCCTGGTTCTTTAAAATGTAAAAGCGGATGCATCTTTGTATGAAAGACTATGGTAGAAAAATCACTAATTTAAACACAAATATTTGAAATATTTAAAAATATTTTTATTGGTAAAACTTTTTCAGGCCATTTAAAGTTGGTAGTTCGTTTAATGCGAAACAAAATATTAAAGATAACTCTTGTTATCTCAGAGGTTAGACTTAATTTAAAAATCTATATTTTGGGCAGAATTAAGAGAAAACCCTGTTATTTGACATGAGATTGCGATGCTGTATTGGGTATTAACCTGTCTGATCATGGTTGTTTATTTTTAATTTGGTAGTGGCCGCGCAAGTAACAAATATTTCGTTTTTTTAATATACACATGAATTACATCAACTATAAGATTTCGTGTACTAACAAAAATATCCATTTAAAAAAGCATGGGATTACCCATTTCGTGATTAAAAATTAAAATTTGAAATTGAGATTTTTTGGTTTTCAGTGGTGAAAAACATTTTCGGTTGCCATGCCAAACCGAATGGGTAGTGCAGAGTCTCCATTTGGGAAATTTAATATCGCATATAGGTCTACATTACGCTCGACTTTGAACAAAATCGGCAATAAACACCTCGGGTACTGCCATTGTAAGAATAAATGTAAAAGGATTTCCTCAAGAATGTGTTCAGATGAGCCAGATTAGCCAGGTAATTAACAAATGGAAAACAACGTTTCTTCGTCAATCCTAGCATAATTGTTTCCCTTTTAATTGGGTGTAAGGAAAAAGGTCGCAGGCTCTTTCTTGGTATAGGCGGTGAATATTTGGGCGGTATTATAAAAACAGGCTCATATTCCCTGTTAACCTGAATGTATTATTTGGTTTTTAGAAGGCCACGCATCTTCAACAATCTTTATTAATTCTTCATTCATTTAAGTGTATGCTCGTTACGTGACCTTCTCCAAAGGTCAAAAAGTACTCGCATCGATTCGTAATGCGATGATCAGTTACGATAAACGACATGAAAGTTTGATAGCTGTACTTCCGGGTCGACTTCAATACAGCGTGTATCGAAATTATGATCTTTCCTTTCTCCTTCCGAAAAAGTTGATTCCATTATGGGCAAAAGCAAAAGCTAATGTATAATCCAATTTAAAGAAAGATGAATAAACTGTGATTTAAAATTGATTTTCTGAAGACTCTGCTCCGTCAAGCTCGGCTGTCACCCGTGTTCAAATCTCCAAGATTAAAAAAGTTGATGATTCGACATGTTTTTCTTTGTGGGATACATCAAATAACCAAGCTATTGGCCGTTTCGTTTCATTAATCTGGTAAGGACAGCTTTAAGAAAAGGAAATTATAAACGGTACATGTACATTATCAAAGATTTCCTTGATAATTAATTCGTAAATTTGTTAATTTAAAAAGAAGTCGTTATTTCTCACCTTGTTTGGGATGCTTTTTACACACAAAAGTTTCAAGGAATCTGACCGCCTACCTCGCCACCGGTGTTCGCATGATTTTTCGCGGTAAGTTAGATGTACAAAGACACATTACACATCAATCGATTGGAAATATTATGCCCTCACCGGCGTTGTTAATAATTATGAGATCCGGGTCCCGGAAGTGGGGCATTGGCCTATTTTAGTGATTTTTGGTGATTTTCGAATTTAAAAATGCACATCTTTTTTTACATTAAGACGGAATTTTGAATATTTAATTTTTATTAAGTATTGATAATTTCTGAACAACGTTTTCGGTTGCATTAATAAATTTTAGTTTTAAGTCATATTTCTGCCCAATTCGCGAGAGTCCACAACTGGGGTACGTCTTATTGTGATATTTGAAATTCGAGTCAATTGATAGTGGCTTCTTCAAACTCATTAACGTTTCACCTCCTTATTTTCAAAACCAGGTAACTTTGAAAAATTCATTTTTAATCAAATTCATCTTTTGTTTTTGAAGTTAATGTACTTAATGATTTTTCCCGTTTACTACGATATAAATAATTAACAAGCTGGCAAGCCAAAATATACCTCTCCTCGGAAGAGTTTTTAATTTTCAGTGAAGCGTAACTGAATCCGTGGTTCTGCGGTAGAACGCTCACCTGTCGTGCTAGAGGGCTCGGGTTCGAATCCCGGCCGATTAAAAAATTATACTACACCCAAAGGCCAAAAGAGGGCGCTTTTGGAAAAACCTTTTCCCTGATTCTAAGAAACTGGGTACGCAGTGATTAATCCTTTGCACCGAAAATGCGAACGCGTACGCAAGCCTGACAGACAGACCCACAGACAGACACGGTTATTGTAATACCCCTCCAGGGTACAAAGTCCCCTCGGAGAGGTAAAAAGCATTTTCATGATTTAAACTTGTCTTTCTAATTGAATCATCGTGGTTTGCACTCTTCGGTTGAGTTGAACTACGTAATGCAGCGCCCAGACGCGGATACAGGCTCTCTTTTGGAAGATATTTCTATGGTGAAATTATACTTTGCCTTATCAAATCTTCTATCTGGTAAAGACACTGCACTGGTGAGGATTTGATTCCAAATGAACTGCTCAAGGCTCTCGAAACAATAACTGAGGAACACTCTGGGGATTGTTTAACAGCGTATTACACAACGATGACATACCAAAACCATGGGGGAGGACGGAAATAAAAATACTTTTTAAGGGAAACAATAAGGATAAAGAACTCTTCGACTCATATCGACCAATATCATTATCCCAGTGTCTGTCCAAACTTTATGCCTTAGAGATAGATTAGATAAATTTGTCGAAGAAAAGAACATACTATGCGAACTACAAAACGGCTTCCGACATGACTGGAGAGGGTCTGACAATATATTCATCCTTACTCAGCTCATCGAGATGGCAAAGTTAGATCTGTCGAAGTACTAGGATTCAGTCTGCCTCTGAAAAATGTGGCAAACCCTTGTTTCTTTGGGCATTACAGTGGCTTTTACGCTCCATCTACAGGCTTTAAAGGCCAACACCCTATAAAGATACTGGTTGGAAGACACGTTAACGACCTGTTTTCCAAGCTCGGTGGGCCTGAAACAACGATGTCCGCTATCTCCGCGGTTATTTGCCTTGTACTTCGAACATCTTGGGAGGAGACTTATCAAAGCAAAGAAAGGGTTTAAATTCAAGCACCCATCAAATTCAGGTTTACTGCCGCAGAAACGGGAAAAGATCTACAGGACATCCTAGATATATGTTTTTTTTGCAAACGAGTATGGATTACCGTTCAATCTATAACGAATGTTTCTTTCTAATTTGGAACCCACATAGAGCGAAAGATTCGGAAGTGGTTACAATATGGGTTAATCGATTTATCAGAGTTTCTTCACAATTTGCCTTGGAATAACAATTACGGCATCTACGGACTATTTGGTGGAACACGAGATATCGCTACTAAGAAAAGCTAGACAACTCCAAGGAGCCGTCAAACACAAAGTGGTTCACTCTTACGACCTGTACGGTGTCTCTAGAACACTTTGGAACTCTGTTGTTGTGCCCAGCCAGACCTACACGAATGACGTCATATGTCTTACTCCTTCCACCACTCGAGCCATGGACAGGGCCCAAACAGCAGTAGGAACATGCGCGTTAGGATGTAACTTCCTCACCGCTAATGCCATCAAAGGAGAAATGGCATGGTTGACGTTTGAGGAAAAAGAGGCAAACTTAACTACTTGGGCCGTCTTATTCACATGGACGAGGTGGAACAAATCTTTCGATACCTCCGCGAAATGGGACATCGTAGACATTGGGCAAAGAAACGTGAAATGGAGATTAAAAATCCAAAAAGGTGTTTTTTTACATGCAAATCCACGCTCTTGCGCTTATTCGTTTTTGATAAAAATATTGTTTACTGCGCATAGTCCAACGTATTAATCGGTTGTTAGGAAAAAAATAAATTTTCGTGAAAAATGGTTAGTTTAATTTTGATTTTCCAACAACCTCAATATTTGTTAATTAACTGCAACATTAAAAACTAAAACTCTAATAAAGAAACCGTCTCGCAGTTGACTTTCTTTCCCATTATTAAGTGAACACGAGACGGTAAATTGGTATACAGATACTTCAAACCGTGATACGAAAACTCCACAAATAAATATGAATTATTTTGTGGAATTGTATCTATTTACTTACACCACTACTTTCATAAGTTTATATTACATAAAAGGGATACAAATTGAATATAATAAGAGAGTTTCATTAACCACACTGCACTATATCGGCTTTAACTATATAATTAATTGGATGGTTTTTCAAAACAAAAGGAAGTGTAATCATTTACAGCAGTGCCAAAAAAGACACAGTATCAATGAAGCTTGGCGTTTTTACTAAGTTTTTTTAACATACCTAAAACAATTATATAATGGACTTTTGAACTCGTGAGACTTCACAAGGAGCCGCTTTAATTAAATGGTTATTGTTTAGGGATATAATAAGCGACTGTTAATGAAACCTCCTTTAATTTATGCCTCTTATCAATCTAGATATTAAATACCAATTATTGTTTTTGCAAAAAGTTATCTTCTTGAGAAGAATATACATCCACCACGACTGACATTTCTACTGTACTGTAGTTTTCTATCTAAGGAGAGTGAGATTGAGAGTTCTAAATTCGATGTTTCTAAGGGGTGTTAAAACATGTGCGACGAAAATTGCTTTTATTTACTTAACCTTCGCTTGCTGTCGTCCGTTCTTCCTTTCTTAATCTGCATATCACAAAATTTTTCATTCCGTATATAACGAAACTTCTTATTCCTTATAGAGATAAGGGAGTGTGTCTACCGATAAGGGGGCACCTGCGGGCGGGGGAAACGTGGTGAAACGGGCCCCTATAGGGGCCCCCTTTTTGCGTACATTTTCGACAGGTCAAAAGGTCAATAGCTGGGGGCACCCCATTTTAGGGTCAATAGATGATTTACGATGTTACCCTCATAAAACCTGGGTCAATAGGTCATCTGCCCCTATGGTGGTGACACGATGTTATGCAAACAGCTATAAACCGTTAAATAGGGTGAAACGGGCCCCTGTAGGGGTCCCATTTTGAGGCAATATTCGGCAGGTCAATAGGTTAGGTCAATAGGTTAGATGATTTACGATGTTACCCCTGGGTCAATAGGTTAACTGCCCCTATGGCGGTGACACGATGTTATGCAAACAGCCGATCCGTCATAGTTAATATCTGGAGGCACCCCATTTTAGGTCAAAAGGTTAGCTGATTTACGATGTTATAACCCATAAAACACAGGTGTTAACCCATTTTAGGTCAATAGGTTATCTGCCCCTATTCGGCAGGCGGTGTGGACTGACACGATGTTATGCAAACAGCCTACCCGTCATAGTGAATGTCGGGCCTAGGGCACCTGTCTTTTCGAGTTGGTAATAAATAGTTCAATGGGTTTTCGCCGACAAACACTTTCAAACACTTTCGGGCCCCTAAGGGTTGTAAAAGGGTACCGTAAAATAGCGGGTGGTCATCGGTAAAAGTGTTTTGGAAAAAAAGAGCAGAGTGTATACAAATTATAAGGTTTTATTATTGCTCCCAATCGCTAGAAATTGGCTTTTTTTCCCATTCACTATAAATCGCAGCAGTTTGCCCCCGAATTAGTTTTATCTCTCCGAAATAATTTATGTACCCAAAATTGGACCGCCAGTTTATTATTCTTTTTAGGGGGATCTCTATGGGCGTTTAACATTACAATAAAGCTAAAGGGTCCAGTTTGGGGTACATTTGGTCCGAAATGGGGTACATAGGGGCGAAAATGGTGACTTTGGTTGTTTTTAGGGCACATTGGGTCCATTTTTGGGTACATCCGAATTTCAATTGGAAAAACGAAGAGCCGTAATTTGTTCCACCCATCCCTAAACTCCTTAAATTTATTGCTATAATTTATTCATCGCTGGCGAACCCTAGAATATAATTAATAAGGACAAGTTATTTAATTTTAATTTAGAACTTTTGTTTACATGATTACGACTAATCCGATATATAATCCGTTTAAATCGTAATTTATCTATATAATTGTAATTAATTCGACATTTTAAAGGGTTGAAACGAACTACCTTCTGCAACTTGTATAAATAATTTAATTAAAAGTTCTAACTCACGTATTTGTAGTGTCTAGCCGCAGTATCGTCTGACATACGAGGGACAGCGACAGTGGACCCAGGAACGTTATCTACACAGCTTCGGTTAGACATGATGCTCGAGAAACGGTTTGTAGTGTACTGCCGATGGATGACGGGGGTGAATGTCTTATATATATATAGCGATAATAATTTGATGACTAACGGGAGAGGCGGGGGTAGAACCTTCCATACCGGAAGTTATCTTTAAACTAAATTTATCAATAAACCAAAAAACGGATTTAAACTTTATATATTTTATAAAAAAGCAAATGGCATACAAATTATTAAAATACGCAAATAACTAAAATAAACAAATGACTAAAATATACAAAAAGAAATATTGACAAATAACTAATATATAGAAAGGAATTATTTACAAATGAAAAATACAAACGAGAAATGAAAAAAATATATACAATAATTAGAGGCTGTCGATGAGTAGTTGTTGGAGCATGTCGTGGAACAGCCCCTCTGTGTCGTATACAGCTTGGGACTGCTCCTCGCTGTCGGTGTACGCGAGACACGCTCCTACCTTCCATCGACACAACTCGCTTATTTCGAGCGAAAGTCTAAAAAAAGGTGTGGAGGTTTGTATGACGTAAATTAAATCGTCTGAAATAACTTAAAATTACCTTTGAGCGAAGGCCACGACTTCGAGACTGGGTTGGTGGTCTGCTCCCATGAGGTTCCTTTTTAGAAAAAAAGACTATGCAACACGGCGTTTTTTGTAAAAAAAATATATGCGTACGTTATAAGCGAGTCGCTAGGTGGGAATAACCGGAGCCTAGGGTCAATTTGGTCTAAGTCGACCGGCTCTACGGGGATTACATCCGGATATGGGGTGTCTAATAATAGAATTAAATAAAAAAAGAGACAAGGTATAAGATAAAGAATTTATTTATTTTTTATAAGAACACACGGTTATGGAAAATGAGATCTAATAAAACCCGCAGGGTTTGCAGGTCGCTGTCGAGCTGAACCGCCGACATCGCCAATGACGGGGAGGTCGTCACCGTCAGGAACGCCCGGGCCTCAAAGAGGGCCGAAACGTCTCTGATGAGACTAAAATATATATTTTAAAATACGGAATATATTATTATCAATATTTAGGTATAAATTCAAGCTTACCCATCCCCGTCAATGACGAAACCAGGTCCGGCGGTAGGGATTACGTCGGCGGGTCGCTGGAATTGCGGGTCCGGATAACATCCTTCACCCTCCGAAGAAGAGCGACTCCAGCTACCCGCTTCAGCAGCGGCCTCCAAACCCTGCGGGTTGAACAGGTGTTCACCCTCTTGCACTAAGGCGAAGCTGAAAGTATATATATTATTATTGAAAACCCCAGCCAAAATCGAAAAAGGGTTTATTTGGGGGGAAATATCAAAATAACATTTAGAGATCACCGAACTAAAAAACTCACATGTCGACGTCCTCATCCGAGAACAGAGGCGATGGACTTCTGGATGCCATGATAGCAGAGTTGTGATGTCTTAAGGATCCAGTTCCAGGGTTTTTATACCAAAAGGACCCCCATACCCACTTTGAGGGGGACCCACCATACGTAGGGGCCATTTGGGATGTAAAAACAAAAATCTATGAGAATCCCTCGTAGTTTAAACTGAAATAGTTAAAAGGATTTATTCCACATAGTTTATGGGGCTCCAAAAAAGTCTACGCGCAACAACATTCATTTATAACCATTTTTCGACAAAACGTTTGTCACCAAAAAATATCTAACACTTTGAGACGTCTTTTTTAAAAAGTTTTTGAGTATATAACTCTTTTACCATGACCATCCTTCGACGCTTAAAAACAGCTGTGAAAACAATCGCTTTTTATAAACATTTCGGTGCGTAAAAAAAGCACACTATTTTAACAATACCCGATTTGACGCGTCATGTTAAATTCAGGAGTCGCGCGTGGATCAAACTTAATTTGCATCGTAAAAAAGGTTAGGGTTGACACAAAAAAAGAGCCCCTAAACCATTTTCCCTTCAAAGAAAAAGACCGTAGGGGCCCACATCGTTCAATTAAGACTCGAGCGGCGTGGGCCCAAAGGATTCCACACTAAGGGTTTGGTGTCTAATAAAACAGCGGCTCGTAAAAAAATTTGGGGGCCGCTCGGAGAACAAGAAGGGCACCGTCAAAAAGTTTTTTTCGTATATTCACCCCAGTTTTGTCAAAATTGTCAAAAGAGTTTTCTGCGTTTCTTTTGAAAAACAACATGTGTCAGCGATAAAAGGATGAACCGCCAGAGGCCTCCCTTTTTAATTTTTTTATGGTTAGCCACTGCCTCTCGCTATCAAACAACTCTCTATTTTTTGATATGAGAGTTTCGTCTGATTTGAGAAGCGTACTATATTTAGCCAAATTAATTGAGAACTTGGGCCAAGTAACCTGAGAATTTGGTCAAGTTAAGTCCTATATCAGTTATATAAAACCTGAAATTATTTATTTTTTTGCATTCTAATTTAAACATCACTTTAAAAACCTTATGCAAGTCAGAATAGTTGTGTAGAGTACTAATAACGTAGATAAATATTTAGTGGTTCAGTTATGTGTAGGGAAGCTTGTTTGAAGATAAGTTTAAAATTAATTTGGAAAAAAAACTTGAGCTTTTTACAGGGTGGATACCAAAATTTCAAAATAAAATTTAATAAAAAGCTTGCTAAATGAAATTTTTTCACTTCCTAACAAAATCAATAGGTGAACACAGACTTAAAAAGATAATTTTCAACTATAGTTAACGGTAACTTCCCTTAAATTTCAAACTGAAAACACTAAAGTTTCATGCAATCCAATAACTTGGACTTTTGAAAAAATTTCACTAAGAATCATCACATTAAATGGGAGCTACGCTGCATCGTAAAATTAAAAACTCAAGCAATTTTTTTGCCCAAATTCATTTTTAACTTATCTTAAAACACGCTTCCCTAAGTCTGACTAGCTCTGTAGGTTAATAATAAAATAGCTAAATATTTTTTGGGGGTCAATAATTTTGATTCTGAGTGAAATATTTGCATATATTACAGTATTAGTTGAAAAAATTTCATTTATGTCCATTTTAAATTTTTTGTTGTATCGCATTATAATATTTTTTGCCGCGTAAAAGAAAAAAAATTTTTGTAATATATCATCTTATAAAATGTTTTGTAAAAAAATAAATATTTTTATTATCTTATAAATCAGACTAGTTATTTCTCCTTGCTCGCGTCATTTTTGTTTTTAGATTACGTAATTAATAGTTCATTGGTGCATAATAACGTAGAAAATGTTTTGGGTTCATTTGACCTGATGAAAACTTTTCATATGGTAAAGTTACTGGACTGAACTTTGACTTTTGAAATTTTTTCACTCAGAATCATCACATTAAATGGGAGCTACTCTGTATCGTAAAATTAAAAACTCAAGCAATTTTTTTTCCCCAAATTCATTTTTAACTTATCTTAAAACACGCTTCCCTAAGTCTGACTAGCTCTGTAGGTTAATAATAAAATAGCTAAATATTTTTTGGGAGTCAATAATTTTGATTCTGAGTGAAATATTTGCATATATTACAGTATTAGTTTGGCTAATTATTTTTTTTTCATCTGCTACCATACTCAATGGGTGAACATAGAATAACAAAGGTAATTTTCCACTATATTTGAAGCCAACTTCCCTTACATTTCACTATGAAAACACTGAAGCTTCTTTCAATGCGATAACTTTATTACATGCATTTTTTTGCCCAAGATTACAATTATTGAATCGAAAAAAAATGTGACCACCTTAGAATTACCCAACACAGGTATTCAGAAGAGATGGTGTTCAATTTAAAAAAAAATACTTTTTTTGGATCCACCCTATATCAGTTATATAAAACCTGAAATTATGTATTTTTTTTTAATTCTAATTTAACCATCACGTTAAAAACGGTAACTTCCCTTAAATTTCAAACTGAAAACACTAAAGTTTCATGCAATCCAATAACTTTGACTTTTGAAAATTTTTCACTCAGAATCATCACATTAAATGGGAGCTACTCTGCATCGTAAAATTAAAAACTCAAGCAATTTTTTCCCCCCAAATTCATTTTTAACTTAGCTTAAAACAAGCTTCCCTAAGTCTGACTAGCTCTGTAGGTTAATAATAAAATAGCTAAATATTTTTTGGGGGTCAATAATTTTGATTCTGAGTGAAATATTTCCATATATTACAGTATTAGTTGAAAAAATTTCATTTATGTCCATTTTAAATTTTTTGTTGTATCGCATTATAATATTTTTTGCCGCGTAAAAGAAAAATAATTTTTGTAATATATCATCTTATAAAATGTTTTGTAAAAAAATAAATATTTTTATTATCTTATAAATCAGACTCGTTATTTCTCCTTGCTCGCGTCATTTTTGTTTTTAGATTACGTAATTAATAGTTCATTGGTGCATAATAACGTAGAAAATGTTTTGGGTTCATTTGACCTGATGAAAACTTTTCATATGGTAAAGTTACTGGACTGAACTTTGACTTTTGAAAATTTTTCACTCAGAATCATCACATTAAATGGGAGCTACTCTGTATCGTAAAATTAAAAACTCAAGCAATTTTTTTTCCCCAAATTCATTTTTAACTTATCTTAAAACACGCTTCCCTAAGTCTGACTAGCTCTGTAGGTTAATAATAAAATAGCTAAATATTTTTTGGGAGTCAATAATTTTGATTCTGAGTGAAATATTTGCATATATTACAGTATTAGTTTGGCTAATTATTTTTTTTTCATCTGCTACCATACTCAATGGGTGAACATAGAATAACAAAGGTAATTTTCCACTATATTTAAAGCCAACTTCCCTTACATTTCACTATGAAAACACTGAAGCTTCTTTCAATGCGATAACTTTATTACATGCATTTTTTTGCCCAAGATTACAATTATTGAATCGAAAAAAAAATGTGACCACCTTAGAATTACCCAACACAGGTATTCAGAAGAGATGGTGTTCAATTTAAAAAAAAATACTTTTTTTGGATCCACCCTATATCAGTTATATAAAACCTGAAATTATGTATTTTTTTTTAATTCTATTTTAACCATCACGTTAAAAACGGTAACTTCCCTTAAATTTCAAACTGAAAACACTAAAGTTTCATGCAATCCAATAACTTTGACTTTTGAAAATTTTTCACTCAGAATCATCACATTAAATGGGAGCTACTCTGCATCGTAAAATTAAAAACTCAAGCAATTTTTCCCCCCAAATTCATTTTTAACTTAGCTTAAAACAAGCTTCCCTAAGTCTGACTAGCTCTGTAGGTTAATAATAAAATAGCTAAATATTTTTTGGGGGTCAATAATTTTGATTCTGAGTGAAATATTTGCATATATTACAGTATTAGTTGAAAAAATTTCATTTATGTCCATTTTAAATTTTTTGTTGTATCGCATTATAATATTTTTTGCCGCGTAAAAGAAAAATAATTTTTGTAATATATCATCTTATAAAATGTTTTGTAAAAAAATAAATATTTTTATTATCTTATAAATCAGACTCGTTATTTCTCCTTGCTCGCGTCATTTTTGTTTTTAGATTACGTAATTAATAGTTCATTGGTGCATAATAACGTAGAAAATGTTTTGGGTTCATTTGACCTGATGAAAACTTTTCATATGGTAAAGTTACTGGACTGAACTTTGACTTTTGAAAATTTTTCACTCAGAATCATCACATTAAATGGGAGCTACTCTGTATCGTAAAATTAAAAACTCAAGCAATTTTTTTTCCCCAAATTCATTTTTAACTTATCTTAAAACACGCTTCCCTAAGTCTGACTAGCTCTGTAGGTTAATAATAAAATAGCTAAATATTTTTTGGGAGTCAATAATTTTGATTCTGAGTGAAATATTTGCATATATTACAGTATTAGTTTGGCTAATTAATTTTTTTCATCTGCTACCTTACTCAATGGGTGAACATAGAATAACAAAGGTAATTTTCCACTATATTTAAAGCCAACTTCCCTTACATTTCACTATGAAAACACTGAAGCTTCTTTCAATGCGATAACTTTATTACATGCATTTTTTTGCCCAGGATTACAATTATTGAATCGAAAAAAAAATATGTGACCACCTTAGAATTACCCAACACAGGTATTCAGAAGAGATGGGGTTCAATTTAAAAAAAAATACTTTTTTTGGATCCACCCTATATCAGTTATATAAAACCTGAAATTATGTATTTTTTTTAATTCTAATTTAACCATCACGTTAAAAACGGTAACTTCCCTTAAATTTCAAACTGAAAACACTAAAGTTTCATGCAATCCAATAACTTTGACTTTTGAAAATTTTTCACTCAGAATCATCACATTAAATGGGAGCTACTCTGCATCGTAAAATTAAAAACTCAAGCAATTTTTTCCCCCCAAATTCATTTTTAACTTAGCTTAAAACAAGCTTCCCTAAGTCTGACTAGCTCTGTAGGTTAATAATAAAATAGCTAAATATTTTTTGGGGGTCAATAATTTTGATTCTGAGTGAAATATTTGCATATATTACAGTATTAGTTTGGCTAATTATTTTTTTTCATCTGCTACCATACTCAATGGGTGAACATAGAATAACAAAGGTAATTTTCCACTATATTTAAAGCCAACTTCCCTTACATTTCACTATGAAAACACTGAAGCTTCGTTCAATGCGATAGCTTAATTACAGGCAATTTTTTTGCCCAGAATTACAATAATTGAATCGAAAAATTATCCAACTCAGCTTATCAGACTTCGGCAAAAGTGGTTTTTAAGTGAGGGTGTTAAATAATAAAATATACTTCAGCTTTTGAATTAAATTTACTGTTAATATAACGGTTAATCGACGAACAGGACTTTTAACTGTTGCGTACAGCAACTATCTAGTAATTCTAACGTTAAAAGTTGGTACTGGAATTTACCTGTTAAAATTTAACAGGAATTTAACAGGAAGCTACAGTAATTTTTCACAGTGTAGCATATGAAAGTATTAATTTTCAAAAAGTGCATTTAAATTGAAGTGAGTCCTATTTTTGGATTATCCTTGTTCCTCCTTCTTTCATCCCAGCATGTATCCCCTTTTATCATGGTTTCTCTCCAAAAATCTTAAATCAGTAGGTCTCGATCCTATTTATCTTCCACCATCCCAAATTGTCAGCTTTATAATGTAATAACAAAGAACCAACAAGGCCATCATTTATAAAATCTTCTGTGATTGTGGTGATTATTACATGGGGGGGGGGGGGGGCAATGCCGTAGCCCATTTCATCAAAGGCGTAAAGAGCCCCAAAATTATAAACAACCCGTACAATAATTCTCCCCCTTAGCGAACACCTTCGTGTTTTTGGTGCCATAATGCTAGATGGGACTCAATAGACATACTAGCTCAACCCAAAATTACATAAAACTCATTTCAATGTACGCGAATCCATCGAAATTTAAAAAAATAAATCTGCGCAATGTTTAAACCGTGACGATGGTTCCTTTTAACGTAGCCCCGTTTTCTCCACTTTTTAAAACGTGTTTATGGTCCTCACCCTCTCACAAACACACACAACAAACCAATTCATCCTCTCGCAGAATCCACCATTCCGACAATAAAAGCATCGAGCGCGAACGAAGATATCGAGCCCGGTGCTCATAGAACACGTCGACGGGGTCGACTCGCCTTTGAGAAAAAACGCTCGCGGCTAAAGAACAGTAGCCCCCCCAACTATATGTATGCATAAATATTTTTTCGTCCCAAAGTTTTACCATCGTACTGTCAGACTTGTAAAAATCCCTGAAGAAGAAGGAACAGTTCCTCCGAAACGATCGATTTTTTAAATAAATATATTGTTAATTTTAAAAACTGTTAAAGTCTCTTTTCACTAAGTATTTTTAAATATTTGAATATCGGAATTGTATTTTGCCCGCGTTAAAAGTAGAGTTTAGATCTATAGTCGTTTTAAGAAATACTCGTGATATAGGTTCAAGTGCCAAGCATATTTAAGTACTACAATGATATTAAAATAAAGTTTAAAAATATTTCCATTCTACGTTACTTTAACAACGAATATTCTATGACGTCAAAACACTCAAATCCATGTTTCAAAGTCAAATTAACCGCGCAAAACACTTAAATCTATGTTTTCATTTGATTTTTAAATTAACCGCGACGCGCCCCCAGACCGCGTCCCCCCAGGGGAAATCAGCGCACGCGCGCAAGACGGCGAGGTGGGGAGGGCTTCGTATATCAACATATTGTGTTCAGGCCAACTTGTTCACTATGCTATATTGTTTTACTAGTCACTATATAATATCTGAGTTTTACGCGCACTGTGATTTTCGCAACTTACCATTAATATATTAGCATCTCTGTATAATGTATATAAACAAGGTATTTCACAAGGCGTCGGTTAACGCGTTGCAGGTACATTAACATCTCTCCAAAATATCGCGCTAATCATTCAATCAATCAGCTACATCAATGACTACATGTAAGTCGTTCCGGCTTCGTAGGTATGTCTCTTAAATAAATAAATAAATAAATCTAACCGTCATATTAACATTTGTAATAACACATATTGTACTTTCATTACTTGAAACTTCAGATTAGTTAGATTGTATCGCTAATTAATCCACTGAATATTTTAGTATCCCGTTTTTGTGAATAATTCCAAACCGAGTTAGTTTTGTTTGAAGTTACGAGCAGACCTGTTTCAATAAAGTATTAAAACGGAATTTATTTTTCCTGTGTGACAGAGAAAAGATTCGTTCATACCAAAAAAAGGTAATGTGAACTTGTCGTATTGTCGAAAACGTATACAGTTAAATTGTTAAAGCTCTTAAAGGTTGGTTTCCGCTAGGGCAAAAAGGACATACCGGAGACGTCGACGCAAATACTTCCCCGAGCTCATCGGTTTTCCCCTTTCGATAATAACTCGTGGAAGTTTAAGATAATAATAGGTAATGACTAAAGTAGCTAAACGCTAATAGTAAGTTTTGACTAACGTAGTTTAATGATAATAGTAAGTAATGACTAAACGCAATATTTAACCATGGTTAATTTAAACTAGTAAATAGTAAGTAATATACTATAGAGACAGATACTTCATGGTTTAAAATAAACTTTTATTAAAAATAATATTGGGGAAGCTTTTTCGAGCCCACTCGTTCCTTTTCAACCCAGATAGAAATGGCTAAAAAATCCAAATACAAACAGATAGAACGCGTAAAAAGTCATAACCTGAGCGGCGCGCGTAATCGGATAATACAGAAATATAAATTACTTGATCAAAACGTTTTACGAATAATTTTGAGAGCTTTATTCCCGACCTCAAAGGTGGAATAGCGCTTAGATAGAAGACCCGATATGTTCGCGAATTCCGACAACGACCATATTTTCAAACTATGTTTATTATATTTTTTCTTTCTTTATTTTATTTTGTTTAATTATATATATTTAAAAATGAATTTGGTTTCCCATAAGAAATGCTACCCTCCCCACCTCGCCGTCTTGCGCGCGTGCGCTGATTTCCCCTGGGGGGACGCGGTCTGAGGCGCGGATTTCTCGGGGGGCGCGGTCTGGGGGCGCGTCGCGGTTAATTTAAAAATCAAATGAAAACATAGATTTAAGTGTTTTGCGCGGTTAATTTGACTTTGAAACATGGATTTGAGTGTTTTGACGTCATAGAATATTCGTTGTTAAAGTAACGTAGAATGGAAATATTTTTAAACTTTATTTTAATATCATTGTAGTACTTAAATATGCTTGGCACTTGAACCTATATCACGAGTATTTCTTAAAACGACTATACATCTAAACTCTACTTTTAACGCGGGCAAAATACAATTCCGATATTCAAATATTTAAAAATACTTAGTGAAAAGAGACTTTAACCGTTTTTAAAATTAACAATATATTTATTTAAAAAATCGAACGTTTCGGAGGAACTGTTCCTCCTTCTTCAGGGATTTTTACAAGTCTGACAGTACGATGGTAAAACTTTGGGACGAAAAAATATTTATGCATACATATAGTTGGGGGGGGGGCTACTGTTCTTTAGCCGCGAGCGTTTTTTCTCAAAGGCGAGTCGACCCCGTCGACGTGTTCTATGAGCACCGGGCTCGATATCTTCGTTCGCGCTCGATGCTTTTATTGTCGGAATGGTGGATTCTGCGAGAGGATGAATTGGTTTGTTGTGTGTGTTTGTGAGAGGGTGAGGACCATAAACACGTTTTAAAAAGTGGAGAAAACGGGGCTACGTTAAAAGGAACCATCGTCACGGTTTAAACATTGCGCAGATTTATTTTTTTAAATTTCGATGGATTCGCGTACATTGAAATGAGTTTTATGTAATTTTGGGTTGAGCTAGTATGTCTATTGAGTCCCATCTAGCATTATGGCACCAAAAACACGAAGGTGTTCGCTAAGGGGGAGAATTATTGTACGGGTTGTTTATAATTTTGGGGCTCTTTACGCCTTTGATGAAATGGGCTACGGCATTGCCCCCCCCCATGTAATAATCACCACAATCACAGGAGATTTTATAAATGATGGCCTTGTTGGTTCTTTGTTGTTACATAATAAAGCTGACAATTTGGGATGGTGGAATATAAATAGGATCGAGACGTACTGATTTAAGATTTTTGGAGAGAAACCATGATAAAAGGGGATACATGCTGGGATGAAAGAAGGAGGAACAAGGAGAATCCAAAAATACGACTCACTTCAATTTAAATGCACTTTTTGAAAATTAATACTTTCATATGCTACACTGTGAAAAATTACTGTAGCTTCCTGTTAAATTCCTGTTAAATTTTAACAGGTAAATTCCAGTACCAACTTTTACCGTTAGAATTACTAGATAGTTGCTGTACGCAACAGTTAAAAGTCCTGTTCGTCGATTAACCGTTATATTAACAGTAAATTTAATTCAAAAGCTGAAGTATATTTTATTATTTAACATCCTCACTTAAAAACCACTTTTGCCGAAGTCTGATAAGCTGAGTTGGATAATTTTTCGATTCAATTATTGTAATTCTGGGCAAAAAAATTGCCTGTAATTAAGCTATCGCATTGAACGAAGCTTCAGTGTTTTCATAGTGAAATGTAAGGGAAGTTGGCTTTAAATATAGTGGAAAATTACCTTTGTTATTCTATGTTCACCCATTGAGTATGGTAGCAGATGAAAAAAAAATAATTAGCCAAACTAATACTGTAATATATGCAAATATTTCACTCAGAATCAAAATTATTGAATCCAAATAATATTTAGCTATTTTATTATTAACCTACAGAGCTAGTCAGACTTAGGGAAGCTTGTTTTAAGCTAAGTTAAAAATGAATTTGGGGGGAAAAAATTGCTTGAGTTTTTATTTTTACGATGCAGAGTAGCTCCCATTTAATGTGATGATTCTGAGTGAAAAATTTTCAAAAGTCAAAGTTATTGGATTGCATGAAACTTTAGTGTTTTCAGTTTGAAATTTAAGGGAAGTTACCGTTTTTAACGTGATGGTTAAATTAGAATTAAAAAAAAATACATAATTTCAGGTTTTATATAACTGATATAGGGTGGATCCAAAAAAAGTATTTTTTTTTAAATTGAACACCATCTCTTCTGAATACCTGTGTTGGGTAATTCTAAGGTGGTCACATTTTTTTTTCGATTCAATAATTGTAATCTTGGGCAAAAAAATGCATGTAATAAAGTTATCGCATTGAAAGAAGCTTCAGTGTTTTCATAGTGAAATGTAAGGGAAGTTGGCTTTAAATATAGTGGAAAATTACCTTTGTTATTCTATGTTCACCCATTGAGTATGGTAGCAGATGAAAAAAAAATAATTAGCCAAACTAATACTGTAATATATGCAAATATTTCACTCAGAATCAAAATTATTGACTCCCAAAAAATATTTAGCTATTTTATTATTAACCTACAGAGCTAGTCAGACTTAGGGAAGCGTGTTTTAAGATAAGTTAAAAATGAATTTGGGCAAAAAAATTGCTTGAGTTTTTAATTTTACGATGCAGAGTAGCTCCCATTTAATGTGATGATTCTTAGTGAAAATTTTTCAAAAGTCCAAGTTATTGGATTGCATGAAACTTTAGTGTTTTCAGTTTGAAATTTAAGGGAAGTTACCGTTAACTATAGTTGAAAATTATCTTTTTAAGTCTGTGTTCACCTATTGATTTTGTTAGGAAGTGAAAAAATTTCATTTAGCAAGCTTTTTATTAAATTTTATTTTGAAATTTTGGTATCCACCCTGTATCATATATTTAAAAAGCTCAAGTTTTTTTTCCAAATTAATTTTAAACTTATCTTCAAACAAGCTTCCCTACACATAACTGAACCACTAAATATTTATCTACGTTATTAGTACTCTACACAACTATTCTGACTTGCATAAGGTTTTTAAAGTGATGTTTAAATTAGAATGCAAAAAAAATAAATAATTTCAGGTTTTATATAACTGATATAGGACTTAACTTGACCAAATTCTCAGGTTACTTGGCCCAAGTTATCAATTAATTTGGCTAAATATAGTACGCTTCTCAAATCAGACGAAACTCTCATATCAAAAAATAGAGAGTTGTTTGATAGCGAGAGGCAGTGGCTAACCATAAAAAAATTTAAAAGGGAGGCCTCTGGCGGTTCATCCTTTTATCGCTGACACATGTTGTTTTTCAAAAGAAACGCAGAAAACTCTTTTGACTATTTTGACAAAACTGGGGTGAATATACGGAAAAAACTTTTTGACGGTGCCCTTCTTGTTCTCCGAGCGGCCCCCAAATTTTTTTACGAGCCGCTGTTTTATTAGACACCAAACCCTTAGTGTGGAATCCTTTGGGCCCCTACGGTCTTTTTCTTTGAAGGGAAAATGGTTTAGGGGCTCTTTTTTTGTGTCAACCCTAACCTTTTTTACGATGCAAATTAAGTTTGATCCACGCGCGACTCCTGAATTTAACATGACGCGTCAAATCGGGTATTGTTAAAATAGTGTGCTTTTTTACGCACCGAAATATTTATAAAAAGCGATTGTTTTCACAGCTGTTTTTAAGCGTCGAAGGATGGTCATGGTAAAAGAGTTATATACTCAAAAACTTTTTAAAAAAGACGTCTCAAAGTGTTAGATATTTTTTGGTGACAAACGTTTTGTCGAAAAATGGTTATAAATGAATGTTGTTGCGCGTAGACTTTTTTGGAGCCCCATAAACTATGTGGAATAAATCCTTTTAACTATTTCAGTTTAAACTACGAGGGATTCTCATAGATTTTTGTTTTTACATCCCAAATGGCCCCTACGTATGGTGGGTCCCCCTCAAAGTGGGTATGGGGGTCCTTTTGGTATAAAAACCCTGGAACTGGATCCTTAAGACATCACAACTCTGCTATCATGGCATCCAGAAGTCCATCGCCTCTGTTCTCGGATGAGGACGTCGACATGTGAGTTTTTTAGTTCGGTGATCTCTAAATGTTATTTTGATATTTCCCCCCAAATAAACCCTTTTTCGATTTTGGCTGGGGTTTTCAATAATAATATATATACTTTCAGCTTCGCCTTAGTGCAAGAGGGTGAACACCTGTTCAACCCGCAGGGTTTGGAGGCCGCTGCTGAAGCGGGTAGCTGGAGTCGCTCTTCTTCGGAGGGTGAAGGATGTTATCCGGACCCGCAATTCCAGCGACCCGCCGACGTAATCCCTACCGCCGGACCTGGTTTCGTCATTGACGGGGATGGGTAAGCTTGAATTTATACCTAAATATTGATAATAATATATTCCGTATTTTAAAATATATATTTTAGTCTCATCAGAGACGTTTCGGCCCTCTTTGAGGCCCGGGCGTTCCTGACGGTGACGACCTCCCCGTCATTGGCGATGTCGGCGGTTCAGCTCGACAGCGACCTGCAAACCCTGCGGGTTTTATTAGATCTCATTTTCCATAACCGTGTTTTCTTATAAAAAATAAATAAATTCTTTATCTTATACCTTGTCTCTTTTTTTATTTAATTCTATTATTAGACACCCCATATCCGGATGTAATCCCCGTAGAGCCAGTCGACTTAGACCAAATTGACCCTAGGCTCCGGTTATTCCCACCTAGCGACTCGCTTATAACGTACGCATATATTTTTTTTACAAAAAAAGCCGTGTTGCATAGTCTTTTTTTCTAAAAAGGAACCTCATGGGAGCAGACCACCAACCCAGTCTCGAAGTCGTGGCCTTCGCTCAAAGGTAATTTTAAGTTATTTCAGACGATTTAATTTACGTCATACAAACCTCCACACCTTTTTTTAGACTTTCGCTCGAATTAAGCGAGTTGTGTCGATGGAAGGTAGGAGCGTGTCTCGCGTACACCGACAGCGAGGAGCAGTCCCAAGCTGTATACGACACAGAGGGGCTGTTCCACGACATGCTCCAACAACTACTCATCGACAGCCTCTAATTATTGTATATATTTTTTTCATTTCTCGTTTGTATTTTTCATTTGTAAATAATTCCTTTCTATATATTAGTTATTTGTCAATATTTCTTTTTGTATATTTTAGTCATTTGTTTATTTTAGTTATTTGCGTATTTTAATAATTTGTATGCCATTTGCTTTTTTATAAAATATATAAAGTTTAAATCCGTTTTTTGGTTTATTGATAAATTTAGTTTAAAGATAACTTCCGGTATGGAAGGTTCTACCCCCGCCTCTCCCGTTAGTCATCAAATTATTATCGCTATATATATATAAGACATTCACCCCCGTCATCCATCGGCAGTACACTACAAACCGTTTCTCGAGCATCATGTCTAACCGAAGCTGTGTAGATAACGTTCCTGGGTCCACTGTCGCTGTCCCTCGTATGTCAGACGATACTGCGGCTAGACACTACAAATACGTGAGTTAGAACTTTTAATTAAATTATTTATACAAGTTGCAGAAGGTAGTTCGTTTCAACCCTTTAAAATGTCGAATTAATTACAATTATATAGATAAATTACGATTTAAACGGATTATATATCGGATTAGTCGTAATCATGTAAACAAAAGTTCTAAATTAAATTTAAATAACTTGTCCTTATTAATTATATTCTAGGGTTCGCCAGCGATAAATAAATTATAGCAATAAATTTAAGGAGTTTAGGGATGGGTGGAACAAATTACGGCTCTTCGTTTTTCCAATTGAAATTCGGATGTACCCAAAAATGGACCCAATGTGCCCTAAAAACAACCAAAGTCACCATTTTCGCCCCTATGTACCCCCATTTCGGACCAAATGTACCCCAAACTGGACCCTTTAGCTTTATTGTAATGTTAAACGCCCATAGAGATCCCCCTAAAAAGAATAATAAACTGGCGGTCCAATTTTGGGTACATAAATTATTTCGGAGAGATAAAACTAATTCGGGGCAAACTGCTGCGATTTATAGTGAATGGGAAAAAAAGCCAATTTCTAGCGATTGGGAGCAATAATAAAACCTTATAATTTGTATACACTCTGCTCTTTTTTTCCAAAACACTTTTACCGATGACCACCCGCTATTTTACGGTACCCTTTTACAACCCTTAGGGGCCCGAAAGTGTTTGAAAGTGTTTGTCGGCGAAAACCCATTGAACTATTTATTACCAACTCGAAAAGACAGGTGCCCTAGGCCCGACATTCACTATGACGGGTAGGTTGTTTGCATAACATCGTGTCAGTCCACACCGCCTGCCGTATAGGGGCAGATAACCTATTGACCTAAAATGGGTTAACACCTGTGTTTTATGGGTTATAACATCGTAAATCAGCTAACCTTTTGACCTAAAATGGGGTGCCTCCAGATATTAACTATGACGGATCGGCTGTTTGCATAACATCGTGTCACCGCCATAGGGGCAGTTAACCTATTGACCCAGGGGTAACATCGTAAATCATCTAACCTATTGACCTAACCTATTGACCTGCCGAATATTGCCTCAAAATGGGACCCCTACAGGGGCCCGTTTCACCCTATTTAACGGTTTATAGCTGTTTGCATAACATCGTGTCACCACCATAGGGGCAGATGACCTATTGACCCAGGTTTTATGAGGGTAACATCGTAAATCATCTATTGACCCTAAAATGGGGTGCCCCCAGCTATTGACCTTTTGACCTGTCGAAAATGTACGCAAAAAGGGGGCCCCTATAGGGGCCCGTTTCACCCCCGTTTCCCCCGCCCGCAGGTGCCCCCTTATCGGTAGACACACTCCCTTATCTCTCCTTATATTAACGAAACTTCTTATTCCGTATATTAACGAAACTTCTTATTCCGTATGTTAACGAAACTTCTTATTCCGTATGTTAACGAAACTTCTTATTCCGTATGTTAACGAAACTTCTTATTCCGTATGTTAACGAAACTTCTTATTCCGTATGTTAACGAAACTTCTTATTCCGTATGTTAACGAAACTTCTTATTCCGTATGTTAACGAAACTTCTTATTCCGTATATTATCCAAACTTCTTATTCCGTATATTAACGAAACTTGATAAACTGTATATCACAAAATTTTTCATTCCGTATCTTATATATAATCTTATATATATACCTCAATGTTTGTGTGTTTTTGGATTCCGTGGACCGATCGACGTCCCCTTAGTATACTCCCCCCTCGATCTCGTTCTCTCCCTCTCTCTAGAACCCGTTCCGGTTGTCCCGCTTCGTTTTCACCCTCCCGCAGCCACTAATTAGACCCCAGTCAACAAATATTTTTTACCATATTATTTTTCGGTATTCTTTCGCGTATCTAAAGTTAGCGAGTTTTGCTTTTCGCCGGTATTCTTTACCGTATTATTTTTCCGATTTCTTTCGCGTATTGAAAGTTAGCGAGTTTTGCTTTTCGCCGGTATTCTTTACCGTATTATTTTTCCGATTTCTTTCGCGTATTGAAAGTTAGCGAGTTTTGCTTTTCGCCGGTATTCTTTACCGTATTATTTTTCCGATTTCTTTCGCGTATTGAAAGTAAGCGAGTTTTGCTTTTCGCCGGTATTCTTTACCGTATTATTTTTCCGATTTCTTTCGCGTATTGAAAGTTAGCGAGTTTTGCTTTTCGCCGGTATTCTTTACCGTATTATTTTTCCGATTTCTTTCGCGTATTGAAAGTTAGCGAGTTTTGCTTTTCGCCGGTATTCTTTACCGTATTATTTTTCCGATTTCTTTCGCGTATTGAAAGTTAGCGAGTTTTGCTTTTCGCCGGTATTCTTTACCGTATTATTTTTCCGATTTCTTTCGCGTATTGAAAGTTAGCGAGTTTTGCTTTTCGCCGATATTCTTTACCGTATTATTTTTCCGATTTCTTTCGCGTATTGAAAGTTAGCGAGTTTTGCTTTTCGCCGGTATTCTTTACCGTATTATTTTTCCGATTTCTTTCGCGTATTGAAAGTTAGCGAGTTTTGCTTTTCGCCGGTATTCTTTACCGTAATATTTTTCCGATTTCTTTCGCGTATTGAAAGTTAGCGAGTTTTGCTTTTCGCCGGTATTCTTTACCGTATTATTTTTCCGATTTCTTTCGCGTATTGAAAGTTAGCGAGTTTTGCTTTTCGCCGGTATTCTTTACCGTATTATTTTTCCGATTTCTTTCGCGTATTGAAAGTTAGCGAGTTTTGCTTTTCGCCGGTATTCTTTACCGTATTATTTTTCCGATTTCTTTCGCGTATTGAAAGTTAGCGAGTTTTGCTTTTCGCCGGTATTCTTTACCGTATTATTTTTCCGATTTCTTTCGCGTATTGAAAGTTAGCGAGTTTTGCTTTTCGCCGGTATTCTTTACCGTAATATTTTTCCGATTTCTTTCGCGTAATGAAAGTTAGCGAGTTTTGCTTTTCGCCGGTATTCTTTACCGTATTATTTTTCCGATTTCTTTCGCGTATTGAAAGTTAGCGAGTTTTGCTTTTCGCCGGTATTCTTTACCGTATTATTTTTCCGATTTCTTTCGCGTATTGAAAGTTAGCGAGTTTTGCTTTTCGCCGGTATTCTTTACCGTATTATTTTTCCGATTTCTTTCGCGTATTGAAAGTTAGCGAGTTTTGCTTTTCGCCGGTATTCTTTACCGTATTATTTTTCCGATTTCTTTCGCGTATTGAAAGTTAGCGAGTTTTGCTTTTCGCCGGTATTCTTTACCGTATTATTTTTCCGATTTCTTTCGCGTATTGAAAGTTAGCGAGTTTTGCTTTTCGCCGGTATTCTTTACCGTATTATTTTTCCGATTTCTTTCGCGTATTGAAAGTTACCGAGTTTTGCTTTTCGCCGGTATTCTTTACCGTATTATTTTTCCGATTTCTTTCGCGTATTGAAAGTTAGCGGGTTTTGCTTTTCGCCGGTATTCTTTACCGTATTATTTTTCGGTATTCTTTCGCGTATCTAAAGTTAGCGAGTTTTGCTATTCGCCCGTATTTTTACCGTATTATTTTTCGGTATTCTTTGGACTTTGACAAGTCAGCGAGTTTTGCTTATCGCCCATATTCTTTACCGTATTATTTTTCGGTAGTCTTTCGCGTATCTAAAGTTAACGAGTTTTGCTATTCGCCCGTATTTTTATCGTATTATTTTTCGGTATTCTTTGGACTTTGACAAGTCAGCGAGTTTTGCTTATCGCCCATATTCTTTACCGTGTTATTTTTCGGTAGTCTTTCGCGTATCTAAAGTTAACGAGTTTTGCTATTCGCCCGTATTTTTATCGTATTATTTTTCGGTATTCTTTGGACTTTGACAAGTCAGCGAGTTTTGCTTATCGCCCATATTCTTTACCGTATTATTTTTCGGTAGTCTTTCGCGTATCTAAAGTTAAGAGTTTTGCTATTCGCCCGTATTTTTGCCGTATTATTTTTCGGTATTCTTTGGACTTTGACAAGTCAGCGAGTTTTGCTTATCGCCCATATTCTTTACCGTATTATTTTTCGGTATTCTTTCGCGTATCTAAAGTTAGCGAGTTTTGCTATTCGCCCGTATTTTTACCGTATTATTTTTCGGTATTCTTTGGACTTTGACAAGTCAGCGAGTTTTGCTTATCGCCCATATTCTTTACCGTATTATTTTTCGGTAGTCTTTCGCGTATCTAAAGTTAACGAGTTTTGCTATTCGCCCGTATTTTTATCGTATTATTTTTCGGTATTCTTTGGACTTTGACAAGTCAGCGAGTTTTGCTTATCGCCCATATTCTTTACCGTATTATTTTTCGGTAGTCTTTCGCGTATCTAAAGTTAACGAGTTTTGCTATTCGCCCGTATTTTTATCGTATTATTTTTCGGTATTCTTTGGACTTTGACAAGTCAGCGAGTTTTGCTTATCGCCCATATTCTTTACCGTATTATTTTTCGGTAGTCTTTCGCGTATCTAAAGTTAACGAGTTTTGCTATTCGCCCGTATTTTTATCGTATTATTTTTCGGTATTCTTTGGACTTTGACAAGTCAGCGAGTTTTGCTTATCGCCCATATTCTTTACCGTATTATTTTTCGGTAGTCTTTCGCGTATCTAAAGTTAAGAGTTTTGCTATTCGCCCGTATTTTTGCCGTATTATTTTTCGGTATTCTTTGGACTTTGACAAGTCAGCGAGTTTTGCTTATCGCCCATATTCTTTACCGTATTATTTTTCGGTATTCTTTCGCGTATCTAAAGTTAGCGAGTTTTGCTATTCGCCCGTATTTTTACCGTATTATTTTTCGGTATTCTTTGGACTTTGACAAGTCAGCGAGTTTTGCTTATCGCCCATATTCTTTACCGTATTATTTTTCGGTAGTCTTTCGCGTATCTAAAGTTAACGAGTTTTGCTATTCGCCCGTATTTTTATCGTATTATTTTTCGGTATTCTTTGGACTTTGACAAGTCAGCGAGTTTTGCTTATCGCCCATATTCTTTACCGTATTATTTTTCGGTAGTCTTTCGCGTATCTAAAGTTAACCAGTTTTGCTATTCGCCCGTATTTTTACCGTATTATTTTTCGGTATTCTTTGGACTTTGACAAGTCAGCGAGTTTTGCTTATCGCCCATATTCTTTACCGTATTATTTTTCGGTAGTCTTTCGCGTATCTAAAGTTAACCAGTTTTGCTATTCGCCCGTATTTTTACCGTATTATTTTTCGGTATTCTTTGGACTTTGACAAGTCAGCGAGTTTTGCTTATCGCCCATATTCTTTACCGTATTATTTTTCGGTAGTCTTTCGAGTTTTGCTTTTCACGTACCGTATTACTTTTCGGTATTCTTTCGCGTATTGAAAGTTAGCGGACTTTGCTGGTTACTTAGCTCTTCAGTCGGCTAATTAAAGAACAAACTCAAAGGTAGCTATCCCAAAGTTATTAGGAAGAATCGTCAGAAGGAAATAAAAATACGAAGTTTTCTTAAGAAAGTTTTGTTATGGTGACTTACTTTTATTACGTACAAATCAAAACGATCCCTGGCGAAGCCGGGTTTTTAAGCTAGTACTGTATAATAGAAACTTCTTATTCCGTATATTTACGAAACTTCTTATTCTGTATATTAACGAAACTTCTTTTTCCGTATATTAACGAAACTTCTTATTCCGTAAGTTAACGAAAATTCTTATTCCGTATATTAACGAAACTTCTTACTCCGTATATTAACGAAACTTCTTATTCTGTATATTTACGAAACTTCTTTTTCCGTATATTAACGAAACTTCTTATTCCGTAAGTTAACGAAAATTCTTATTCCGTATATTAACGAAACTTCTTACTCCGTATATTCGCGAAAAATCTCGTTCTATATTTGCATTCCCTACCATGTAGTTGCGTTCCATAATATGAAGTTGCGATCCCTACCATGTAGTTTCGTTCCCTACCATGTAGTTGAATTTCCTACAATGTAGTGGCGTTCTATAATATGTAGCTGCGTTCCATTCCAAGTAGTTGCGTTCGCTACCATATATAGTAGTATCGAAGTTATTTGTCTTAAATGTAGGTAGATGAGAGGTACAGTTACAATACAAATATTACAAAAGTGAAGTCTTTACAATAGAGCAAGGCACTTGTATTCGGTGGTGGAAGATATAATTGCAATGAATTACATATAAGCTAGATATAGTTACAAAGAAATGTAAGCAGGAGATAAATTTCAATAATTACGTTAATTCCATGATAGTAGGGAATTGACATGAGAATATATCTATTTGGTTATCGTATTTATTGCAAGTAACTTGCATACGCAAGATAGGTGAAAGTATTTTAGCTTTATGAAACGTAATTTTTGACGCGTGGCATGGTTCGGCACGTGAAAACTTAAATAAGGGGTTAAATCAGTTAGCAATGAGCGATGTAGAAGTTTCCAAACAAAAGTAATCTTACGTTTATCTTTATAAAGTGTGATAGTATCAAGGCTCAAACAGTCCAGAAGGTATATGTAGTAATAGGGTCGTTTCTTTCAAAAGTAGGTATGGGCAAGTTCAATAAATTTTCGCTGTACCCCCTCAATTCTATCGAACAGATAGTTGGCACAACCGCCCCAAGACAGAGCGCCAGAGGATAGTTTGGAGCGCACCAGAGTAAGGTAAAGAGTCCGAAAACAGTTGATTGAATTAAGTACCCGCGCTAGGCGAAGGATATCAAATAGAAGGCGCCTCGATCGACCAACGACAAAAGTGATTTGTTCACGGAAAAAGAGACCACTGTCTAATAATGTTCCGAGGTCCTTTAAAGTGTAAGTTCGCGGGACAGGAACGGAATTGACATGGTAGGCAGACATATTGCAGTTTGACTTTCTTGTAATGAAATTGCTAAATTTTTTTAACCGTTTATAAGTAAGTTGCTTTGTAAACACCAGCTAGAAATACTGTGAAGGTCAGATTGCAGCGCTTTACAGTCGTCGACGCACGTAATTGTTTTGTATAATTTATTTTCATCCGCAAATTGGATTACTTGGGAATGTTTTATCACAGTAGGCAAATCTTTGGCGTATATATTGTATAGGAGAGGACCCAAGGAACTGCCTTGAGGTACTCCGCAAGTTGTTGCATAAGGCACAGTTGTTAAGCAGCCGTTACATTTGATGACATTGGATCTTCCGGTTAAGTAGTCCGCCAACCACAGTGAGGCAGGACCTGTTAGACCATAATGCTTTACCTTGCGCACAAGGAAGGGGTTGGGATACCTGGTCGAAAGCTTTTGAAAGGTCAATTGATACGACATCAACCTGGCCTTGGCTCAAAACCTGAGGCATTATATCGTTTAAAAAAGACACGTGATTTGTCTCCACGGATCTTGATTGTATGAATCCATGCTGGCGTTCAGTAAAGCTATTTTTAAACCAATGATAGAGAACTTTGTACGTAACGGCGTCAAAAACCTTGTCGAAAAAACACAGTAGCGAAATCGGGCGATAATTTTTGACATCACCAGCGTAACCCGACTTGTAAATTGGGGAGACTACAGTGCACTTCCACAGGTCAGGGAAGATACCAGTGGATAGTGAAAAGTTAAATATATGTTGTAATAAGGGAGATAAGATCGTAAAGCTTCCTCTTATGATAAAAATTCGAACATCATCAATGCCGGTAGAGTGGGTTAATTTTAGACCTTTATAGTGATTCTGATAACCGTCTCGTCAATCGTGATGTCCGAGAAGGTGTCAGCAGTGGGAGGTATCTCTGAGAGAGGGAAATTACTGGTAGCGATTTGGTCATCGGTGGCTACGTTGCTAAAGTTGACAGCGAAATTTTTGGCTATTACGTGAGGAGTAGAAGTTAAAGAGGAATTGATATCCAGTGAAATGGAATAAGATTTTGGTTTGAGTCTTGCGTTAACGAAGTTCCACAGGTGTTTGGGCTGTGAGAGTGAGTAAGCATTTGTGATCACGAGCTATTAAGTGCTTAATATGTTTCCGCAATAATTCGTATTTGGCTCGGTCCTCTGGTTTACTAGTGCGTCGGAATTTACGATGATAACAAGATTTGCTATTGACCATAAATATTTTTCCTATAAATTATTTTTGAGCTTAAGAAAGCAGGCATGATAAAAAGGACAACGCTTAATTATATATTTACACTTATAATCAAGGAAAACTTTATATTTCTTTTAAATAATACACCTTTACGATCGTGTTTATGGAAAGTTGGTACTATCAATTTTATAAAATTAAAATTGTATATCAATAAAAATAATATTAGAATACTTAACTTAAAAATAATCTTAAAAACGTCAAAACATCAACCAGCTCGGCTAAATAGAAAAAGGAAAATTGCGTTATTTGTTTCATGAGTCTAAATGTTATAGTCTAATCATAAAATGTCTCCTTTCGTTGAAAATCTAAACAACATGTGTAGATTGACGTTTATTTTTCAAGATGTTTAAAAATTTTACGGTTCTTAGTGCTCCATAATTCCTTTAATAAGTTTATAATTTTGGTGTGTAGTTTTGAAACTCCAAAGGGCTTAGAATTGATTGAATTTTACCAACTTAAATTTTAATAATTCTGAGCAAAACTGGAGTAATATTTTGACGGAGTCAAAAATAAAATGTATTAATTTTGGGAGGCTAGGGTTAGGTTAGTCTGCTAAGTTTCAAATTGGTTTTTGAGGTGTTTAAATATGGAGCAAAATTTTACGTGCACGGAGCAAAATAAGAGCAATAATTTGACGTTGTCAAATTTGAATATTATTATTTTCGGTAGGCTAGCGTTAAGTTAGCCCACTAAGTTTCCAATTAATTTTGAGTGAATTTAATATTAAGCTAAATTGTATTGGCACGGAGCCCAACAAAGCATTTTCCCTATCTTCTCAAAATACAGATATCCTTTAAATGCTCACCCACTTAATAGAGCTCACCCAAGCTGTATCTTGGAGGGAGCTGCGAAGTAACAATTTAAGAAAGAATTGACGGTCAGAGCTTTTCGGTTCAAAAGAGACCGCTAATCTTCTCTAGCTAGAAATATTTATTATTGCCTAACTTAAAGGTAGCAGAAACTTTTTACTTATATACAATAAGAACTTGAAAAAATTATAAATAAAAACCATGGTTGCAAAGTAAAAATTTTAAAAAGTGTTTAATAAAATAACAAATGAAATATTTAATAAATTGTTTTTAAATTTTTACTTTGTAAGGTTTTTTTTATTTAAAATTATCTCATTGATTAGAAACTACATCGAAGAAACGACTGTAATAAGATTTTATTTTAATATAATTTATATGTATTTATCAGATCTAGCTTCTGTTGAACCAGATAGTGGAAATGTAAGAATCGTTGATCATCCATAAATTTAGAACGTCATACAAACTTTAAGATTGTATCAAGTACAGATTCCCAAAATTTTACCAAACACTAAAAATTAGTAAATAATACATTTTCTCTTTCAAACCATTCTTCTTTTGGTATTGCACGTGTGGATCGTGTTACAGAAAGCCAGACACTTGCATCGGAGTCCAAACTGAAAATTCTGCCATACAATTTGACGGAAATCTTTTTTTTTCACCTTAACCAGTTTCTACACACGTTTCGTACCATTACTGTTTTCCCTATTTGTTCAATATTGTTTTAAATGAAATAAAAAACACACGCTCTCGAACATAAGAAATAATTATTGTTATTTAACCATTTGCCGATCGATTATCCAAGGATTTTTTTAATATCAATATAAAAAACTAGACAATTAACTATTTCACAATTATCTACGAGGTCTTTAGACAAATATGGCAAATATTCAGAGTTCGATGCAAGCAAAAAAGAACATTGTTTAAAAGAATCATTTCAAGGTGACATCTCAATGTATCTATATATGTTTTCTTTCTCTAAGGACGTCCCAAAAACATATTTAAAGAACAAAATAAGATAATTATGACATGTTTTAATGAAGCTTAAGCTATTTTTGCTTATGATTGGTTTTGTCTGTGCATTAGTTTTTGAGTAGCGTTTTTATGATTTTGGCGCTCAATCCAACGTCTCTCTTGGTCCCTAAACGACCAATATTGCGTATGTACTGTAACAGGGCTCTGATCCGCACTGTCAGCATTTCTTCGCCTCAGCCACCACAGTAGTTTAGCGACGTAGGTTGGCAATTGCAGGAAAGACAGTCCAAGCCATATCCCCATGTATCCACCAAGATAACCAAAGAGCTCTGGACTCTGCAAATAAATAGAACAGTTTTATTTAGTTTTCTTTAAGACTTGACAAAGCAAATAGATTAGGAATGCAATTAAGTCAATCATATCACGTTTTTATTAACTTTAAGCAATTCTCAGTTAAAGCAATCAAGAAATTAATATAGTACTATTCAGTAATTGAAAGCAAAGAGCAATACATACAAAAACGCAGAACATTCAAAATAATAAGGTGTTGTAATGACTTTAATCGGTATAACATTTTTCTCATAAAAGATATATAGCCTTTATAGCTTTAGTAACTTGTTTCTTAGGCTTTTAAAGCGATTTTGATGCAGCTCTTATACTTGCTTTAAGTCAGAAAATACCCACCGTCCAGTAATGGAGGGTGGGGCAGAATTTGTCTAGGCTGTCGGGTTGACATGGAAACAAACGTAAAAGAAAATCAAAAGAACCAGAAATAAGCACTTCAACGTGACCCTGCATTGGGAGACTAGAGACCATCAGTTTACATCAGAAAGAGGTATAGCTTCCATTCCTGGGCAGTGTGAAAAATCATGGCTTAAGACAAACACTTAAAAGATAAAGAAGTCGATCTTATCCCCTTTAAAGAGATGTATTTTTCGCTCTTTTTCTCTCTACTTGTAAGATTTCCCAGATTTAACAATTTTCAAAACTAACGCCGTTATTGCTACAGCTTTAGACACAGGCGCAACAATTGCCCCTTAGATCAGGGCGTGATCCCGGGTGTATGTAGTTTGGGGATTATCCTATGAAGGAAAGGGCTTAGGAGTTACGATCCGAGTTAAGCTAGAAATATCGGTAGAAATAGCGTATCCGTTTTCTGTAACACGTGTCGGTCTTCCGTGTAAGTTAGAGAATTCAAATTGGCAAATCGCGACGTGTTTACAGAAGATTTATTAATTTTAAAAATTTACGGAAAACTAGCACGCAATGCCTGCGTGCTCGCAGCAGGATTTCGGGTGAAACTGTATCACAAGTATACCATAAACGATTTTTTAAATTTGTAAGAGATGCTAAATCGGGAGTCGGTGCCTTAGACCAGGATCTGGACGTAGCTCCATACGAAAAATTGAATAAGACCAAGAAGGATGATCTCTTTGGCCAATGGCCGAATACTTTTCGACGCTTTGGTCCCATTCGACCAAATTCCCATTCGACCGTATTCAGGTTTTATTGGTGTCCCATTCGACCGAAAGTAGCCCAAATGTGCGATTTTTAATTAAATATATTTTTAATCTCATTCGACCAAATTTCCATTCGACCTAGCCCAATCTAATAAGGTCGTTACTTCTGAGATAGAGCAGGACACGTGAAATCAAAATTTGTTTTTGGTGTGTACTAAGGAGTAATACTAAAAAAAAACTTTTTAGTTGTAGTATATTATATGACGGATAAATACGTGTGTAGACTATACTAGTGTAAACATATCTTATTCTTATAAGTATTGTGGATCTATATTATACCAGTATATTTTCAATCCACCATCTAACGGGATCAAGCGTGGAAAATAGGAGTTTTTGGCGGGAAAATAATGAAATCTATTTTAAGGGAAAACGAGTAACCCTATACTTTACCTTATATTATTTCTTTAGTGTTAGGTTGACTTATAGAACATGCAATGTATTCTAAGTATTGGCTCCAAACAGCGCACCCCCCTCCTCGATCTTTTTACCCAAGTGGGCCGTCAATAACGCGACCTACAGGACCGTACCTAGCCTAACGCACCTAGAATTGTCCAGCCCGATAATAATCCAACCTAACCCAATTTATAGCTTTTCATTATATAGTACCTTATCGTTCCTTAGCTTGATTTTAGAGAAAAATCTGAAAGGGATCTTTAACCTACCCGAATGTAAGTTAAATTAGGCTTTAAAGAGTGTAATAGGCCAGGAAGGTGTCCTGCAAATTAGCAGAAATTAATCCACAGCGAACAGATACGCCAATTACTTTTAGTTAAAAGTCAAGAGATGATGCAAAACTTCGTGGAAAAATTTCTAATATACATCAAGCCATGGAACGATATAAGGTACTATAATCAAAAGCTAATTTTAGGCCAAAACCTACGATATCTCCCGAAAGTCCTCTACTTTGGCCTAAAATAAAAACGGCACGTGCATTACGTGCCTCAAGTGCTTAAAACTCGTAAAACGAAAATAATTGAGTTACATATAATAGTGAGGTTTAATATTTAATTAAAACTTTTCCCGACCAACATTTTATCTTTTTGGTTTTTGATTAGTATAGACCAAAATGAAAGTATGATTTCATGTGTCCTGATTTATCTTGGAGGCAGATCTATAGAACAGCCCCAATCTAAAAATATAAGGTCGAATGGGAAGGCTATTTATCAATTGAATGGGACCGTTAAATTTCCTAGCCCTTTGCGAGGAATCACTAAAAGGAGATTCTGAAAAAGTATCTGCAGCTGGATCTAAGACCGAAATTCAAACATTAACCCTTCAATTCCCCCGATAGTGGTATTCGCGTCGCCAATATGGGTTCTGCTTTTAAGGAGAGTACCCGAAGTGTTTATTTCCGATTTTGTTCAAAGTCGGGCGTAATGTAGACCTATATGAGACCTATTCAATTTGCCGTGCCAACCGAAAATGTTTTTGATCACTTAAAACAAAAAATATCCATTTAAAAAAGCATGGGATTATCTCGGTTTCACGAAAAATTAAAAAAAAATTAAATCATGAAATGGGTAATTTGGACCACATTTAGGTAAATGTCATCAAGTTTGGGTAAATTGGAACATTTTTGGGTAAAATAAGGAAATAATCTTATTTTTGTTTTAAGTGCTCAAAAACATTTTCGGTTGCCATGGCAAATCGAATAGGTAGTGCAACGACTCCTTTTGGGCAATTTCAAACCTCATATATAGGTCTACATTAAGCCCGACTTTGAACAAAATCGGCAATAAACACCTCGGGTACTCTCCTTGTTAGTGGAAGTTATGATGGTAAGTGGTGCCATTTCTCTATTTAACTCATGCAAGCAGACGGTTCTTTTAGTTAACAATTGTATCAAGGTGTGTGTCAAAATGGACGGGATTTTGTTATACATATAAACCTGTGCCATAAACTTTCTTCATTTGTATTTTAAGTAATATTTCAATTTGTTTTTGAAATAAGATTAGACAACAACATTAAAAAAATTGTAACCAAGACCTTTCCCTTCCCTTCGCTTAGGCTTGCCTAGGACTACGGGAAACGTTAATGATCCAAATTTAATTGAAAATGGTCCAAATAGTAAAAGTTTCCTTCTAGGTATGAAAAGTGGGTAAGGAAAAGTTAAAAAGGAAACGTTTAGCCAGTCTGTTGTAAATTATATATTAATATTTAAAAATGGTTAATTTTGAGAAAAACTCATAAAACTAATTTTTAAATAATTTGTGCTTAATCAAAATCCAGTTTAAAATCCGTTATATTAATTTTTAATACCATAGTCAATTCTCTTAAAAAAATATGTTCTTCTATATTTGTGGATTAACGAATCATTGTAACTTATGGAAATTGAATACCGTTTAAGACTTGGTCCTGTACTACGTGTAACTACAACAAACTATTACGAAGCTAGAATATTCGCTTAATTTAAAAATAGTATTTCTTAATAATAATAAAATTATAATAATAATCAGCTAGGTTAATACCCAAGACACCACGTTAGGCCCAAGTCATCTAGGGACTTTTTAGTGTCTTAAACAGGTGGCTGGGTTACAATGCGTAGGTGGGTGCACTTGCACATAAAATATCATTTTGCAGTGTCCAACTTAATACAAATTTGCTTTAAGTGTGAAAATTGAAATCAGACTAAAATTGTAATTTACTTGGTATTCTGGCTTCAGAGTGTGAACTTCCAGGTTTCCATTTTTAAAATAAACAAATACTTGTAACATGTTTGGCAGTAATTCAGAACTTGCACCCCCTTTCAGAACTTAATAAAATATTAGCATTGGAAAATATTATTTACACATACTGGTTTCATACGTTGCCATAAATTAAACCGCTTTCCAAATTGACGTATATTTGGGTAGTTAATAAATTATTTGCAGAATTTCCCACGATTAATTGTAGTCTTTCCTTATCTGCTAATTTAAGCTTATGTAGCATGCAACTTGTCTAAAAATAATACTAATAATACTAATAATAATAATAACTCAACAGCACGTGACTGGAGTTATTGGTAGCGGCCTTCGATAGGTCTTTGATTATCTAGCTATTGAGCAGTTTGAATAGTCTTACAAACTATTCCAGACTCCATGTTTATACTGCACCCTTATCAATATTAGTAAAAATGTATATTTATATATGAATACGTTGCATCTTTAAGAATAAAGGCAAATAATTTGCATTCTTCAAGATCAAAATTACCTTTGATTTCTTGAATTCAGTTTTCCACAATTTTAGTAAAGGACAATTTTTTCGGAATCTGAAAAAATGAAGGCTTAAGGAATGCAATTAAACAAATACTTAATTCTGAAAGATCTTAATTAATGATGAAAATTTATCGGAAATTAATCTGGTCATCGATGACCAATGTGTCAATTAATATTTCCGCTTAAACGACTCTTTAAAATAACTGAAATGATAGTTTCCAGAAAATAAATTGAAAAATGATAAGAGTTAGCATTTAATTTAAGACAATGACTTCTAATTCTGAATCTTTCGCTTACTGTTCTTTTTTGCCTTGAATTTTGTAGTGGCCCTAGCATGTTTTTCAGAGGGTTATATAAATAAATGTTAATGCTTTTAAAAATTTAATATAATTTTTTATTGTTTTTTTATTTATTTAAGTTTCTACATGCATTAAACGTTAACACCATTTTACAACAGGGGCAAATATTTTACAAAAACCAGTTCTCTGAATTTCAAAAAACGATTTCATTCTTTGAATTTATACGGTAAAGAAAGGACTGATATTCAAATATTTACGGAATTCTCGTAACTTTACTTTCCACCCCTCTCATCCTGTACTATTTTTTGAACGAGTGACAACTGTGAAGGAGATGACCCGAGGTGTTACAAACCGATTTTGTTCAAACTCGGGGGATTGGTTGACCTTCATGTAACTTGAAAAACCCTAAAGGGAATTTACTCAATGGGCAACGGTTTTGCCATGGCAACGAAAAATGTTTTTGACAACATTAAATGGAAATTTGGCCATTGAAAATAACATGGGATTTTGACCGATTCCCCCCTGTGAAACATTTTAAAAAATTGAAACAAATTTAAAATACCAAAATTATAAAACATTGATAAATATTGACGAAAAAAATCAAAATTGATCACATTTTGATCAATTTGAACCAAATGGGTGAAAATGAACCGATATGGCTAAAATTGGAAAAAATTTGAGAAAAAAATACAGACAAAAATATTTCAAAATTGATTAAAATATTTTTTTTTTCAAAATTGAAAAAAAAAAATTGAAAAAATATTGATCAAAAACAGTAGTTTCGATCAAAATTCATTGGAATTGACGGAAATTTATAAGTTGTGTAAAATTGGATTAATGTATAGATAAATAGCGATTTTTTGAAAAACAAAGTATTCATTTTGGTCAATTTGATCAAACTTGAGAAAATTTCAATTCAATTCATTTATTTCTTTTGAGTAACAGATATATTTTATACAATTATTTGAGGCCAAGTCAGGGCTGACTTATAGACCTCTGCAGACGAATATTTATACATAAGTTTACAATAAATAGTAATTCTTTTATTTAAATAAACATTTTGTAAATAGAACAATAATATTAGTAAGTTTTAACGGGGAAAAAATAAAATTACAAAACATATTCCTTGGCCCTTTTCTTAAACTCAGATAGTGAATCAACTTGATTAAAGCTTAGCTGATTGAACATATTTGCTCCGCGTACAAAAATCGAGTTTAATTTTTTAGAGGTCTTAGCAAAAGGTATAAAAAGCAAACTAGTCGATCTCGTGTTATGCTGCGTAGCGGTTTTAAGACAAAATTCGTTGTGTAAATTACAATTTAAGGATTTATAAACGAAGACTAAAGTCGCAAATATTTCAATACTGGAGAGTTTCATAATTTTTAGCTTTTCAAAAATTGGCTCGGTATGATCTCTATAACCACTATCATTTATAGTTATCTCAGCTCGTTTTTGCAAAATTTCGAGCCTGTTTATATGTTTTAATTGGAAAATAATAGATCTAAATTAGCCCAATTTTAAAGTTTTGTAAAAATTATATAAAAATAAACTAAATTCGACCAACTATCTCAAAATGGTTCAAAATTTTTTTTTCAAAATTGAAAATTGTTAATAACACTGAAAAAAAATCAAAATAAATAGTTTCGATCCAAAACGATCAAACTTGATAGGAATTGAAGGAAATTTATTTATATAGATAAATTGCTTTTTTTAAATTATTTTCCCAATTTCCAAAATAATAGCCCAAAATTAACAAAATCGGTCAAAATCCCATGTTATTTTCAATGGCAAAATTTCCATTTTATGTTGTCAAAAACATTTTTCGTTGCCATGGCAAAACCGTAGCCCATTGAATAAATTCCCTTTAGGATTTTTCAAGTTACATGAAGGTCTATCAAGCCCCCGAGTTTGAAGTAAATCGGTGAGTAACACCTCGGGTCGTCTCCTTGTGAGTGACATCTCTGACAACTTACTTGACAGCTCTGACAGATTGAGTGATGCTCATTATCGATATTCTATTCAAGAAAAGTCTGAACCGTCGGTCAAGCTGTCTTCACTTTTGCGGGTGTCAAAATTCGCGCATGAGAAAATAGAATCTACTTTCTCGGCCTTTATGTGAGGTAAAGTAAGGAAGAATGTTAATAATCCCTCGGAGTAAGCGAATAATTTTCCCTGATTTATTCCCTATAGAGTGCTAGCAGTTGATGCGTTTTTAAAAGTTAGTGACGTCACAGCCGTAGCTTCCGTAGTGGTTGTCATGAAAACTCGCGTTTTTTCTCAATAGACGTTTAACATTGGTGACGTCGCAGGGTTTCAAGCTGCTGGCACTCTATTAATATAAGAAATTTATGAACCGTAATTATCAGCAGCCAATTCCTCCCTCATTCGGGGTAATTTCTCCGTTTTACAGCCTCTTATTTGTGGAAGTCGACGGTCTCTGGGAATCCTTTTCGTCGGAGTACGCCACCTGGGTACGAGCCTACCCGTGATGCTCCAGATCATTCACCTACCAACGGAGGGGAGGCCTGAAATTTACTAGTCGCTCTCACCACCTTCCTCCCGCGACTTAAAGAAAACACCATTGCCTCTGATAACATCGATTCTGTTAATCGCTGTTAATGAAACTCACTGGTTGTTGTTGGCCAGAGAAAGGTAGGGTCCGGTCTGTTCCTCCGTGAACTCTATGGAGTATTCCATTTGGGTCGGATATTGATAGAACACTTGCAGAAAGGAAAAGACATGCCAAACGAAACCAGAAACGCAACCGCAACAAAATATGACCCTGACGACCTTGAACAGGCAAAGAGAGTCGATTGTCAAGTTCTTTCGTTTCCGGCGAAGGGATTTTCTTTGATGAATTATATCTTTATTCAACGCGTTCAGTAATTGATCTTTTCGATATTTCAAATAGAAACCCTCCATCGATGCAGACAGAGCTCCGAATGCGGGATTAAGTGCACGAATAAAATAATTAAGTGAAAACCACCAATGGAAATAGTTTCACGCTTTACGAAGCGCGAAAATCGGAGTCACGGATCAAGAATATTCATCAACAAATACGGTTAATAAAATAAAGTTCCACTTTGAAGAAAGTGTGGCACGCACGAAGAAAACCAAAATAAAAGCTCATTTTTGTTAGTCTAATTTTTCTATCGTAAGTAACCAAAATACATAAGTATGAAACCGAACGATTTCTGTAAATGATAGTCAGGCTGTCTCACAGAAAATGCGTAGTATCTTAATACAGCTAGATTAGGTTTCTAGTGATAAATACGAGTGAATACGTGTGCCAGTCTCGCATTCCAAAATAATCAGATTCTTAACCGAAGCGTGTTTATAAAAGTCAACTTTATGTGTTTTTTATGATTTTCACTGTTACGATTAACAGACTTTCGGTTCACCCTTATTATACCTGGTAGTTCCCAAAACGTATTCCACTCGCGGAGAGTTGCTTGTCTTTCGTTATGATTCAAATGGTTGCCTCTATCATAATTTTAAAATGATAACTTATTTCGATTACGTTACTTAAGCGTATATGAAGTGTAGATTTATCGAACGTTGTTCTAATTTCATTATTTTTGTCCAGCCATGTTGCAGTGCAAAAATATTTATAAGGTTAGACTTCTTATTTTAATCGATCTCGTTATTATACCAAACAAAAAAACCAATGATGAAGTAAGAAATTAACGAAGAATTGAAAAAACTAAACCGAAATGTAATCCGTAGAACAGATTGTATCAGTGGAAGCGTGCTGGGCCCATAACCCCGTGGTCCGTGAATCAAAACCAGAAATAAATGAAACGAAGTTATAAGACTTCTATACTCCCCATGTTGGAGGCGTTTTCCTTATGGATTTACTTTTTTACCTCGAATTGGAAATTGTGTGCGCTCCTAGGCCGAAAAAAAAAATGTTTTTGTTTTCATGAAACCATTTTTTATACAAAGAAATAACTATACCAACAATTCCCAAGTGCAATTTATCACGTCAATAGACGGGGATGGAAATCAGCTTTTAATTGACTCGATTTTATAATAATTTTCATAAGGAAAACGCCCTCCGATTCTGAACGCTATTTCAATAGCTTCGGTTCATTTACTTATGCTTCTACTTAATAATGGCAGTTTTTTATATAAAGATTTTATTATTATAAGTTATGTTCACACTTTAAGCAGAAAGGTGCAGTGGAAGCATGCTGGGCCCATAACCCAGAAAAAACAACGTTTAGAATCTAAACGTTTTCCTTCACGCTAAAATGCAAGGCTTTTTTGAACATCTGTATCCAAAATTTCACTATTATTGGTTTTATATGTTTATTGAATAAACATTTTTTAACAACTCAAGTGTTTAGGTTGATGTCGTGCTTAGGGTAAAAATGGTACTCTCTTAAAAATGTTTAAGACCCATTACGTTTATGATCTACACATGTATAGTGCATAGATTTTAATCATGCTTACTTTTTCACAGGTGTTGATTATTATTATTTAAATGTGTTTAGGTTTTTATCGTCTTAACCTAATTATGTGGGAGTATAACTTTTTATTAATATTATACACTATTAATAAAGAAACTAACTTTGAATAAAACATTTTAATGTGGAACAATGTGAAACAAAATATCACAATTTGATATAAACTAATATTTTTTATCAGTGTTTCAAAAGAATTAGAATATTTAGAAATTTTTCGAATCAAACAAGTAAAATTAATAAACTTATTTTATTTGATTAGTTATTTTGAAATAAACTAAGAACATTTTTAAAAATTAACTAAAGAAGGACAAGGATTAAAAACTGAGTCTTATTAGCAAGGAAGAGAGTTCCATTACATATCTCAATTACGAGATATGCAACTTACTTGTGGAAAATAGCATATAATCACCTCATATCTTATAATATTATGAAACATTATTAATAATAAATTAAATAGTTACGATAAAAGGGATCTTGTAAATCTTCACCTCTTTACACGATTCAGCTCGGTTAATAGTGCAGAGCGCGTTTTCTAAACGCTGTACGCAGTGGCGTCTAAAAACGAAGATGTCGCCATAAACGGCTTGTTTAAAATATAATAAGTACGTTTAGGAAACGATTACTCTCTAGAATAATAATATAATAATAAAATTTTGGTGTTTCTGTTTTCAACACTTAGACGTTTAGGATTTAGACGTTTGTCTTAAACGTTGAGGAAAAACACCTGTTTAGATGTTAAAAATGTGTTCAATAGCTAAGCGTTGTTATTTCTGTGAAAAGCTGGGCCTTCATACTTTTCATCACGAAATGTTTTGAAAGAAGCGACTAACGGGTGTAAACATATTACATTCCTTCCGACATTTCTCAAAAAATGCATCGTTAGCAAATCAATTCCCGCACATGAATCCCAGGAACCCTAAAATAAAACCATTTTATTAAAATGTTAACCACAAATACGGTTTGAAAAATAAAACCGTTCTATTTTTTTAAAGAAAGACACCGCTATGATTAAAATGAATATGAACACTGCTTTTTTGGAATCAAATAGAAGAAGACAATTTTATGCGAAGTGTAGAGGTACTTTATCTAGTTTAAAACGACACGATTTTGAACGCATGGCTCGTTTCTTGATGAGATTAACTTCTCTCATCGTCTGCGGATGTCAGCTAGTTCAGTTTCTGACGATGTATTTGAAATTTTACACAGCGGTGGACGTAGACGTCTTGAATGACCCACACCCCGACATTCCGTCAATGGTAATATGCTACAATGACGAGTTAAGTAACAACTTCACATTAGCAAGAGAATCCCCAGTAGCACAGAGAAGTCGCGAAGTAGTTTGTTAAGCCTCTGCCAATCCGGTACGGGTCAGGTTGGGTTTCCCGACTACAGTCGAATCTTGCCCGATCTTAATATTTCCCATATGCTTAGTTCAATTTTCTTACGCAGAGCAGTATGTATTTTGAACATATTGCAATTAAGATACTTATTATATTGGCGGGCATTTCCATAGTAATTATTAAATTAACTTGCATTCGCCCATTCTCTACGACCGTTTTATTGCGATTACCTATTAAAGTCAAATAATTTTCCTTTTCCCAACTGTATACCACTCCCTACGAGTACCCATAGAAGTCGCATTACTTTTAATTTTTTATTATTTATATTTATTTATTAATTTATATTTTTGATTCTGTTTATATACTCATTGTCATAGTACCCAAAGCCTGGTTTAAATTACTATTGCTAACTAGCTAAGCTAATACCCAAGGAACCATACAGGCCTTAGTCAATTAGGTTTTCTGAAGTCAATGACTGGTATAGCCGGGTCAAATTGCGTAGGATAATGTTGGCAAGCCCTTCAAGCCACGCGAGCCAACAGTTCCCTACACAATTTATTACGGTTAACAACAGCAAGTAATTATACAAACGGGAAACAGGTGATCTTCGGAAAAGACCCTTTATCTAGTGAGAAGAGAACATACAAACTCAACGCAAAAAGATTTGTTCCAAATTTTAACCCAGTGCCACAAGATGCAATCGAACCCGTCTCCTCTTGCTGGGAAGCCACCCCATGTTTTTGGTGTAGGCTACATAAAATACCTATAATTATAATACCACGGTTATTCTCCGACTGTTATAAGAGATTGGACATTTTCCCGAGGGGTCCGTCACTTCCAAGATTTCGAAGATTCGTATATTTTGTTAGATTCTCGACATTCTCAAGATCCCTGATTAGATTCTTGAGATTCGGAATAACGGAATCAAGACCCGTACGAGACTCCTCGAAGTGACGGACCCCTCGCATTTTCCTAACAAAAAAGAGGTATTTCAGCTGGCTAGAAACTAATAGCTCCCCGACCTGGTTTCATACTAGTTTCCCGACCGAAAACGGTAAAAGTCGGGCCAAGTTCTTTATGCTACATCAGAGGTACAGATACTATCCATCTCCCCCTTTTGAAACATGAACATATTTCGTCTCGGACTGTAATCTTAATAAAATACGATTTTAAACAAAAACAGTGCAGGGAAAAATATTTCATAGGTTTAAAATAAGAAAATATCTCTACGTATAATTTTGAGTCGTCAAAGGTTTGCTGGAAAACTCTTTGGACAAGCTAAGGTCCACGTTTCAGTTCCCCGGAGAAGGCCAGTGTTTAGAACCGAAGCTACAAACACGTAACTATACTTCGCGTTTTCTAGGCAATTAAAGTAAAACCCTAAAAAATAAGTTAATTTTATCCGTATTGGGCTTCTAAAATTTTGAAAATATTTATTGGACTTATTGATAAAACTAATTCTATGCATTTTTGTGAATAGATTACTAAACCTAGCTATGTGCAATTGTTATCAAGAATTATTTTATGCCTAGGTAAGGAAAGTAAACAAGATAATGTCTTATTCCCCTAAAACGAGAGGTTTTACTTATATCCTTTTAAAAAACAATAAATTGGCATTTTTACAACCGTTACCATTTTAGTTTCACCCTAAAACGTATCGGAGCAACTGACAACCAACAAACTCAGATATACCATAGAAATATAAATGAGACTAGAACCACTGCGCTATCCGCTAATCTCAATAGTCGTTTTGCAGTTTTAAATTTAAAATTTTTAAAATTAATAATATTTTTTGAATAATAATAATTGTTATTATTAATCCAAATTGGTAACTTATTTTAAATATTAAGAACTGTTTATTAAATAATAAATTATTAAGATTAATAAATTTAATTAATTTATAAAAGTTATAAACAATAAAACTAAAAAGAAATATAATAAGTTATAAACAATAAAATTAAAAAGAAATGTAATTAAGTTATAAACAATAGAATTAAAAAGAAATATAATAAGTAATAAACAATAAAATTAAAAAGAAATATAATAAGTTATAAACAATAAAATTAAAAAGAAATATAATAAGTTATGAACAACAAAATTAAAAAGAAATATAATAAGTTATAAACAACAAAATTAAAAAGAAATATAATAAGTTTTGAATAATAAAATGAAAAAGAAATATAATAAGTTATAAACAATAAAATTAAAAGATATATTATACTTTTTTTTGTGTAATGCTAATTATTATATGTATCTGAGTTATTCTTATATCCCAAAAAATGTGAAAAAAGGGCATATCAGTAAAATATTTTTTATGAAAGAATGGTATGTAATATTCAGCTATTGTTGACATTAGGTGTATTATTATTAATATTATATTAAATTTTATTTTTATAATATATATTTTATAAAATTATAAATTGATAAAAACCTATATTGTACATACCATTATCCCAAATCCAATGAAATGTGTGTAATTAAAGGTAAGATACCAAACTTCCTAACACAGCAAAACGGATTAAAACCAACTGCCTAAAACATATACAAAGAAAGGATTATTTCAGTTTGAAATCTGGTTGTGAAACGTTTCAGGTATTTAGAAATGATATAGTATGAAAAGGTAGGCAGGCCAAATAAACGAAGAAGTGATTCTTTAGTTTTCAAATTGGTAGTGAAACGTTCAAGGTATTTATTATGAGATTTATTTTCCAAAATCAATTTTGGAATGTTAAGTTTGGTAGAATTATTACATATTAATCAAAATTTTAGATTAATAAAAAACAAATTGAATTATGATTATTTTATTACTTAAACAAATAGTCGACATTACTCGACATTAATATAAAAAATTATAAAAATGAAAAACGGTATTTATATAAAATATTTACTTATCAACTAGCCTGATAAATAAATTTTCACATAAATACTCATAAAAAGAATTGAAAAAATCGTATTATATTAATATTAATATAATATAAATTGTTAATATCTGTCCCTTCTTATATTTTAAAGAATACACGCCGTTTTTTCAGTTCAAAGAACTGGTTTTTGTATAATTATAATAAGGGATAACTTTTCAATAATGAGACATTGGAAGCAACACTCAAAATCGTCACAACATAATCTTTTTATTATTAGAAATAAAAACACTCTTGAGAAAACCTTTTTTCAGAAAAAATATTGTTCATAAGTTATATAATTAAAATTTAAAATTATCATATTCTTATATTTATCGATAAAGTATCGCGCTTAATACCGTTGAAATTAAAATAATCCTAGTTTAATGAACTTCTGCTTCTCGTAATCTTGTATTTGTTCGCGCACCTATGCTCCCTCAAAACGGCAGCTGAATGGACGCTACTGGTTTGGCTTTACTTTTTAAATTGATTGCTTTGTTTTTGAAATTCCCTTGGACTAAGGCTTAGAAACATATATAAAATTCTATAAAAAAAATTAAGACAATTTCTCATTTTTTTTTATTCGAAGTGGCTTGTATCCGTTTGGTGACTTATTAATGCGAGGCGCCCTCACGAAATATTTCACCGAAACAAACAATAAATCTTTCAAAGTTATTTTGCATTCAAGTGATATCTCGAAGGCCCTTCGTGTTCTCTGAATTTTCTCCTTAACATCAAATATTCATGAGATGAAGAAATACGAAAGTCGATAATTCATACAGATGATAAAAAAAAGTAGTTTTTTTTACAAGATAAGTTCTACCGCAGCTTACTAATATTGTCACTTTAACAAGAGTGTCTTATTTTGGCGGTTATATAGGTCGAAGAATTCGACGTTTAAAATGAAATCGAGCGCGGTGTCGAACAGAAGGCGACATTTGACCGTGAAGTCCAAAGTAATTCTTCCCAAACTGAAACGTTACGGTGTGAAACGTAAAGCTCGGCTCATGATGAGTTTGTTCTGTTTCATTATCTGCGGATATCAATTGATTAAATTCATCTCAATGTACTTGAAATTTGAGACATCGGTGGACGCTGACGTGTTCAACGACCCCAATCCGGATCTGCCAGCCATGGTCATTTGCTACAACGACAAGTGCGTTCTTTATATAGTGGCTTAACTTAAGTAACAGTCAAGTCTGATGCGCTCAGATAGCGTCTGTTAATTTCCATATTTAAAATTAAGATAATTTTACTTGAGGACTCTGAGAAACCTAATTAATTATAATTATAATTAATTATAGATATAATTAATATCCATAAGTATGTTTTTACTGATCGCTACATGGGGAGTGAAGGAGATTTGACATCATATTAAAAAATAGAAACGCCTACCTACACGTACTCACTATGTCAATGACTCAAAGTTCGAATTTTACATATTTAATCTGAATGTCACCAAAATGGTTGATCATTTTAGAAATGACTCTCCTTTAAAATTTCACAACAAAGATTTGAAACTAATGCTATTGTGTGAAACAGAATTATCAATTATATCATAAGCATTAGAATAATTTTCATTTTCCTTATATCCTTAAATATTTCCATTACTCTATATATTCACCATTTTATTTATATTAGCGCAAAATAATTGAGCATTGTTCTGTCAAAAAACTAAAATTGTTGTTTTATATTTTTTTTACAGTCTTTTAAAACTAGTAATGTGTAACAGATCAGAAGAATTCTGTAAAACCAAGGTGAGGTCAAGAGTTATATGAGTCATTAAATGCGATTTCAATGAGCGATATCGTGATGGGTCGACCATTCCGTTCCTAGATTACCGTTACCGTAATTTTTTACAAAAATCTAAATTTGAAGTCATTTATTTTTGAGCCATTTCAAAACTAGGCAGCTAATGCGTCATGTGCGCTTAATGAAAGATTTCAATACCATATTAAGCCATCTTGTGCCTCGCATACCTGAGGGGTCAGACAATCAAAGTAATCGGACAAGAAATCCAACGATTAATACTGAAATTCCACGAGAAATCTTGAAATCCAACGTGAAATCCCGGATTTCAAAATCCCGTACACATTTTTTGTGATGTGCGACTCCTTGCACATACAACACCCCAAAATAATATTAAACATTGATATATGTCAAAACGGTTTAGTTAATACCGTTACGTTGCCGTGGCCGAAATTTGTTTGAACAGCAATATCACTAATACATTAGTTAGAAATAGTTTTTAAATGTACAATGGGGCATGGTTTCCTAAGAGGTAATTAAGTAATAAATTAAAGAGGTAATTTTATAAGTGATACAAATAATAAATTAATTTAACTTTTTATACTGGATATCTATGCCCATTAATGTAAAGCTACAAAAATGTATAGAAAAACAACATCAGTTAAAGGAAAATTTACAATTATTAAGTAATGCAGTGTGGCTGCGTTTGGGCAAACCAAGGGGACAGTACCATTTGCATTTAGTTAGTACCACCTACATAATAACATCTTTACCTAAGGCACTGTGTCACCCTGTATGCTAAAATGGATACGTTAACTAACTTCTAAATATCTTTCGTTAAATTTTCAAGGAATAAAACGTCTAACGCTTCGCGATATCGTGAAAGTACACACAGTGTAATATCAGAAATACATGAACCGAAATTATCAACGACCTCCTTTTTATTGGGGGGCAATTTCCCCGTGCGACAGGGGAGGGTTAAATAGTGAGGCCTTGTTAATTTTCCGCCTCCCGCGACTACAGGAAAACTAGACCGCCATCTAGTGAGGCTAAGCGAAATTATGTCATCGAAGAAAATCGTGAGAAACGTGGTCTGCAAACCTAGGCTTAGCCGTGTTTTGTTTTTGATAGACAGTGGAAGTTGTGGAACTGTGGAAGGCGGTAGCTGGAGCAGCTGTCAAAAATGGAAAAAGTAGATGAATTAAAAACCTTTTTAGCTAATCTTACCATACCATTTGTGTATGACAGAACAGAGACATACTTAGTTTTATTAGAATAGGAAAATATATAAATTACTTAATGGAGCTACTTAAGACATATGAAACCCAGATAATAATATTTAGGCCTGCAGTAGCAAAGAATATGGGAAGACCAATGAAACAGAAGGCTACGGAAGAATAAGAAACTGAAATAAACCAGGAAAAATAACTAGTAGAAATAAGAAATAAAAATGATGATTTCGTTAACGAGTAAGGCTACCTTTACGTTGCTATTTAGTGTTATATTTTAAATAAATCAAGTACAATTATTTTAACAAAATAATACAAATATTTATTCTGTACAATTATTAACAAAGTCGAGTTAGTCTAGCTTTTATAAGTCGTTAACTGGGCTTCATTAATTAATAGCAACTGATCACGATGATATTTGTTTGAGTTATTATCTCCTTGAACGTTTCTTCTAATAGTCACAGCTTTTCTTTCACTGCCACATGATGCACTTCTAAGTTTTCCCCAGCATCATATTTTATTTATTTGTTTTTCGAGAAAGTTTCGCTCGGCCGTCTCCAGGTAGCGTATTCAAACCTTCGCCGCGGGAGTGAGGAGGTTCTCTTTTCGAGAAGGGGAAGATGACATCCGGCCACTAAGGGGGGGGGGGGGAACTTGCCTCCCGTGTTAGAGGAATAGGACGCTGATAATTTCGGTTCATGTATTTCTGGTAATATTATTTAAAGAAATTGACCCTTTGGAAATGATAAAATGGTAATTTAGGGTGCTCCCTGGAGTGACGACGCAGTTGCAATTTGTTCAAGAGAAGAATATCATTTCAAAATCATTAAAAATTGCACTTTTGTGAACTATGACAATACCAAGACGATTGTTCCAGTCGGGAAATGCGAAAGGTTAGTGAAGATAAATTCCATCCGAAAAATACACTTTTAATGGTGGTCTACTTTGCATTTGCTTCGACTGCTAGTAGGCTACAGATACTCTACGACAGCCAAATGGTTTTCAGCAATAGGTTATCAGTTTTTGAATTTGTACTGAAGAAACAGGCACTCAACTGCGAATTTGTATCCACCCTATTTCGTAAACAACCTTTATCCCATCAATTAATATCGACAAACATAATATTAAATGAAAGACAACTATATGTTTCAATATCATTCAATATTTGTATCAAGAAGAATTTGACAAAACTTCGTTTTGTAGTGCTTTCGACCTCAAAAATCTTTTTTATTTTTGGTAAAATCCATAGATCCGTTGGGGTATACGGTAAATATATTTTACCGAAATTTAACCTGGATCCTTATTTCAGCTACCCCATATCTCTTAAACGATTTTACAACATATTCTAGATAACGAGAAGAATCTGTCGATAGTCCTTTTTAAGTTGAGAGTTGAAAAACTTAAAAAACAACGAAGAAGCCGTGGTTAAGTTACAGTATAGGTGATTTCAAGAAATTTTACCTATATCCAATGACCAAATTAGTCACTTAATAGATATATCAATGATTAATTTAGCATGAAAAGAGTTTTTCCACTTTTTTCCGGTTTTTAAAAGTTTTTCCCACATATCCCGGGAAAAACCTGTTTTTGCCGGGTTTTTACCAACCCTGGCCCATGAAAAATGCAAATTATCTTGAGGATGAAATGTTTAGTTTCTTTTTAAACCAGTACCGAGTTTTTTGTCCAATTTGAAAATATTCTTTCAGTTGGGATATAAGTCATGTTGTAGACTTGGACAGATGGCGTTACCATCTCAGTGTTTGGTATATTAATGGTCAAGGAAATATCCTGGCGGAAAATATCCAGTCTAGAGAGTGAACTAGAAATGTTGATAATCCCGGTGCGTAGTGGATTGATTAAGTATTAAAGTCTATTATGTTTGATCGATATTCATTCGTAATTACTAAAAGATAGAACCAGCCACATAGTAATTTTTGGCAAGATTATGTTAATTTACCTTCTTGTTCTACAAAATTATATGAGACGCGTGTTAGTTCCTGTAAGAAATACATTTGGGGAGAAGCTGATGTTGAAAGTCAAAGTTCTTAAAAGCACTTATACTGTACTTATACAAGAGGTAAATGGCTCTTTCTGAATATCGGCTATAAGGTTTCCACGATAATTTAAAGGAAAAGTCCAGGTTGGGTATAACTTGGGTCTATTTGAAAGATCATGTTTAAATATACTGAAAAATATCAGTCGTAAAATTGTATCTTTTTTTAATGACGAGAAATTAATTTTTATACGAGCCAAATTTACACGCCAAGCGAGCTGCCATTTTCTTTGGCCTTCCCTCCGCAGACCGCACGTGGAGCAAGCGCGCGCGGAGAACAGAGCGCTCTTATAGCGCGAACAGCGCGTGATTAAAGTCCTAAAACGTCACCGCGAAACAAAATGACAGATCGCTTGGCGGGTAAATTTGGCTCCTTTAAGAATTAATTTCTCGTCATTAAAAAAAGATACAATTTTACGACTGATATTTTTGAGTATATTTAAACATGATCTTTCAAATAGACCCAAGTTATACCCAACCTGGACTTTTCCTTTAACTACCTACTTAAATTCTGTAGATTGATTACAGGGCTTTGAAACTGATAACAGCCTTTGGTTATGTTAATTCTGTTATCAGTTACGTAATCACTTTAATACTGGGAGTGATCAGCCCCTCGGCTTTTCATGGTCGAAAGAACCCTAAAATGTAATCGTTTTTCACGGCTTATGTCAACAGGCCATTATATTTAAACTTTACGAACTTAAAAACAAAGATTTTAAATCTACTTCTATTATTTCATTTTAAACTCCTATAAAAAGTTTAAAGCTAGTGTTTAAAACCTGTGTTTGTCTTTAGCTCTTGGGTGTTCAATGGATATGAGCCCTGTTCAATTATAAATGTGGAATGGGCCCAACGACTGTACTACAACGGAAGTTACGCCGGTATATCTGTCCATTCCGATAATAGTCATTAAGGTCCTTTTCCCACGAAATTATGGATTGTTAATTTGTTTTTAGAGTTCATGTATAAAGTTGATACAAAGTACAGTTTATCGGAGCAAGATGGGAAACCAGTGATTGGAGTGAATGTGAATCTGCAGTGGGCGAGGGAAATCCCGAATCGTCATCGCAAAACGTTCTTTCTTCTGCCAGGAACCACCAACAAAGCAGTCTTCAGAAAAGTAACAATTTCGCAATTCCATACACAGTTTTTTTTAATTGAAACCGTTTGCCAAGTTGTTCGAAGGAATTGAGTAAATATAGTTATTGTAACTGTTGGAACTATACAGGGTGTTTGAGAAATTGATCGTTACAAGCGTTTTTCTCAAAAACTATGTATTGTAGAAGAAAGAAATTTTCAGTGGGTTATCGCTGACTAAAAATGGTTTTAAAATTTAATTTTAACGAAATCGGGGCATTTGTCATGGTTTTAGAAAAATAAAAATTTCATCGGTAGGCTGCAGACCAAAAGATACAAAGAGAAAGTGCAAGAGCAGGCTCTGAAAGGTTAGCATGAACTTGGTTTGGTTAAAATCCGGCTATTTTTAACTAAAACATTATATAAAAAAACAAGGTGGTTGAAGAAGGTAATAGCTTTTTATTCCATTTATTTTAATAAAAATTTTACAAAACTGTTTTTATAATGTAATAAACCACTTAAAAATTCCAAAACAAAATAACATTTGACATTTTTAAATGAATTTAAGAATAAGCGTAGACTAAAAGTCTTCGGTTTTTTTGCTTAGGTTTATACTTAAAAAAACTTGCCATTAATAATAAAAAGGCTATACCACTACATAATTTAATCATTACTTGAAATTATCAATTCAAGTAAAGTATGCCTCGATATAATTTGAAGCAGCGCTCCCATGCATAAGCTTCAGCTTATTTCTCAGTGTAGGTAATCGGAACGCCCGTAGAGTAAGCCAGTTATTAAGAAAACGTTTTCCCAACTGTAGCCCTAGTCACACAACTGCTCTCACAGTCGTAAGTTACTTAAACAATTTCGGCAACATCAATTCGAGGTTTCGTGGACAAGGCTGAAACCACTTTGACTTGGAAGGCGTTGTCCTTGCGTACTTCGTTGCATATCCTCAATCGAGCGTCATAGTTGCGAGCAATGACCAGTTCGTTGCAAATAGCTGCGACTGGAGCGTTCTAATCAGTCACCATTATCATCCATACCTAGCGCTACTCCATCAAGCACTACACAATGGAGACATGCAGCGCCGATACGAATTCTATAACTGGCTTAACATCATGGCTGACAAAAACCGGGATTTTCAGCGTCTTTTGCTAATGTTCGATGAGTGCACTTTCTCAAGGGATGGTGCATTCAACCACCAGAACAATCAAATGTGGTGCAAACGAGAATCCTTACTGGGGATACCCTCATCACCATCAGCAGCAGTTTCACGACAATGAGTGGGCTGGTCTGGTAGGAGATAGAGTTATTGGTCCATTTTTTCTACCGGCTCGTATAAATGGACTGAATTACTTGGCCTTTCTTCAAAACGAGGTAGTGGACGCATTGGGTGATTTTCCCTTGCACAATTTCAGGCATCTTTGGATTCAGCATAACGGAGCTCCAGCTCACCAGCACCGTGATATCGCGGAGTACCTCAACATCGAATTCCCAAATCGATGGATCGTAGGAATGAACCCTTTTGTTGGCTTAACCCGTCTTGATTTTTTGTATCGCTTCCTAAAAGACCACGTATACCGTACGCCTGTGGCCACTGTTCAATAGTTACGCGAGAGAATTGTAGAAGCATGTCATCTTGTCATTCCGGAAATCAAGGACGTATATAAGGGGGGGTTTAGGGGGTTCAAACCCCCCCCCCCTTAGGACTCGATTCCTTTCTTACGAAAGGAGCGCAACATTAAGAAATAAACAGTAAGACGTAAAAATGAATTGAAATATCCGCAACGCAGCACAGTAAAATATATTAATATATTAAATATATTAATATGATCATTAATATTATCATTTTCTCGCAAATGTATTTAAAAACTTCGATTGATACACGTGCGGAAATGTCATTGTCCCGAGTCCCGAGTCTAGCCAGTACTTTAAATATGCGTTATTGCTAACGAAAAATTTCGCGCTCGCTACGCTCGCGATTTAATCTGGTGGTGTTATAACCGGTCCTCCCCCTAAAGCTTCATTTTCATGCTCGCTGGTAGCGGGTAACAATCATCAAAATCCGCTTCAGCTACACACTTTTTCACTTTCCGCGTCGATCGGTTTCAAACAGATATTTTAGCTTTATTTTCACGCTTGCGAGAGGCGGAAGCGAATTTTGAATATTTTTATCCGCTACCAGCGAGCATGAAAATGGGGCTTTAGACTTTCTATATCTACGTGCTTGCCGGAAATTATCCAAGACTATTTTTGAAGTCTTTTTTACCGTGCCCAGATGTGTAAAGCAGCTGACCGTGTTATAGTTGAAACACATTTTAAACTAATTTTCTTTTTGGAAATTCCAAGGGGTTAATTCCAACATAAACATTTTTGGCAATTTTCGATAAAAATAAAAAGAATACAAGCTTTTTCCTCTTACGACCAACTTGCTATTTTTCGTGAGCTGATATTTCAGTGAAAAATAGGCATATTTTAACCAAACCAAGTTCATTCTAACCTTTTAGAGTCTGTTCTTGCACTTTCTCATTGACTCTTTTGGTCTGCCACCTACCGGTGAAAAATATAATTTTTTCCTACAAAATCGCTAGTATCGATCAATTTCAAACATGCTGTATATTTACTATCACAATCAATTTATTTCAACGGCTAATATTATGGTTGCATTTTCGTAAGGCAGCCTCATATGCTGTCTGAAAATGTTAATATGTATTCAACTGTTGAGATATAAATTGTTTTAAGTCAGAACTTTCACTTTGGATCCCTGGTCGTTCCTTCCACAAGAAACAGTCTACTTCCGTTTTCTTTAAAATTCCGGGAAATCATCGTATATATTTCCTATCGGGAATCACGGGTTTGGGCGAGATTCGTTTAGCAATAAGGGATAAAGAAGGTTGGTTGAAAATAAATAAGATTATCAAGGGAAATTTTATATACAACGACTCGTTATTGACGCATAAAAACATAAAATACTATAATATATATTAAATTCAATATGAACTAAATTGAAAAATCATCTGCTAAGTGTGGAATACTAGCCCCTGGAAGTAGGCTGCAACAAGCTCAAACCCAAGCAGCAGGGTCTTTAAATACTGTTTGAGTTTACTTTTTTACGCTGGTTACCTCAATTTCTTTACCAAGTCCTTATTTACCTATCACATGAACCCAAACTTTAATGTTCGTTTTTCCCTGCTTCTGGGTTTCGTGCTTGTTGCAGCCTACTTCCAGGGGCTAGTATTCCACACTTGGATGCTCTCTGGCAGTCATTTAACTCATCGAAGGAAGATGAGAAAAAACAGGCGCACTTCCCAACTCACCCCCTACAACGCCTTAAAATTTTTGCTTAAACAATTGAAACACCCTGTATAAGTTTACTATTTTTTTCCTTCGATTGTAACACAGAGCAGTTGTAAACCCCCGATTTAGGCAGTTTTCTGTAGTTTGAGAATTTACCAGATAGGCGTTACCTTAGAAGAAAGTGGAGCCCCTCTGCCATTTAGAATGGTTTCGGTTGTGAATAGAATGTAGCGATTCATCGAATTTAGTCACTTTCGGTATTTTAACTGCCATATCACTTTAGTTACTTGGTTTGATTTCTATAGAAGTCACCTTTGACAAGATGCACATCTAGACGGTGTTTTGAAGAAGACCATGTGTTTAATAACAAGTTGGCAAGCCAAAATATACCTCTCCTCGGAAGAATGGTCCCTAGTGGTATTAATTTCTAGACACGACCCCCAAAGATATCTCCGCAATTCAGAGTTATTTACGAAAAACGTATTCTCGGTTCAAACCCTGCCCGGTATAAAACTTTAATTTTAATTTTAATAATTGAGACGAAACAATCGAGTTTAATTTATTCAGAATATTATAAATTAAGTAGTTACAACAGCAAGTTAGACTTACTAAAACAATGCACAATTGAATTTAACCCTTTTTACAGTACATGTTTATCAGTTGAATATAATACTAAGCAAATTTTAATGAAATAAACATCTACAGATGGTATTTGTATTTTTCTCGCTTACGAAATACTTGCCGCATCTTTCCCGCTCATTTTATTTCAACACTCGTAGACTTCCAGTTGACGTTGTGACACATACCGCATGAAAAAGACCAATGCCGTCCAATTTCCAATATCATATAATGACTCGCACACCCAGGAAATCATTGACTGCGTTAGAAATCGTAGATATCCAAATATCCACTCCAAATATATTTACAAGAAGCAAAAACCTTACCATCAGCAAAGCACATAGAGCCACTTGACTAACCGCCAGCTCTTAAAGCAATAAACGTTAAATTATCGCCTTTGAATTAACACAACTATATATAGGTCGTTAATAATACCCGTAAATAAATAACAAAAAACTAACAAAGTGGACCACCCACCGGGTCTACCCTTCAACCCTCTTAACTGCGCTAAAACAAGATTTAACCTTTAAAATTTCATTCGTAAAAAAAAACAGATTAGGCCTTCATAAATTCATTCATAAAAAAAGACTTTATTACCTATTATGCTTACGATGAGTGTCTTAATTTCAGTGAACCTAAGCAGCTATCGGTGGTTCTGTTTTAGAGCGCTCGAATGCCTATCCGAATGGCCTGGGATCGAAACCTGGGTGGCGCATTTGTTTTTAATCAATAGAGAAACGCTAAATTAGAATTTCTTCGATGCAATAATTTCAATTTCAATTCTATTTCAATTAAACCAAAATTTCGTACTCTATTAAATACGCTTCCGATAAAGCTGAAGGTCTAATTTTCAATGAAGCGTAACAAGTGTCGGTGGTTCTGTGGTAGAACGTCCGCCTGTCAAGCAGGAGGTCTCGGGTTAAAATCCCGCCCGATGCGATCGCAAATTGATACTAAGACGAATACCGTGTACAACTGGTGGAAACCCTGCCATTGGACGTTGAGAGGAAGCATTACACTCAGCACTGGGTCCGTCCCAAAGTCATTAAGAAGAAGTTGGAGAGAAAACGCCCATACAAGCACAACAAACTCAACACATACAACCGTCATAACACGAACTCAACACCAACAACATTCACAACACGTACTCAACATTCACGACCTACAACATAACAATAACGAAATATCCGGTGAGCGTTGACGAAAAAAGACCAACCAAACCAAACCCAACCGCAAATCAATCCGTTAACGCTCACCGTCACACGGTGGTTTTGCCAACCCTTCGAGGAACTGCGAACGCAGAGATCTCGAGAAACTGCGTACGCAGTGATTACACTTTGCACCGAAAATGCGAACGCGTTCGCAGGCCTGACAGACAGACCCACAGGCCCACAGACAGACACGGTGGTTCTATAACCGCTCCTAGGGGACATAGTCCCCTCAGAGAGGTAAAAACCTCAATTTTAGCTAGAAAGTAATGTAAATGCCAGCATCAGAAAGCAGTTTGTTGAAATCTTAATCATTATCTTTGAAAGGTTCTGGCCTTCTTGTAGATAACAGTTAGATCTATTAGGCGTAAAACATCTTAAATCTATTTCTAAAGAAGTCTTATTTTTGTTCCCTTAGACTAAAGTGCATCGACTTCCATTTCCATATAAAACCATGTGTCGTAACTACGACGCTTTGTACAATAAATCGAAAAATATTCCTGATATGAGCCAGCATGTAAGTCGCAAGAATTCCAAAAAAGTTTCAAACGCACGTTATTCTCAAAGAAAATAGATAAAAATTTTGCAAATAATAAATTTTAGAATATTGATATCATTTTTCATTGGTGTGGTGTTTTGCGTATTATGGTCATTACGAATAAAAACTACGTCAAATCAAATTTACACGAAGATTTAAATTTTTTTGAGGATACCATGCATTTCTAATGTTGTTATTATATTCTTCAGTTAACCGAATTGTTCGATTAAAGCTTTGCTTTTACAATTGCACTTGGGAAGTATTTTTGTATCTCGTTGGCTGTATTCCAACTCCGAGGCCATTTGTGCCGGGACTAGTGGCTTGCAACAAAACGATGAGAGGTAAAGCGGCAGTCTCATAGATGATATAACAAAATGGATATTATTCAATAAATAGGCATTTTACATAACTTTAATAATGTATTAAGATATTTTTTATATTTATAAATGGAATATTCTGATTAATAATCGGCGAAATCCAATGAATCAAAATGTTTCATTTATCAAACAATTCACCAAATAAAACGTTTTTAGTTTGTTTAGGAAAATGATATTGTCAATTTTGAACATTTTGGTGGTCTAAAACACTTTTTGGCTACTCTCAATTAAGGAAACAAACATGAAGCAAAATTATTTTACAGATCAGGTGAAAGATAAAATTAATGAATCATGGGACTACTGTGCCAAACAGTGCCCCAAAGGATGCCGGTAAGTCAAGCATTTCATTTAAATTCACAAAACTAGTGTTGTTAGTTTCCCGGAATCATGGAATGAAAACTTTTTTAATTTTTTTCGGAAAAATACAAAAAAGGTTCCGGAAAATGAACGAGCTCTTTTCCAAAAAAAAGTTTTCATTCCATGATTAGTCTAAAATAATTTGCAAATTTAAATAAAGTGGCATCTTCGTATCATTTTTTCGAATCTAAAAGTAAAACTAAACAACTAGACTAGCTTTAAACTGATTAACAATGTAACACGATTAACGTTTTGTAGTATGTTAACTGTTATTAGACATTTTATAACAATCAAAATAAAAAAATTCCGACTTACAACCCTATACAAAACCCTTCAGGACGCATTATCAAACTAAATTTGGCAATGTTGCAATTCGTGGAACAAATTTCGATAGCTTATGACTATAATTGCTTAACCAAATTTTTACTGCGCATAATGTGTGGGCGTCAGAGAGCTAACCAACGTGGCAGATGGCAGATACTAGGTGGAAAGAATTAAGATTTGCAAGGCCGTGGTTGTCAGTGTTTTCAACCATTATCGATGTATTGCTAAATAATTTAATAATTAATATTAACATTAGCCTTTAAATCAAGTTTGATAATTCAATGTTCAAAATATTCAATTTTTATAAGACGATGCGCATAACACTGTTAAATAATGGTAAATAATGTTAACAATTTTATACAATTTTATTAAATCATTATAAAACAGTGGGAAATCTTTATAATATTTAGATTTCACTGCAGAACAATTTAAATAAAAGTTAAGATCATTGTTGTACAAAGTTAATGTTAATTTATAAGTGACCATTATTTACCACAACTGCCACTTATTGCATTTTATTCCTTAACGTTATTTACCTTTATTTACCCCACAATAAATACAACAAACGAACACTGGTAATTCAATGAACATGTATCTCCCTATTTCGATAATGCAATGTCTACCAATTAAATCTCATGACACTTAATTTTGAGATATTCAAAGAGATAATATTCTTACTAACATTTAATAAAGGAATAAGAAATTTAATTATTTATTTTATTTTAGGGAAGATTTCTACGATTATAATATTAACAAACTCGCATTTGAGGTGTAAGTCATTCGTTTTTGACTTTTCGAAATGCAAATAATATTAACTATTATGTCATTTCTACCGTATGAACGTTTTGCATTTAGACGCATGAGCTCAAGGTCCATTGAGGTATTTCATGAGCTGAGAGGAAACACGGTTGTGGAATATCGCCACAGGCCACAATTTAAGGTATAATTTAACGTTAACGTTGAACCTTTAATTACTTTAAGATTCAGTAGAACTTCTTTTCTTTTTTGGAGATATTTTTAACTATCGCTACCAACTAAATGGCTTTAAAGAATCGTTCAATTGTAAATATTTCCAAACCGCATAATGCATCAGTTGCATCTGCTAAAAAGAACTACCCTATTTCCGATTTCACGGCTTAACATCGACGCCACCATTTCCGCCATTTAAACTCACTATGTCTGCCATTCTTTATCATCTAGCAGTGATTGAACGTGGCAAGTGGCAATTTTGATTTATCAGCCGACTAGTAACTGGTCTTTACGGCTATGTACATCAAATTGATCGACATGATTGGATAAATAATGTTTGGTGAAGTTTGTTGAAGAGTTAAACTAATGCTTAATATATGGCCAAAATATTTGGTGGTTCTTAGTGTTTAAGCACTCAATAGAATCTGATCGGAACAGCAAAGGAATACGGTTAAATGTTGTTGCTATTATTCAATAGTAATAATCAGCTAAGCTTATACCCAAGGTACTACCTAATACTTAAGTCATCTAGCCTTTTTTAAATGCCTTTCATTCTGATGGACTAATTTATATGCTTAGGAGGGTGGTGGTAAGCACTTCATGCTGTTCGAGGAATTAGCGCCCAAAAATGTATTTTACCGTTTACCTTAAGAACTTTTTAAGGGAAAGAAAAACTAAAGAACTCTTGGAAATTCTCTTTAATCAGTGCAGAGAGCACTAACAAACTCAACGCGGAAGAAGCGTGAGTTTTCTCTCTGTGCGACAAGCTGGGATCAAACCTGGTTCCTTTTGCTGATTGGCGAAAATGCTAATGTTTATAATTAATTTGGGAGAGCATTATAACAGCTTTTTTTCTCTTGGTTTGTTACTTACAGTTTGGTGAAGTGTTCAGTAACGTGGGTGGATATTTTGGAATTTGGCTGGGCATGTCAGTACCCCTCTTCTTCGATGTAACCATGAACACAATGTACAAGTTTTTTTACGACCTTCAAAGGAAACCTATACCACCAAATTCAACTTGAAGAATCTAATTTTTCACGGAAGCGGTCAACCTACACTATCATTGTCGAAAGGTCAAATGCTTAAAATTTTTAAATCTTTTCAGTTGTATGTGTTCTCTTAAAAGATACTAAATTAAAATATACACTATATTTTCACGTGTTTAAACGTTTTATTTTTCAAAATTAGGCTAAGGTGAAGGTAATCCCTGCATGGAGAATGGCTATTTTCATTTACTTTAAACTCTATCTACGATTATTTCAGTGTTCAAGAAGGTAATTTTGGTGCATGCTGACTTTATATTTATTCCTAAAGATGAACGTCAGTTTTTGGAACATTTTGAAGGAATAATAAAAATCATTCCATTATAGTATACTTTTCCCACAATTTGTAGAAAATAACCCGAAACAACAATTATGTTTGGATACTGCTTAAAACATTGTTATATTGGATTTAACAATTGTCAATAATTCTAAGATTATAACAAAAGAGGTTCCTTTCAATATCAGCTGTTTAAACGTGCAATAAAGTAGGACATTTTTATAATTATAAGGGTACCGTTAATGCGCAACTGTTTAACGGAAATATGTTTCAAATGTATTAAAATTGACCATCAATTTGATAGATCGTTGAGATTTCTTTCAATTCTTGCCTTAAAAAGATCTAACCACCCAATCTAATGTTCCAAACCAAACATTACACTCGTTCCAATAACTTCATTTTTCATTAAGATATCGTTGCATACTTTTTTCTCTCCCTTTTCCAAGATGGCATTAGCTAATAGCAAACAAGAAAGTCCCTTACCAATATATCAACAACCAGAAGCTTACTTTGGACCTATAACTTTACTACTTCCATTTATATTACTAACCTATTCTCAATTACAGAAAACTAAGGCAAAAATGTTTGGAAATTTAAAAATGTTTAATTTACACCATATTCGGGTTTTTGTCAATGAATATAATAATATTTAAATACTTACTACTTTATGCTTAAAACATCATGAAGATAAATAATGGTACTGCCTTTGAAATTCACTGACGCTAGGTTTAAATATTAAATAAGATTGGTAACAATGTTTATTTCAATTAGATAGTTCTGATTCTTTGAAGATAAAATAATTGAACTGACTTTTATTCATTCTTCTGTCCTCAACGAAGTGCAATTATATAATATAATCTCATTTAACTAAACAACCACCTGATTTTTTAACATCGTACTCTGGAAATATATTTTTTTATTTAACAAAAACATGTCAAGTGTTTCTGAGCGAGTAAATATATTGTGAATAAGCCAGATGACAACATTGCTATGACAAAAATAAATCAAACAAATGAATTAAAAAACGGTTTTGTTTGAAAATAATAGCAACCTTAAGTAACTTATAAAAAAAATCTTCGTTGACAACTAACTCAAATATTCTGAAAATGTTGTTGATATTTTCTATTTCCGAACCTAATTTCCATAGTTGCCTATAATTAAGAATATATAAAAAAAATTGCTCGTAGTAGAACAATTGAAAGTCAACAGTAAACTTCAGGTTTTTAATTTTATTAGAAATACAACCAATTCAGCAAATGTGTGAGAAATAAGATTTGGAAACAATCGAGCCAGCAGCCTAAATTTCCTGGTTACAGGTCAATTTGACATGTAATTAACACCAATTAGAACCTGTATTGACATAGTGTCAAACTTTCATGTTTCATTTATATCTCCTAATTGGCTACTTCTCACTTCTTATGAACTTCTGGTGGTATTAACTTTTTAAACTCTATTTTTTTCCCATAATGTATAATGTGACCCAGATACAAAGCGAGAATTTCAACCATATGTTTCGTTTCCTAGCATCGATCTGACTCAAAATGTCTTATAAGTATGCATTAGTATACACATTACGCAGCATAAATACAAGTACATCAAAAGGACAGTTATAAAATTAATTCATCCATAGCTAAAGTAAACCAAAAGAACAGTCTATTTTTTAATAAATTAACAAAAATTCGATAAGATAAATCAATCACATGGAAATGAAAACAGTCAATAGGTTATTAAAGTCAGAACGTGCGACATGCTAAGAGGTTTTAGCTCAAGGTTTTCTTTTTTAATAGTTAATTGCATAATTTTTTCAACTTGTAAATGGTAATCTACTCCTGAACCTTTGAAGTATTTCAATAGATTAATCTATCAAGTAAAGATCTTTTTTGTTTTAATGTAGATATTACGAAACTGTCTTTAAAGATTCCAACACTCTGAGCGCGTGAGTTGCAAGAAAAACCGTTCCTTTTTATATATACTATAAAATATAATAATATAATACTATATAATATATATATATATTTATTTATATATATATATATATTTATTTATATATATATATATATATTTATTTATATATTTAAATGAATTAAAATGTACCTTAGTGCGCTAAAGGAAATTATATTTAAAATAAATGAAACAAAAATAAATTAACATAATAAAATTATTTAAAACCGAAGCTTTACCTTGCAAACTTCGCATTTAAGAATTAAGGGCAATACATATCGTTGCGCGTTTATTAAAGATGAGTTTGATTAGGATTTTTGTAACGTTTTGTTAACATTATTTCGAAATGCATTTATCAGAACTCCAAAATTAAATCGGTTTCATATGTCTGCATTTAATGTCTTATCATTTTCGCATGCACAATTTTGTGCTTACTTATTTTACGGAAGATTTGGTTATTTAAGGTTCCAGTAAAGAAATATCATTAGATACGTTGTCACTACCCCAGTAGCAAAAAAATGGTCTGCAGGTGAAAATTCGTCGTAGGCTGGACTAATGTATACCACAGTCGGCCCTCTTACCATCATGTCCAAGCCAATCGTACCTATAGGCAGGTGGCTTATAAGAATAATGGTCCAAGCTCTTAAGGCAGGGGTTGCAGGAGGTGTAGCTCCTTGGAAGGAAAGGTAAATGGAAATCTTATTTTAGGCGAAGGTAGATAAATTGGCCTATTCAACAAAGATTGCCCATATTTAATGTTCGTTCAAAAAGTAAATAGTTTTCACGAATTTGAAAACGCATTTCAAGTTCTGACAATTAATAATTTGGACAGTGCAACCAAATTCGGGTCAATATTTCGAATTGTTTGTGAGGTTAAGAGGTGAAGATTCTTTATTAGATTTTCCTCTCCTTTTCTATTTAATAATCGTGACCCATATGCTGACCCGAAACATTTCCCATTTGTGTCTTCACTTGATCATTCGTTTCTTACAAAATTATTTAAATATTTAACATTTTGCGTGCACAGAAACCGTCACGTCTTCGAAAATATTCCTCTGGTTTTTGATCGAACTTTGTCCGTGTTAGTTTGAATCTTTAAAAATTAACCCTATGAACTCCATTTATTATTTTTTATTCAAAACGAAGAGTAACAACGCGAACCGTGAAGACCATTGCGCGCACGACAAAAGGAAATTATCGAACCAAATGCGCTTTTGCGGCTTACGGCAGTTTTCCGTATCATGTTATATTTTAATACGAAACCAACGTCTTTTGTAAATAGTGGCTATTGCGTTTACTTAAAGGCAGTTTATTTAAATTTGAAAAATGGTCGGTTTAAAACGCCTGCAATTGTTTTCGTAGGTAATAAGCGCCAATTAACCAAAGTATCATTTATTTCTTGTGGCACAAATGTGAAACTACGTAATTCAACTTAAATATCAAAATTGAAGTTTTCTTTTAAGGAAAAATGGTGAAAGAGAAAATGGCACGATGATTCAGAGCGAGATCGCTATTTTACTCGCAGAAGTTGGTTGGGCAATTTTAACGGTTTTCTGTTAATAATTTTTGTCCAAAGAATAAAATTTATTGTATTATCGATACGTAAAAATTTGTTGTCGAAAATTTAAACGTAATATTTAGTGTTAAACATCGGCCAATTTTCCGCTCTGAAATTTTTCAGGAAAATGACCGAGACCCTTTTTACGGAATATGTACCGTATTTTTCCTAAAAAAATAAAAAACGTTTTCATTCCATGAGTAGTCTATTATATTATTTGCAAATTTAAATTCAGCGGCATTTTCGCCTAATTGTTTCGAGTCTAAAAATGAAACTAAACATCTAGACTTGTTTAAACTAGATTAACAATGTAACACTATTAATGTTTGGTAGTATGTTTACTGATATAAGATATATTTTATCGATAAAAAGGTAAAAACAATTTAAAAGTAATTTCTTTAAATTTTTTATTTTTCTGATTTTCCGCAATTCGAAAAATTAACAACACTAGTAATATTGTATAAATCAAGGAGTACCTAAACTTATAACAACAAATTTATGTGACGTGGAATGCGTCACTGGGACCCTGTGTTGTTCGGATTAACAACTGAAATTGACTATTTCAAAACCCTTACAAAATTCTATAAAATTAATTGAAATATATAAATTGTGCGATGTACATTCATATTTGTACTGAAAGTACTTCTAATTAATTAAATAAAATATTTTCATGAACTACAGAAAAATAACAAAATTTTCAATAGATTTTTCGTGTAGATCTATTGAATTTCAAAGGGTGTGGAATTTATTGACCATACCTGCTATAACATTGCATAAATATATGTCCAATAACTTTAGAAAATATTTTCCTTATTTGAAAGCGTAACGTGTCACCTACCATGAGAAGTTTTGTTTGCGGATTGTCCGAAAACACTTTGTATCGAAAGAAACGACGGAAACGCCTCGCCAAGAGCGGAAGATTTGAAAACCGATGTTTCACCAGTCTTAAGAGAAAAGGTCGTTTCCTGCTTAGCTTCGTGTGCTTGCTCGTGTGCGCCTATCAGCTGGCCCAATTCGCCACTTTGTATTTCCAATACAACACTTCGGTGGACGCTGAGGTCATCTATGACCCGGATCCCATTCTTCCGGGAATGGTCATCTGCTACGACGACAGGTATGTCAACGAAAATTATTTTCCAAAGATTTCGTTAAGACCTTGTATCATGAATATATTTAACAATGAATATACATCGAGAATAGGGTTCGCTGGTAGTACCTAGAATTAGGGTTGAAGCTTATCTTGTGACGGCATTTGTCACGTGTCCGGAAATATCAAACGATAGAAGCTCATGATTTTCAGAGTTTGAAGAAGTATAGTGACAATGCTTAAGGTTACCGGACTTACTGTTTTTACTTCTAGATTATCGAAAACGTCACATGTGGTTGTTGAAATTGCTTTTAACAATTGTATATCACTTACCGCGACTTCTGACATGTTTCAATACGACATTTTTGTTAAACTTCATAAATGCCGAAACATTATTTTAGCCCGTCGAAGCTAATTCCCGAACAAATAATACCGTCTGCTATGACCTATCGAGGACTTAAAAAACGTCATTTCCTAGTCTCTCCTGATTGGAGCGTAGAAACGTGTAAATCGCGTCACTTGGCTCATAAGCTACCGCCCGTTTCAAAGCGACATCGTACTAGAGCCATCTTATACAGTTGAATATTCATTGCTAAATTTATTCATGCTTGTATGATTGATTTTTCTTCCAGGCTACTTAAACGCTATATGTGTGACCAATTTCCGGATCTCTGTAGAATGGACGTAAGATATGATAAATGTTTACTAGCATGCTCCTTGAGGGACTATAATGCAGATGGCTGATGATGCTGCTATTGAATCAATTTACCCTTCGATTATTATAAGTAGAATAAAGTGAAATCTATTGGTGTTGAGCAGCTGAAGCGAATTGAAACAACTCTTTGATCATAGCCAAATGAATAAATAAATGTAAGCTAAGTGCCAATCTACAAATAGCGATTTCCATAAAGTATGTTACGCAATTACCCCAAAAACTAGCAGCTACGTATATAAATTGCTTCTTTGATGTGTAAATATAAAGATAGCTTTGGCATCAGGACAATACAATCAATAAGGATTTCGAGTGTTAAGGCACTTATTGCTCGCTCAACCAAAATATAAAACTCTCATTAAATTTATTTTAATTTGTTTTTGATTCATAATGCTTGTTCAGGACTTTCCTAAGAGTGCCGATGCCGCGTACATTATGAGTTTTCCCGAATATCACATCAAAATTATCAATAAATGCGGTTTCATCCATTACAACAACTCGAAATGTCATGTTCCCAAGAACTTCTGCGAGAGGTTAGTAACTGATAAAGGTAGGTTTTCAAATACTTTAGGACGTATTGACACAAATATCAAGGTCATATCTTGACTCTCTCCTATTACGTGGTATTTATTAATGTACACATAAGGTTATGAAATGGTTTATAATTACTAAATTGCATGTTAGTTTCGGCTATTCCCCGATGTCATCGAACACAACATTAAAATAATTTATAATCACAGGAATGTATTTATGTACGGAGTATGCTGAGACGATTGAGATTGACTTCTAATCCCTCTAATGCTCGTAGAGTAAGCTAATTGTTTCTAAAAGAAGCAAATCAACCATGTTTCTCACGACGCCAGTGACTCTTGGCGGGAATAATTAAGACAATGATGAGAATTGTCTCAACATATCATTCTCTTTAAATCTTAATAAATACATTATTGTAAGTAGTTGAAAATGAAACCTATAAATTATGGAAATCATCCGAACAATGGTAATAGGACCTCTAATTTTACTTTATTCATGGAAATCTGTTGAAGTTTAAAACACACTTAGCAGGGTGCTGCCGGAAAAGATGATCAAACCCATGGTTTAATTTAATATTAATATATGAATCAGATTTACATATTTTAAAGAACACATAGTTAATAAGTCTAAAGCTTCACCGACGCTACTATAAATAAGACGATTTTCAGGTTTTTTATAATACAAATAAACGAACGAAGAGATAAGAAATATCTATTTAAATAATAAATACGTGTATATGAAATATCTTCATCGCTTTTTTTCTTCAACACTCGACCTTGATGAAAATATTGCTGGAGTTGTAGAGACTCAGCTTCTGACGATGGCGCTTGAAGGTTACATCTGGAAAAGCTTTCGTAAATTGGTCCACCATCTGATCTTCGCTCGGCACGTAGACAACGTCTTGGACCAGTTCTCGGATAAAGAACTGATGCTGATATACATCGTCGGACGATGAAACTCAGGGTTGCGGATTAATTAAATTCAAGAATAAACACATTTAAGACTTAATTTAAGCTACCACAGTTCCAAATGCATCCTTATTTTTTACTTATTTCATACTTGTTTTGAATCTAAATCAAGTCTTAAATGTGTTTATTCTTGCATACTTATTTAAAACTTGATTTTTCAAGATTTTTGCACCGTTATTAAGTTTCATTTTCTCAGAATAAGTACGAGTTAAATCTGATTTGAGGCTGTATTTGGAACTGTAGCAGCTTTAAATAAAACCTTTTAAGTTTAAAAGAGACAGTCACGATTTTAGTAAGGGAACTCTAGCTATAATTGGAAATCTGCCGATATCAGTAAAACTAATATACATCCAGGGTGCCCTGTATGTGAACAGTCCACTGCAATCTATAGCGAAATTCTTCACCAATTATTGCATGGTGATCGCTATATAGCAGGCAGTTTTTACGCTCGGGCGTCCTTTAAAAAACAATTATATTCTAAATATCTAATTTTATAATGACCCTCTATCTGGCTACTCAAATACTGAATTAAAAATGACTACTTTGTTCAGCTGCCATGCTGGATTGCAAGTTTTAAAATCTCCAGACTTCAAGGATGGTGCTACATGCTAGTATATTTTTGACCCAGTTCAGTATTTTTACACAATCATACTTAGAATTAATTTTACTTGAAATGAAATATCCTATTTGAAGAATTTCAAGTATATTATTAAGTAAATAGGATTAAAATTTTTAAACTGTAATTTTATAATAAAAATTTTAATTTGAAGTATGTGAGGGTTTCAAGTAAGTTTAGCTTAACCAAATATAGCCAGCCAATCCCGTACGACCATTTTGTAACCAAGCTTCAAGATTCAAGTTGCAAATCCATTACCTATTTAATATTCATCTTAAGGGGTCATTATAGTTGAACTCATGATGAGTGCCGTTGTTTGGACTTTATTTCAATATAATTTTAAAAGTATAATACAGTAGATCATATGAAATATTTGGTGTATTGTTTGGACTAATGTACATATATTTATATCAATTGCGCGGCACGTGAGCGAAACTCATTTTAGATAACACTACCAAAATAGTTAGATAAGAGTATCCAGTCGAAAGTTTAACATGAAATTTAAGATTACTTTTAGTTTAACTTCAAATTGTTACCTCTAAGCAACTCTCAATTATGCATCTTTCAAGTCCACAGAAATGAATCTCCCCATATGAGACTTAAGTGAAGTCTTAAATGACTCTTATTTTTATCTAAAATTCTAACCCATAGTAAACTCTCAATTGAGTCTCTTTCAAGTCCCCAAATATGAGTCTTCTAATATGAGACTAAAGTGAAGTCTTAAATGACTCTTATTTTTACCAAATATTGTAACCCATAATCAACTTTCAAATAACCTTCTTTCAAGTCTCCAGAAATGAGTCTTCCTAACTGAAACTAAAATGAGTTTCATTTAAATATATTATAATAAAACTCTTTTATTGAGACTAAAATAGATTTTATTTAGGACCCACAATTCTGGTCTCAGTTTTTTATGCTTACATAATACTTAAAAATCCTTGATCCTACATTGAGACTAATTGGCGACTAAAGTAAGACTCCCATTTTGGTAAGGGGAGGGTGGTGGAAAGCCCTTCATGCCACGCGAGCTTACAGCTCCTTACACTAACTATTACTGTTAACCTCGATGAACGAGCAACCAGACCGTTTGTAGCGAATAGACCTCCACCATCGGTGGTGTTGGTGTTGGTACTGCTTCTGCTTCCACTGGTTCCGTTGCTTCCCATTGACATCTTAGGTTTCGTGAAATTCTTCGCCAAATGCCCATTCTGGCTGCAGTTCAAGCATTTCAGATTAAATTTTCTGATAATAAAGCCCCGTACTACAGTGTCATCTCTATGATATAATAGCCTGGATGAGTCTTGAATTGCTACTCCGTCTCATGTTACCAACAGAAGTCGTTCAAGCTAAGCGTAAGTTTGTTTTGCTTCCGGAAATGTGTCCCACATCATTCAGAAATCTCGGTATTTATTATTTGATAACGACTCAAAGATGCACGTTTCACTACCTTATTTCCAAAACCAAGTATCTCGAAAAATTCATTTTGCCTAAAAATTTATTAAAATTAATGTGTTCACGTTTCGCTACCTTATTTCCAAAACCAGGTAACTCGAAAAATTCGTTTTCGATAAAATTCATCTTGGGTTTAAAAGTTAAAGTACAAAATGATTGGAAATTTGTTCAAATATAAATTTAATATTTGAAATATAGTTAATACATCGGGGGGATTGTGTGTACTTAAATGTTTTGATTATTTTCAAGAAATAATGCATCAGCCTTTATTTTTCTAAGAGCAAGAAAATATGCTGCTGGAAGATTTCAGACTTCAAAACCCTAGTAGTGGGTGTTAGAGAGATTATCAGAGTTTAAAATTTTCGAATCAGCCTGGCACATAAAAAAAGGTCGTTGATATTCGAATTTTTTCAAATCTACTAGACTTTGCCAATTCTTGAAAAGATTAAAAGTATATATATAGCTCTCATAAATGGACTCGCTCTTAAAGTTTATACATGATATTAAAAACGGTTATACACTTCAAGGTTCTCCACAACATAATTTTTATTTTCTTTCAGTTCATGGGTGTTCAATGGCTACGAACCATGCTCAGCTATAAATGTTGACTGGGCCCACAGAATCCACTACAATGGAAGCTATGGCGGTGTGTATTTCAATTTGAAAATCCCCTATAAAAATGTTCTTAAAAAAGTAAAAAAAAAATACTGGGAAAATCCCTAAGGAAATCTTAGAAATTAATTTTTATTGGAAATCTTTGGGAAACTTGGCACATTTTTCGCAAAACGATTCTTAAGATTTATTAGGAAATTTCCCGAAGATTTTCCCTAACGCATTCCATAATAGAAAAACCTCTTTCAGAGTTCATGTATCAGGTTGAAGTCCATTACGGTTTTAACGATATGGTGAACGACGTGCACGGCATAAATGTGTTCATTCAGAGCCCAAAGGAAGTTCCCAACAGACATCGCAGATCCTATTTCCTTTTGCCAGGAACAGTTAACAAAGCTGTTTTCAGAAAAGTAAACCAGGCAATGTGTTGTGCTTTCGATTTCCAAATAAAGTTTGCCCGGAGTGGGCCAATGAGTATTACCATTAGCGAATTAAGATAGATAGTCAATGTTAAATAGTACTCAAATATAACCACACGCTCTACAAAAATTGCAAATTATGAACAATTTAACCATTACATTTAGATGCTGGTAATTTTGGAAATCTGCGAAATTGTGAGAAGAATCCTATGAATATTTTCGAAGGAAGGTTTTGCTTACGAAAATCGAGACTCGGACGCTTTAAAATATGATATATTTTGTGTCTTCGCTGATATATCATTATCAGTAAACTTTTAGATTTCACTATCATTTGCTTTATTGTTTAGGTGCTTAGTTTTAATCGGTTGTTCTATTATTGCAAAATTGGTCTTTTTAAGTGTAAAGATATTAAGCCAGTTGTGTTAGAAATGCGCAGACTGATCCAATGGAAAAAGAAACACCTTTTACAAACCAAATAAATTCGAGTTAATATTAAAAGATTTTTAGATCTAACTGCACTAATTATGCACTTGTGGAAAACAAGAGAAAAATATATATTAATTTCGTATTTTAATATTTTAGACTGTTGTGTATCGTCTGGAATATCCGTATACGACGAAGTGCAAAAACTACGGAAAACTCTACAATGAATCTCGATTGTTAAAAGACATTAGCCAGCCCGTGAGTTAAATGTTTAACAATTGTACTAATAGAGTTTAATTTTAAATATTTTCCTGACTTAGATGTGCTGCAATAATTGCTCATGGGAGATATTTAACAAATCCTACGGGTGCATACCTTCTCCGAGACCAGTTATTCCGGGATTCCTCGCATGCAACAAAACAATGCAAGGTAGATTTTTTAAACTTTTTGTGTCCTTTTTGTGGTCATTTTCACAATTATTGATATCAACCTTATCTCTAACCAATGTCAAAAAAATAGGCTGAGTAGGTTTAAGAATTGGGAACTTAATTTTCTAAAATAAGAATGGGGTTCAAGTCGAAGGTTGTGCAACGTCAGGGTGGATCTTATTAAAGCGTAGAGCCCAGAATTTTAGTAAATACGCTCCTGTTTGTCAATACTACCAATATTTGACACAGCCAGAGCCAGAAATATAGTCGGTTATTAACTAATATTAGAATATAGTTATATCATAAGTAACATAATAACAATAAGTATGACAATTAACGAGATTTACAACAAAACTGATTTTCATAGCTATTGCGTAATCAAGATGTTTTCTCAGCATCGAGCCCTCTAGTGTCTAATATATGCGAGACTTCCGCTAAGCTGAAATATCTGGTTTCCGATAGGTAGGCGGAATATTAGGATAAAATGATAAAAATTAAAAACGTTTTTCTCGGCGCCACGAGCTCATGTTCCTATATCACGCATGATTTGCACGCAGGCTTCAAAACAAAGCCCAAGCCCCTCGTGACTCCAGAACGTGCTCTGCGATATAAGGCTTCAATTATTATCAAAACGTAGTCATCCAAAACGGTAAGTCGCGAGTCCAAGTGACAGCTTGGAGAGAGTATCAGTGCCGAAAAAAGGTTCGGTTAGAAAATTAGCATTAAAGCAATAGGAAGTGTCATACTTATTTTTATTATGTTACTTATGGTTATATTAAATATTTTTGTCTGATACCGACCAAAAATCTTCTAAAAAGCCTTTAAAAAAATGTCATAGTAATTTTTATAAAAAATATATTCTACACTTTTAAATTTAAAGGAACACAGTGACACAATTATCTCTACCATCGTCATTGTCAATAACATTCTCTTCTTATTTAAAACTAACGTGGCAGCCCGGTTTTAAAACAATGTATAACAAAGTACCGAAACATTTGATTTATCTTAATTACAAGAAAACGGCAGAGAAAACGGCAGGCAATGAACGTTTTTGGGGATGTTTATTAATTTGAATTGTAAACTACCTTAGTTATATCGGATAATATTTAATTTGAGCTTCTAGTATAACAAAAAAGTCTTTAATTTTTAAAATACTCTGTTGCAACATAAAAATCAACCAAATTGATTTAAAATAATTTAGTCTTTGTTTAAAAAAACGTTTGTTAAGTTTCAGAGTTTCAACTTAATTTTAAAGTCAATATATAATTTCAACCCACATAATTTTGAATAACACATTTTTCATTGATGAAATTCTAAACTCAAAATTTTCATGACTTTTGATCCTAAGTTAATCATTTTTCTCACATTACTGTGTCAATTCCTTATTTTAATGTTAAGTTTTACTGAATCCCATTTTAAGAAAGACTTTTGAAGGACTGTATAGTAAGCATTAAGGAGCGCGTAACGTTAAAAGGATAATTATTTATCGCTGTTGTTTCAGAGATAAGTGAGCCGCACGTGAAAAGTGTTTTACAAAATTGCAAAGAGAAGTGTCCGGTGTCTTGCAAGTAAGGAAATACACAGTTGAATATTGCATTCAGAAACGTTGCTATGCATGTAATAAACATAGCTTACAATGACAGTTAAATGATAAATATTGCATGTAAAGGAAGTCAAGCGATTCAGGCCAATTTATTTAAAATCGAAATCGTTCTCAGTGTTTATTTACTACCAAGGGTTACCTACAATAGAAAATATGATATGTAAGCCTCCATTTTCAATCGATTCCTTTTAGAATTATAATTTTTTTTTAGTATTAGCTTAATGAATTTTGCATTGGTCTCGAATTCACTTAACATTTTGTTTTAATTTTTGTGAACTAAGTAAATTCTTTTAACAGAGCGGACTATTACGATTACACAGTCACTAGATTGGCATTTGCTTTGTAAGTAAAAATTTAATTATTATTATACTGTTAGTTATCCTAGCTTAAACCCGTAGCTTCCCCAACTAAAAATAACTTCACTTTGTGTAAAAGCTATAGATTGTGTACCGGTATTTCCTTAGTGTTTGGGTAGAAACTTTAAAAAAATTGGTTTCCCAAAATTTTAAATGAAATGACACTTTTAAAAATTACTCAGTATCCAAAAATATCTTTTAGTTTTAAATAGTATTGCAGACCAATCGGACATCCAAATAAATCACAGCCTAGATAATTTTGCCCGGCCTATTTCAACGGAATTAGTTTGATCATTTATTTATGACAACGCGAATTATGTCATTTTAAACTAAAAAATAGGGCACATTTCTACTTGGCAAAAGTCAATTAATCTGACTGTAACCGCCAATTCTCGTCTCCTGGAAGTGATTGTAGGTGCAACCGTTATCTTACACGGGAAAACCTTGTGGGAAAAAAATTCATAATTAGTTATAGCTATATTAAGTTGTTCAATTAACACTTTTTCCCGAAAAAACCACGTCAAAACCAATAATGTACGATACATATTGTGTTTTACCATGGGTTCCTTATAATTCTACGGTAAAATCTATTAAAAGCACGACATAAAAGGTTTTACCCATAGAGATAGAAAAGAAATAGAGGCACTATTGTATCTGGCGAAGTTGACCGCGAGTGCCGACCCCTTTTCGCCAATATAGGGCGCCATGAGATAGGCAGATTACGTGGCGCCATCGACGCGCGGTGAAATGAAATACATTATAATGCCTTTTGGAAAATCAACTGTCATTTGATGTAAACAAAGCAAGGATAGATGGCATTGCAATTTCTGCCCATCTCCGCTCTCATACATGCGTGGGGGGGGGGATGAATTTTCTCGATCAAAAACAGGAGTGCCTCAACGCTGTAATCTTCACTCTATTTCTGTTCTATCTCTATGGTTTTACCAGAGGTTTTCCGAAAAATATATCAGATTGCTTGTTTCTTGCCCGGTTTCGATAGGTATTTTACAGACGACCCTTAGCGTTTCGTCGGCTTATTTTGTTTTTCCTTTTTTCACGGAAATTGAAACGAATCAACGATCGCGAACGATGTTGGGTCGAATAAGATATATGTAAAATATTAATATTTTAAATGTTATTTTGTAATTACTAATATTTAAAATTTTAAATAATGAATTTTAAAATGTAAAAGATAAATAAAATTTTTTTTACATATGTGCAATTGCCTTTAATTTATACTTACATTTACAACAAAACCAATAGCCCTTTTCGTAATTTTATGCACGCCTGTGCAGTATGGCTTTGGGGGCCAAGTTATCAGACGATGGTTTGTTATTGTGCGGGAATTTAATGCGGTTTGATAACGCTGCGTGACCATTTAAGTTTAATCGTGTATATTTATGTTATATCAACATAGTTTTTACTTAAATAAATGTAAATGTACCGTTATCGTGATATTTTGAACTGTTTTCTATAAGGAAACTAACAGAATTTCCCAGAAGAAGCGATTATAACTAAGCCTTAGAGATATGCCATCTCGCTGTGTAGTGGGTTGCAAAAGTCACTCTACCTATGGTGATAGTAATATTAAATTTCATCGAATTCCAGTAAAACGGCGAAAATTGTGGCAAAGACTATTAAATCGTACGTATAGAGTGGAAAGCTGCACGGGATGATAAAGTTTGCAGCAGGCATTTTGCTAGTGGGTATCCAGGGTGGGAACCATCGGATGTTGACTGGGTACCAAGGACGTATATAAGGGGGGGGGGGTTAGGGGGGTTCAACCCCCCCTTAAGACCTGATTCCTTTCTTACGAAAGGAGCGCAACATTAAGAAATAAACAATAAGACGTAAAAATGAAGTGAAATATCCGCAACGCAGCACAGTAAAATATATTAATAGGATCATTAATATTATCATTTTCTCGCAAAAGTATTAAAAAACTTCGTTTGATACACGTGCGGAAATGTCATTGTCACTCGTCCCGAGTCTAGCCAGTACTTTAAACATGCGTTATTGCTAACGAAAAATTTCTCGCTCGCTACGTTCGCGATTTCATCTGGTTGTGTTATAACCCGTCCCTTCCCCCTTAGACTTTCTATATCTACGTGCTTGCTGAGTACCAACACTTTTTATGAAACCTATTATAAATAAAGTTACCCATAAAAATGATGTATCTGAAAACAGTGTAGAGAACGATTCTTTTGAAATAATTAACCCATCTGATGCAAACTTCAGCAGTAATGTCTTAGAGCGCTCACGAGAAAGTAGATATGAAAATCGGATCAAAAAGAAGGTATGCTTTTACATCTCTAAATTATTGACTCGAACTAATTATTAATGTAACATTTTATAGAGAACATTGGAAAAAGAGTTATTTGATATAAATTGGGAAAATTTATCTCTTCAATCATCACTTTCATTTCATGACTATGTTGGAGACAACCAGTTTCAACCTGTATTTATTGAAAATAATGAAGAATCCTTTCGAAGTAATTTTTAAGTTGTTTTCGTTAAATATAAATAATCTCACTTCTTTATTATGGTTAGGCTTTGGCGCACAAACCATGACTGATCCACTTGTGGAAGAAAATGTTGAACTGAAGCAAGAAATACAGGAGTTGAATAATATCAATCGCAAAAAAAGTTGGTCTGTTGAAAAAGTACAGAATGATGATAATGATTCGAAATTCTACACAGGAATGCCTACATTTAATGTGCGAGTATCACTTTTTAGCTAAAGAAAAAAATATGAAACTCGACTCGGTAGCGATTGATATTATTCAACTCCTGTAGTAATTTAATTAATTTAACAATACTATTACCATATGTAGAGTGACATTTGCAACCCACTACACAGCGAGATGGCATATCTCCAAGGCTTAGTTATAATCGCTTCTTCTGGGAAATTCTGTTAGTTTCCTTTTAGAAAACAGTTCAAAATATCACGACAACGATACATTTACATTTATTTAAGTAAAACTATGTTGATATAACATAAATATACACGATTCAACTTAAATGGTCACGCAGCGTTATCAAACCGCATTAAATTCCCGCACAATAACAAACCATCGTCTGGTAACTTGGCCCCCAACAGCTATTTGCGCATGCGTGAGCGTTTATCCCCCATTACGACCCCTCGGTTTGCGGAGAGGGCTATTTTCAATTGGTTTTACTATTTTCCTGGAAGTTCAGAAAAATGAAAGGTTTTACCACGGGACTCATGTTCTCAGAAATGAGCCAAACCACATAACTCCCACATACTTGATTTTACCGTGGGGGATTTTTTTTTATATATTCATATTCCCATGGTACAAGAAATTTATGAAAAAAATCAATTATTATTATTAGAAATTCGCTTTTTTACAACTAAATTAGGTTTAGCTCAATTCACAAATACCTAAGAAACATTCACTTGATCCGCGTGCATTATTTTAAGAAAAGTTGAAGCAGAAATAGAAAAACTTAAGTATCTCGATTTCACTTTAGTGGCATTTACAAGGTTTTGCCATGGGATAGCCGACGTATTTTCATGGATAATTACCCATATTAAACATAAGAGAAGAAGGTTTGACCATATCTTTAAATGAAGACACTAGTTATCTAGACCGTCCATCGTCTGCACCCTAAGCCACTTGTGTTTATCTATATTACTTAGAATGTAAGACATAAAGCTCAGGTTTAAGACGAAATATGCAAATGTGCAACGCAATCCGCCTCCACAATTAAAAAATTGCAAGTTAGTGAAATTTAAGTTTAATTTACATGCACACACATAGCTGTTAATTCGTGGAAATATATTATGTATGAGGTCAAAGAGTTACTCATTTTCCAGTTAAAGTTGAAATAAAGCATTGCTTCTAATGCAATTAAACGACATTTTAAGCTGTAACTATATGCAAAAATATACTGTTTACAAGAAAACAATAATCTTGCTGTAGCTTTTTCATTACCTTGAACTTTCTTAACGTTGCTGTCCCTCTCATTGGCTATTTGCCATTAAAAACTAATACTACAAGAGCTTCGACTGAGCTGAAGGTATACGTTTGTAAGCAGTTGATAATATGTGATGAATTTGGTGGTTTTATTTCAACTGTATGAATTTTCGGAGTTGAACAGAAACCTACTTGTTCTAAGGGTCTATGATACGCTCAATTTATCAATCTCTAAACTGTCATTATATGGGTTTCTATGAACTCCACCAATACTTTCCAGCTCAAAAGCTAAAAGTCGTTATTCATTATTTAATATTTGAATACAAGTTATTTATTAAATATTGATGGTATTATTAAATATTTTTTGTAATATAATTAGTTTTATTGGTAAATTCTATGAATTGATAGTAGTTTGGAAAATATAGATTTTTTTCATTATGCATGATTTTATTTTAGGAACCCTTCATCAACCGTTATTGATGTGTATCATGAACTCCGAGGAAACACTATCATCGAATACATCCACAGGCCGCAATATAAGGTGAAGATGGACACTGATAAAAATGTCACAATGACAGCACTACCATCTATCGACATAAAAAATATCTTAACAGATGGTGCATTACACAACAAAAACTGGTTAAAGGGGTTTTTACTGAGTTCTTCGGTTTCCCATTTCTATATAATCATGTAGAGGTTAACTGTAGTAGTAAGTGTAGGGAGCTGTTGGCTCGCGTGGCATGAAGGGCTTGCCACGACCCTCCTTCGCATTGAAACCCGGCCACCGGTTTAAGGCATCAAAAGTCGTTATATGACTTGGGTCTCAGGAATTCCTTGCCAGATCATCTTAAGGGCTTTCCCGTGCAAACTCAATTCCGGAAGGAGTTGGCGAACTATCTCGAACTCTATGACTAAGTGTCCATAATCTCCCAAGCTATTTTATTTTAAAATTTTATTACCCTTTTTCGTTGTTTGTATTTTGTTTTTGCTTATTGACTGTACATATCTCATTTCTCACTGTCTTAACGTGATGGGTCTCTGACCTTTTGTTGAGCTAATAAAGAACTGAAACTATAGAACTAAAGGTAATGCCTTGGGTATTAACCTAGCTGATTATTATTTTTTTATTAATATAATCTGTTACTGAGATATGTCTTGAAAGTAAAACCCTTGGATGCTCTTCCGTGTAACTGCGCTTGTGTCAGCCGTTATTGAAATTCACTGAATTTTATCCAAACTTTTAACAAAACAATATAGAAAATAAAGTTGGTTAACTTTACTAATTATCCTAGCAAAATAATTAATACCTTTATTACAATGCTTTTAGTCACCCTAAATCGCCCTAAATTCTTAAGCCTGAATTGTTCCTTAGAATCCATTAAAATTCGGTTATTTGCATTATTCATCTAAATTTTCTTATTGAAACCATTTTAGACAATTTATTTTACTCTGTGGGATTTGTTAATGACTAATTTTAAAAACAATTTTTATCTTTAACAGGCAATGGAACTTTTCAGCAATGTGGGTGGATATTTTGGTATTTGGCTGGGAATGTCCATTCCTTTGTTCATGGACATTGTCATGAGTGGTGTTCATCAATTTTACTACAAAATCCAGGACAATATGCTTTATTGAGCGAAATGACCTAGAGCCCCTCAAGAACTATATTCAAAACTTAATAGTAAAAATGTGTTTGTGCAATAGACACGCAAAACCTATTAGAACGAAATCATTACGAGTGGATTTCCTTCAAGAAACCAGGAAGAAACCTTTAGAAAATTCCTTTGACGTACTTCTTTATTAATAACGACGAAAGACACAGGGAAAAACGTACTTACTTAAGTAACAACACTGAAATTCGTTAAATATAAAAACTGTCCAAACTATAACTTTGGGCAGGCACGTGTTTGATATTTTTTAAGCAAAACACCAGCAATATTTTTATTTCACAAAAGTGCCGGCGAATTGGCCCGAGCTGCAAAAAATAATGGCCCGTAACAAAAATTATTGTCTTAAACACTTTTTCAGTCTGCGTCTAATAGAAAATAAAACTAATTGCTATTTAAAACTATGATTTAGTTGTATAGAAGTTATGTTATGCAAGATGTAAATGTATTTTCTCATACGTGTGAGATAAGCGAAAATAGTAGATTGCCGTGGGTTTAATGGGTGAAATCAATTATTTATCTTTCCGTTGTTTCTGTGAAAAAATTGGCTGTGTTACTTACATTAGGTATTGTCCATCGTTATATATTTATGTTCTGATAAAATAGAACCTCAGTTTCAAACAGTTACAGAGAAAAGAAGGTAAATGAATGTTCCTCATTCATTGTGGCAGTGTATTTTACATTGACATTAGAAATGAAATTGATATGTTAGTCGTATATTGAAAGCCGTAGTCGTTACATTTGAGAGTTTTCACATTTCAATTTCACAGTTTGCTCTCAACATTTTCAAAGCCACCTTTATAATATTGACATTAAAATCAGAATGTTCTTGGTCAATCGAAAAATCAGAGCCGCCATTTTTCTCTATAACTGATATTGGTGTGCGTGTTCCTTTTCGTGGACAGTCAACCTCCGACGGGGTTTCGAGGGAACTTTTGATTTTTTCAGTTAATAAGTCAAGCAAGACCAAATATTGCTGGAAAGAAAACCAACATTAATTTATAAAACTACAGTAATAAAGGTTAAACTACGCCATGTACTTGTGTCAATCTTTCTTTGTCGTCCTCATTCCATCATTCCAATAAGACTTCGTAACTGAGTTTCGGAAATGATATTTTTTATTGCAAGATTGAAAATGGAAAGTGTGCTTTCAAATCTTGTGATTTTAAAGAGAAAATTTCGAAATTATTTTACGGAAGAAATATTTTCATAGATATTTTTATAAAAAAATTTACAAATATTAAGTTCAATTAAGAGTAAAAACTTCAAATGTAAGTTCTATACTTACACATCAACTAGGGTATGTTCTGGTTTCTCCATGCGATATCCAATTTTATTTTATTTTTTTAGAAATCTTGGTTCATTATCACCCTGGGGTATGGCTCGGATCCCAGTGACGATATTTTCAAGAGGAATGTGTCCAATGAGCAACTAAAGAGATTTTAAAACCAATTGTTAGGTCCCAGCTTCGAAAGCGTAGGCAAAGCCAATACTTTTGACGGTATAACCTTTGTCCGGTAAAGATTGAAGGGAACAACAACCATCAGATTTAAAATTGGAAGTTAAATACGCTCGAATATGTTTTAAAAAGGATTACTCTAAAACCAAGTATGGGGGTCAAGTGTAACGCAAAATAAAAACACTATAAACTTATTTTACAATTAATGAAAAACATACATTGTGAGTGATTTTGCTCGGAAAGGAGCAAACCTTAAGCTTGGATTTTCAACAAGATATGAGTTCATGCAAATTCCAGATCTGGTGATAAATGGCAATAGCACTGTTAAAAATTGTTCGAAATTTAGTTCGTGTGGGCCTAATTTGTAGGTAATCAGCATAACATACTTCGTATAAAATCAAGGGTTATAATATTTAATAAACGAACTGGGTGTTCATTTAATCTAAAACAGCGCAAGCTTGTTGTGGTGGGGAACTGGCATGTTGAAAACATAAAACGTACGCAGTTGTCCGAAGGAATGTCGTCCAACGCCAAATGGAACCATAATTCTTTCCCCGGGCCGAGCAGTTCATATTTTGAGTCGGAATTGCACCGTGAGGATTTACGTCATCCCAGATGTGGTTGTTTTGGTGGTTGATGGGGGCATCTTTAGAAAAATAACACTTACCATAACTAAGCCATTTGCAAAAACCAAATGGACCTTAACGGGTCATGGTTTGCAAATAACTTTTGGCTTTACCGGGGAGTTGGGATTCGGCTCTGGTAACCCGGAAGGGCAGTAGCGCACTGGGAGATGTTAGCCGTCAGTTAGGGGCTGGAAAGTTGGTTTTGGGTCAGGCTAACGGAGAGGGTCCACTCATCACTGGTGCCTCGGTGGACTTAGGTCTTCGTATCAGGTGCCGTCGAACTACGGGCTGTGGAGGCTAACGCACGGCATTATTTTGAGACAACCAATTAAATGTGATGATATGATATCCTAGGTGCACCAGTATATAAATTTCTGACCACATGCAAAAATCAAATCGATGTTTCATATCTCCATCATGAAGACCTTGATGGAGGGTCGCTCTAAACTGTTGGAAGTAGTGACGGCGAAAAATCCTCCATACATGCTCTCTTGTTAAAGGTGCTCGCTTGTGCGCTTATTGCTTCCTTGAGTGTATGCATCAAAGAAGGCTATTACAGAGTTGTCCATGTCGGTGTAGTGATGGCCTTGTCAGTGGAATCTCGGATTGCTTTTTCTATGGATGATAAGTTTTTAACAGCTCGGATGAAATTAAAACGCGAGACTCAGACCTAATAGATCTTCGAAGGTCTATTTCTTTTGTATTTCGCGTTTTAATTTTATCCTCAAAGACCTATGGATCCGAGTCTTAAGTAAGTTTAATCATTACTTTAAATTGGTTAGGGATTAGCTTTTTTGATCCCTTTTTATTAAGAACGTTTCTACCTTTTCGCATATTTTAAATGAATTATAGTCTTTGGTTGGTTCTAATTAGCTCTAATTTTTAGAATAAAATGTTAGTCGATAGCCTATAAGTATCTTTATGTGCCTGTTGGGAAAAAAACATCTTTAGTTCTGGCGACACATTTTTCTTTTGCAGAATTAACAAATTTAAAACGTTTAAAAACACGGATAACAAAGTCTCCAATTATGAATCGATTTATTTCGTCTTCAAAGGATAATAAATTTTGAAGGTGTTGAACAACATTTAAAAGATAAAATATATTTCATGATTTTAATGCTCTAAAAAGTAGACGAAAATTTTATTATAGAATATTTTAAGGAAGAATAAGCGTTACTTCTATTTCCAACAATGGAAAGACAATTAAACCCGGAACAAAAGATAATGAACATAAACTAGAATAGGGGTTTGAAAGATGTTACAATTCAACAGCTAATGAACTGATTAACACCAACGTCTTAGAAAGCCCGTAGATAACGTAAAAACGAAAAAATATTCTATAACGTTAATTTTCCCACGCACATAGAAAAAAATCAATCTTTTTCTCATTTACATTTATTTAATTCATATAGGGGAACCAATCGCCGCTCTTTTCGCCCCTCGAGCCTAGCCGCCAATAAGAAATCTCAATTCCCAAATCCGGAATTTTAGGAATTCTTCACTCGTTATTTTGCTAAGCCTACTTCAAGCAACTTCAGAATTTTCGCCAAATTGTATTTATAAACTAAGTAAGTGCTTTTAAAAAGGTTATTAAATAGTAATTGGAGGCAAAGCTGAAGATGGAAGAGGAAAATTGAGGTGCGCAGCCATATATGTTTGAGCCTAGAGCAGCTGCACATAGAAATAGATGTAGAGGTGTTGACTCTGATGAAGAGCCTGAGGTTGAGTTGGTGTGAACCCAAATAACGAACGAATTGGGAATACTAACTGGTTAGTAGTCTAATCTATTGTAATGCCTTAAACCTATATAGTTCTTTGATACCAGAAATTAACTAAAAAATTGGTGCTGATGTAACAACTGTGTTATAATGCCAACTGTGTCATGTTGTCAGAATTTATAGCCCGGTGTACCGGTAAGAAAAGAACCACACCACCGGAGGCCTATCATCAGAATGCCCTACGCCAGCGTCCACAAGCCCGGACAGGTGACAAAACCAGCATGGGTAGCAGAACCCCACTACTGATGGTCGCACCCTCGACGCAAGCCGCTCAACCCAGCAGAAGGTGCAACAATGGGACGACCAGCCCGCCACTTCGCACACAGCAGTGGGATAGAGAACGGATGCTCTAGCAACTCCGGCCGACACCCCACCTACAAAGGCAGGGAGCCAAGCCCTTTGGAGAGAGCTCCTAAAGGGGAACGGCGGGCACACAGCAGCCCGCATAACCCGGCACAGCTGGCACCGGAGATCCCGGTGGGAGCCCAAAAGGCCGGGAGATGGGTCCGCCGTGCCCTCATACGGAGGCCCGCAGCCCCACAGCAGGATACTCAATCCGCCGAGGCGGCCAGTTTGCCCGGCCCCTCTCCATTAGCCTGGGCCGAAGCCCAGTATCCAGCCCACACCTGACCGAAGTCGGAGGTCGGAGATAGGACCCTTTGGACGGAGCTAACATCTCCCAGTGCGCCACCGCCCTTACGGGTTACAAGAGCCGGACCCCGACTCCCCGGTACAGCCACCAGTTATTGCACACTCCGACCCCTTGAGGGCCATGCCAACTGTGTCAGAAAGTTTTTGCTGCCAGGAGGTAAGGCAAATCCGAGAAAAGACTGTTGGTCATGCATGTATACAGACCCATCGTAAATAGTGACGCCATAGTGGTAAGAAAATCGCCCCCTAATGAAGCGCTGTTAAAGGCTATAAGAGGTACTATAACAAGGGGATGCTAAACAATGCAGAAAGCCCATTATAGTCTCTTCTGATTACCTTTTGGAAAAATGTTTAGAATACTAAAAATAAGAAGTGAGAGACTTAAGAAACAATATTGTAAACTTATGGTAAAACCATATATTTTCCCCACAAAATTAAACGTTTAGAGGATACTTATAGGAAATATAGATATATAGCCTACAGAAACGATATATATGTAGTTCATGGCAAAATGGGTTTACGTAGGAGGACACCAATTCCCAGCTGCGCAGTTGTAAAGATCCGGGAATCTTTCCCAGAGGAATCTGGTGAATATACTGGATTTAGGTATCCCGGATACCAAGGTTTCTGAGTTTTCATAGTGCTTATAATACCTAATTTTTTCATAATTTCCGTAATTTTTGTAAATAATTCCTTTGTATTATAAGTCAGTCCGATGGTATTATCATATTGTGCCATTCATAGTATTTTTGTTATAACCCCTTCATTATCCTTAAATAATTCCATTATATTTTCAGTATTTCGTAAGTAATTCATAGTATTAGTTAGTGTAATTATTAAATTTTTGTTATTGTTCAATTTTCATATAATTACAAAATATTTTGCCACCGTGATCAGTAGTTATTGTTTAGAAAGGTTGGCCAAATAAGTGGGCTAAAATATATTATTAATATTTTTAAACCTCTTATTATCCTTAAAGGCCGACTACATGATTTTTCAATGTACTCTCTTCAATTGGAAGTAGGCTGACTGCATAGCATATGTGACTTACAACCAACCTACTTCCAGTTCAAGACTGAGTACACCGAAAATTCATGTAGGTGCCTTTTAAGCTACCATCAAAAATTTAATTTTATTCCAAATCTATGCCCCCCTGAGGATTTGGGGGCACTCTGAAGGCTTGTGTCTGTGCCTTGTGGGGGCCCTATCCAGGCCTCATTTTCAATAAAATAAACTTGGCCATAACTTGCCCCCCGCTGTTATATTACTGATTATAGCGAGTGTAAAAAAATTCTTAGCACTGCTTTTGGGTACATTGTTCAAAATGTTAATTTAAAATTTATCCTGTTATATTGTCATAACTGTTTGTTGTAAATATTGTCATTTTTTACTTGAAAATAATACTTTTATTAAATTGTTATATTTTTAAGTCTGAAATTTCATTGAAATCTACTGCGTTTTCATGCTACAATTTTGTCCTTATCAACTTCTTTGGAATATTTAGCAGCAAGAGTTTCTGCTTTACACGCTGGTGCCATTAGGGTACTGCCTTTAGATGCTTTCAATGCATTATCATATGCCATTTGTAAAAGATTTTCAAAATATTCTGGAAAAAAAAAGATTTATTGTGAATGGGCTAAGTAGCATATTTAGCATTTATTGCATCACTGGAAAAGTTTAAAAATACCATATGTGTTTTCTTCCAAAATAACCTTAGCAGTTGGTTCTCCAGCCTTTGTAGCGGCTGACGAAGGACTACGGTCCGAAAGCTCCCAATAATTTTATTTTAATAAAATCATTTTTTAAATTCCATGAAGTAGCAGTACTTTTTATTATAAATCATTACAACAAATTGAAATAGAACCATGGAACAAAATTTTAAAATTCAAGAGTAACCCAACCTAACCTAACCTTGTTGGGTCTATTTTTGAGCGGTTTTTTAATTTAGTTGTTTTGTTTGTTTCGGGAGAAAAGGAATAGGATGAAAAGGTCATTAGGAGAAATTGGAGAAATTATTTTGGGTGAAAAGATTAAGTATGGGAGAAATGAAATTGGGACAAATGTTAACATACCTTGATAATCTCCGCTTCTTGAATACTTAATTTTGAAATATATCTTTTTCAGAACCTGCTACGTAAATTTTGATTTATCAATAAGTTCCATGTTGGAATAAATAACTGCTATTTACTTATCAGGTTCTACGTAGACTTTCTCAAGCATCCAAGTATGGTTGACCGACTGATCACTTAAGTGGAGACAATATACAGGGTGTCTGATTTTGCTCTCACATCACATTTTTATTAAATCTATAATAAATAAAGAAAAATGAAAAACCACTTTGTTTACGTAATACAAATTTTAATTAAAAACAAATTAAAATCGACGACTAGTTTCGCTCTCTATACAGAGGCATCATCAGGTCTGGTCAGGAGAATACAAATTCCAAATGAAGTAAACTACGTTTCGCGATAAAAAACATACAAAAGAGGGGGGAAATAAATATACGTAAACAAAGTGGTTTTTAATTTTTCTTTATTTACCTTATACGTAAGTAACCGTCTTAGAGCATTAAAATCTATAATAGTTAGAATTTTTAACGTAGGGAACATTTTAATTTCTAATTCTCAAAAGTTTATTTTTACCGGTTAGTGATAAACGACAACCTTCAATAAAAAAATTGTTGACAATATTTTGAAACGTACAAATGAAGTTCTTTCGGTCGAAAAAAACCGATTTTTCATAAAGAGATGCTGCCATGAAAATATCCAGATGTTCCTTGGAGACAATAACTTTTTCGGGCACTATAAGAAAACACAGTTTAAGCATAACAAAAATGTAAAAAATCCAAACACCAAAAACCACCAACAAATAACCGATGGTTTTTTTAGACCTAGCATGGTTTGTCATATTTTGGTCAACGATCATATTATTTAGTATTTAAAGCGACAACTTTCTAATGTAAAATCATTACCCCTTGTTACTGGAGTCGAATTAAGATTTATCTTTATTCCAGCGATCAGCGTACGATCGTTGAATGTTTTAACCCCAAATCGAATTGTAACGGTAAGAGTAAGTCTATCGTTTTTTATTATCCGAACAGAAGACCCAAGTCGTAACTGCGTTCTCCGTGCAGTTTGAGATTTCAATCATCACGGAGATGTCAATGCAAGGTTACGTGAAGTAAGTCGTCAAAACATCCACATGAAACATTCTGTCCAGAACTTCTTTGTTGTTTAACCTTGACGAATAATCAGGAGTGCAATGATGATCTGGCTTTCACAAGGTACTACGTCTGTAGATTTCTGCGACTCTTTAATTGGCATTTCACTCTGGCGATACGGAACATCTTTATGGCTTTTGCAACTGTCTGAGCATCATGTTTTAAAAAAAACCGGATTTACTTAATCTGCTCTTGGTGATGAATGTTAGTTTTCCAGAAACACTAGTACAAGCCCCTACTCTACAATCATTAACATTTGGTAACGTTAGTACAAACCCCAATCACCTTAGTTACACTAGAACTAACCACCTTCATCTTAAGTAACGCTAGCACTTACCCCGTCACCTTCAGTAACACTGGCTAACAACCAGTGACCACTTGTAACGCTAGTACAAAGCCCTTGTCACCTAAGGTAACGGTATAGTTCTAACCCTGAATTACCTTTAGTATCGATAGTACTAACAACCAATAACCACTAGTATAGCTAGTTCTAACCCCAAATCGCCTTTAGTAACGATAGTACTAATAACCAGTCACCACTAGTAACGCTAGTACAAACCTCAATAACCTTGCCAGGTGGCGGAGGCTCGGGTGTAAAACACTAGAATATTAATGCATAGGCCCGGGTTCGATTCTCAGCTGATCTGTATTTTGTCTTACGAAATTTGGAGAAAAAAACAATTATATTACATGCGCTCTTATTTCTAAAATATTTATAATTTAGCTCAGTTATAAAATATCTGCCTTCCTTGCAAAATAACCGGATTTGATTCTTTTCCACCGAAGACTATGATTATTTTTCACTTGCATTCAATCAGTTCGTATTCCTGAATCTCTAACGAGGATACTACCCGAGGTGATAATCACCGATTTGGTTGAAACTAGGTGGGTATGTAGACCTTATGATAACATGAAATTTCACCAAGGGAAAAATTGCAATGGGCTTAAGTTTTGCCATGGCAACCGAAAATGTTTTTGACAACACAGTATGTATATTGTCCCATTGAAGATAACAATTGATAAATTTTTACATATTTTGATCAAATTGACCAAAATTCATCAAAATATCATAAAATTCATTTCATTTGTCAATTTTGATCTATTTTGTTTTGGTTTTTAAATTTGAATTTTTTAATTTTTAATTTTTAATTTTTAGAAGTGCTCAGATTCCCATGTTATTTTCAATGAGAAAATATACATACTGTGTTGTCAAAAACATTTTCGGTTGCCATGGCAAAACTAATGACCATTGCAATTTTTCCCTTGGTGAAATTTCATGTTACCATAAGGTCTACATACCCACCTAGTTTCAACCAAATCGGTGATTATCACCTCGGGTAGTCTCCTCGTAAGTAATAAGCTTCGGTGCTTCAATGGTTGAACACGCACCTGCCATGCAAGTGACAAGGTACGAATTCTAAACGAAGCGATTATCCTTGACAAGAAGACGTATTGGTGGAAGCCCTGCCATTTGGATAGTGAGACGTTTCTCGTTACCTTCAGCACTCTATCCGTCCATAACGTCAAATAAGAAGTTACTATCAACAGCAACACCTCCAACACCACGCACGAATACACTCAAGGCGACTGCAATACCACTTCTCGTATCTCACATCACGTAATTGGAGCGGTAATAACAGTTACCTTTTCTACTTCTCTGGACACTGTGAGCACAATGATAACACTTTGCCCCGTGAAGTCCATTGCGAACACACACACACACACACACCTTCAGACAGGGCTTGTTCACTCGGAGAGGTAAAAAAGTAAAAAATATTGAGCGTTTGATTAACTTTCTTATCGAATGGATTTGGTCGTTGTTATTGAGCTTTAGTTACATTTAATCCCGCATCACTAATCCTATATTTTCGGTCTTACTTTAAAAATTGTTTCTGTTATTTAATAATAAAAAAGTCGCGGTAAGATAATTATCAACCTAAAACCGAAGCATTGAACGTTTTATGAAACACTATCTTCAAAACAACGTCTGGATTGTGACGTCAGCGCTGTCATTTTGACTTTTTGGGTAAAGCTATAAGAACTTAAGTCATCATTAGTGCTTAAAATTTTGATATTTTGAAGCTTATTCAACATCTTATTTCGATATCGGATATAAATACACGTAAGCAGTAGGTTTAATTTCAGAATCCGATAAGAATTTAGATCTGATCTGTTCCTGTAACTTTTAAATATTTATTTATACATTACTAGCCGTTATCCGTGCATTTAAAAGATATCTAAGCCAACAAAGTATTTTCTTACATATTTTTATACAAGTAATTTTTTTTAATACGGTAGCCCCTGTAGCAAATTAGAAAAGGGTCGACTCTTTACAGCCTTTTAATAGACCTAAGAACCGACTGCGAAACGAAGTCGGGCCGACTTTATATTAATGCTGATTTCCGAACCAAAACTAATCTAATTATTAGATGCCACGTTTTTTGAATACAAATAAGTTTGAAGAAAAAATAAAAGTGAATAAAAAATTATCTCAGAAAATCATTCCTAAATACATATGGTCTGTTTCATAAAGTTAATGTTGAATCCAATAATTAAATGTAAGGTCTATTTTAAGTCAGATAATGGTCGGCATACCGACCACAAATAGTCCCAAAAAGGATTTACGGTTTTAGTGTCGAAAAACGTTCGGACGTTTTTAGGTCGACCGTACCCCGACCCTAAAACGACTTCATATGTTACAGGGGAGGTATAGATAAAATATACTAGGTTTCTTTTAAAAAATAAGTTGTTGATAAATTCCCGAAATATTTAGAAGCTAAGGTCGATTGACTGAGCCCTATTACAATCATATTCAAGATCTCATCCGATAGTGCAACAGAAACTCGGATAGCCAATTTGATAAATTAAGAAAAATTATTTTATAAAGGATAGATATGGATCCGACTTTCAAACTTGAATGATAATCTGAACTGCACAGATAATGACGTCCAAATCATAATCTGATATCTGAACTTACTTAAAAAAATCTGTAAGCGCGGGATCACAAATCTTTATCATATTTATTTCGGTTTAAGGGACTACAGTTGCATATCAATAAACGTTAAACCAACGCCACCGCATTAATACAACTATATCTAAGTCGATAACAAAACCCGTAAATAAATTACAAAAAACTAACTAAGTGGACCACCCACGGGTTCTACCCTTTACCTATCTTACCTTTGCTGACTGCACTAAAACAAGATTTGACCTGTAAAATTTCACACGTAAATAATGTAGACTTTCAAAAGTATAAATATACTCTTCCACTAAGCTTAGTTTATAATTTTCTGTTTTAGAACACTCGCCTGTCATGATGGAGGGCTCGGGTTCAATTCCGGCCCGATATTCTCGCAAATTGATAATAAGAACATTTGGTGGAAACCCTGCCATTTGGTCGTTGAGACGGATACTCGGTCCGTCTCAAACGTTGAAGATTATTCACGTACACCCAAAAGAAAATTGTAATATACCCAATGACAAAAGAGGGCGCTTTTGGAAAAATCTTTGCCAATATCCCAGAATCAGCTAACGCGGCGATTTCAAGAAACTGCATACGCAGACTCACCCAGGGACACGTTGATTGTAATACTCCTCCTAGGAGAGGTAAAAATTGGAAATTGATTTTTTAAATTGTTTGCCAAAAGAGCTGTTGTCCCGTATATATAAATATTAAAATATAAAAGAAAATTTAAGAACCCGGAATTTTAAATACACGTATAGTTGACAAATCTATTCAGTTGGTAGTTTTCATAATCTTCTTTCTTAAGATTGCAATTCATTTTAACTTACTAGAAATTCCACCATTAGAGTTCTGTTTTTCAGTGAATTTTATAAAATTCTCCAGAAAAGTATTTTTTTTAAATTATTGTATATTCATTCTATTTGTTTATTTTTAGTATGAACAGTTATTTATTGATTATCTAAGCCAGACAGCTAAGCAACAAACAAATTAACCATTAATAATTTCTAATAACTATTAGCCATCGTAGAATGCGTGACAGAACAGCCTAACGACAAATATGTTCCAAGAAAATGACTTTGCAAATGGACAAAGTTTAGTGAATGGTGCATTTTATCATTTATGTATTGTTATAATTCCCATTTGAACAATGAAATCTAAAATAATTAAGTTTGAGAGATCATTAACTATGAAATGTTCCTAAAATATTTTCGTAGTAAATTCGCTAAAGTTTCAGAGGTTTTGAGTTTTCAAGAAAATTACTTTGCAAATGGACAAAGTGTGGTTTATGATGCATTTTTGGAGCTGGCTATTATCATAGTTCCAACTTGAAGAATTAATGTTAAAATAATTAAGTTTAAGAGATCATCAACTATGAAATGTTCCAGAAATATTTTCTCAGTAAATAAATATTCCTCGCTAAAGTTTAAAAGTGTAAAAGATTTTTTAAAAAGGCGTCAGATGACTTTATCTTATGACCGCCATTTAATTGCATTTAATGGCTAAGCAGATATCAAAATGAGTCTTATCGAGTAAGATAAATAAAGCAATAAATTTGAAATTGAAATGACCCTTTAAGAATAATTATTTTAAAAATGCTTTTATTAAAACAGATCAAAGAAAGAATTAAAGTGGGGATGCGTACAAGGCGCAGTTATTGTCAATTTGTACGTTTTTTGGAAAAATTTTAAGTTATAATTATAATAATATAATTTTTACAATGTGTGGGAGGGTGATGTCACTCCCTTTGGCCAACAGCTTCTTAAGCCTAGTATTACCATTAATTAACCTTTACAAGTTTTTATATTACATCGAATAAATAATAACGAAACTTAAAGTTATCATTCAAAACGAAATCCTTTACCATTAAATATTTGACTAATTTATTTTTACCATCTCAAAGCTTTTAAAATTAACATTTTAAAGTGATAAATATATTTATATATACCACAAGTGTATATTCCCGATTTTTTTAAATTTACGGTATCCGTGGTCTGTTATGAAGTTCCTCAAGAAAAAATTCGGAACTGTTAAGTTCGACGATCTAGGTTATTTGGGAATTCGTGATTGAGGTTCTCCACGACATGACGGTGCTAGTGGCGGGCGCTTCGTCATTCTGAAACCAAAGACGCATAAAATAGTGCAGGGGGAAATCATTCAATGCGTCGGCTACCTTGTTTTGAAGAAAGACCAAGTTATTCGTTCATATAAGACGAGCCGTTAGAAAAATAGGGATCAATTAGTGTATATCCTACCAGATCAGCCGACACTTGAACGCGAAACTGTTGCTGATTGTAATGAGGGTATCCCCAGTGAAGATTCTCGTTCCACTTGATGTGATTGTTCTGGTTGATAAATTAACCATCCGTTGAGAACGTGCACTCATCGGATACTAGCACAATGACGCTAAAAATCCCGATTATCGTCAGCCATGATGTTAAGCCAGTTGCAGATCTCCTTTCGGCGCTGCCTGTCCGCATTATGTAGTACGTGCTTGATAGAATGTCGCTCGGTAAAAATAAAAATGGTGACTGTTTAGAACGTTACAGTCACCATTTTCCATACCCTTGCCATTGCTCGCAACTCTGACGTTCTATCGATGATATGTAAACACAACGTCTTGCAAGTCAAAGTTGTTTCGGCCTTGTCCACGGAACCTCAGATTGATGTTGCCGAAGTTGTTTAAGTCTTTATCGACTCTGAGAGTAGTTGTGTGACTAGGGCGCCAGTTGGGAAAACGATTTCTAAATAACTGACTTACTGTACGGCTTTCCGATTACCTACACCGAGAAATAGCTCAAGCATATTGGTGCGCTAATCCAAATAATAGCAAGGCGAACTTAACTGGAATTGATATTTTCGAATAATGGTTTTATTTCGTAGTGGTATAGCTTTAAATATTAAATATCAACTTTTCTAAGAGTTAAAGTATGTAAAAAAATTATTCATCGAATACCCCTTAAAGGCAAATCTTGCCAAAGAACTGCGATGAGTTAAACTACACTTTTGGTATTCCCAACCATTTTGCATTATAATAATACTAATAATCAGCTAGACCTACACCAAAGGTATAAAAGCGTTGTTCAAAGACAACTAGCAACTTTAAATGCCATTAATTCTGGGGGCCAGTTTCAATGCGTAAGAGGGTGATGGCAGGCCTTTAATACCACACGGTTGTGAACTTCGACAAAATCTTCTACATAGGGATAACCGAACCCATTGGTTCCGTGATTTCCGCCGGGATTAGAAACCGGCTTCTCTTGCCGCAAGGCGAAAGTGCTAACCACTATCCATCCCACAATACTATATTCATCATATTTCCATAATTGGTCGCTTAATTTATTTGATCTTGTCAAAGGCCTTAAAATCGAAATAAATTTTTAAAAAATATGTTACTTTGCAACTACCGTTATTTATCTTATTTATAGAATTCGGAAAGCTGCGAGAGAACCAGAATCAAAACACGAAACTGACTTGATAGTGCACTAAATAGTTAGGCGGCATAGGGACATAAATACATTGAAACATGCGTTTTGTGAAAGAAGCATGACACTTTCAGGCTAGCTTATATACATGGAGAAAGTCAATTTTTTCCATGGAGGAATTTCAAATTATTGTTGTGACGACGGCCATCTTTGGTAAAAGACGGCGAGTGTGGGTATCTATTAAAATGGCTATATCGCCGTGACTAATCGTTCGATTGTATTCATTTTAGTACCAAAACTTTTTTTGGAACTTAAACTAACTTAATGGAATTTGAATTATTTAATGTTAAATTAATGCCTTATTATAAAAACAATATTTCGAGGTTTTTGCCATTTTTATTATAAAATGTGTGCCATTAAAATTCTATAAATACTAGAGTAAAAAGTATTTTACTCTCTTTAAAATGATGTTTTTGTTTTAAGCAGTAGGTTAATAACAATTAATTATATACCACACAACGGTGCGTAAGCAAATTTAAAGATGCTTTTGTCTAATCGAATATCAAGCGTCCCGAATCTCGATAACATAATTCTTAAGTGGGGTGGCGGAGTGGTTAGCACTTTCGCCTCGCAGAACGAGGAGTCGGGTTCGATCCCAGTTTGTGCCACTGAGTGAAAACTCGGAATTCCTTCTGCGTTGAGTGTACAAGTTCTCTCCCAACTGGCTTAAGGAGTTTTCCCCCCGATGTCTTCCTTTTCCCCTTTCATTAAAACTTGTGGAGGTTAACGGTAATAGTTAGTCTAGGGAGCAATTGTCTCGCGTGGCTTGCAGGGCTTACCACCACCCACCTACGCATTGTAACCCGACCACCTGAATTAAAGGCTTTAAAAGTCGTTCGATGACTTAGGCCTAAGGTGGTACCTTGGGTATTAGCCTAGCTAATTATTAATTATAACTGAGAGATTAAGTGTAACAGAGTTTTTCTAAACTTCACTAATTAATTTTTATTTAGGGAAGTTTCGAACGATGGCGGCGCAGAGATGGCGGCACTTTACAACGAACCAATCCAAGGTCGAAGTTCGAGCGACGCTCATTACCCGCCATTTTTCCCTCTCTAGTAGAATCTCTTTACTAATTCCGTCAAGTTGTAATTGTCATGTTAACTTTAGATCTAGAAGCGCCTTGCAGAAACATCTTAATTTTTCTACGTTATTTTAAAAGAGGTGTTTATTGCTTTTACGTTGAGACGTAGAAGGTATATTGAAAAGCTAAATTGCAAACCTAAAATAAGAACTATATGCGTAAAAACCTAGACTTATTTTAGACCGAGCCTCCCACCAGCCTTGCCCCCCCCCTCACTAGCAAACTATCTGTGTGCGTTACTGTATTAACCAGATGTATTAATTAAATTCATTTGAAATAATTTACACGCATTATAAATAAAGAATAAAAATCACGAGGTAAATGTGTAAGTTAAATCTGTTTTAATTAAAAACATCAAACATTGCGCCATTGTCAAGGTGCGAAAACAAAATTGCAATTGGTGAATTTTTTATATTATTTGTGGAAAATTAACCTAATGAAATGGAAGAGCATGTGAGAGAAAGCGCGAAACTTTTGGAAGATACTCATCTACATGTAGTAGGCAAACTAGGAACTGGGGAAAAAGTAGCGCTTGAAGCTCAGTATAACTTAAAATATTTAAGTCTGATATTTAATCGAGTCAGAGTCCTTAAAGCGCAAAAAGTGAAATTCACAAAGGATCAGAATAACACTAACGTACATTTGACGAAATGGTTAGTTTCATAGCAGATACGAGAACTTAAATCGCGGGACCTCATATCTTTAAGTTTTCTAAGCTTACGAAATCCAGCTCGAACAACTTAAACCACGTCTGCCCTAACTATCACGCAGTTGATAAATTTAACGGTACCAAGCGAGTAGGCACAGCGACGTCTTCCTCTGTTAAGAAACACTGCATCACGAAAGAAATACCTATCTCGATGTATAGTGCGCTGTTACTACACGCCACTACTAGAAATCGGCAGTTGGTTGACAAATTATTGTATTTTGGAATCTTTATTTCTTACGAGAGGGTTTTGCGTCTGTTGTCTCAGCTTGGGAACAACGTCTTATATCCTAATGAAAGGGAAAGCGTTGTTTACCCTTTAAGTTTACGATCTTATTAATTACCGTGGCTGTCGACAAAATAGATAATAACCCTTGTTCTAAAACTGCGTAAGATTAATTGCTTGAAAACACTATTTCCTTAATTCATCCAACGGGTATTAACGATGGAATTTAAAAAAGTATTCAATATCTAACTATCGATAACGAAGAGAAGACTATTAAACATCTACCTACGATTACGCTGTCGTTCTAGCAGTTGACGAAACCTTTCATAATCGGAACATTTCGCCGATGAAAACAATATTTCAAAAGTAAGAAATTGTGATGCGTATAGAACCGAGGAGAAATAACGGCTGAATAGCGTAAAGGACACCGTCAAAGACCCACCTTATAGCATCTATAAAAAGTTGGCAAGCCAAAATATACCTTTCATCGGGAGAGTTTACCCTTCAGCGTAAAAACTACTGACCACGGCACGCAACGATATTCCGCCATATTCAGATCATCCACCGAAAAACATTCAAGTTCCTACCAGTATTATATTTTTATTAAAATTAAAATAAACATTACAAATGTTTTTGCTTTAAATCAATTTCAAATATCAATAGGGCCAAAAACGTTATTACCAAAGCAACAAAAATTCCTAATTATAAATTATTAGAACGCTTACGAAGTGTAAAATATAAACGTGCGAAAAACTATTTTAAAGACAAAATCCAACCCACCAATCAAATATATATGGAAAACAAAAGTTAAAGCAAATACCAAAAATATAAGTAAAAGCACTAATAAAACATGAGTGGGCTTACCAAGGACACCTAACAAAGCCGGTAAAAATCAATACAATTAAAAAATCTTAGAAATGAATTCTCCATCTGATGACCAACATTTTCGATAATCGAAATAAAGTAACCAAAATAATCAATAGAAAAATATATAATATTAACCCAACCAAGCAACAAGATAATTCAAATACTTCAAGGAAAGGTCAATCCAAATACCCACAGTAATAAAGATTGTAATAGCAGAAATACGCAATAAAAAATATGTCATTCTAACCCAATTAAACAACAAGGTAATTCAAATACTTAGTTATCCAGAAAAAGTCAATCCAAATACCCACGATAATAAAAATTGTAATATATATAACTAAAAACACCTCACCGTTAACAATTCCCGGCTTATAACGCACACAAAAGCCCTTAACTGAATTGTGAAGGCTAAACGACCAGGCATATCTCAATATAAATAAAACCAACTTCGTTTGAAACTTATGTAAGACCTCTGATAGAGGCGTTTCAGGATTTCGGAAATCCATTTGAAGCAGACAGTACTGACTTGCGCAGGATTCGGTAAAAGAAGGGATTGACTATTTTGCTGAATTTCTGAACTGTATGAACTGCTGAATTTAGAAGGAAACCTTCTATAAATCCTATTATCTGAACTTTTTGACTATTTTGCTGAATGATGAATTTCTAAACTCAAAATTTCAAAAATCGCGTTTATAGCCGTCAGAACGGTTATGTCTGAACTTTTTGACTATTTTGCTGAATGCTGAATTTCTGAACTCCAAATTTCAACAACGCAATTATAGCCGTCAGAACGGTTCTGTCTGAACTTTTTGACTATTTTGCTGAATGCTGAATTTCTGAACTCAAAATTTCAAAAACGCATTTAGAGCCGTCAGAATGGTTCTGTCTGAACTTTTCGACTATTTTGCTGAATGCTGAATTTCTGAACTCCAAATTTCCACAACGCATTTATAGCCGTCAGAACGGTGTTGTCTGAACTTTTTGACTATTTTGCTGAATGCTGAATTTCTGAACTGTCTGAACTTTTTGAATATTTTGCTATTACGGAATTTCTTAACTGTCTGAACTTTTTGACTATTTTGCTGAATGCTGAATTTCTTAACTAAAAATTTCAACAACGCATTTATAGCCGTCAGAACGGTTCTGTCTGAACTTTTTGACCATTTTGCTGAATGCTGAATTTCTGAACTGTCTGAACTTTTTGACCATTTTGCTGAATGCTGAATTTCTGAACTGTCTGAACTTTTTGATTATTTTGCTCAATGCTGAATTTCTGAACTCCAAATTTCCACAACGCATTTATAGCCGTCAGAACGGTGCTGTCTGAACTTTTTGACTATTTTCCTGAATGTGGAATTTCTGAACTAAAAATTTCAAAAACGCAATTAGAGCCGCCAGAACGGTTCTGTCTGAACTTTTCGACTATTTTGCTGAATGCTGAATTTCTGAACTGTCTGAACTTTTTGAATATTTTGCTATATACGGAATTTCTTAACTGTCTGAACTTTTTGACTATTTTGCTGAATGCTGAATTTCTGAACTAAAAATTTCAACAACGCATTTATAGCTAGGGCTTCTAACGATGATCTGAATAAGGCAATCTGATTACTATTTATCATATAAGATATATCGCCGATAAAAAACCAGAATTCACTGGCTACCTGTTCCTTTTTTTATCTGACCTGCGGCAATCTAGTTTTGTTATCTCGTTTCGGTAACCGACGACCCCACAGATATAGAAAGAAGTTATTTTATCTGATAAGCGCGTAGATATCTGTCTATATGATGTCTACTTTCCGACATCTAGTTGAATGTTTTTTATTCTTTTAAATTTTTGTATAGCAACAAAAAAAATGGCTTAGTTCCAAGAAGTCAATATAAAGATATACTAAAAAGTATATCCGCCGTTATCGCGGGTTAAAGATACAATTTAAAAAACAGATCAACCCGTGAAAGTCATATAGGCTTGTCAGACAAGCGCAAAAGCGTATCCGCGTACTGCCGTTTGAGTAAGAAATCTGTTATCCGCTTAAGGTATCGGATTAAAAATAGTCCAGTTCATCTGTGAAAGCAGCAGACACCAGATCAGCGTTAGAAGCCCTATTTATAGCCTTCAGAACGGTTCTGTCTGAACTTTTTGACCATTTTGCTGAATGCTGAATTTCTGAACTGTCTGAACTTTTTGACCATTTTGCTGAATGCTGAATTTCTGAACTGTATGAACTTTTTGATTATTTTGCTGAATGCTGAATTTCTGAAATCAAAATTTCAACAACGCATTTATAGCCGTTAGAACGGTCTGGCCTGGGGGGAACATACGTATTTATGGAAAAATATAAAAATATAGCTTACATTAAAGAAATTAGGGATTTGTAAAGAATAAACAATTAAATACAGCTCATATGTATACAGTGTTTTTAAAGCTTCAGGGCGTAGACAAGAAACTTGGCGGGAAAAAATTTTAATATCTGACTTGCAAAGCCAAATAACTTAATAGCTTCATATATCCATAAACATTTCGAGATGTAAATGTTTTTAGTAGCCGCATTTCTTTTATTAATAAATAAAAAATGTTTTAATTGATTTTTCACTTAAAATTTCTCATTTTGCTAGTTGCTACCAATGGTTGTTATGTTGATTACGTTCCTTTTTACCTCTCCGAGGGGATTATGTGCCCTAGGAGGGGTTATACAATCATCGTGTCTGTCTGTGTGTGTGTCTGTGAACGCGTTACTGGGGCAAAGTCCAAAACGCGTTACCGGAGCAAAGTCGAAAAACCGTTTTTGCAGTTTAAAGATTGCAAAACCACGGTCTGACGGTGAGCGTTAACGGATATATTTGCGGTTGGTGCGGTTTGGTTTAGTTCGTTTTTTTTTCGTTAACGCACACCGTCGTGACGTTTCAACTCAGTTTTATTGGAAATATTGTTATTGTAATGTTTACGCGTAATGTGGGAATGTTGGGTTCGTGTTATGGCGGTTGTGGGTGTTAAGTGTGTTGTGTTTGCAGTTTGTGTGTATGGGCGTTTTCTCTCTAACTAATTCTTATTGACTTTTGGGACGGACCGAGTACTGAGGGTAAAAATAAACGTCTCAATGTCCAAATGGCATGGCTTCCACCAATTATTTACGGTATTCGTCTTAGTATCAATTTGCGATCGCATCTGGCGGGATTTGAACCCGAGACCTCCTGTATGACACGCGGACGTTCTACCAAAGAACAACCGACTCTTATTACGCTTCATAGAAAATTAGATCTTCAGCTTTATCGGAAGAGTTTATTACAAATTAACAGAGTATTAAATTTCGGTTTTTATTGAAATAGAACGAAATTTCATGTTTCATTTAAATTATTGAATCGAAGATATTCAAATGTAGCCTCTTCTCTGTTGATTAAAAGGAATGCGCCACCCAGGTTTTGAACCCGAGTCCTCCTACATAACAAGCGAATGTTCTACCACAGAACCACCGATCCATGATACACTTCTTTGAAAATTATAAACTCAGCTTAGCGGAAGAGTATATTAATGGTTTTTAAAGTCTTAATTTTTTACGTATGATATTTAAATGGTCAAATCTGGTTTTAGCGCAGTCAGCAGAGATAAGATAGATAAAGGGTAGAGCCTGTGGGTAATCCACTTTGTTAGTTTTTTGTTATTTATTTACCGGTTTTATTATCGTCTTAAATATAGTTGTAATAATGCAAAGCCGTTTATTAGAATTAGACAATTTCTTTCGATATGCTAGAATAGGATTGTAATTGGCGGGTGATTGGCGGGTCGCGGGAAGTTTGAATTAGACAATATCTTTCGATATGCTAGAATAGGATTATAATTGGTGGGTGATTGGCGGGTGGTGGGAAGTTTGAATTAGACAATTTCTCCCGATATGCTAGAATAGGATTATATTTGGCGGGTGGCGGGAAGTTGGAATTAGGCGATGGGAAACTAATATTCCAGCTGGGCTGACTTGTTAGTGTCACAACGAATATACATTCGAAGTGACACTATTTCGATGGACGGAATGTCGTTTAGTGTTTGTTGTTTGTTTGTTTGTTTGTTTGTTTGTGGAAAGCGACGACCCGGTAGATGGAGCTGCGAAAAATAATTTCTAACATTGACGACACCGGGATTCAAACCGAGATTTTCTGACCGCGTAGTCTCCAAAACCGACGGCCTTTTCAAGTGAGCAACGCCGTCCTCTCCAAAAAAGTTGATTGAACCTTTAGCGTTGAACACTTTTATAGTTTCTTTAGTTGGTCTAGAGATGTTGCTCTTGTCCGAAAGTTTCGGCGCCTTGTTTTGTTTGAATTTTTCATCGAGCAGTTAAGTTTAGCGGGAAGTTTAAATTAAACTTTGGTCTTTCTTTTTTCCGCCCCCTCCGACCAACCCCCTTAAAGGGAGATTAACCAAAAAAAAAACAAGATGGTCTCATTCTATAGAACTATTTGACGCGCACGCAGTGCCGTTAATTTCCGCCTCCTCCGACTGACCCCCTTAAAGAGAGTCACCGAATGGTACGATATCGTACGCCACGAAAATTGTAATACGCCCTAAGAATTGCGATAAAATCATCGCACTGACGCGTCTTCAACGGAATTCCTACTTCCTATAAAACAAATTGGTCGCCAGTATTGTGCTAATTAAAGTGTTTCCTCTTTGTGACCCAGATGGTGGGCGGCATCCACTCTTTAACTTAGGATGGCAATTTATTTATCAAACGATAAGAAAACACGTAGCCTCAACAGCTTCTTTATTAGTTTGCCTACCTGTGTCTACTAAGGGTGTATGGTTTTGCCCACCCGAATACACCGATGTGGTTTGCCCACCCGAATACACCGATGTGGAACTAATATTACGGCCTGGGCCGACTTGTTATCTCTCGGTGAGTCGCATTTAGTTCATGTTGATTGTTAGTGGTAAAGTAGGATATACGACGTATTTAAAACAAGTTGGCAAGCCAAAATATACGTCTCCTCGGAAGAATTGTCCCTAGTGTTATTAATTTCTCGAGATAACCCTTAAAGATATATCTCCGCAATTCAGAGTTATTTACTAAAAACATAATCCCAGTTCAATCCCGCCCGGTATAAAATTTTTATTTTAATTTAAATAATTGAGACGAAACAACCGAGTTTAATTTATTCAGAATAATATAAATTAAGTAGTTACAACAGCGAGTTAGACGTACTAAAACAATGCACAATTGAATTTAACCCTATTTACAGAACAAGTTTATCGGTTAAATATAATACGAAGCAAATTATAAATAATTAATTAATTTTAAATTCAATATAATTCACAAAAGCGTAAAATGTTGTTGAAAAAAAATTTACAAAAGTGTAAAATGTTGTAGGAAAAAAATTGACGTCAATAACTTTATAACAGCGTAAAGGACTATCGCTTAGCTGTTTTTGAAAAACACGGAAGCTTAACAAGCGTCGGTGGCTGAGGTGTTAGAGTAAATCTCTCCACGCAGCAGACCCGGGTTCGATCCCCAGCCGGCGCCAATAAATCGCAAATAGACACTAAGACGAATACCGTGAAAAATTGGTGGAAACCCTGACATTGGAAGTTGAGAGGTTGTTAAACACTCAGCATTCAGTCCGTCCCAAAGGTCAATAAGAAAAAGTTGGAGAGAAAATGCACGTACACGCAACCAACACAAACATAACACAACCAACACTAACATAACACAACAAACACTAACATAACCAACACTAACATAACCAACACTCAACACCCACAACCGTCATAACACAAACTAAACATTCACACCCTACACATAAACATTAAAATAACGTAATATCTAATCGAACTGCATCCACACTGTCACGACGGTGAGCGTAAAACCATCAAAACGAAACCCAACCGCATTGTAATCCGTTAACGCTCACCGTCAAACGGTGGTTTTGCCATCAGTTAGACTTCGCTCCCTAATTCCTAGCAACTGCGAACGCAAAGAGCCCTAGCAACTGCGAACGCAAAGAGCCCTAGCAACTGCGAACGCGGTTATTTCAACACAATGCGTACGCAGTGATTACACTTTGCCCCGAAAATGCGTACGCGTTCGCAGGACACACACACCCACACCCACACCCACCCACAGACACGGTGATTGTATAACCCCTCCAGGGTACAAAGTACCCTCGGAGAGGTAAAAGTTACAAGACTAATTTACAAATATAATCTTGATACTCTGGATTTCTATTTATCTAATATATTGTAAAGCCTGGCAGTTTTAACAAGTGGTTTTTAATATTTTTCAGATGTATTTTTTAAAACAATTGGGGTTACTAAAATGTTAAAAGCATTACTGTTACACTTTCTAAATATATATGTATTGAAATAACTATTAAACGTAGAGTTCAATGGCGTTGATAGTTACGAATTTTGGACTCTCATAATTATTTTCCCTGATTTTCCTTAATTTTCAGAAAATGTTTAATTTTCCATGATATTAATCTGAATTTTATGCTTTAAATAAATTTCCCGAGATATTTCCAGGTTTTCAATGAATTCCATGTTTGTATGCACCCTGACAAAAGCGACTGTATCGTTCTATCGTAATTGACAAAAAGGCCGTATTCGAGCGTGGCGCCCTTTTCTGAGATTGTTGTAAAAATAATTAAAATATCAATGAAAAATCGATTTATACTATTTCATGTTTCAGAAAACAAAACGACTCTACCTTAATTCAAAAGTTTATTAAATGGATTATAAAATGATAAAATAAACCATTTTAGTAGGGTTTTAGTATGTTTCTCCCAGGCCTTGTAGAAGAAATAGTATAGATCAGAATTATACTTTCCTAATTTTCTATAGTATGTTTAGAGGGTTGGAACGAGAAATTTTTTTTAAGTATTTAATTATTTTAATCTATAAACACTGAAAACCTGAAATCGATTAGGTATATTAGTATTACCTAAACGAAAGAAATATTTCGTATTGTGTCGTCGTGCATCCTACTGCATCTAAACAATTATATACGAAAAGGTTTGAGTGACATTATCAATGGGGTCTCAAGTACGAATAAAAATACTATTGACCGAACCAGGTGACGTCACCTGTAACTTTCAGAAGGCTAGCCTTTTCCGAACCCAGTGACGACATGTACTACAGTAGAAGACTGAGTAGAAGACCAAGAATAAGGAGACGCATAATCCAAAACCATCTTTTCGAGGCAAACTTTTCTAGTCTAAATTTATTCAAAGTTTAATAGTACGGGTAAAAGAGGGTAGCTCACCGGCAAAATTCGTCCCAACTTGCAATGTGGTCTAACAATTCTACTTTGGTGTCTACTATGAGGATCCGATTAGTCCGCAGCGATGCAGGGTGGACAACACAGTTTTGGGGGGAAAGGGGGGCAGGAGGGGGCAGTTGCCCCCTAAATATGGTTTCACCGAATTGAGCCGTGTTTGGTGTTGTTCCCGATGGTACATTTCTCCCTGAGTCGAATGCGACCAAATACATACCCGTAGGATGAACCGTTTCCGATTTATGGCCGAATTTGTAATATTCGATTCGGCACAAAATAATACGTAAGATCCGAATGTATGGTTGGTCCTGGCAAAATGGTTGATATACCTTTTCCACATTTAGGGAAATTCCGAAAAAAAACCTTTGTTTAATGTACCTTTGGTCATACCGAGGGGCTAACCACTCTTAGAAAATCTGTACACCGGATTACGCTTAGATTAGCACTGCCAAAGGCAGGGACTTCAAAGATTACTCGTAATCCCATTAGTACGGCTCTGTTCACCGATTACGCGTAGTGATCAGCCCCTCGGGACATACCTCCGAAACTATTAGTCCCAGCGATCCGCGGCGTGTCTCATTCGACTCAACGTTAAAACATACTACAGAAACGATACCCAACTTGACCGGATTGCTAAATTTAACATTTGGGGCTTTTTTTTCATATTAGAGAAAAAACCACGCGATTCAGTACAAATTCGGCCATAGCTCGGAGCTCCTACGGGCATTTGGTTGGTCGCATTCGACTCAGGGTGAAATGTCCCATCGGGAACGACACCATACATGGCTCAATTCGGTGAAAGCAAATTTAGGGGGCAAATGCCCCCTCCTGCCCCCTTGCCCCCCCAAACTGTGTTGTCCACCCCGAATCGCTGCGGACTCATCGGATCCTCAAAGTAGACATCAAAATATAATGTTTAGGCCACATTGCAAGTTTGGACGAATTTTGCCACTGGAGAGCTCTTTTTGGGCTTCTTTTACCCGTACTATAATTACAATTAAGTAAAAGTGAAATAATTTTTGTCGTGTAATTGATCATTTAAAAAACACCATTAGGCCACGTGTAAATTAACACAAAAAACATCGTGAGTTAAAATCCTTTAAGACACGCGGAGATCACGTGTGAAATTAGATGAACCGATTTTCATGTAATTAAGAAAACACCTTCAGGCCACGTGTAAATTCACTACACGTGTGTAATTTTCAAACATGTATTATCCACGAAAAATACGAAAATTCCACTATAAAGACATATGTTTTTGCTACCAGAGTAGTGAAAAGAACCATCTTAATATTCAAATACGAACAGTTGATACCGATGTCGTGGTTCTCGGGATTATAGTTTATCACGACTGAAGTTAAATAATATATGGATCACTTTTAAAGCAGGGAAGTCAACCCCACGAAATATCTAATTTTGTGGGTCCACACATATGGTCAACTTTGCCATTATTTTACGCATTCACTGGTTGCGACACTGTTTCGTCCTTTGCAAACCATGGGAAAAAAGAGCGTGGGAAACATGGCTATCCTACGCAGAATTAACGGACACAGTTACTAACATATCTACACCAAAGTAACAGTGCTTCAATTGTCCACAAGTGGTTCTTCCACCGCCCGAAAATTTGAAGTGCGATTATTTGCGGGGTCGTATGAACCGTATTGGACTCCCTTACCAGAAGCATCACAAAGCTGCTATGAATTAGTTAATTTCGGTAGTTAAAAAGGATGTGTACGCTTTAATGTAAATGCAGAGCTTCTGAATTATTATACACTGCATTATGGGAATGTTATTGAAAATGCGTAAGAGCTTGATTTACTAACGTTAAATACATTTAAATGATATCAGTTAAAATTTAATTATGTTAACCAAAATTTTAATACTCTAATTATCTTCGGTGGTGTAGTAAAATAAACAATATGGCAAGCTTGCCTTAAAATACCTTTCCTCGAAAAGGCTTACCCTTAGACGTATTAACTACTGGCCACGGCACTCAACAATATTTCGCCAAATTCAAAGCAGCTTTCTAAAAGCGTAATACCGATCATATCCCAACAGGTAGTATATTTTTTATTCTAATTTTTTTTATTAGTTTTATTATGTCACACCATAATACATTGATTAAGATATCTATACATACGATTACTGGTTTGTGGGGTGTTATCCCAACATGTAGAATATTTTTTATTATATTTAAAATGAATATTAAAATTTTTATTGCCCTCAACAAATAAATTTCAAATATCAATACAACAAAAAAACCTTAGAAACTTTAGACCACAAACGTTATTAAGTTAACAAAGCAACAAAAATAAGATATAAAAATACAAAATTAACAATGATAAGAAAGCTCACGAAACGTTTAATATATAAGTGCGAATAACTATTTTAAAGAGAAAAACCAACCCATTGTATTATAGCTCTTATACAATCTAACATATACGGAAATCAAAAGTTAAAGGGAAAACAAAGACTAACAATGAGACGACCCGAGGTGATAATCACCGATTCTGTTCAAAGTCGGGTATAGTGTACACCTCCATGTAACTTGAAAAACCTGCAAGGGAAAAGTTGCGACGGGCTTTCGTTTTGCCATGGCAACCGAAAACGTTTTTGACAACATGATTTGGATAATCTGAAGGATTTTAAGGGTCCCCCCTGTGAAACCTTTTAAAAAATGAAAAATTTTGAAAATTTCAAAAACGTTAAAAATACATATAAATTGATTTTAAAAATTTAATTTAATCAAGTTTAAATGCAATTTGGTCAATTGGGGGACCCTTAAAATCCTTCAGATTCCCATGTTATTTTCAATGGAAATAATTCCAAATCATGTTGTCAAAAACGTTTTCGGTTGCCATGGCAAAACGAAAGCCCGTCGCAACTTTTCCCTTGCAGGTTTTTCAAGTTACATAGAGGTGTACACTATAGCCGACTTTGAACAGAATCGGTGATTATCACCTCGGGTCGTCTCCTTGTAAGTGAAACGCTAAAACAAACTGCGAGTGCTCACCACGACAGCCCAACAAAGCTAATAATAATCAATGCAAATAAAAAACGTAGACATGAATTATCCCTCACATTATCAACACATTCGATGAACGAACTAAAACATGAAAAATAATAACCAATAGAAAAATATATAATAATAAACCAACCAAGCAAAATGGTAATAAAAATTGTAATAGAAAAAAACAAAAACGCCTTACCGTTAACAATTCCCGGCTTATAACGCACACAAAAACGTATAAATGAATAGTGAAGGCTAAATATAATATAAATAAAACCAACCTAACTAAATTAATGAAAATGTATCACACATTTAAAGCCGATAAGAAAACACGTAAAATAATTTAGGAAGTTACGAGTAAGGTAAGCAAAATGAAGAGGTGTACGAACGCGTTCTACACAATTTAAAATGCTATTCATTAAAGACCTATAACAGTTCAAAAGTAAATACCGATAGACCAAAAACTAACTAGGCCTATTTGGACCGGTAAAAGCTAAAATGATCGAACGTCATTTGATCGACAAGGGTCCAAATGATCGAACTCCAGTTGATCGACCATTTTTCAGATTTTTTCGTGGTATTTTTTATATGGCCTCATTAGAAACGCAAGCTAAAGAGTTTGCTTGAAAACAATTTATAGCCCACTTGGTTGTACTAGTTACGATGTCACCAAGTGAAATTTGGGTTGAATATTCGAAATAAAATATTTATAAAATCTTGGTCCGCAAGGAGTTTGATAAAAAAAATTATTTTAAAATTTGTATAAAATTTAGTACAATTACGTTTTTTTAGCGTCGCGTGTCCTACTATAATCCGAACTAGCGAAAATGTGTGTTGCAGTTGTTTTTGCTTTATATTTTAAAATAATGCTATTTACAACAACTGCAACCTTTTCCTAAATATTTCTTACCGCTCAAATCCCGTAGTTCTAACCCTTGTCCCGCTTAGATAATTCGATACAAATGCAGTTTGGAAAGGTGCTATTTAATCAATATTATCTCCGAAATACAATTATGTAATTTTACCAATCCAAAAAGAAAAAACAAACCGCGAAGTTTTTTATCATATAATATAATATGTATTTCTAATCTTTAGCCAATAAACTACGAAAACTTTGGGTAGCTATCAACATTCGTCTATGTAAATGAACATTAGACCTAATGTAAAAAAAAACATTATTTATTTATGTCCGTTTAAAGTGGGTGTAAATAAAGTACTTCAACTTCAATCACAATTTAATCTTTGAGAAGTGTTTTAAGAATTCCTTGGAAGCTTATATTCTAGGCATTAAAGGTTAAATTTTCTTGACACTCTTTTAAAAAAGTTAATGGGAATATAGTGCCAAATTTCCCAATATTTGCCAACTGATGCTCTTTAGAACTTCTGATTACTTTCACAAATTAAAATTCGTGAGAGCTCTAAAGATATTTTTGTTTGTTCGAAGGAATTGGTATCTTTAATTTTGATAATTAATATCCCGTTACCGACTGATATTACTTCGTAAAGCACAATATTTAATATTTGCCACAAGTTGGCTAGTAATTTTATCGCTTCACCGATAAACAATTATTTATAATTTTATGAAAACAATTTGGTACAGGGAAGATTAAATTAGAAATTTTTATGTTTCTAGGCTGTTTACATAATTTTGGGGTAGTTGTTTGGAGCCCATGCCTCACAATCGAAGCATTACAATACCCGTGTTCATTATAAAGCACCTCTACGAAAGGCACTCGTGTTTCAAACTTCTTATTTCTAAACCACCTCACAAACCTTTCAGTTTCTACTGTATGAAGCGCACGCTTGTGATGTTGATTTGCACTAGATTTAGGGTTTTTAATATTTAAAAACATAACCTCGAATTTCTTTTAACATTCAAATTCAGACAAAACTCAATTCCCCAAGAAACACCCTAGTCTTAATAGTTACTAAAATTATCTTCACGTAAAGACTAATTACAACCTTGGTCGTTTTTATATCTCGTTTTTACACAATTATTGTATAAAGTTTTTAATTTATTGAAACTCAGTTTTAAGATTTCACTTGTTTAAATAAAATATCTTTCAACTTTATAAAGCTTTATGTTCACAATCACTATATTTTAAAATCTCGTACTTGAATTTTATTACCTTAGGACTTACATTTTTGCCCTAAAAACTTTCGCCTCCTTAATACCGAAGTAGGATCATAAATGGTTTAAGGCCATTCATTATTAATAATAAAATAAAATATAATATAATATAATATAATATAATATAATATAAATATTGTTATGTTTTATATAATGCTAGTTTATTAAAGATAAATGGTTAATCATGTTTTAAGTTGAATGTGCCTGATCTTGCAAATAGTTGTTTAAAAAAATCGGATTTCATAGTGTTCTATTATTTTTAAAGTGAAAGCTCAGTTTAAATTCTTAATAATTTCACTTATAGCAAAAGATAATTTCAAACAGAAATATTCCTACTGCAATGCAATTGCCGATTACGTACAAATTTATAATGCTTTCAACGTCTTTTATCTTCATTGTCTTCTCGTCTTTGATTGGTTTTTTCCATGTCAATTGATTTAACATCAAATCAAAGTTTAAAATAGATTTTGTATATATTAGTTGCTCCATATTAGCCCGAGCTCTATCACAAAACAAATGATTTTGAAAATTTTTAAAACATTTAAGTAATAAATGTGAGTTTAAAAAATGCACAACATTAATGAGGTCAGAGGTTTCAAACTACGACCTTTGAAGATTAACATGACATTTACAAACTAATGTCTATTTTTGAGCTGTAATAAACTTTCTTGATAAATTTAAAATAAATTGTAGTTGGTATGGCGATAAAAGTTATTTTAAGAAGTTTACGGAGTTGCAGATTAAGTTTAGCAGGTGCTTTTTCATGGCTTAGTGATTCTTTACAACATTAACTAAAACATAAAATAAAAATACATATTGTCTCAATTTGATTGGCAATGGTATTTCCCACAAAACTTTTTAAAGGGTTAAATTGTTAAATAATAATTGTAATTAATAAACATTAAATTGTAAATGTTTTCAAATAAAAAATAAATTTTCACGATTTTTAAAAAATCTTTTTTTAAGCGGTCGGTGGTATATAGACCAAATTATAGACTCAAAAATCTACAATAAGTATTCGGTCAACAGACAACAATTTTACTCGTGGAAAATAACAAGCTAATACTACCTATTATCATCTTTTAAGGAGCCATGTTTAAATTTATTTTTGGCAAAACACAATTTGAGGTGCTTTAGATTATCGTTTTTTTTTCAATCAGTAATGACGCGATGTTAAACATTCTATTAGTAAAATTCAGACGAATAAGAATCTAGCCGGATGGTGTTCCATCACATCAACAACGTGATGTTGTGAAATATCTTCATGGATAATTACTTTTGCAAACTTAGCCTGTTAAACTTATTTTTGTGGGGATTCATTTTGACGCATGCAATCGAGCGCGTGTCAACACTATTTAATTATTTAAAAAAAATTTTGAAGATTGCCATCTCGTTAAATTATCCGAAGGTAATTTCGATATGAAGATTTCCATGCCGAAACCTGCTCGCAGACTGATAAATTATAGAACAATACTTGTGAATGTTTTATTTTCTAAATTAATAATATTTTGAACGTTATTTCCTTTTAAAGATTTTGTGAAATGCAGATAACACGTAAATTTTTCCTGTGTTTTGAACATGGCTTAGTAAAAGTGATTTTATATAGAACTAACTTTTTCTATAGAAAAATAGACCTTTTGGACTGATAAGGTTAATTTGTAGGTGAAAATATATATATTTTATGCGTTGTGATTTTATTTGGAAATTTAGAGATTAAGGTTTTCACTACATAATAAACATGCCCGAAAACATATATTAATATGTATAGACGGACTTAATTTCTTGGTCTGAAATTAGAATAACGCATTCCACCAAGACAGTTGAACACCATGTATCTAAAATTGAAAACCAGTAGACAAAATGGATTTATTATAGTGTGTCCTAGAGAACAACAGGATCTAAAGCAGCTGCTTCTAAAAGAATAGCGAATGTGCACCCGCGCAACTTAGACTCGTTTCAGTCGTGAATAATAGGAATTGACTTAGGAATACTTGAAATATTATCTAGACATTCTATTCGTTAAATAAAATATCAAATTCTTCAAAATACTCCAGCTCAAACAGATTCATAGTTTCATTAGTTTATTTTCTGGTTAAATTTCAATTAACATTACTGAAATTTTTTTAAATACTCACATAAAATGTAACGTATCTAGGCCCCATTGGGGACATTTTCTCGATAATGGATAGAACTGATAAGCTGACTCCAAGGGTTTCGATAAATACATTTTTCCTTTTGGAAGGTCACTATTTTGCCATTTATACTTCAGCGCCACCATGAAGATTATTTCAGCCGCTATGCCGCAACTGGCACTGGAACTTAATACTTCATTAATTATATTTCCGAATAATAAATCTTCCAAGAGTATGTTATTTTTTTCGTCAGAATAAATAATGCTCAAAATCTTTCGGTACGTTTCATCTTCCTTTGCCTGTTGGAAAATAAATAAATAATTAATAATTTAAAAAAAAGAATTGTTGTACACGAACGCCGACTGCCACTTGTACTGATCATCTATAAAAATAGTTTGGATAAATAAAGGTTACAGGGTTTGCTACTTTTTTAATCAGGTGGAAAAATCGTTGTTTATCATGAGAAATCGCTTAAGAAAATCACTTAAAACCAATCGAGAAATTGTGAAAAATCACTTAAAACCAATCGAGAAATTGTGAAAAATCAGTGGAAATCAATCGAGAAATTGTCATAAATCAGTGGAAATCAACGAATGTTTTTTGAAAATCAGAAATCAGGCGTACAAATATTTAACGAGTGACTTCGTCTGGTTTTAAGTTATCACATTGTTATTGTGGTGATTCATACAAAAACCTAATTTTAAGCTGTTTCATTATTAACAGGAAAATTTAATATTTGCATATTTCTCCTAAAAGCACCTTTGATTTATTTAAATTTTTGCTCATACATTTCTGAAAGAAAAGAACGAGTGTGTTCAATTAACCTGAATATTCCATTACCTTTTAGGTAGATACATTGAACTTCCACAACCAGAAAAACATATTCATAATATTTGTTTGTAAGCCGATTTAATAGCGGATTCTATTGCGATAAAGAATTGCAAAATTAAACCATCTTTCGGATGATAACGAATACAAAAATAATATAATTTCAAATATAAAAACTTATATTTGAACAGAAAACAGTACTTCTTAGATTTAAGTCATCTGCCAAAGTTATACCAAAGAATAAAGATATAAGCAAGAATGTATTTATTTATACTCAGGGAGAATGAATATGTCGAGACTATAGACGGACACGTTGAGGCCCTAACGACTACACGCTGAGGAGGGGGGGGGAGGAAAGGAGGCAGTCTTATTTTTTGTGTCCTCGCAACAGCGTTAATCGCGTCAAAAAACGTAATTTTTTAGAACCAATGAGTTTGCAGTATTATTTGATTTTATTAAAGCGGAGGAGCATACCGGGGGCCCCAACGGGTGGAATTGGAGAAACGCTAAAAATAATCTCGACATATTCATTCTCCCTGAGTATAAATTAATACATTCTTGATATAAGTAATAATAATAATAAACAAATAGGCTAATACCTTAGACCTATTAATCCATTTAGTGAGTTGCCCAACATAATATCGCAATCTGTGGATTATTCATGATTTACAAATTTGTTAAGTTCGCGCTCCGGAGGTCTGAACAAGAGTCTCTGAAATTTTTAAGCGTTGTAGAACCTAGAGATAAGATAGGCCCATTATTAAAGATTAAGACTAAGACTTGAAAAATACAGATATTTTGCTCATGCTAGAGTATAAAAATTTGCTCTACATACTCATCTGGTATTCAAACTACGATGACCCTTAACTCATGGTTAAAGGTCATTCAAAGTTTAATATCGAAAACAAATGGATTTAAAGAAATGGTTCCAATTTTAAAGATATATCCGAAAATTCTTATTGGTAACTTCAAAAATTAATAACCCAAACTGCAATGAAGTTATTCTAACATACTATGGCTTATAATGTTTTACGTAGTTACTAGTGCACATACACAAAAAATACCAATTTGCTGATTAATCCGTTATTGCAGAAAATCTTTCTTAAAAGTGTACACACATTAACATTTTCCACAATTTACAAATTAATCCGTTATAATAAAAACTTTTAAATACTGCACATAATACAAGCCATACCATCAATTTGCATATTGGTCCGTTGATGTGTAAACATTTTCTTAATAATGAACATTAATACTTAACGCTTTACTGTCGTTTAGGGAACAAAAACCTCCCGGATTTACACAAAAAATTGTGAAGTAATTTACTTAAAAAGGTCCAATAATGTACATAATTGCTTAGTGCAATATCGGACCAAAATACGTGCTGTGTCAGAGACAACACTTTGGATCATAAAAGTATTCTTCTAAGAATGTACGCATTAACGGCAGACGCCGTTCAAAATTGAATTCCTTAGTCGAATAAACCAAAACTTTACCTTTATTTGCAAGAAGTTTTCTTCAGAAAGGTTTCTCAGTATGAACACATTTTTGAAATTAGCTTTAAGTATATCTTCTGCCGTATCAATAGCTAAATATTTCTCAGTAGAAAATTCTGATTTCATCCTACTGGTGAAGGCGATGAAGAGAAATAGAGCCGACAGAAGCCAAGTCATTGCCGCAATTCTCCAACTCATAACTTTGTGGATTGACGCGTAAGCTGCATGAATAGATTTTAAAACAGTTACGTAGGTTAAAAACTTTTTAATTTAAAGGTTTTAATTGGTTAACCAAATATGTGAAAACCAAAGTTTTATGTATTTATTATCTGAAAAAAAAGCTACTTTAGTTGCGGAGTAACAATATTCGAAAATGACTGTTTGTATGATTTCTAGAATTACTTCTAATCCACCGCGTTCTTAAGACGAATCAGTTCAGAATCCCATTTGTTCCCTAAATCTGACGTTTTCCGTCGCCTTTAAAGGTTTTTCCCACTAGTGCGAACGTTAAAATTAATCGTGATGCACTTGTAGAGGTTTAAGGTTAAAGTAATTGTAGGGAGCTGTTGACTCGCGTGGCTGGAAGAGCTCACCACCATCCTCCTACGCACTGTAGCCCAGCCTCCGGTTTAAAGACATTAAAATTCGCTAGATGACTTAAGGGCCTAAGGTGGTGCCTGGGTATTAGCCTAGCTGATTATTATTGTTATTCTCCCTAATAATAAATAAGTACCAAAGTCGAAAAAAAATTAAAAAAAAATTTAAAGTTGAAATATTTATTTGAAATGAAAATAATCAACACCACTTTATTTACGTAATAAAAGCTTAATGAAAATTAAAAATGACTAGTTTTGCACTCAGTACAGAGGCATCATCAAGTCTGGTCTGGGGTGTATACGTACAAATTAAGAAGTAAACTTTATCGTTATGTAAAGACTAGACATAAAAAATATATCAGAACATGTAAAAAACAAAGAGAACAGTGATTAAAAAATACACGTGTCAAGTGGTAAATACTTTTTGAAAACAAATATCAGCTATTAAGTAGCCCGGGCCGTTATCTCTATTGATATATTGGTTAGATTTTCGCTTTTTTAATATTTTTAATGACTCATGTATATTAAGTTTTAGGTAGTGGTCGGTCACAATATTGATGGCGTTTTTTATTGGGGTTAGCGGTGACGTGTTCAACAAGAGCGGAAGACTGGATTTCATTATTTTTGATATCGTTGTTGTGTTCATTAAAACGGAATTTTAAGTTTCTTATTGATTGGCCTATGTATACCATATAACAGGAACAGGATATTTCATAAATACCGTATTTTTGTAGGATATCAATTTTGTCTTTATAATTGCCTAAGATATTTTTAATTTTATTAATAGGTTTAAAGACAGGAGAAATACCATTGTTGCTAAACACGTCTCCGATACGTTCACAAATATTTTTAATAAAGGGGAGTACAATAAAAGGTTTATTTTTGGTAGTTGGCGTTAAGCAGGTGTTCTGATTGATTTGGTAGTTGTTTATAGTTCTGTCAAACCCTCGATTTAGGGAAGTCAAATTAAAACCTCTATCGTTTACCTAAAACTTAATATACATGAGTTATTAAAAAATCAATAGAGATAACGGCCCGGGCTACTTAATAGCTGATATTTGGTTTAAACAAGTTGGCAAGCCAAAATATACCTCTCCTCGGAAGCATTGTCCCTAGTGGTATTAAATTCTCGAGACGTCCCTTAAAGATATCTCCGCAGTTCAGAGTTATTTACTAAAAACGTAATCCCGGTTGAATCCCGCCCGGTATGAAATTTTAATTGTAAAATAATTGAGACGAAACCACCGAGTTTGATTTATTCAGAATAATATAAATTAAGTAGTTACAACAGCGAGTTAGACGTACTAAAACAATGCACAATTGAATTTAAACCTATTTACAGAACAATATTATCAGTGAAATATAATACGAAGCAAATTTTAATGAAAGAAATATATACAACGGGTATTTGTATTTTTCTCGCTTACGACATACTTGCCGCATCTTTAACACGCATTTTAATTCAACACTCACTCTTGATGAATATACCATCAATAGCTATATTCGACATCTGGTAGTGGACGACTCGTAAACTTCCTGTTGACGTTGTGACCAAAACCGTCCAATTTCCAATATCATATAATGACTCGCACACCCAGGAAATCAATTATGTCCAAATATCGACACCAATTAAAAATGAATTAACAAGAAACGAAAAAATTACCATGCACAAAGCACAGAAAGCCCCTTGACTAAATAATAAATGACCGTAGACGGAATGGTTAGGGCTCTTTATAAATAAAACAAACTAACCCGATTGATGAACTGCATTAAACATCTTAATCAGTCGAGAAAACTTTTAAAATAAATTACGAAGTAATGACAGACGACCCAGTTAAAAACCCAGACCACTTAGTAAACAACTCGATATTTTCTTCACAAACGAACTATTACCCTTGAAAACTGATACGCTAGATAAAAAAGACTGGAAAAACGAAATAAATTACAAAAAACTAACGGGTTATACCCTTTAACCTTTTTATCTGCTGACTGCGCTAAAAAAAGATTTGGCCTTTAAATTTTCAAACGTAAAATATTAAGACTTTAACAAGTTCACAAAAATTAAAAAAAAAGTTCAATAAACAGTATATACAGATATTGTATTCATCCGTTAGTAAAAAAACCCACCTTCTCATAATGGTTCCTTTACATTAATATATTCCCTAAGGACGTCAATGGCTCGGCGGTGAACTATCTGCATTGTAACAATGCGACCCGAGTTCAATTCGTGATCACGATCAAATTTTACATTAAAATACTAAAATATTTAATTATATATAAAATTAATATAATTTATAAATATTTAATTAAATATAAGATTAATATAATTTATAAATATTTAATTAAATATAAGATTAATATAATTTATAAATATTTAATTAAATATAAGATTAATATAATTTATAAATATTTAAAATGATGTAGAATAAATTATTGTACCTAACGTTATAACTTTGTAAAGGACATTCGCCAAAGTCATTAAGAAGAAGTTGGAGAGAAAACGCCCGTACAAACACAACAGACTCAACATCCACAAACATAACAGACTCAACATCCACAACCATCATAACACAAACACAGCAAACACAACAGACGCAACAAACTCAACACCCACAATCGTCATTACATAAACTCAACATTCACTTTGTCGCCTCGGAGAGGTAAGAAGTATTTACCACTTGACACGTGTATTTTTTAATCACTGTTCTCTTTGTTTTTTAAATGTTCTGATATATTTTTTATGTCTAGTCTTTACATAACGATAAAGATTACTTCTTAATTTGTACGTATAAACCCCAGACCAGACCTGATGATGCCTCTGTACAGAGTGCGAAATTAGTTGTTTTTACCTCTCCGAGGGGACAAAGTCCCCTAGGAGGGGTTATACAACGACCGTGTCTGTCTGTGGGTCTGTGGGTGGGTCTGTGGGTGTGTCTGTCTGTCAGGACTGCGAACGCGTTCGCATTTTCGGTGCAAAGTGTAATCACTGCGTACGCAGTTTCTCAAAGGGTTGGCAAAACCACCGTGCGACGGTGAGCGTTAACGGATGCATTTGCGGTTTGGTTTGGATGGTGTTTTTTCGCTCACCGTCGTGACGGTTTGGTGTATTACGTTTTTGTAATGTTTATGCGTAGGTTGTGAGTGTTGAATTTGTTGTGTTTGTGTTCTGATGGATGTGCATGTTGAGTCTGTTGCGTTTATATGGGCGTTTTCTCTCCAACTTCTTCTTAATGACTTTGGGACGGACCGAGTGCTGAGTGTAATGCTACCTCTCAACGTTCAATGGCAGGGTTTCCACCAGTTGTACACGGTATTCGTCTTAGTATCAATTTGCGATCGCATCGGGCGGGATTTGAACCCGAGACCTCCTGATTGACAGGCGGACGTTCTACCACAGAACCACCGACACTTGTTACGCCTTATTGAAAATTAGACCTTCAGCTTTATCGGAAGCGTATTTAATAGAGTACGAAATTTTGGTTTAATTGAAATAGAATTGAAATTGAAATTATTGCATCGAAGAAATTCTAATTTAGCGTTTCTCTATTGATTAAAAACAAATGCGCCACCCAGGTTTCGAACCCAGACCATTCGGCTTGGCAGTCGAGCGCTCTACCACAGAACCACCGATAGCTGCTTAGATCCACTGAAATTAAGACAGGCATCGTAAGCATAATAGGTAATAAAGTCTTTTTTTATTAATGAATTTATGAAGGCCTAATCTGGTATTTTTTAAAGGTTAAATCTAGTTTTAGCGCAGTCAGCCGAGATTAGAGGGTTATAGGGTAGACCCTGTGGGTGGTCCACTTTCTTAACGACCTATATATAGTTCTGTTAATTCAAAGGAGATAATTTAACGTTAATTGCTTTAAAAGCTGGCGGTTAGTCAAGTGGCTCTCTGTGCTTTGTTGATGGTAAGGTTTTTGCTTCTTGTAAATACATTTGGTGTGGATATTTGGATATCTACGATTTCTTGGGTGTGCGAGTCATTATATGATATTGGAAATTGGACGGCATTGGTCTTTTTCATGTGGTATGCGTCACAACGTCAACAGGAAGTGAACGAGTCGTCCACTACCAGATATCTACGGTATCTTCATCAAGGGCGAGTGTTGAAATAAAATGAGCGTTAAAGATGCGGCAAGTATTTCGTAAGCGAGTAATTCCAAAAAGCCTCTGTAGATATTTCTTTCATTAAAATTTGCTTCGTATTATATTTAACTGATAAACTTGTTCTGTAAAAGGGTTTAATTCAATTGTGCATTGTTATAGTACGTCTAACTTACTGTTGTAACTACTTAACTTATGATATTCTGAATAAATTAAAATTGGTCGTTTCGTCTCAATTATTTTAATTATAATTAAAATTTTATACCGGGCGGGATAGAAATGGGTTAATATTTTTAACAAATAACTCTAAATTGCGGAGATATATCTTTAAGGGTTATCTCGAGAAATTAATACCACTAGGGACAATTCTTCCGAGGAGAGGTATATTTTGGCTTGCCAACTTGTCATTAAAACTCTTATTACGTAAATAAAGTGGTGTTGATTATTTTTATTTCAATTGTCCTATACGTAAGTAACCGTCCTTTTCTACTATATTGAAATATTTATTTTGAGTATTTTTTAAAATCTTTTAAAATTGAATTGCTTAATAAAGAAATAGTTTGAGTTATTATACAAGTACCATTATCGCCAGAGCAAAACTTAAAAAAAACACCGTTGGTTGAAGAGTTCTGAACGTTAACTAACTTGTAGAAGAAAGAGACCAACAATTAATGGGGGAAAACGTTCTTTAATTAACATTTAAATTTACCTCCCCCCAAGTAATGTTCTTATGATTCTTCACGTTCGATGAAATTCCGGATTATTGTGAGCATGAAAAATCAACTAACGGGCACGCCCTCGTCTAAATATCTCATTTCCCTTGAATCGGTTCCTAAAAAAGAAATGACGCTTTTTGCAGGTTTGCCAGTGAAATACTTGTTACGCTACACTGAGAGAAAAATATTGCGTAGAAATTACATGGAACTCCTGGACGCACAGTAGCCAGGAATGTTCTGTATTTTTTACAGAAATTTTGGTAAATAACTTTTACTTGAGAATCCTGTAATTTATACAAATAGCTCATATTAAAATTTTCAACCACAATCATGGTTATGTATACAACTGAAATAATAATTAAAATTTCCAACACGCCTGTTAATTTTACGGAATTTAAAATTAAAAACTGCGTGAATATAGCCAGGAAATATTTTATATTTTATTTGTTCTTACTACCCTTTTTAAAAATAAGTTTATGTACACTAAACATTTCCGTTATTATTTTTTAACCAATAAGGTACTTCAATTCTAAAAAATATTCAACAAATTTGCTAAATATATACCAATAGGCTCCGGCAGAACTAGAGTCCAAAGTAAGAGCCATAAACACGTGCACAATATAGTTATGCAACTCATCGGTTCGGAATCCAGACACGTATTAAACTTAGTTCAAACCACAAACACTAACGCGATGAATTTGCATTTAAATATATAAACATTAATTTGTTTTCATTTGATGGGTAATTAAAAATATGACTCCATTGGTGCTTTTACGAGATGTCACTAAAAATCTTTTCTTCATATTAGTTGATTTGAATAATGCATTTTTATGGATTATTACTGTTTGGTAGCAATTCAACTTCGAGCACAATAACTACAGGAACTAACTGTATTTTAAATACCTTAAAACGTCTTCATTTTTTACTGTAAATACATAGTAATATGTACTGAACAAATATGTACATATATAACATTTCTACCATAGAAACTACATGTCGGTCGTTTATTACAAATATCTGAAACAAACCTGTAATTTTTACTATAAACAAATAGTAATATATACTGAAAATGTATGTATATATTACAATTCAACGATAAATACTACATGAAGCCCCTGTATTTTAAATACCTAAAACATCCTGTAATTTACACTGTAAAACAAATTGTTATATATACTGAAAATGTATGTATATATTACTATTCAACGATAAATACTTCATGAAGCCCCTGCATTTTAAATACCTAAACACATCCTTTAATTTATACTGTAAATATTTCTTGAATATAGTAATTTAAACAGTACAGTTCTGTATTAAAAAAATACAGAACGGGTGCTGTAAAATATTTCTGTAAATTCAACAGTTTTTTCTCTCAGTGTACCAATTCAAACGTCACCAACCGGAAACCGAATTCTTGAATTTCGCAATCTACCTAAAATACTTCGACCCTTTTAAGGGACGGATTTGAAATTGTTTTGTTGATTAGACGGTTAGAGCCCCACTGAGCCTTAAATATATTGAGTAAAGTAAGTGAAATAATGGGAAGTTTTACTTATTGATCGAACTAACTGGTTGTAGATTAAAAACTGTATAAAATGAGAAACAAAATTTGTGTGTTTAAAAAATGCAAAAGTGATTCTCGTATGCGCGGAGTATTCTTTTTACCCTTTCCAAAACCAAAAACAAAATTAGAAAAATGTAAGAAATGGATTGAATGGTTGGGAAGATCAGATTCAGAGCATGTTGACGATGGAAACCACGCCTTTATATTGAATATTTTGAAAAAGAATTTGGATGGACTAAACCAGAAAAATAAATACGGAAGGCGTTGGTGATACAATGGTGCTTATTAATGTACCAAAAATCACCAAGCCTATTTACATGGTTCTCGATGAAGCAGGCGTTTTGAAACTTGGGTTCCATGAGAATGTATTTAAAAAATTCAGGATGACTTGATGAAGATTCGTATTGAGCGTCACCATGAATATTTCAGTTTGGTAGTTGATGAAATGAAGATTTATGATGACATAGTCTATAGAGTAGAGAGTGGAGAGATGGTAGGATTCACTTCTCTTAACGAGGTCCAAAATAAAATGATTGCTTTTCAGTCGGAGACGCTCGGAGACGTATAAAGAGAAGCCTCTAGCTACCCACGTTTTGCAGTTTTAGGTCCGAGGTATAACTTCATCGTGCCAATACCCATTTACGCATTTTGCAACCAAATCCCTAAGAGCGGAAAGCCTCGATTCATTAATATTTGAAGCAATATGCAAATTGAAGTTTGCAAGTACAGATTAATGAACATTAATGGAGAGACACTTACTTGGAACACAATAAAATCTGTATACCATAAGGATATGGAGAAAAGTGGAGCGTTAAGGAAACTGCACTAATTAAAGGCAGACAACATAAATGTGGAAAATAAAATAAGTCATAAGCCAAATCGTTGCGAGTTGTTTGAAACAAGATTTTCCCGATGAATATCCAGAAACGGTGCGATTTTTGGAAATTTTCAACAAATGGTTTGATGCGATGAACGTAGGTCATTTGCTAAAATCAATTCACTCTAGAAATTTGAACCTTCACCCTTTCCGAGACTTTAATGATCCAAGACTCATGGTAAATATATTAATTAGTATACATATGCCTACAACACTGCAATAACGAAAGGATAACTATTTTCAAAGGCTTAAAAACGAGTTTTTATCTTACTTGGATGAATGGGAAAAGTATGTGGAAGGCTTGACTGAATCAACGAAAAATAAAATGTTGCTGTCCCGAGAAATTCTATCTGGTCTGAGACAAACAAGTAAACTTAAAATTACTTTAACTCTTAGAGTGCAATACTAATTGTAATTTATCATTATAGCAAATGCCATTCTAGAAATTATTCCTTATTTACTACAAAAAGGCGCGAAGTTTGTGCTCACTACTCATTTCAATCAGGACCGCTTGAACAATTTTTCAGTAAGCAAAGGCAGGTGTGTAAAGCTGTGTCACAGCCCAGGCTGTATCAATATTCAAGGACAGAAAAAGTATAACAAAATCTTCGGCAAGGAAGAATATAATGAAAAAAAAAATGAAAGGTGCAAACACCGAGTAATATGTAAATGTTTATTAAAATCTAACTTTAATTCTTAGGATCATTTTAATTTTAAGAAACATTTGATTCAATCATTTCGCACTATTAAAAGCTCTTAAAATTTAAATGACCATGCTTTGTTTCACTTTGATTTCTTTTTTTAATTCACCCTCAATTTTCTTCTTTAATTGGTCTTTACTTTTGAATTTGCTCTTCAATCGTTGCTTTCTAGCTTCATCTTTTTTCTCATTTGGAATTTTCTTAGTTAAACTGTTTCCTTTGGTGTTAATAAATGTGCGAATCACCTCCTTAAATATACCACAGCCCGCTAAAATACTGACATCTGCGCTACTAACTTTTTCATTCCATATCTCAGCAATTACAGAGTCATCCTTTATTGATAATGTTCCTTTTTGAACTTTCACAATACAGTCCATTTTTTTTAAAGAGTGTAAGAGATTTCATTGTTGAATATTGTAATCCACCACGAGTTTGTATTTTAACCCATTTTTTATACACTTGAGGTATGGATTTTACATATTTTTCTTTTAATACTTCACCTACTCGATAGCTTGCTTCAGTTTCATTTTTTCTCGTTAATTAAGCGATAATAAATCCCGCAACATAACACAACGTACAGTCCTCTTCTACAGTTGAGGCGATATCTTTATCAATGGTTGTAACTGCACATATCCCACTATTGAAAATTTCTTGAACGAACATTTTCAATCGTACTTTTTTCTTCTTGTTCACTTAAACCGTGATTATTACAGTTTTTACACGATCAAGTAGTGTTTTTAGATCACTTTGAAAAAGAGATTTGTACTTTCTGTATGTTTCATCACATTGGGCTTTGGTTAAGAATTGGCCGGAATAAATCGCGAGCTGGGTCAATTTAGTTGCCCCCCCCCCACCCTATCATAGAAGAAATCCAATAAGTGGAATCGATTGCGCTCTTACTGCGCTCCTATGCGCCACCATTTTTTTACCCCTTCGCCGATGGTTCTTTCAAAAAGTTAAAAATAAAATGGGGGGGGGGGGCAGTTTAACAATGGCCCACCCACTTCATTGTATCGACGAACACGTTATAGCAATCGATTGCGCACAGCCTGCGCTCTTATGCGCCACCATTAGTTTTGTTTGCGCCAACATAGTTTTTGATATAATAAAAATAGCGAAATATTATAAATCTAATTTATGGAATCAATGGCGCACAGCCTGCGCTCTTATGCGCCACCATTAGTTTTGTTTGCGTCAACATAGTTCTTGATATAATAAAAATAGCGAAATATTATAAATCTAATTTATGGTACCAATGGCGCACAGTCTGCGCTCTTATGCGCCACCATTAGTTTTGTTTGCGCCAACATAGTTCTTGATATAATAAAAATAGCGAAATATTATAAATCTTACTTATGGAATCAATGGCGCACGTAATGCGCTCTTATGCGCCACCATCAGTTTACTATGCGCTGCATTCATTCGAAAGTTAAACACGAAAACAAGTGCGGGAGCTAACTTAATGTCATAATTCAATTTGAGGTACGGAAAAGGTAGCGCACGTCATGCGCTCTTATGCGCCACCATTAGTTTTGTTTGCTCGAAGATCTTGGGTAATATATTGATTTTGTCGAACGCATCGTTAAGGATAATAGTCTAGTCAATATTTCAGAAAATCGAACTTTTAGAGGCATTTTAGGTAACTTTTGGGGCAAAAGTTCATTTCCTCCTATTTCGACCCCGCTGAATCCGAATCTGCCGGTTGCCCAAGCGAAATCTCGACCAGAAGTGAGATATTTAAGATGGCGGCCAAAATGGTGCCGAAATCCGAAATTGGCACTGTAAAGTCCCCCATTGACACAGGAAAGCGTCCAAAATGTGCAATTATTTGTTTTTGAACAGGAGGAATCCTAAAATTAATATTAAAAAATCATTGGTAAGGTTTTTTCAATATGGCGGACAAGATGGCGGCCAAAATGGCGCTGAAATCCGAAATCGGCCCTGTGAAGTCCCCCTTTGACACAGGAATGCGTCCAAAATGTGTAATTATTGGTTTTTGAGCATGAGTAATTAAAAAATACATTTTTAAAACATTGGTTAGGTTTTTCACTTGAAATTGTAAATAAATTCCAGGTTTAAGGTTTTTGTGAAAAATAAATCCTTCATTTGAATTACTTATATTAATGGATTATCGTGGGTTATGGTGCATAGCCTATGCGAGCATATCTATTATTCCTTTGAACAACACTTCGAACATTTGAGATAAAAGGTTGGCAGCACTACGACGTGTGGCAATACTACACGCTCATCCGTCTGGCCCAGTGTATTATTGTTTACTTTGTAAATCAGTGCAGTGCCAAGTGATATCTATTGAATTCAACAATTAAATATTGCTTGTGAGTAGTAAGTGGCATAAATTTATTGTTAGATATAGCTTATTATTTCTTTGTCGGAAGTATTTTTTTGCAACTTCGGGGTGAATTTTGTGCGTTTCATTTACGTACATGGTGAAATCCAATGAGGTTATGGCTGAATTTGTTTTCCTTCTTTAGTGTTGGTACATTTAACTTTATTGAAATCTGAATTATTTGGAAAGTGTTTTACTTGTGTTTTGTGGTTATGGTATTGCTATTTCTCTTCGTATCACTTTTCTACTTCCTTAGGCTTTATATTAATATGGGAGACAACACGTTTGGCAGTGACTCAGTTAATCTCAGTTTGTGTTTATTATGTCAGAAGCAGAGTCCGAAACAAGCTTTGTCAAAGATTGGAGAGAATGGTAGAACACAATTGTTGAAATGTGCGAAAGAACGGGAAGAGGCATTTGACAGACAGTTCAGTGAGGCAATTATACGGATTTTGAAATTGCTTAAGGAATATGATCTAACGTGGCACTATCACAAAAGCTGTTATTCCACCTTTACTTCTTCTGACAAAATTGGAAAACTAAAGAAGAAAATAACCAAAGTAAAAAGCAGGATGAAAATAAAAATGCGAAAAGCAAACTAATGACTCGCTCAAGGACAGGAAAAACTGACTGGGAAAAATGCTTGTTTTGTCAAAAGGAAAGGAAAAATTGAAGCTCATAATGACAACAAACATGATTGAGAAAGTTTTGGATTTGTCTACTTTTGACTACAAGCTGCATGTCAGAGTTAGTGCAATAGGAGATTTTATAGCTGCAGAAGGAAAATATCACAGTTCCTGTTTGTTGAGTCACCAGAAATTAAAAAAGAGCTGGGAAGCTACTAAGCCAAACGAAAGAAAGGAAAGCCTTCCTTTCATACAAATCTGTAAAGAACTACGAGTCGATTCCTCACTCGATCAGGTTTGTACCGCTATGTAGTATGCCTACAAATTAAGGATATGTACAGTTGGTCGCAAGGAATGTTCCAGGGTGAGTTAGCTTTCCTGCGTCCGTCGGTGTTGGTAAGCAGGAAAGCAAACTCACCCTGGGATTTTTTTGCGACCAACTGTATTTTGTAGAAAATAATATTATTATTCTTGTATATTTTGTACACGTGTTGACATTATATGATGTATGGAATAGGTACAAGGAAATAGGATGCAGTATCAATGTTGCCGTTCCTGTATCTTTTCAGTCAAGAAATTCAACATTTAAAAGTAAGCTCGAAGAAAAGGTCGGAGGTTCCAGTTTTTCCAGCCTCTTAACCGCGGAGTCAGTGAACGCCAGATGCTGTTGATTCCAATTGGCTGAAGTAAGAGACTTTCTGCTGATGACTTCTATGACGATGACATCAAACAGATGCCTAGTTTCAAGCCAGCCCAGGACAGTGAATTTCAAACTATAGTGCATGCTGCTTTGAAAATTAGAAGCGAACTATTATCATCGCCAGGTCAATCTGGTTTAGGAATTTCAAATGAGCCATGCACCAAAATAGTGCCTGATTCCTTGCATCTTTTCATGAATGTGCTGTTGAAGGGAAAATATCTTTGGGACACCTTGTATAGTGACCTTGATGATGATGCACTTGACAGCGATGGTGACAGTGATGACGATGAATGTCCTGAAAAAATTCCAAATTTAACCGGTGATGCCGGAATATCTATAGCACAGGATATAATATATGCTGTCAGTAAAGGAAAAACATTAACTCCAAAACATATTGCTCTGACAGTTCATCAGGCTACAAGAAGCAAGAAACTGGTCAATTTATTGCATGCGGCAGGTCATTGTATGACCTACACCAATGTCTTGCAGTCTGATTGCAGCTTGGCTTCTCTGTCCTTAAAAAGTTTTGATAAAAAAACTGGTGCGATTGTTCCTATGAACTTCAAACCTTTCTCTGAGTTAGACGATGCTGATCCCATTCTTCACGTAACTGCTGACAACATTGACATTTTAACTGATACTATTGATGGGAAAAAAATTTTCATGCAACCCAAGAGAAAAGGTGCTGATACTTCACAATTTCTGGCCGAAGTCAGTCTTGCAAAGCACACCACTCTTCAAATTCCCAAAGAAATAAACGAGCTGCCAGTTGTTCCATTTTTCGACAAGCAAGAGCCGCACTTTGATGAACCAGTGGATCAATGGTGGTATACTGCTTCTAATCCATTCAATTTTGAGGGAATGTCAAAAGCAGTGCTGGTTTCAAGGGTAGAAGACCTAACATTTGTTATTGGCAGATCTGATAGTGAGGAAAAAATCGGATGGACATAATTTAACAGGAACGAAACTAATTCCAATCTTGATGTTTCTGCCATGGGCTTCCTTCCCTTAATTTTGAACCCTGCACACGCGTTTTCAACTTTACACTGTGCTCTTTTAAGATGCATTTCATTGGCGGATAAACTTGGGAAAAAACAAGTAGTTCTTACAGCTGATCAAGCAGTGTATTGGAAACTTGTTGAGCTCCGTTGGGCGTCACAGATCTTCAAAAATCGTATTGTCCTCCGAATGGGCGGGCTTCACATAGCTCTTAATTTTATGCAGGTGATAGGGAAGAATATGTCAGGCAGTGGCCTTGGAGACTTGTGGGTGGCTAGTGGTTTGATGGTGGAAGGCTCAGTGACTAAAGTCCTCGACGGAAAAGCCTACGGAAAAGGCATAAGAGCCCACAAGCTTTCATTACAAGCCTTTTGGCGACTCTTGCACCCACAGTTCCTGAATTTTCTTGATGAGCAAGATATCCCGGAAGCAGAAAATTTGTCCACAAAATCAGCCAATGTTGACGAACTTAGAGAATATCTCCGTTGTCAAATTTTCCTGAAATATTTGTCAACTTTCTTGCAAGAAAGATCCGAAGAGGACAAAAACTTCAGTCTTTGGTGGACATACATTGACATGATCTTGACCCTTCTAATGTTTACTAGAGGAATCCGGGGTGAGGATTGGGAAAGGTACCGTGGTGCTCTTTCAGACATGCTCACTTACACAGCTTTGTATGATCTTGGAAACTACTTGAAGTCCCTCTCTGTTTACATTGCCGACATGAATCAGTTGCCACCCGAAGTCGAGGCTGGATTTTTGTCTGGTGACTTTGCTGTGTTAAGGACTAAAAATAAGTTTTCTCAAGTAGATCCCGATCATGCTCAGGAATGCGTCTGGTGGCATTCTTGGGCACTCTACCTGCATTGGATAAGTGAGATATCAGAGCAAACGTACAATATGTTGACAAAGGCATCAAATACAACTTGTCCTAAAGAAGAAACACGTGCTAGACGGGCCAGGGATCTTCAGGATGAAGAGGCAATTTTACAGGTGATGGAAACCTATAGCCTTGGAGCTGTGAATAGATCTTGTACCGTAGTGAGCAATGTAGCTACTAAGGATATAGTTACGCCAAAGATTTCTGACGCTCTTATAACAGCAAAACAACGCGGGGTGGAATTAGTACGAGTCTTCTTTCAGCAAAGGCTTATCAAAAGTCAAGAAACTGAAACGTTTACAGTTAGCTACCATGCAACATTACATAAGAACAAGGCACTCACTTGAGGTGATCTCTACAAGGAGAAGACGTCTCAAGAATTTAATAGAAAGCATATTATAAAAACTGACAGAGATTTCTTGCGCGTATTGATCGCCGCATATGAAGGGAGAAGGACTATTGATTTGAAAAAATTATCAAGCATGAGCTTTACAATTTTCCTATATCGTTAGCTTCGGTGAACGGTGAGCTAAGAACAGCAGAAAAGGCTTCACTATTGAAGCAAATTTTGAAGGAAATTGCGAAGGGAATAGAGTGCCCGAAACATCTACCTGTAAACCAAAAATCTGAATCAATTCTCATAATTGATGGGATGGCTTTTGTCTCATCTTTGGGCCGCCCGCATGAAGCTAAGACATTTGGTGATTACGCATATACACTGACTGCTTCATTAAAAGAATATTGAGTCATGGATTTAAGTACCAGGAAGTTCACATTGTGTTTGACCGGTACCTGTCTCAATCTTTAAAATCTAGAACAAGGAAGAAAAGAGCCAAGAGTTTCGCTCCAGTACGCAGGAACATCACTGAATCTAACAAGCCGTTGCCAAAGAACTAGAGTAACTTTTTATTCCTTTCAGAGAACAAAGCTGATCTATGCAGGTTTTTTGTGTATATTTGAATTCCTCATGCTCAAAAACCTATAATTACACATTTTGGACGCGTTCCTGTGTAAAAGGGAGACTTCACAGTGCCGATTTCGGATTTCGGCACCATTTTGGCCGCCATCTTGTCCGCCCTATTGAAAAAAACTTACCAATGATTTTTTAATATTAATTTTAGTATTCCTCATGTTCAAAAACATATAATTGCACATTTTGGACGCATTCCTGTGTTAATGGGGGACTTTACAGTGCCGATTACGGATTTCGGTGCCATTTTGGGCGCCATCTTAAATATCTCACTTCTGGTCGAGATTTCGCTTGGCAACCGGCAGATTCAGATTCAGCGGGGTCGAAATAGGGGGAAATGACCTTTTGCACAAAAGTAACCTAAAATGCTTCTAAAAGTTCGATTTTCTGAAATCTTGACTCGACTATTATCCTTAACGATGCGTTCGACAAATTCAATATATTACCCAAGATCTTCAAGCAAACAAAACTAAAGGTGGCGCATAAGAGCGCATGACGTGCACTACCTTTTCCGTACCTCAAATTTAATTATGACATTAAGTTAGCTCCCCCACTTGTTTTCGTGTTTAACTTTCGAATGAATGCAGCGCACACAAAACTAATGGCGGTGCATAAGAGCGCAGGCTGTGCGCCATTGATTCCATAAGTAAGATTGTTAATATTTTGCTACTTTTATTATATCAAGAACTTTGTTGACGCAAACAAAACTAATGGTGGCGCATAAGTGCGCAGGCTGTGCGCTATTGATTTCATAAGTAAGATTGCTAATATTTCGCTATTTTTATTATATCAAGAACTATGTTGGCGCAAACAAAACTAATGGTGGCGCTTAAGAGCGCAGGCTGTGCGCCATTGATTCCATAAGTAAGATTGTTAATATTTTGCTACTTTTATTATATCAAGAACTATGTTGGCGCAAACAAAACTAATGGTGGCGCATAAGTGCGCAGGCTGTGCGCTATTTATTTCATAAGTAAGATTGCTAATATTTCGCTATTTTTATTATATCAAGAACTATGTTGGCGCAAACAAAACTAATGGTGGCGCTTAAGAGCGCAGGCTGTGCGCCATTGATTCCATAAGTAAGATTGTTAATATTTTGCTACTTTTATTATATCAAGAACTATGTTGGCGCAAACAAAACTAATGGTGGCGCATAAGTGCGCAGGCGGTGCGCCATTGATTTCATGAGTAAGATTGCTAATATATTTTTTTTATTATATCAAGAACTATGTTGGCGCAAACAAAAGTAGTAGTGGTGCATAAGAGCGCAGGCTGTGCGCCATTGATTCCACAAGTTAGATTTATAATATTTCGCTATGTTTATTATATCAAGAACTATGTTGGCGCAAACAAAAGTAAAAGTGGTGCATAAGAGCGCAGGCTGTGCGCCATTGATTCCATAAGTTAGATTTATAATATTTCGCTATGTTTATAATATCAAGAACTATGTTGGCGCAAACAAAAGTAATAGTGGTGCATAAGAGCGCAGGCTGTGCGCCATTGATTCCATAGGTTAGATTTATAATATTTCGCTATGTTTATTATATCAAGAACTATGTTGGCGCAAACAAAAGTAATAGTGGTGCATAAGAGCGCAGGCTGTGCGCCATTAATTTCATAAGTAAGATTGCTAATATTTCGCTGTTTTTATTATATCAAGAACTATGTTGGCGCCAACAAAAGTAATAGTGGTGCAAAAGAGCGCAGGCTGTGCGCCATTGATTACATAAGTAAGATTTATAATATTTCGCTATGTTTATTATATCAAGAACTATGTTGGCGCAAACAAAAGTAAAAGTGGTGCATAAGAGCGCAGGCTGTGCGCCATTGATTACATAAGTAAGATTTATAATATTTCGCTATGTTTATTATATCAAGAACTATGTTGGCGCAAACAAAAGTAATAGTGGTGCATAAGAGCGCAGGCCGTGCGCCATTGATTCCATAAGTTAGATTTATAATATTTCGCTATTTTTATTATATCAAGAACTATGTTGGCGCAAGCAAAACTAATAGTGGCGCATAAGAGTGCAGGCTGTGCGCCATTGTTTCCATAAATTAGATTTATAATATTTTGCTATTTTTATTATATCAAGAACTATGTTGGCGCAAACAAAACTAATAGTGGCGCATATGAGCGCAGGCTGTGCGCCATTGATTCCATAAGTTAGATTTATAATATTTCGCTATTTTTATTATATCAAGAACTATGTTGGCGCAAACAAAACTAATGGTGGCGCATAAGAGCGCAGGCTGTGCGCCATTGATTCCATAAGTTAGATTTGTAATATTTCGCTATTTTTATTATATCAAGAACTATGTTGGCGCAAGCAAAACTTATGGTGGCGCGAGTGCAGGCTGTGCGCCATTGATTCCATAAATTAGATTTATAATATTTCGCTATTTTTATTATATCAAGAACTATGTTGGCGCAAACAAAACTAATGGCGCGCATAAGAGCGCATGAAGTGCGCAACCTTTTCTGTACCTCAAATATTTTTTTTATTGAATTATGTCATAAAGTTAGCCCCCCCCCCCCCCCCACTTGTTTTCGTTTTTAACTTTCGAATGAATGCAGCGCATAGTAAACCGATGGTGGCGCATAAGAGCGCATGTTGTGCGCAATCGATTGCTATTACGTGTTCGTCAATACAATGAAGTGAGGGGGCCATCGTTAAACTGGGTAAAAAATGGTGATGCATAGGAGCGCAGTAAGAGCGAAATCGATTCCACTTATTGGATTTCTTCTATGATAGGGTGGGGGGGGGGCAACTTAATTAACCCTCGCGAGCTTCTAGGTAACACAAGCTGCTAGATTAGATTTCCGATGCCCATTTCACTATCTTCAGTTTTTCGTCGCTTCCGGCTATTTCTAAAAGTTTCTTCAACGAAGCTTTATCTTCTTTAAACATTTGGCAAACTGCGCATCATAGTTGTCCAGCAATAGGGAACGACTACAGTTACTGAAAATTCCCACAGATCATTTCTTTTACGATTTGGATTTATTTTTCTTTTGCGTAGCAACATCATTTTTTGATGAAGTAGGAACATTCTCAGACTCTGAATCAGAACTAAAATTATCTTAGCCATAAAAAGTAATATAAGTCATAAGCATTGTGTAATTAATACTAATATTTACCATAACAAATTGGTTCTTCAACTTCCTTGGTGTCGTCTTGAAGTTGAAACAATTGACTAGAATTAGTGATTTATATTAATGCTGACGATTTCTTTGGCACTTTACTTTTCTTTTTAATGGGATAATTAGTAAAATTACTGACTTAAAAAGAAACAAAACAGTTAAGCCTTTGAACAAAAAATTATATAACATTTGTACAATACATACTCTCATTACTTAAAAATTACAGCATACGTGTGATCTAATCGTCTCGCCTTTAGATACCCTTGACATCTCAAAATTATTTAAAAACAACCAAAAATTTCGACATGTGTTCATCTAAGTCATCTCACGAAGGTCATAGGAAATCTACCACCCTCCCCATCACCCCATGAATCGGTACGAATACGTATTTCCGCTTGAGTTCTGGGGGGACGATAAGTGTTCTCTTCACGTTTTTCTCGGACCATAGCGTCCCCGTAGTTGATTAGTCCATGTTGTGAGCCTGGATATGCATCCCACTATCAGTGGTTTTAGCTTTGGCTGTTAAAAAACCCGATCGGGAGGGTCGGAATCAGTAACACTGTTGTCAATTAATTTAGTGCCTTTAATTTCAGCCAAGCGAAACTCATAGCTTATAATTAAAAATAATATTATAAAAAAGTTACGTTTATGTTTGTATAAATTTTATGAAGTTCGTAACTTTCTGACAATGCCATTATTGAAAATGGTCTACTTAGCCCTTGTCCAATCTGTGTTGTCTTATGGTATTATCGCTTGGGGTGGGACCTTTAAATCTTTTATCGAACCCTAAAGGCCCGTTTTCATGACGGCGATTTTTCTCGCGATTTTCGGAAGCGAGAGCGCGGAAAAAATTCAGCGATATCGCGGGCGATTTTTTCGTGCTTGCGAATCGCTACAAGTTAGGAAATCGCGATAGCGTTCCGTTTTCATTACGGCGATATTTTGTTGCGAGAACATCCGAAAAGCGTTTTTTTGCCTTTTTTAAAATGGCGGCCTTTAACTGGAGGAGAAGTTTGCTCAAATTGCTCTTGAAGAAAAACTTTTATTTCTTCGAATAAGTTATTATCTAACTTTTATTAAGAAAATAAACTATGCACCTAAAAGCTGGTTGAAAAATCTTATTTGGGAAGGGGATTATGAAACATTGGTAAGTTAAACAAATTTAATACAAAGACAATTTGCCATGCTAAAATTTTAATGCTTTTTAAAACATGATGCTTCCATGTTAAAAACATACACCATAAACAATTCAACCATTTGTTATCAATTGTTGGTCCAAAAATAAACAAAAAGTTATTAGTGATCCAATTCCACCAGGTTTAATGTTGGCTCTGACTTTAAGGTAAATATTAATAAAGTTCATTTAAGACGAGTAAACAGTTCGTTAAAAAGCTAAAATAAGTATCTTACCACTGGGATCTGTTTGTCGACCCTAGTTCATCATCTATGCAATTATTAATTATGTTGACAATGTCATTTTGACATTTTCTTTTCTCGGCTGATGGGACATTATCCATAAGCTCAGTGACATACATTAAGAAACCAAAGGTTTGTGGCTCGTTTTTACATGCATTTATTTCTCTAAAAATATAAATTAATATTATATTATTACTTGTCAAGAAGACAGCCTGTATCTCAGCTTTGTTTTTATTATTTTTTTGAGGTTTATATTTATACAGGTTTGTTTTTTAAATTGGAACTTGGAGAACTATTCACTTCTTTATTTTGGCTGACATCAAGTTCAGTAATCATAAATTCTTGGTTACCAATAGGAATAACCTTAAACAGAAAAATTAATTAAGAACAACCCTACAGAAAATTTAATAATTTTAAGGTTTTAACAAAAACATCCCATATCAAAATATACAAGAAAAATAAACCCCTAAAGTAAAATTAAAATAGATATAATAAATATATCCTCAAAACCAATTATGTAGCCACACTGAATGTAGGGTCGGGGTAACAAGGCCCAAGAGGCTTAAAATGTGACTACACTATGTTAAAAACCCAGGTCAGAGCTTCACTACAAGCATTAGACTATAATGTATAGGTAAAAATAAGGAACGAACTCACAGCTGGAATGATTAACATGGCATTCCTTGATACTGGGTGGAAAACTGTAAATAATACAATCTTTGATATTACATGAATAATAAATGCACAATATAAATCATTATTATTTATTACTTCTGGCTCCATTATTGTAGAAACTGATTCATCAATATTTTCATTCCCATCGCAGGTATCTTCGCGAATATAATTGGAAGATGTTATGAACATTAACAGCATATTAATTTTAAAATCAAATCTTTACGTAATAAATTTAATACTCACTCTCGTCATGACACTACAGCCTTTAAAAATAGAAGCATTTGGAAAAAATGCCACTTAACTAGAGTTGAAAGGTTCTTTATCAAACTCTTGTCTCCTTTTTGTTATTGTGACATTTTCGAAATGGCCTCTTAACTTCCATATTTTCTTTAATTCGTCCACTAATAATTTTCATAATTTGAATTATAACTTATTTATTACCCCCAACGACCAACATATTTTTAGGCTTATTTAATTACCTGTTTCTTTCATTTTCGATGATACATTATCCCATGGATGCGCATTGTTCCAAGTCTCTGTTTCTATATTCTTCAGTCCGTGTATCTCAAATTGAAGGATGATTTTTAATTAGCTCGATCAACGTTAATATTTCCACTTCAATCTGTTTCGCTTCCGCTCTCTTTTCTTTTAATACATATTTTTTTAATAAGGCTTTTGTGGGTTTTTTTATTACACTTCCCATTTTGCTAAAGGCCCAAGCCCCAAACAAACAATGACCATATGATGCCAAACGATCTCAAGGCTCGCCTGTCAAGCCGGTTGTGTTGCGCAATATTTTGAAATGCAAGTACAGTCTCATTGGCTGAAACCAACCACGTTACTAGTGACGTGCCGAAGGTCCCGTAAAAATCGCCAAGCGAGACGCGAAAAAGTCTACTCTGGTTAGAAGAGAGCGATTTTCCGAAAATCGCCCTCGCACGGAGGTTTCTCTCTACTCGCTTCAAAATATCGCGATCATGAAAACTCCAAGACATTTTCTCGCGCGACTTTTAAACATATCTCTCGCAAATCGCTGGACTTTTTCTCGCAAATCGCTCTCATGAAAACGGGCCTTAAGAGGTAATCCAGAGAACTATCATAAAAATTTGTTTAAAAAAGGGTGATATGAAAATCGACTTAATTTATATATCGACTTTAAAGTTGTTACAGTTAGACAACTTTACGCTAGGTGCATCTTATTGTACTCGTATAATAATAGAGAAATTATAAATGTTTTAAACCAATATAATACTCGTTGTGTTTCGAATAAAAACTTAATTATCGATAAAAGCTCTAAGACTATTGGTCAAAAATTTGTGTCGTACTATGGCCCAAAATTATTTAATGTTTTGGATCTACATATACAAATCTCTTCAAAAAAATAGTATTAACACGAATATATTTAAGTACAATATTTCTAAATGGCTTCTAGCGTACGGATATGAGCAGCTGTATAATTTCTAAGACTTTTAAGTTATATGTGTATTAAAATATTAATGTTTGGATATTTTCGAAAATGATTTGATCGCCGTTCCAAAGGCTTTATAATATAAATTCCCTACCACGCACAAGCTTGTAGCTTATGTGGATTGAAGAAGATGTAGTAACTGAAGTTATCAACGATTGCATTTTAATAAGGTGTCAATAAATTATATAATGAATGAATGAATGAATGAATGGATTTTATTTAAAGTGCATATCAATAGCGCAAAAAGCACCAACAAGGACATACACTGGTTTCAACATTTTACAAAGTTGTGTTAGTTACATAGTTACAGTGATATATATGTACATAAAATAAGTATTTTTTTCTTTTTACAAAAGTTTTAAAGTTTTAAACAGTGTTTCAAGGGGATGAAATTTAGCTATTTTAGTTTGAGAATATCGGAGTTTTTACAAGAAAAAATGTCTAAAACATCGTTGTACGAATTGCATGTATTTTGCATTCTTTGTAGGGGAGATTTAATATAACATTGTTTAAAGGTGAGTTGGTTTCTGGTACCATATTGTGGAACTGAAAAGTTTAAAGATTCGGTTAAGTTGTTAAGTTTAAATGTTTTAATTGTTTTTCGAATAAATAAAATTTCGCGTTTTTCGTTAAATAATTTGATAGTGTCCAAATTTAAAAGATTTAATAAAAAGTCGTAATCGTACGGTTTGTTTTTGAGAAAGTATGTGTGTGCTAGTTCAACGAATTTTCTCTGCACACTTTCTACTTTTTTAAAGAGATAGTCAGCGCAACCTCCCCAGGCGAGATTACCATAAGTCAGTTTTGACCTAACGAGACTGGTGTATAGTAATTTAAAGCAATGTATTGAGTGTAGGTCTCTAGATAGTTTTAAAACAGCGTAAAGTAAACGTTTAGCTTTTCCAACTACGAGGGATATTTGCTCTCGGTAGTAGAGGCCTGTGTCCAGTACTATACCGAGATCTTTTAAGGTGTCTGTTCTAGGGACAAGACGGCCGTTAATTTCGTAAGCGAAGTATGTGCAATTTGTTTTTCTAGTAAAGGATGCGATAAGGCTCTTATTGTCGTTAATTAATAAGTTATTGGAAGCGCACCAGTTGCTGACGTTTACAAGATCTTTTTGCAGTAGGTCGCAATCGATGGCACTTTGAATTTTTCGGTAAATTTTGTTGTCATCAGCAAATTGTTGTAGTTTCGAATTAGTAATCGCTGAAGGGAGGTCATTAGCGTAGATTTTATATAATAATGGACCGAGGGAACTTCCTTGAGGAACGCCACAAGTTGTCGGGTAGGAAACGTTTGTTACGCAACCGTTACATTTTAGTACGTTATTTCTTCCAGTTAGATAATTGCTCATCCAACATAGGGCTTGGTCGTTGAGTCCGTATAGTTCTAGTTTCCGTAGTAGTAGAGGGTGCGAGACCCTGTCAAAAGCCTTTGAAAGATCTATAGAGATTACGTCAACTTGGCCGCAACAAAGCACAGAAGGCGTGATGTCGTTCAGGAAAGAGACATGGTTCGTCTCGACGGAACTTGATACAAGGAAGCCGTGTTGGGTCTCAGAGAAATACGGCCTAAACCAGTTGTACAAAAGTTTGTGAATTAACGAATCAAATATTTTTGCAAAGCAGCAAAGTAGGGATATTGGACGATAGTTTTCGGGATCTCCCGAAAACCCTGATTTAAAAATTGGGGAAATTAGAATGGTCTTCCAGAGCGAAGGGAAAATACCCGTTTTTAGAGATAAATTGAAAATATGATAGAGTAGAGGGGTTAGAATGTCGGAGCAGCCTTTAATTAAGAATAGGGGAATATTGTCAATTCCAGTCGATTTAGTTAGTTTTAGATTTTTGATTGTGATTCGAATATCAACCTCGTCTATGTTAAAATTATTGAGCGTGTTTTCAAATTTAGATTCTTTGAGAGTGTAATTAGTGGTGTCGCCTAGCGAGTCGGTTGCGATGTTTTTAAATTTGTTGGAGAATTCCTTAGCTAGGGTTTTCGGATCCGAAGTGAGCGTGGAGTCAATGTTTAGAGAAATATGTGGTACGTTATTTTTAATTCGATTGTTCACGAAGTCCCATAGATGTTTAGGGTTGTCCATGGAGTTGGTGAAAGTAGTTGCGGCATGCCGTTTCTTAGCTAGAGACAGGAGTTTTTTGACCTCCTTACGCAGGGCGAGAAAGAAATCACGGTCAATCTGTTGACCTCTGTGTTTAAATTTTTGATGATAGTAATCTTTTCGTTTTAGAGCCCGGATTAGATCTTTGGAGTACCAGAACGGGAATTTTGAATTTATTTGCGGTTTCCTTTTAGGAATGTTGGTATTCATGACTTCTTGTACTTTAGCTGTTAAGATTGTAACACATTCGTTTATGTCTTCAGATTTGTAGAGGTTAGACCAGTCGGCAGTTGACAGATCAGTATAAACGCCACAGTAGTCGCCTCGTTTAAAGTCATAGCGAGGTGAAGATTGCGCGTCGTTAAGCGAAGCGTCAGTATGGTATGTAATTAGAAGGGGCGGATGAGCCTCGTCTATACCAACAAGCGATGCCGCTACGGATGACGATGTAACAAGATTATTGTTAGTAAGAACAAGGTCCAGAATATTCCCCTTGGTATTTTTAACATTGTTAAGTTGCGATAAACCGCATTCAGCGCAGAAATCAAGTACCGCCTGGGCCTTAGTACGGTTATTAGCATGGCAATGAATGTTGGAGTATAAACACCAGTCAATTCCGGGAACGTTGAAATCTCCAAGAATAATTATATCTTCGCGTATGTTCGAGAGTTTAGTGGTTAGAAGATTTAAGCGTGTAATAACTAGGTCCGGAGTGAGCTTAGGAGTAAAATAGAGGTTCCCGATAATTAGGTTGTAGTTATGTTCCGTTTTGATTTGTATGAATACGCACTCCTCAATAATCTCTAGATCAGAGCGGCGCACGGAAGTAAATGTATTTTTTAGTGCGATGAGTGCACCGCCTCCGATGGCTAGTTTACCGTTAGTTGAACGTTTATCCAAACGAAAGACGTTATATGTGTCGGGAATCCAGTCTATTGTAAAATGATTTTCTGAAAGCCACGTTTCAGTTAAGCAAAATATATTAAAATCGTGGAACAAAATGTTAGTATATAGTTCTAAAGATTTGGTCCTCAGACCGCGTACGTTTTGATAAAATATCTTAAGGCTCTTGTCTTGTTTGCAATTCATATTAGAATAAATCGTCAAGAGTAGGCGGGGTTATGCCCGTCATAATTTGTTTTGGCAGAGTGCCATAGTTTGCGGTTGAGGTATAGAGTAATGACTGGGACAGCTTGGACTCGGGCGAAGCATTGACATCACTGGAAACATGGATCTCAGACTCGTGTTTCCTAAAAGCTTGGAGTTGGCCGTAAAAATCATTTAGCAGACAGTCGACTGGCCAGGTGTTGACATCTTTAATGGTGTCATATTCTGATTCTTCGACGGAAACGTGAAAAGACGAATAGCTCGGGAATCTGGTTTTCAATCGTACACATTCAACCGTTGTAAGATGATTTTCATCAGCTAAACATCGTTTGAGATCCGCCGAAGTTAATTCAGGATCTAACCTTGTGACGAAAACCGCTTTACGTCGCGGCCTAGTAACTTTCGGTATGGTTTTCAAGGAACTTTGAGCATTGGAGCCTTTCAGTTTGAGAAGGAATTTTTCACTAGGTTTGTTCTTAGGTTGACGTGGCTTTTTCAGATTAACTGAACCTAGAATTTTAGGGTGTGTGTTAGAAGGAACTCGATTGGTTGCGGTTACGAAGTTGTTTTGCTGCGCAGCGTCGTTGCCTAGGGTAGCTTGGGGCAAGGTAAATGAACTGGTCGTGTCCGCGTAGGACTGTGGTTGCCTGTTGGTAGTCGAAGGAGTTGTGAGGTTCCCATTCCTGAGTCGAGTATTTTCCTTTTGGAGAGAATCAATCGCATCTTGCATAGAGGCGAGTTTGGTAAAAATCTGGGATAAGGAAGCACTAATGATATCCAGTATAGAGTCCTTATCACGCAGAAGGCTGTCACGATGAGTGAACTCGTTTAAAATTTGACAGAGCTTTGACGGATCAAGTATGTCGACCGATGATTGGGATGAGGGCGTAAACTCATTTGCGTCAGTATTTAACGTCGAGTTACTAGCCTGGGAAGGTTGCACCTTAGTATGTTTACAGTCAGGGCAAGCGTAAGAATTATTAGTCTGAATCTCGATATATTCATTCTTCGAAAGAGGTCGACTAAAGCAATCGACATGCAATTTGTTATTGCATTTGTTGCACTGTAATCGCTTTTGCTTGCCAATGAAAGATTTCGAACATTTCAAGCATTTAACAATAGAGCCCGCCATGGATTAACGGTATACAATAACAAAAAAGAATAAGCAACCGTCTTAGAAAGAGCTCTAAACATGAATTATTATATGCTATATACACTAACAGAAGATTATATACACTAGCAGAAAATAGTATACACTGGTAGAAAATTATATACACCCAAAAAAAAAAAAAGATTATATACACAAAAATTATTTACACTCCCAAAAATTATATACACGCCCCATAAATATATACATTCTCAAATTATATACACAGACAAAAAAATTACCGTAGAAAATAGCGGTAGTGGGTAGTTTATAACACTTCGTTTATCCGTAGGACGAAATAAAAAATAATAATGTGCGTCACAATAATATTACAAGAGGCAGCCCTGTTGCAGAGTCATTATAAAAGAGATGAGAGATGCAGCCCTGTTGCGAGGGTTCGAAAGGTTAAAAAATGGAGGGAAGTTACATAAAATACGCGGGGAAATTACATAAAATAAATGAAAATTAATAAAAAGTTAATATACCATAAGGTAATTTAAGTAATTAGTGTAAAGCTAGTAAAAACTAAGTTTAAGAGCGCATACGCGAGGAGCAAACGTAGCTCAAGCCGTCGTTGAGGGATAATAATAATAATAATAATAATAATAATAATAATAATAATTAAATTATACCAAACCATGCAAAAAGTTTAAATGATAACAATAATTGTGCTTTGCTCGATTTTAGTGCGTTTTTGTACTTTTTTTACTTAGACCAGCTTAGTACCATATTCTATTTTATTTCATTTTTATTATTATTATATTATTATTCTATTCAGGTAGTAAAAAACGTTCAGCATTCTAATGATAAAGTGATTGGAAAATACACTTACGCTCGAAGAACAATATAAGTGTTGATCGCCAAATCGCTTCAGGGGTGTCTTCCCAAATTAATTTGACCCAATTCGGAGTCTGATGTAGAGACAATGCCATAATAAATGATAATGCAACGATACTAGTTACGCATAAAATGAAGAACTGAAACACAGAAAGAAGTTTGAAAAAAAATCACTAGCCAAATCAAACCTTCAAGTAAAAAACGCAATTTATGAAACGTTGTTTCATTCTACTTAAAATATTTCCAATATCGAGGAAAAGATTTGAGTAGTTGAATGGAATTTTTGTACATTTCATTCTTTTTCCACAAATTTATTTGCTTAGGTTTCTTTAAACTGCGAGGGTATGCAGCAAAATTTGCAAGTACAGTGTTCTCAAAGTCAAGAGCACGTTATCCCAAACCACGTAACCTTAGTTGCACATAACCATAACCCTCAAAGTCATTGACCACTCGCCAAACTGTGCTATAGATGTTCTCCCATTCGGATGCCGTTCTGCAAAAATCTCTTCCCACTACTCCATAATACAAAGCAAATATATCAGTGCGATCCCCTCTACAATAACGTGGCATATTTATAAATTCTAATGAACACTATGGTGTAAAACACAAAATGCATACCTTTTTTATTTCAATTTAAGTGTTTATACTAACCTTCATTTTTTTCTAATTTAATTACGTTTACAAACTTTGATGATTTTGGTCAATTTGGAAGTCAAATAAACGTTATTACAATTCATCAACTTATTATTCAACAGTTATTTTCATGAAAAAACATTGCATTAAATGAATAAAACCACCTAAAGAACACTTCTTTTAATATGCGGTTTTTGAGGAAAAACCAAACCCAGCTAAATTCTTAGTATAATTTTCAGCTACACATAATTAAAAGAATATTTGGGCTTTCCCAACCTTTCAATTTTGCAAGGCGTGTTTTTCAGTGAAAAATTGGTCTATTTTCATCGAACTAACGATATTTATACGTTTTCGATTACGTACGTTTCACAACAATATTTTCCAGAATCAATGAGTTTTCAGAAAACAGTGTTCCCCGCATGAATATTCATTAAAATTTCAATATTCTACCGCTTATAGTTTTTGAATAAAAAAACCTTTTCGAGCAAAAAATCCCGGTATTTTCGCTATGTCACCTGCATCAAAATATTAAATAATAAAATATTTAGATATTTAAATAATTGACAGCGCAAAAAATTGCGAATTAATAAATGCCTATAAACGACTGAAAATAGAGTTTTATAAAGCGAAATAGATAAAAAGTGTTAAATAAACACTCCTCAAAAGGACTGACTTGAAGAGGAGAAGGTGCTAATTACCCCATTAGAGGTCATAAAACCTTCTTTCTACGAGTGAACGATTGAGATATCAATTGGTTGAAGGTTCTGGTTTTATTATTCAGCTACTTTGGTGGCACGAAACTCTATTTATCCCAACACGGCAATGACCACAAAGCGGTGGTCATTCTTACACCATGTATTCTCAGACATTTGCCGGATATCACCGTAAACAAAAGAGTTTAATAAAAAGTATTTATATAAATAGTTCTAATATTAATAACATTTATAATAAAAGTTTGAAGTAAAAGCCAGTTAATATTAAGACCCACACCTACGGATACAACGATCAGATAATCATGTTGCCCTGTATTTTTGAGCACCAATTTGCTTTTATTGATAATGGTAGGAAAATATGGTTAAGATTTAATCATAAATGTTAAATTATTTGTAGTATTGTCCCTTGGTTTCATATTACAAAAATAATAATTTAAGATCTTTTTTGTTAAGCCTTACTTTGAATAAAAAAATAAAACTACTCTTAGATAATTTATAAAATAACCATTTGCCTAATATTTATAAATTATCAAATACATGTACACAAATTTATTTTACAACCTTGTAAATATATTCGTTCATTTCACATAGCACTAACCCAGCGATAAATTAAAAATACCTAGCTTGAAAGTCTTTAAATTATTCTCTAAAGCGTCATGAAAACGGTCTTATGGTCAAGTTGTGGTTAGCCATTTAGAGTTGGGACAGAAAAACACTAGGAAATAATATAGATTAGACTTGGATTTTTAAACAAATAGACAAAACTAAACATAAATTTAACGTTTTCCGGGCGCTTCTTTGTAGGATTTTTTTCCCTAAGAAACCTCATTGTGAAGACCTTATCTGTTATTAAAATAATGCGTTAAACCTATCTCACTTCAGGTGTGGCATCAACAATGGACATTGACGTAGTGGTCTCGGCAGCTGGACTGGCAGAAAATATGATTATATTCGAGCTTTCCATAACTGTAGACATTAATGAATGATTCTCAGTTCTTACAGGCCCAAATTCAAACATTTCGCAAGGATAAAACAATAAATCAACATCCTATGATATAAAAGGCATTAAATAAATTTCAAATAAGGTAATTAAAACACCTCATTCGATAACGTTAATTAGGCCCAATCTACAGGGTATTACCATTTGATCAACCCACGCATTTTTTTAAACAATTTGGTTTGTTTATAAGGCTAGCTCTATAAATTGTAAATTTAAGAAAAATCATAAATTATTTCGTGGTTTGGAAAAACAAGGTTCGTACAAAATTTCCGAAATTAAATTCCTGGTTTTCCCTTGACCAAATTGCCAAATTTCCCCTAACCATTTTTGTAAAATAAATGAATGGTTTGAGGTTAAAAACTTGAAAAATATTTTCTTTTAAAACTTCATTTGCTTGATTTTTTTGGGGTCTTTTAAAAATTCCCTTACTTTTTGGAACCATTTTAAAATTTCTTGACTTTTCCCTGACATTTTTGAATCATTTCCAATTTCCCTGAATTTTCCCTGACCTTCTGGAAACCATTTAAAATTCCTTCACTTTTCCCTGACCCTTTGGAAACCATTTAAACTTCCTTCACTTTTCCCTGACCCTTTGGAAACATTTTCAAATCCTGACTTTTCCTGACTTTTCCTGGTTTTTCATGTCGTGTTCGAACTAGACCCCGACGCCGTGAAATTTTGATCGGGCGCGGCGAGCCGGTCAATTTTAGTTGGCGGCGGCGGCGCGAACGGCGTGCGCCTATTTTTTTTGTCGACGGCAGCGTTGACTTAAAATACCACGGCGGCGGTGGCGGCGTGAGCCGGCGTTTCTTTATTAAGAAAAATTATTTTATACTAGAGAGTAGAAATCAAAGGAAAAGTTCAACGGGCATTAATTTTGCCATGGCAACCGAAAATGTTTTTGACAACACAAATTGGAAAATTTCTTACCGAAAAAAAAAACATGGCTTATAGAAAATTCTAAGGAAAATTTTCCAAAAAATTTCAATTTTTTAAAATGCAAAAACTAGAAAAAATTCATCAAAATTTTATAAATTTTTTCAATTTAATGAAAATGGGTAAAAATGCAAATGATTTGATAGAAAATTAATAAAAATGGATTTTTTTGTTAAATGTGATAAAATTCAATTGTGTTTATCAAATTGATAGAAAGTGATAAATTTTATCAAATCATTTGTATTTTTACTTATTTTCATCAAATTGAAAAAATTGGATCAATTTTATTTTTCTTCGTCACTTTTGATAATTTTTTTTATAATTTTTGAATTTTAAAAAGTTTAAATTTTTTGGAAAATTTTCCAAGGGAATTTTTCAAAATCCCATATTTTTTTCGGGAAGGAAGTTTCCATTTGGTGTTGTCAAAAACATTTTCGGTTGCCATTACAAAACTTATGCCCGTTGATTATGATTCACTATAAAGCATACTTATCCCCCGAGTTTGAACAAAATTGGTGTGTTACACCCAATGAGGTTGAATAAATAGAGATCCAAAACAATATGGGATTCGCCGGACACGTTTTATTTGAGTAGGAGAATTAGGCTTAAGTTTCAACTTTATCCAATCGTGTTGGCGCCATCTGTTTCTATAAGCATACTTTTTTGCAAAATATGTTAAGGTTTAGTTTTCGAATGACACGATAGATGGCGCCAACACGTTTTGATTAAGTTCATTTACTAGGCCTAATTCTCCAACTCAACAAATCGTGTTCCGCGAAATGGTAGGTCCTGGAAGGTGGATTTGGATCTATACTTATTCTACCTCATTGGTAACACCTCGGGTAGTCTCCTACTCTCCTTGTGAGTGCAACCGGGAGACCCTCCTTCAACCTTTGCAGACGACGAGGGAGACAAGCGAGCCTAGCGAGGCAGCGACTGCGAGCATGGCGCTATATAGCGTCCAAGCTGCGAGGAGAGCGCACGAAGCACACAGACGGGTTAGAGAAAAGACAGGAAAACCGCAAAGAGCGCTTGGCAGCATTTTAGACAGATTTAATCGGCGTCGCGCTGGAAAATAATCGGCGGCGGCGGCGGCGGCACGCCGACTAAATTTTAAAATCGGTGGCGGCGTTGAAAAAAAATGGGCGTCGGCGGCGCGCCAGCGCGTACTTCGGCAGCGTCGGGGTCTAGTTCGTACCCTAAAAAATGTATTTCTTTGCCATGACGTGAGTAAGAAACTGATAGCTCAATAAAAAAATAAGCCTACTTTTCACAAAGATAGCAAGTCCTGCCAATAATTTGGAACCATCTTAAATATCTTTAGGATGATAAAATTAGCGAATAAGTAGATTAGTCCACTATGAAAAGGGATAATAAAGCTAACCCCTAAACAAATTTGAAGAAATTTAAAAACTTACTAATAGCTCGTACCGATAGGTCTTCGAGCAAAGAAAAATACGCGAAATTCGGACCAAATGGATCTTCGAGTGAAAAACTAATTTAAATTAAATAAAATAGCCAGAAATTCCAACGGTAGTTTCACATCTTTTTGTTCGCTCGAAGACCAATCGGTACGAGCTATTAGTAAGTTTTTAAATTTCTTCAAAATTGTTTAGGGTTTAGCTCTATAATCCCTTTTCATAGTGGACTTATCTACTTATTCGCTATTTTTATCATCCTTTACAATGCAGTCCATAGGTGGTTCCTTTTAACTTAAATATCTTTAGACAAAAAAATGTTGCAAATGCTTGTCATTTTGGAATAAAACCATTTTAAAGCCTGAAATCAACCGAAGGAATATTCGCTTGTTGTATTCGTTAAATTAGCTGTGTTGAAAAACCTGATCTTTGAAAAAATGGATCAATTAGATTTCCCAAAAGAACTGCCGAAATATTTAGTATCAATTGCACTTGTTAGTGATACAACAAATTTTAAAATAAATGGAATAACAATATTTAAGCCGTTGTTAGGGCTATTGCACTGGACGCCACACGAGTATTAAAATTCAATAGACACAAAGAGTATTCCTATAGGATAATGGGTTTTTCTTGTGCCAAGTTACTTCGCCAATGGCTTTGTATAGAATGCTTGGTAAGGATCAAATTTCTGACGGTCATATTAATGAAACAAACTGATCGTTCTAGCACGTTCTTTAGTTAGACGTGAACGTGCAACAAAGTAACCAATGAAGGTGACATTCACGCTGATGTTTAGATGTCTCGTCCATGAAAAATCCGATGAACATTTACTATATTTTTAAAGCCGTAAGCAATTTGGGAAACTGGACGGTGTTTGGTCAACTATCAGGATATCGCAAGCTATGGAAATTATAATGTTTTCGAGCGTTTAGGAGTATTTCACCGAATAATAGTTCTAGCACGAAAAGACGAGAATGTAGAGGCACCCGTTATATTAAATATTAGCTAACCAGTGCAATTTTAAATAGAAAAGCGATAAATGACCTTTTTCACACAAACATATTTAAATGAAAAGGTATTTTAATACATTTAATTAAAGAAAAAGTTTCCATACAATAATATATTCGAATTTATTTTGGTCATGCATAAGAAATGATTAATTTAAACGTAGTAATGTTTTTTTCATTAAACAGGTAAACATTTTTATTTCTGAAATTTATAAATTAAAGAGTTTCCTTTCTATTAAACAATTACCTTAATTTTTTCAATCATTTGCATTAACATACCCATGGTAAATGTCTGTCCACTCCCTGCGACTGAATATCGTCAATAGATATTTCAACAATGGAAATGCTGTCAAGTATTTGGAAAAAGAAATAATGATAAAGTAAATAAAATAAAATTGGTTTAAAAATAAAAATAGCAAATAGAATACGTTAGTTAGTGTAGAGAGCTGTTGGCTCGCTAGGCATGAAGGGCTTGCCACCACCCTCCTACGCATTGTGACCTGGCCACCTGAATTAAGGGTTTCAAAAGTCGCTTGATGACTTCGGCCTAAGGTGGACGGTGCCTTCGGTATTAGCCTAGCTGATTATTATTACATATATATTACTCCTGGTTTTTACCGTAGCTCAACTCTTGAACTCGTTATGTCGTCTGCAACCGAGTGTAAGTATTTACAAAACACGGCGGATTAAAATTAATCCAGGTTATATTGTTACATTTTGTTAAATCAAATGTTCAAAGTATAAAAGTGTTTCGTTTACTTAACTAGTCATTAGAGAAAATGATTTAGATATTCAAAATAACGAAAAAAATTACGGTTTCAAATATGTTTAACAGTTTATAGCCTTGTGAACAAAGGCTTAACATTTCATTGGCAGTCACTGTAAAAACTGTCGTAATTACTAGCTATTAAATATCTTAGTATTAACAATACTTTCACTGAGTTGATATGATTATTGAAATAATAATTCATTTAATTAATATCGAAAGTAAATTATAATTAGTTTGAACTCGGATATCACTAAGCCTAACCCGAGCTCCTTGTTAAATGTTTGGGGAAATCTTACCGAAAAATGCAAAAAGTAAAGAAAATTTATTGGTGCGTTTTAGCGGAATTGGTGGTGTGTGAACAATATTTTATGGAACGGCCTATTGGTAAAGCGTAGAGTAGAAAAATTGATTTTTGGACGTCAAATATTAAAGAAAAGAATAGCAAAGTCGAATTTCTGCCAAAGCTGTTTTAACTTTTAAAATTTTAGGCATACGAACAATTTTTTTATTTATAGTAAAACAAAAGAAAACCAACAACTAAACATCATTAAAAGGCTGGTTGCGTACGGTGAACTAGCATAAGCCGCATTGTTTCTTGACTGTCTAGTGTATAAGTAAAATAAACTTTATTAAATAATTATAATACCTAACGAAGGGTCAAACTAAAGATTCACTTATGAAAAGATATTCACAGGAAAATAAATATAAATAATAATGAATTTATTTTACACCATATGATTAAGGAAATATATTATTTATATTTTCCAATAATAAAGATTTTAATAAGGAACCAAACGCTTAATAATATCTAGCTTTTTTATGACTTTTCCCAAAAGAGTTATATTTCAAAATCTTTCAATAATCTATATCGGATACTTAAAATCAAATCAGACAGTGGTCAAACATCGAAATTTTTTACTCCGTTATTTTACCTTTACACGCCACATTTTATGTATTTCGATAAAATTGATATTTAAAATTTTGCGGTAGTTAACCAAAGTTTTTACCAAGAGTTGGAGACCTTTGTGAAGTCTTCTATGAAGGTGAAGTATAATAATTTAAAAAAGTCAAGCAATAGAGTTTCCTGTAAAATCAACGAACTAATATTAAAACGTGTTCTACAATCATAGAAAATAGAATAACCATCATCCAACGTTCTTATAATTTAGACAATCATTAACTCTAAATAATTAATTAATTCATTAATTCAGTTATATAGGGTGTTAACTAAAAAACGAAACAAGGCCAATAACTCCAAATGTATTTTAGTTAGGAATTTGAAACTTTCAGGTCAAATAAAACGCGCAGGGGTTTACTTTCCAAAGTAAACTCCGACGACTTTGGTAGGTGGTCTTTTCCGCGCGCAATATTGTTATTTTTAATTTGCCTCTACCGCGCACTAGTCGGTGGTCTTTTCCGCTCACATTGCTCGGTTTTAAAAAATCCCTTTACCGCGCGCATTGTTCGAACTTTGAACTTTTCACATTCTAAGTGAAAATTACTTTGAACCTTCCTTATTAGATCAGTTCCAATTCTAAAGACATTAGGTGTTTGTGATGAAAATAATGTACCAGAGACCCGGTGGAAGGGCTAATAACTCGAATAATACTCAAGTTTGCAGTAGTACCAAAATTTGCTAGAAATAATATGGTAGGGCGTCATTATTATTTGCAAACTAGGATGACCTTTAACACATGGTTCAAGGTTATTTAAAGTTTATCTCGAGAGCCAATGGATTTAGAGAGTTGGTTGAATGCTACTTAACAAAATAAAACTTTAATACAATTTACTAAAGCTTTATAGATATAAAGTATGTTTTTGATGAAGTTATATTTTCTATGAGGACTAAGTCCAAAATGATTGCTAGATAAGTGAGGTGGCGGAGTAGTTAGCACTTTCGTCCCGCAGCAAGAAGAGCCTGGTTCGATATTAGCTCTGTGAAAACTCAGAACAACTCCTGCATTGAGTTTGCAAGCTCTCTCCTCACTGGTTAAAAATCTTGGGTTTCCCCTTAAGGTTAGCGTTACCCTTACAAACGAAGAAGCTAAAATGTGTTTGCAGTTGGAATGTTTTTGGGCTGCTGGTCTGAAATTTAACTACGAATTGGCTGGACTGAACTGCAGTGACATTCAGTCAAATTTCAATTTAAAACGTGAATACTTCAATTTAACAGCATTGCATATATAGATTGCAAAGTGAATGAAATTTGACTAAAATTGCAGTTTACTCACTTCAGCTGCATAAACTCTATAATATGACTTCAGCGTGTCTGGAATAATCTATCTTTCATAAAGATGCAACTAGACGGCATTTAGACTACAATTATAGCCATAATATCAGCTGTATTATTGCTAAAATTTTATACAATTGTAGATCAATTAAAAAAAATGGGACTGTAATTGCATTATTATATGAACCATTTACAGCCAAAATTAAGGCTACAATTGTAACCTCAATGCAGTCTAAGAAAAAAGAATTATCGTCTGGGTAACGAGGGGGAGATTACCTGGCGATTACCGTCTGGGTAACGGGGGGGGGGGGGAGATAATCTGGGGATTACCGTTTGGGTAACGATTGGGAGAAGCTGCGGTTGGGAGGAACAAATGTCAAAGTCCTAAAGATCGAATTCTGGGTAACGAGGGGGGAGAAGTAAAGTTTAGGAAAAGTTTAAGTAAAGGTTAGGTACAGTTTTGGTAAAGATTAGGTAAAGATTAGGTAAAGGTTAGGTAAAGGTTAGGTAAAGATTAGGTAAAGATTAGGTAAAGATTAGGTAAAGGTTAGTAAAAGGTAAGGTAAAGGTAAGGTTAGGTTAGCTTTAGGTAAAGATTAGGTAAAGATTAGGTAAAGGTTAGTAAAAGGTAAGGTAAAGGTAAGGTTAGGTTAGGCTGAGGTTACGCTTAGGTTAGGCTGAGGTTAGGCTGAGTTTAGGCTGAAGTTAGGCTAAGGTTAGGTTAAGGGCAGGTTAGGTTATGTTAGGTTAGGTCAAGTTTGGTCAGGTTTTGTTAGGTTAGTGTAAGGTTGGGTTAGGACAGGTTTGGTTAGGTTAGGGTAAGGTTGGGTTAGGTTAGGGTTAGGTTAGTGTAAGGTTGGGTTAGGTTAGGGTTAGGGTTAGGTTAGGTAAGGTTAGGTTAGTTTAAGTTAGGTTAGGTTTAGTGTAGGTTAGATAAGGTTTGGCTTAAATCATGTTCTGCAACATTGTAGATTGTAGATATGAATATTTATGTTAACCTAAAGGCCGAATCTATTGATCACCATGGAAAATATTCTTATATGTGTAACAAATAATGCTATAGAACGATAAAGCACTATAATCTTCAGATCGGTAGATTAAATTTTGACGTCACCTGACAATTTAGTATTTGAAATATTTATTTTTTCCCTAAAAAATAATTCACTAATATCATACAAAAGTTGTTTGAAAGTTTTAACGATAAAATCCCTTAAAAGCGCACAATATGGCTTAACACACAAAAAATGTGTCGATCACTTGGTATTTTAATAAAATTTTTAAAACATCAAAAAAAGGTTTAGATCAAATGGCGTTCGATCATTTGGCCCCAAATCGTTTTTCATATCAATATAAGTCTTTGAGTTTCCAGAAGATAATTGCTTGGTTTTCATGGTTATATTCAACTATTATACCAGTTTGAGTATAAAGTCCGTACATTAAATCAATTTCCAGCTTAACTGAGATGGGCTAGCGACATAGTTCAATGATCACTACGAAAATGTTTCAGACTGGGAATATAAGTTAAGTTAACGTTTTAATTTCATTGGCCATTGATTAAAACCAAAATAATTTACAAAATTAAACGGTGTAAAGCCTCAACATTTTGGTTGGTGATGATGGTGGTCTTTTCAATCTTAACAATTATTTTCCTTATTTCATTACAAAAATTTTAAAAGAACTTGAAATGTGGAATTTTCTAACCGATAACTTCAATCAAAAATGAAATTTTGTGGAAATTATCAAACTTACTTCAATAAATCCAACTTTAAAGTCTCTATCAAGTGTGCAATTCATTATAAAAGTCTATTGGTCAGACCAATCACTATGTATTTCTTTCATATAATTTTAAATCTAAACTGTAAATAAACATAAGATCAACTTAGAACCATTTAAGCAAAATACTTTAAAACAATTAGTTGATTAATTTTTTATAACCTATAAAAGGCTTTAAACCTAGTTTTTACGGAAACGTTTTGACGAAACGTTTAAAGATACGAAAATTGCGAAAAAAATACGTAATTATAAAGTAATTTAGTTATTTATATCATATCGACAAATTACAGTTTCTATTGAAATTCAAGTAGATTGGGCCCTTGATATATCAATATCGTAAATTATCTTTTGCTTAATATAGGGGTGTTACGGGGGACTATATCATTGACTAAAGGGCGTACATTTTGGGTCCTACTGAAGAGAAAATGTCTCATGAACGATAAAGCGTTTCGTTTTACCGCGAAAAACCTAGTTGTTAAATAAAGCAATAAAGTTATGAAAAAAATGGCTGACCGGTAAATAATTATGCAACCTAAAATTTTATTATGATTAAAACATTAAAAAGTATCCATTACAATCAGTGTGGAAAACGATTGCTGCATTTACCCTAGTGGTCAAAACGGGCAATGTTATTAATGTTCCCCAAAACCAACGGATGACCTTGATCATCAACGCGGGTCAGTAATATCCCAGCAAACACAAATCGTCCCTGGGACGTTCCAGCGTGGTCCTGTCCAAAATTGGTCCTATGGGACGAATAACGAACGTCCAATTTTAGTCCTCATAGAACCAATTTCGCGACATCCGGTATTCAGCCCAATCGACGCCGCATGGATCTCCACTATTCGTCCGAAATGTTTCGTCCATCAATGCTATCTATAGTGGCGCGTTTATCAGCAATTAATTTTAATTTGTTTCACCTGTATTTGTAACTGAGCCTTTAATGATTAATTAACCACAAAATATTAATTTTATTATGAATATTATTATTTAAATTTACGAGGTTATTTACCGTGAATTAATGAAATTACGTGTTAAATCAAAACTATTTAATTATTTAATTAATTTTATCTGTTCTTAATTTTTCTATTTTTATACTATTATTTCCTGAATTATTATGTCCATTATTTTCATTGTATTCTGATGATTATTTTATTTGATGAATTATTTCTACAATCACAGCCAATTACTTAGAGTGCGAAAAAGCTAATCTAAGTTGGCCGCGCTAAAGCCCTTTTAAAATATCTGGTAGCGCAGTTTGTAGTTTCTTTATTACTACGCCATTACTCTATAGTTTGGAATAGAAGTTTTTTTAAATTTAAGCGCCTCTAGCGGTACTTTCTTGAACTAAATGGAGCCTTGACGCGTCCGCCATTGTGCAGTCATAATATGGAGAGTTCGCTTAGAAATTGTGTCACTTCAATGTCAGATTAGGAGTGTTTCAATATTACTATTAGTTAATAATGCCAACTCACTGTTGTGTTCCCGAATGTACTCAACGAGGATACAAACGAGTATCTGATGGAGTTATTTCTAAAGGAAGGAGGTGTCTGTAAAAAGTTTCAAAAGGAATTTCATCTAAGTTTGCTAAGCTTTAACTGGTTATTGCAGGTATCATTTCAAAAGTTTCCAACGGATAAGTAACTACAAAAAGCTTGGTTAAAAAATATTAGAAGAGATGTTGGAAAACACTTTAATTTACATTCCACCACGAAAGTCTGCTCTCTACATTTCATTAAAAAAGATTATTGGCCAAACATGGCTAATGGCCAGAAACATCTAAAGAATGACTCTCAGGGCATGAAATAAGCACTTTTCTTAAGGGGGGGGGGTCAATGGACATTTGTCCGATAACATTTTCTATAAACTGGGAATGTTTTTTCTACAAAATTCAAATATTAACAATTATTTTTACAAAAAATATGAGGAAGTACCGAGTTACTGAAGTTGATATTTGATAGTCTATTCTGTAACTGTGAGTCTGTGCTGTGGCTGTGCTAAAGAGAGAGGGATGGCCGCCTGGCTGCCCTGCCGGGCAGTGGCGGCCCGGAGATCCGGGGAAGCTGTGTTGGAGCCTCAAGTGCAGAAGCAGAAAGAGGCTTCAGTATTATGAATAATATAAAAACCAATAAATGCGCTAGTATAACTTATGAACATTTAGGTCAATGTATGACTATTATTTTGCATGGTCCTTCCATAACAGATTTTCAGTAAGAAAAATCTATAACACAGTGGTACAAAGAAAAAGGAACAAGACTTGCCTGCAAAAAATAGTTCCTATATTTATGAAAACTAACTTTGCATAGATCTCATTTTAATTAAATAAATTCAAGGGTTTTTACTCTTTTTTTAAGGGGGGGTCATTGGACAATGTCCGATTAAATTTTTGAAATGAGGGGGTCACTGGACAAATGTCCGATAACTTTAATTTCCTATTTCCTGCCCTGATGACGCTGTGCCTTAAGTTTTCAAATGGAATATAGACAAGGAAGTAAAAGAAATTAGAACTCTTAACACGTGTAGTTTTGTTTAAGAAGCTAACCATTTGAAAAAACCAATCAGTGGTGATAATGAACGAATCTCGATATCAGCGTAAAGTACGCTGTCTAGATACAAACCCAGTTGCTAGTGAAGAGACTGACAGAAGTAGAAATTATGAATTCATACAACAAATCAAATTGTTAGAAGAAAGAATGGCTCCCCAGTAGCAATTGTCGCCTGCCCGACGGCACCGATTTTCATGGTCAAAATACAGTCGGTAAACTACTCTTTTGACTGGTACTATATCCGCCCGAATTACAGTCGGGGAAACAATTTTTATCGCAAAGAAATTACTTTCCGACTAACTATGGGTAGGCATTACGACTCAATATTGCAATGATACCCATCTCCATTTTGGATTCATAACCGACTCCGTTTTGGATACACACCCGACACCATAACGGATTAATACCTGACCCCATTTAGGAACCTTACCCAACCCCGATTAGGATCCTTACCCGACCCTACTTCGGACTCATACGCGACCCAGTTACGGAGTCATACCCAACACGAACTCTTTGGTATATTAAGATGTCTCAAGACGTATAATTCTGGTATGAACCTATAAAAACTTATTATATTAATACATCCCGAATTTAAACAGTGCAATATTTCTTTAAAATATATTTATTGAGAAATAGTTTATAAAATTTATATAAAGGTACCGTGATCGGCAAGGCTAAACATTTTAAAAAGATATACAAAAGTTTACACAACACCTTTAGAATTTTGCTTGAATTATATTTCCCAACAAATTAAATTAAGTAAAGTTTCATTAATTAATTAAACATTTAAAGCAGTAAATGAATAACGAAACTCGCGCAACTAATATAATTCTTACTCCTTAGAGCCTAGCTTACTAAAATCGTGCATGCCTTAAAGCAGACGGATGAAACCTAAAAGCAGAATCATAGAGATAGAAAAGAAATATAGGCACTATTGTATCTGGCGAAGTTGACCGCGAGTGCCGACCCCCTTTTCGCCAATGTAGGAAGCTATGAGATGGGCAGATTACAAGGCGTCATCGACGCGCGGTGAAATGTATGTATTTTGGAAAATCAACTGTCATTTGATGTAAACAAAGGAAGGCTAGATGGCGTTGCAAAATCTTCAAAATTTACAAATTTATAAAAATCGCAGCGAAATTTTCTTCGTCCTCGCTAAGATATCCGAGGCAATATCCGAGCTCGGCTTTATAGGGTGGGTCTGAGGGTGGGTCGATGGGGCAGGCCCTCGGATCTACCATAGGGTTTGCCGAGTGTTCGTTCACATACTATATATTTGTAAAACAAATGGGATATCTACCATCAACTTCGACCGCTCAACTTAGTCTAACATTGTTTTTGTATAAATCGTAGTTCTACTTCACCCTCCTATACATTGACCTTGAATTTTGCCCCGTTTTGGTTTTTGTCTCAGTTGTTCGTTCGTTTTTACACACAATCCTAAGGATTTGTGTGTATTAGTCTCACGTACAGTGTAGCCGATGCCCATGCCGCCGATGCCGCCGTGTCGTGCATATCTCGTTCGAGTTAAATACATCGCCATTGATAGCCTTTCATAAAGTTTTCAAATCGGAGCCCTAGAAGTTGGGCATTTGCCCAATTTACTATTTTCGGTGGTTTCGCTTTATGTGGTAGATATTCTATTTACAGAAAGTCCGATAACGTTCAAAAAATATTATTGGATAGGTTAGGATTCAGCGCAAGGGGGGATTATTCCTCGTTTCGGTTTGTCTCTCCGTCAGAAAATCGAGAGCTCCTCTAGTCGCAGTCGCGTGTGACGTAGTTGGATCCCTTCTTCGAAGCGCTTACGATCTAGACACAATAATGAGGCGTCTTACAATCTCAAAACCATGTATAAACTATGTCTGTCATTTTAAAAACTTCAATCGTTTTTATAATAATTTAGGACTATAAAGGAACTTATAGCACACCCATCAGGACAAAATTCAACCAAAAATATTTATATATTTTTTGTAAATATAAAGGTGTTTTTAAAATATAAAGGTGTTTTTAAAATATAAAGGCGTTTTTGAAATATAAATTACTTTTCAAAATATAAGGCGAATTCGTCTTAGATATTCGAGGCCAGTTTAAGAAATGTACTACCTACCTGGAAGGTACAAACGCACTATAGTAACACATACCTCACAGGCAGTGGCGTAGACAAGGGGGATTTCCGTGTCACGCCCCCATTAGGCCTACGTTTGACTGTACTAAATTGTCACCCCTCCTTGACCCCCTTTGACGAATTTCTGACTACGCCACTGCTTACCGCCTACAAGGATAGTTTTTTATGTTTATTTCCTGCAACTATGTATTAGGAGACAGCAAATAAACCAAAACTTTCTCCTACAATGCAGGAAAAATGGAGTACACCCTTAATCATTTCTCCTAAGCATACCAATGGAAAAAGGACAAAACCAGATACCCTAAATTTTAAAAACACCTTTATATTTTAAAAGAGTCTTTATATTTTAAAAACGACTTTATATTTTAAAAACAGCTTTATATTTAAAAAATACCCCCATATTTACAAAAAATCTCAATTTTTTTATTGAGTTTTCAGTGGCGGCCTAAGGGGGGGGGGGGGGCGGTCCGCCCCGGGTACCAGGGCAGCAGGGGGTCCCATCAGAGAAGCTCGAGGGGGGGGTGCAAATCAGAACGATTAAACTTGAAGAAGACTTCTGCACGGTCCTGGGGGTGTCACAAAACACTGCTGCCGCCCCGGGGACCCAGCCTTCTTAAGCCGCCACTGTGAGTTTTGTACTGAACAGCGTGCCATAGGAACTCTTATTTATTTACATCTAAATAATCCAAAGTTATATTTTCATAAAACACTTTAATATAGACTAAATCAAAAAATTGTTCTCAAGTACAGAAATATTTATCACACAGGCATGTAAAATGGTGAAACACCTTTCAATTATATTATTAATACTAGTTAAGTGACACCTTTCAATATATTAACGCTTTTAATATTTTATACATTCAGTAACTATATAACGTAATGTGATGCCTTTAGATACAGTTGTTAACAATAGCAGTAATTAATCAAATTATAGATTTTTACTTTTAAGTATTTTAAAGTATATTAATTATACATATTCAAAATTTACATTAACAATCAACTAGAACTTTAATTACCAATTTTATAATATAACACCTTAAATTTAAAATCTTAACATTAGCAGGAATCTATACATTCCTGTTACTTTAGTAAATTTTAAATTTGTACATATTTAAACTTTAAATAACACGCTACTAATACTTTATCACTTTCTTTATACTATATTTCATTTCTTGTTCCTTTTTGAAGGAATGGCAGTGGGTATTCAGAGGGTGTTGGTCCATTTGATCGAAAAATATGTGATCGACAGTCGATCATTATACGTTGCAATTTTTCGAAATTCCCTTTGATCGAATCCCATTTGTCATTTGTTTCATAAGATCGAACCTTCAAATGATCGAATACTATTTGAGCGAATTCAAAAGTATTTATAGTACCTGTTGGTATGTTTTTATTTTACCGAATGTCAATATGAAGTGCAGAAGGAATAATGATGGAATATAGTACACAGTATTTTTACCAACCTTGGATTCAGTGGACCTACAACTTCAGTTATATCAGTAAATATTAAATTTCAGTATAGTTTTCAGGGTAATTTACGGGACCGGCGGGACCCCAATTTTCGTGGTTTTATATTTTATTTTTTATATTTTATATTAAAATCTACATACAGTTCCTTAATTTAAGTCCGATTTCATGAAAGTTATATTTTTCAATAGCTGTACGTTACATATAACCTAGAGTTGCCAAAACGTTCCTTAATTTTAATTCTAAGTAAGGTTTTTTGTTCAGCGTATACGGACCCGCGCAAATTCCAACATTGTAAATCCGCGTGTTTATAGAGGTCTACGCACCCGTTTCTCTTTAGCGTTTTTCAAGGCCGTTCAGAGTGCGCCGCGCTTTCAACGTATGGCCAGAAGTAACAAATAAGTATGAAACTGATCAAACTAGTCTTTGTCGTATAACCAGAAGAAATAAGTGTGACACTCAACGGCTGACTAGTAGTAACAAATAAGTGTGATCAGAAGTAAAAAATAAGAGTGACGCTGATCGAAGGAATCTTCGATGTTTTCAAAGTATGACTAGAAGTAAAAAATAAGTGTAAATACAATTATGTGTGGCCGTGGATATATATTGGTTGTGATACCGGCGTTGCAGGTAATTGCTGTGAATAGCTCAAACAAACTTTACACATTAGAAGTATTTTGGGTATTCTGACCGTCGTACGTCTTGTTGTTACTCGCTCGGTCCAGAATTAAAGATATTTCGTCGAATTTACAAATTTTTTAGTACTGTTACACTCTTGTCTATCGAAAAAATAATACCTGAATATTACGGTAAAATCCCGGACATTTTGGTAATATCGAAATTGTTGATGTACTACCCTTTTGTCATAATGAACCGAGTAATACACACTTTTAGATTGATTAGTTAGGTAAATTCAATAAAATTGGGCTCTTCACATTAAAACGCAATTATTAACACACCTTTGGAAATTCAAAAGCTTAGATATCCCTTAAAGAAATACTCTGGCTTCGTTGCTTTAAAATTAAATAAATTTCAAATTTAAATATCGAACTGCAGTAAGTTTCCTAATTACCATAAAAATTTGTGTTTCTCATAAGCTTTGGTCACACGTTGGAATCGATTTCGAAACGGTTTTGGACCACTTTGGAATCGATTGCGAAACGGTTTTGGACCACTTTGGAAGGACAGTGCTACGTCAAGAAAACGATTTCGAAGCCCTTGGAAACGGTTTGAAGATAATTAACGCGGTTCACACTAGCCTTTGAGAAACGTTTTCGACCGTTTTGGAATGGTCAACTTGAGCCACTTCGATAGAGTGATCGTTGAAAAATGATATCATACTTTTCAAAATTAATTTTGATTTCTCAAAACGATCGAAAACGGTTCTCAAAGTCAAATCTTCAAATCTGGACGAAAAGATTTGAAGATTTTCAAATTTCCTACGCATTTTAGACGACTGCCGGACCCCTCTCTCACTGGGGACACGCGATGCGGGCGATACTAGCGCCGCGGCGGACGCTGTGGTTGGGAATAGGGCACTCTACTACTCACGTAGACTGAGAATTATTTAATTCTTGCTTTACTAATATTTCATAGTGGCCTTCAAGTAACCGGTTCCAAGTGTTTAGTACCAAATCTCTTTCTCTTTAATTGGACAACTGTATAGATTTTTATTATTAACGGTAATCTTCGAAAGACTTAAAATTGAAAACATTTTTGCGCCGTTGGTCAAATGAATTAAACGACACAAGTACACCAACAAATTTAAACGTTTAAGATTAATTCCTCAATTAAGACCTATCTAGCTAGCACCACCTACTTAAAAATATTAAGGTCATCTAATTTATAAAAACTTGGAAAGTAAGACATGGGACACTCCAGCGTGGTTTCAGTAACAATAACAAGTAGACGACCCGATGTATTGTTTCTCATCGATTTTATTTAAAGGGAATATAACCTCTGGTATTTCTGTCGGGTTCCAATATTTTCCGCTGCCTCCCATGGCTTTTCACACCTGCGGCGCTTATAATCGCTGATTGTGAAGGGAATAAACAGTGCCGTACTGGCCATTTTGGCGATTTGGCGTTCGCTACATGCGCCCTTGCCATAAAAACTGAAAAGGCGCCCTTATTCAACAATTTTTTTATTTATTTTTTTCACTTTATTACTTTAAAAAGAATCAGAAAATATTATAACTAGATACATCTTTTATTTGCTACCGAAAACTATAACTATGCCTCCTTTTGGTAGTACGTGGTAGCTATCGAAAACATAGAATGAGGTTAAAAAATCGTAATACAGAAAAAGCATCTTTAGCAGATGATTTAGACTTTTAGTACACGATACAAAGTTGGTGTTCACTTTTTTAGCCTCGCTTTTAGCAGACACTAAAGCTTCAGCGCGGACATCGACGCTGCGGCGCTGCCGTGCTGCGCCGCCTTGGCTCGTTTCGGAAATATTCTTATTATTCCCTACGCTACCCATATTTTACTTCATTTACCTTAATTATTTGATTTCAGATTAATGTGACTAGGTGGGAATTATAGTTCTAGTATGCCGCGTGCATGAAATATAATACAAAGAACATAGTGATACTTTTTAATTAATTTTATTTTACTAATTATATTGCCATTTGGGGGAAAGAGAAACATTAATGCAACAATTGATATGTCAACATAGAAGAAAAAGAAAAGTGGTGCGGAATTCAGAAAGTTAAATGAAGCGGCTTCGAGAATTAGAATAGCCTCGTCACCAAACCAAAAGTCTATTCTTGACTCTTTTAAACCACAGCTTCAGACTTTACAGAATTCAGACTCAGAACACAATTTTAATTTGAATAAAGGTATTATTTAAATTTAATCGTCTTGTCGCTCGTTTTTGACTATATGCGCTGCCTATGTTAACGTAGGCAGCGCTATATGACTAGAGAGCTATTAGTTGTAGGTAAAAGTTTTACTTTCATGATATTTTTGGTCTAAGGTGGGACACACGACGTCGATATGAATAAATTGACAATTAAAAATTTTTAATTTTATTTCGTTTTTAAATAAGAAAATTTGGTATTTAGAGATATTTTTTTATAGAAAACATATTGTGTGTTTTTTTAAAGACCTCAGAGAGTCAGTGTATGGGTGTATGTGTTTGTTACTTGTGCAGCTGTGCTTCGCTTTAACGAAAATTGTGTATACGGACTCGTGTGACCTATAACTTTGGTTATATTTTGATTGAACATATCTTTAAGAAGACTTTGATTCGACTACATCTATCGCCAATTTGTCTTGGCAAAATGATTCTATCTCTGACAATATGGAAGCGGAATCATCGGATCGTATAGTATTATTGATAATTTATAGAAGACACCTAATGAAATTGATACTGCACGACAGAAACTTATGGTATCTGTAATTTCTACCCCGGGGCCGGAAAAGATCATGATAACAGACTCTTCCTCCGACTAGATATATTTTTACTGAGAATAAAATTGATCTATCAATGAATTTCAGTTCTACGTCATCCATAGTAAATACCGCTGTCCAGCAAGTATCTTTCGGAAATGATTTAGTTAACATCACACCCAGTTCAACCTAAAAACAGTCCAAACTACAACTTGTTTTCCAAAACAATACAAATTCAACGTAAATGGCTTACGTATGAAGATCTCACCCGAAAGTTTTTCTTTGCAACATGCATTTCATTTAGCAACCAAGATTCGATTTTTGTGGAAGGTATATTTTGAATACTAAACACGGATCAACTAAAGTTATCAGACATGAAGGACCTTTAGCTCATGAAGAATCAGTTGAAGCTCTAATTTTAGCCGAAAAGTCCAAAGATATTAAGTCTGCAATAAATATTGATGTAAGATTACTCGGAAATGAAAAAATTAGAATTAACAGAATGTTATTAGAAAGAATGGTAAACTGGCTTATTTGTATCGGAAAACAAGGAATTGCGTATAGAGGAAATTTCGAATCAATCAAATATCTGTCAGATGGAAGTATTAATCACGGAAATTTATTAGAAATTTTGCTTACTGCTTCCAAACATGATGAAATTTTAAATCAACATTTTCAAAGAATTATTAAGGAAAATAAGAAGACTGCTAAGACAAAGAGTGGACCAGTAGGGCGGGGATCTAAAATAACGTTTTTAAGCAAGTCAACTTTAAACAAATTAATTCAGATAATTGGCAGTGAAATTAAGAAAAATCTAGTCAATGCTGTTCGTGAAAGTGTGGAATATAGTATAATAGTAGATATTACGCGAGACATATCTGGACATGAGCAATGGCCGTAGTTCTTCGATTCATTTCAATGGAAATTTCTGATACAATTAAAGAAAGCCTTTTGACTGTTATTCGTTTAGAATCGACAACGGGTGAAGGATACTTCAACTCGATTAAAGAAGAAGTAAAGAATAATAATTTAGATATGAATAAAATAGTGGGATGCTCTAACATGAGGGGAGAAGAGCTCGGACTAAAAGCTAGGCTTCAAAAGAACTTGAACTCGAATATCATTTACACTTGGTGCTACGCGCATGTTTTAAATTTGGTAGTTGTAGACGCAATATCATTTTATCAGCAAATAATTTATTTGGCTTGCTGAAAAAGACCTATATTTTTTATCAGAATCCCATAAACGGGTTGCTCTTTGAGAGAAACGAACAAATATATTAAAAGGCAGAGCAAAATTGCTTCGCCTGGTTAATATAGGAAACACCAGATGGTTGAGCAAATATCGTGCATTGTTTCAGATTTTCTACGGATTCGATTCACCTGAGAAAGGAACTCTCAATATTTTAATTTAAGTTTTAAACGATATTAGAGATAGCCCAGATTTTAATGCAAGTTGGAAACTGTGTTGATTTTTTGAAATTTTAAGCCCCGTTTCGACGTATCTTCAGACAAAGAAATTAGACATGTTGTCCGCGTGGCGAATGATTCAAGATTGTATTCCGAAATTGGAGAAGTTGCGCAACGAATTTTCCTCAATTAAAGAAAAAGCCATAAATTGTATCTCCCATATAAATGAAAATCTCGATGGTGATGTGAATTTATAAATAGAATCAGAGTTTCCTGTGAATAGAAATCGTCAGAGAAAAAATCAGTTTGGTGAACAATATTGCGAAACGAGCAACGAACCTTGGAACAAATATAGAATACAGCATTTTCTTATGTTATACATAAAATATTAATGGAAATTAGAGATCGGTATAGTTCAAATTTGCCATTAATTAAAGAGGTATGTATTCCATCCCATAAGGTTTGACGAGATAAATAAAAATATTGTTTATGTTGAGTATATCTCCAAAGTTGTTGATGTTGACAGCTCGAAGCTTTCATCGGAACTTTTACACTTCGCGAAGCATTTAAATCTTTGTCTGCTCCGGTTACAAAGCTTTCAACTACAGATGAAGCCGAGCAATGTGAGAGTTTAGATGACGAGTACGAAGATGGCGAAAAGTATCCCGAAAGCTGCTCGACCAATAAAGCTTGTTGGCAATGTTTATTATGTTGATACAAATGTCTTTATAAATATAATTTACACGGAAACACATACAGTACTATATTTCAGGTCTACAAGTTTGTACTAACTTTACCGTGCACCCAAGTTGAGTGCGAAAGAACATTCTCGAAATTAAAAATTATCAAAAATATACTTAGATCATCACTATCACAAAATTTGCTTGAGCCATTTATTATTATGTTAGTTGAGCGAAAAGCTACAAACGATATAGAAGTGCTTAACATCATAGAAATATTTGCTAACTCATCAATTGAATGTAGAAACCTTTTATGTGAATAAAAGACCTGATTTGAAAACCAATTTCATTAATATTTTATTTGAACCTTTTAACTAAAAGAAATCGACCCCCCCCCCGTTAAATCCAGCCCTTAAGCGCCCTTTGACAAATCGCCCCCAGCGCCTTAACCTGGGAATAAAGGAAATTGATGGGTTCTTCCATAAAGAACGCGTTGGAGGTTCTATTCCCTATAAACTAAAGGATTTGGTAGACCTTAAAGTAACTTGAAAGCGAGAAATATCAGTTTTCCTTCGCAACTGAAAATGATTTTTACACCACAAAATGAACTTTTCTTTTTGTGAATAAACATGGGAAAATCACATATGTTCAGCGGTTGGCCTACGACCAGGGTATTTATGCTCCACTAAGTTAATTTAAAGGGGGACCGGCAGAAAAAAGCTAGGCCTTTAAGGGGTCAGACGACCTGCACTATAAGTGTTTAACCATTAAAAATAGGGTATGGGATAGCTTTTTTAAAAAGGGTTGATCCAAATAATGTTGTTCTACCCTATTTTTCCACTAATTTATCTTGTCCTATTTATGCATAAAACTGAAACGAAATTAAGTTGGTTTTTCAAACTAACTATTTATCCTAATTCATCATGGTAGTATCATGAAATAATATAATCGAGAGGTTAAACCAGATCTCAAGAGTACACAATTAAACAAATACTAATTGAAATTTAGCTTACACGTTTTTGAATGCTAGATTAACCTGTCTAATTATTGCACTGTCTCGAAATAAACGAGTAACAAAAAAGGTTAACCATCAACTGACTAACCCAAGGTGTTTCTCGCAGATTTAATTGAAATTCAAGTAGACCATATCGTATATTTTATTGCGCTATAGTTTGACCATGGCAAAAGTAAATGTTTTTACAACATAAAATAGTATTAGAATAAAAATATTAGATCATTTAAAAATCAAATTTCATACGAAAACAAAATGAAAAAGGTTAATTTAATTTTTTTTCGTAAGTGAGGGTCAATTAGAGTAAATTATCGTAAAATAAGATAAATATAAGTGAATGAATAAAATTCTTTTAAAATTCGATAATTCCAATTTAGCAGTGATAAATTCTAGTAAATTGAACAGCTTATTTAAAAGGCTTACACATTTTGGTTCTACAGCCAAAACAAATAATCAGTTTTAACTTATTTATTATTAGATGGGGGAATAACTGGTTCATTTGCATTTTTACAAAAATATTTATGAAACATAATATGATTTATACCAGATTTTTTATGACTATTTGAGAAAGTTAAAATACTTACCTGCAATTACATGTATTTTGAAATAAATATTTAAAACACAAAGCATTATTTGAAATGTTACCTCCAAGAAACGCTGCTCCTATAATTGTAAACAGAAAATTTTCGCTTGTACTTTATTGATTCATATTTTTCGCAGCCTACGACCGCAAACCGAAACTTAGACTTCTGGGAGTCTCATAATTGAAAGTCGAATCGTTCACGAGAAACAGTACATTAAATTAATTTCCAACTGTAATTTGAAATATAATGAAGCACGCTATTAAAAATGAGTCAAAGCAATGCAAAATACTATTTGGGGTTCTCTATTATAATTAGAAGCAACGCTACGAGAAGAAAATAACAAGGCTTTCCGTGCGCACACGTTCTTACATTAGGTTTGTTTTACCATAAAAAGGTTTACGAAATTAGACTTAATTACCAAATTAGAACATTCATATCAGTAGGGTCTTCGAGCCAGTCCCAAAACATACAGCAGTTTGCCTCTGCACGGGGGGTGAACGTACAAAGGCAGGGTGGTGTGGGAGGTGAACTAGCAACGCTAGATCACCACTGGTGGTGAATTGTAGAAGGCAGCCGCCTTTCTGTGTATTAATGATTGACGATCGACTCTTTACCCACCTTCAGAATAATCCTCATTGACAGTCCCCGCTTTTCTTTGGGTGGAGAACTGGTAAAGCTAGGGCATCACTGGTGGTGAACGTGTAAAGCTATAGAGTGGTGAATATGAAAAGGAACAGACTGTACCCCGCTAAAATGAAAGCCTTATAGAAGGCAGCAGTCTCTCTCGCTATTTATGATAGAAGGTCCTCACCTGCAGAAAGAAGAGTTTTAATCCTGATTGACACCACCGATATGAAACGCGTACGTTTCTCCTATTATACGCTCTGGTTTCTCCAATACTATTATATACGTTCTACCGTACGAAGACAGTGTAAATTACGAATTAAGAAATAAACAACATTTTAATATGCAAATTAGATATAAATTTGAACCATTGATTTCCCCGCTATTATTTTCCTAGTGAGGGTTCCCTCTCCGAAATAATTCATGTACCCAAAATTGGACCGCAAGTTTTTTTCTTTTTAGGGTAATTTCTATGGGAGTTTAACATTACAATAAAGCCAATAGGTCCCGTTTAGGGTACTTTTGGTCGGAAATAGGGTACATAGGGCCGGTAATGGTGACTTTGGTCCATTTTGGTCCATTTTTGGTTACATCAGAAAAGCAGTTGGAAAAACGAAGAGCCGTAATTTTACCACACCTCCCCCCAATATCTATAATTCCAAGCAATGCTTTTTCCCTGCGTGGAGCGGAAGCGGGTCCGGCACGCGGAGTACCGCGGCTGTCTCTAGTAAACTAATGGTCGCGGACATGAAAAGGATTGTCAGTAATAAACATATTGTGACAACCGTGCGCTAAAAAAAATTGTGTGTGAACCCCTGTGATGACCAAAGTTATATTTCTGACGCTCGCCCATCGGCATTATCGTAATAAAGCAAAATAAAATATTTTTATGACAAATTTATTGAGTTTTTATTATACATGAATTCAGATATCATACGATCGATTACATTTATGTTTTCAGAAAATCTTTCCAATATACTAAAAAATTGTATTCCCCGTCACAAGTTAATAGCAAAATATGCGCAATAGTCACCGCAAGTCGTACTAGAATTTCCTTGCAATTGAACCGAATTATACTTTACATTTAAGCTGTTTCACTCTATAAAATAGTTAAATTTAAACAAATCAGGGCTGTTCCCGAAACTCTCGAAGAATGTACAATTGAATGACCTTGAGAGATATATCATACAGAAATGTTCTCCTTCCCCTTTGGACGTATCAGTGTTCACGATGTAAAGTGAAGGATACGTTTTCACATTCTTGGGAAGTTTATCCGCAGGGAAAGCTCCTCTGAACAAATATTTGGTATACGGGTCGTTCTTGAGTATTTTTACAAATGGTTGCGAGTCCATTATGAACTCTGGTCGTATAAAACTGCTCTGTTCTTGTCGATTTCAACCAAAGATTGGTATTCGGAATAGTAAATCACGCTAATTGTAGACGGCAATGATTCTACGAATATTAATTCGAGTAGAACGCAATCGTTCTTTATCAGGTTAAAACAGTCAGTTGAACTTCCGTTGAGATCGGGAGTTAAGTCGAATACGAATAGTGCGTTTCCATTGGCGAATTCATCACGGTCGATAAAATTTCCTTCGTCAATATTCCATTGACCAGTTTGAAGAAAGAGATTAGCGTATGATCGCATATACAACTTATCTTTAAAATTTGGATTTAAAGGTTTTGCCGGGACATTACTACCATCAAGGTATAGGGCGATTTGAGTTGAAGAAAAAATTTTAAAGTTAAATGGTGACATTTTGTAGTCTCCCAAATACGCATTCTAGTCTACAAATCCGATCACCACGCTCCTCGGTATTTGACCATTATATAAGTTGTCTTTAACACATTTTGTTCCCTTGTGAAATTGAAAACGAATTACATTCCGTACGGGTGATAGGATATTTCATTGTGGCCAGTTCCAAAGTTTTAGCGTGGGATAACATAATCTCTGGCGTCATTCTAACTTTTCTGACAAACATTGATGCATGTGTGAAAATGACTTTGCATTTTTCACCGTCTATGTGTAAACAAAACTCATTTGAGCTTCTGATAAACTTGAAATTTAGGTCTATCAGGTTAGGAATAAGTCGATTTTGTTGACAAATATCGGCTCGTACAACTCCTATTATGTCAATAACACCTTCTTGGGAAAATTTTGCGCGTTTCTTAAATCCGTCATTATAGAATGAAGACGCGGTTAAGAAACTTTCCTTGCTTGGACCACCAAATGGCAAGAGCGCTTGAATCATACTCTTGTAAGGATACTTGAACTTCGCTAAAGAGACTGTGTAAAAACATATTTTCTGGACCAACTTTGTCCGCAGGAGTTGTTGTTTTATATACAGATTCATGAATATCGGGTTTTGGTAAAGTTCCATCTCCTTTCACAATTTTCACTTGATCTTGAAGTAGGGTGTTTTTCAGATCAATGTACGTCTCCGAGTTTCCAGCGATACTTAAGATAATTGCTTGGTTTTCATTTATGTTCGATGTTGGATTATATTCAACCCATTGGCTTCCTATTATGCCAGTTTGAGTATAAGGTACATGAAATAAATCAAGTTCCGAGCTAATGCTGTTTCGCGAACTGGGATGGGCTAGTGACATTGTTCAATGATATACTACGATAATAAATCTGACTCTAGCAGATAATGTCTTTTCTTCTTCCTGGCTCGAACTGAACTGATGTAGGGGTGAGGTTTTTCGTTTCCTATTACAACCATTTCCAGTCAGCTTATATTCACTGTTTCGGCGGCTCTTTTTAAGGTTTCTTCCCCCGCTTCTTTCTCCCGCTTCTTTCCCCCGAGATTTTAACGCGTCTTTAATGGACACACCACTTGAGACGTCGGATGCAATTTTAGCTTCGGTATTCAAAAATTTCTGACCAAGGAATGTAGCTCCCCTTTTGAGGAAAGGCATGGCAGACCGAAATGCCAAGGCAAATATATTTCAAAGACCTTATCCTCTTTGCACGGCTACTCCACATTATACCGGAATTGATCCGTGTCCAATTTGATTCAAGTAATAGTTATAATAGTCGTTTACAGAAACGTGATCTAAATTACGTGGAGACATGTTTATCCTGTGACTCGCTAACCACAAATGAACAGAAGAAAGATTTTATATCTGATTTTATAGAGAAGTCCATGTTCTTCGGACCATTTTTGGATATTAGATTTTTGATGGCGAGATAGTAGAAAGTAGTTAACATGAAAACCTAATGAGCAAATACATAATGAAATCAATATTTTAATTTAAGGTGATAAGGTTAGGGAATTTAGAAAACACATCTACCTTCGCTTATGTTTTTCCACAATGTTGTTCGAAAAATCTTTGCGTAAAAGATTTAAATTGAGGAGCATTCTCTAGCACTCTTTTACAAAACCTCATTGAATAAGACATTTTGTGGAAATTTAGACTAGAAGAACACTACAATTAAATTAAATCGAGGTGAAGAAAACTTAAGATTACCCTTACCTTACAAATGCATGGGCAAATATCATTGGCAAACATTGTATCCGCAAATTGTTGGCCCTCTTGTATAATAAGTGATGCATATTTTCAGATCTTTACTAAAAATATAACATTAAAAAATATTTATATATTCGTTTTCTATTTTATTTCAAAGGTTTTATAATTAAGGCAGAAAAATTCAATTACAAAAAAGTCAGTAAAGGTGGGCAAATGCAGAGCGAAATAAGCTTCCAAGGTAAGGAATTAAAAGACTTAGATTTAGAGAATGACCTTGTAAATTGACATTAATATCCTACTAGGATATCCTTGAATAAGCAATTAAACTGAAAGGCCAGTCACTGCCATTAAAAGGAAAAAGTCAGTAGCTATAGTAACAATAACCATTAAATTCCATTCGCATCAAAAGTTAACCTTAAATGCATCTTCTATTTCTGTTTTGATGTCACGTTTTAAAAACAGATAATACCATAATTTGAAAATAAATTGTTTCAAAAGGTATCTCACCGCACGGCTAGGAAGCCTGAAAATGGAGAACGAGCGTTTAAAGCATGACATTCCAAGTATCCCATAAGTTTGTTGCATTTTCACGTCTATCGGCAGGCAAATGAATACCCCCCCCCCCCCTCCACCAAAAGCAAATTACAATTAGGCTTTTTTATGAGTCAAATTGTACGCAATACGTAAAAGGAATTTAGCCTTAAAAGCCTAGGTTTTTTTCTGCCTGTCCCCCTTTAAATTAACTTAGTGGAGCACAAATACCCTGGTGGTAGGCCAACCACTGAACATGTTGGCCTAATTTAAAGGGGGAGAGGCAGAATAGAACCTAGGCCTTTAAAGTAAGTATATTTCCAACGTTATGCTATTTTGTTAAATTATTCGATAAGGTGCAATCTAAGAGTAGGAAAGCTCTACCCTAGGCTTAGTCATGTGCTGTTTTCAAATCAACTAAATAGATGGCTACACATGTGGTTCAAAGTTCCTTACCGGTATGCCTATTTAAGCGAATATGTTCACAGACTTCAAAGACCGCAAAGTAAGTTCAATTAAAGGAAGACATTTTTTTGAAACTTACAATTATTTATTTACTTCAAATATTGACATGGCGGTAAGCTCAGAAACGCAGATTTGATATCTAAACTTTCGTAATATCAAGAATGTATTTATTTATACTCAGGGAGAATGAATATGTCGAGATTATTTTTAGCGTTTCTCCAAATCCACTGGTTGGGCCCCCCAGTATGCTACTCCGCTTTAATAAAATCAAATAATACTGCAATCTCATTGGTTCTTAAAAATTACGTTTTTCGACGCGATTAACGCTGCTGCGAGGACGCAAAAAATAAGACCGCCTCCTTTTTCCTCCCCCCCCCCCTTAGCGTGACGGGGTAGGGGCTCAACGTGTCCGTCGATAGTCTCGACATATTCGTTCTCCCTGAGTATAAATAAATACATTCTTGGTAATATATTAGCTCCTATTAAAATTATTTAAGCTTAATAAGGAAAACTTCAAACCAAGAGCCTTTATTTTAAAATAAATTGAGTAAATAACTTAACTTGACAAGGGTCTGCTTCCTCACACTATTACAATGGATCAATAAGGAGTTTGAGAGGTTTTACCTTCTACTGATATTTGCCTGATTTTGATGGTTAGCGAAATAATGGTTTTCAGGGGCGTAGGAACGTTCTAGTCGCTTTTATATCTCGTTTTTACACAATTATTGTATTACGTTTTTTACTTTTAAAAATTCAGTTTTCAGTTTTCACTTGTGTCCATGACTTGTCGAAATTATGGGCATTATTTTAAAATTTTAACTTTCCACTTTATGAACATTTATGTTGACAATCAATGTATTTTTAAATCTCGTACTTACCTTTTATCACCTTAGGACTTAAATTTTAGCCCTTAACGTCGTCATGTCGAAGTAGGATCATAAATGGTTTAAGGCCATTCTTTATTAATAATAAAATGGTTGTTTTATATAATGCTATTTTATTTAAGATAGATGGTTAATCATGTTTTAAGTTGAATGTGACTGATCTTGCAAATAGTTATTTAAAAAATCGGATTGCATAGTGTTCTATTAATTTGAAAGTGAAAGCTCAGTTTAAATTCTTAATAATTTCACTTATAGCAAAATATAATTTCAAACAGAAATATTCCCATTGCAATGCAATTACCGATTATATACAAATTTATAACGCTTTCAACGTCTTTGATCTTCATGGTCTTCTCGTCTGTGATTGGTTTTTTCCATGTCAATTGATTTAACATAATATCAAAGTTGAAAATAGTTCTTTTATATATTAGCTGCTCCATATTAGCCTCAGCCCTATCACAAAACAAATGATTTTGAACATTTTAAAAACATTTAAGTAATAACTGTTTAAAAAATACACAACATTTATGAGGTCAGACGTTTCAAACTACGGCCTTTGAGGATTAACATGACATTTACAAACTAAGGCAGGGAAAATATTAGGTTACTTATTTTGGAGAATGTTTTAAGCTTTTCGTATTTATTAAAGTAAATATTTTAAAAATGCGTAGAAAATTGTGGAAAATACGGTTGCTGTGAATCTGTTTGTTCGGTTATCTGCGACTTCGACGGTAAGAGATTCGCTGCCATCTCAAGTTTGAAAACGAGCATGAGCTCAACGCGAGAACTTGCTAGACTAAATTTCGTGTACTAAACGCAATGGGGCTTAGTTGAAAAGAAAGAAACAACTTTTTGTTTATTTTCCCTCTTGCAGTCCAATGTGCTGCTTAAATGTTAATTATTAGCTAAACAATTCGTTAAATTTACGCATTTCATTGCCATTGAAAACGACTAAGCGGTTTCTTAATTCTTAGGCTTTCATCGTTTAAACTCATCAGACGGACAGATTTATAAAAAAAAATCATTTATCCTTAAATATTTCCTAGAAGGCAGAATTTTTTTTTGTGTCAAAAACCATTAGATTTTCGCTTGTAGGGTATAAGTAGTATAAGAGTTTAAAATAACATTATAACTTTTTAAATTTTTAGCTGTTGCTTACTTTCTTAAAAAGTGGGGGCCATATCTTCGGACCAAAACCAAAATTTTATTCTTTGAGGCGGGTGGATTAATTTCTTTGGGTATTCAGGGTAACGTAATCAATCGGTGCCGTTTCGACATGAAATGACGGCAATAAAAAGTGAGGCTAGACGTGATTTGGTTGTAAGAGTTTTCGTGCAACCGCTGAAGTTCCTAATTTCACTGATCGTAAATTTCATTTCTTTCAGATAAAAGTTCTGCGTCATAACTCTTCGCTCTGATTTAATGATATTTTTTTTTTCAAAGCGGTGTATTTGAAAGAAGAAGAACTATATCTTTTGATACAGGTTTTTGCCAATAATAAGCAATTTCAAGCCTGTACAAAACTTTGCGAATTATGCGTTCATAGATTAATTCAAACTGTGTGCAATACGATTGAAGATAAACTTTGTCATTGAAATTCAAACTTAATATTTGACTTTAAAAAAAACTTATATTTAATGCTATAGAAACTGTTATTTAACAAAAAGGATCTTCACTAAATGATTTAGTTTTCTCTTCATACCGGATGTTTCCGATATGTTTGTTGTAAACTTTCGTCATTTATTATTAATTTACTCGTTTCACCGATAAAAAAACCACGGATCATTTAATTAAATCAATTTCGTTCAAGCAAGAATATCATTTTTTGTTTTAAGGCTGCATGGTCGTTGGTGTACAGAATAGTTCAGTGACCTAATTATTGGGCGTACTAAAAAATCTACAAAAACTCCATTCTGTCATAAGAATGCAATTTTACTCATGAAAAATAACAAGCTGGTACAACCTATTATCATATTCCAGGGAGCCATGTCTACATTTATTTTTGTTATAACACAATTTGGGGTGCTTTAGATTAACGTTTTTTTTTCAATGGGTAATAACGAGCTATTAAATATTCTACTAGTAAAATTCAGACGAATAAGAACCCAGCCGGACGGTGCTCCATCACATCAACATCGTGATGGTGTGGAACATCTTAATGGATAAATTATTTGGTAACCTTAGCCGGTTAGACTTCTTCTTTGTCGGGCTTCATTTTGACGCAGGTAATCGAGGGTGTGTCACAGTTATTTAATTATCCGAAAGTCATTTCGATATGAAGATTTTCATGCCAAAACCGGCTCGCAGAATGATAAATTATTGAACAACACTTGTGAAAGTTATATTTTCTAAATTAATAATATTTTGAGCATTATTTCCTTTTTAAGATTTTGTGAAATGCAGATAACACGTAAATTTTACCTATGTTTTGTACATGGCTTAGAAAAAGAGGGATTTTAGATAGAACTAACTTTTTCTTTACAAAAAATAGACCTTTTGACTGATAGGGCGAAAAAAAATATAATTTAAACATTGTGATTTTATTTTTAAATTTAGAGTTTAAGGTTTTCACTATATAATAAACACGCCGGACAATTAATATTGATGTGTATAGACTGAGTTAATTTCTTCATCTGAAATTAGAATTACACATTCCACGAATACAGTTCTCCGAGGTAATGAACATTATGTTAGTAAAATTTAAAACCAGTAGACAAAATGGATTTATTATTGTGTGTCCTAGAGAAGCAACAGGAACTTAAGCAGCAGCTACACGAAGAATAGCGAATGTGAACCAGCGCAACTTAAACTCGTTTCGGTCGCGAATTATAGGAATTAGCTTAAGAGTACTTTATTATCTGGACATTATATTCGTTTAATATAATATGAAATTCTAACATGATTATTTTGTAAACAATTTTCAAAATACTCTACCTCAAATAGATTCATAGTTTTATTACGCTTTTTTTCTGGTTATTCAAAACATTACTGAAATATTTTTAAATACTCACAAAAATTGTACTGCATCTAGGCCCCATTGGGGACATTTTCTCGATAATGGATAGAAATTATAAGTTGACTACAAGGGTTTCGAGAAATACATTTTTCCTTTTGGAAGGTCATTATTTTGCCATTTATATTTAAGCGCTATCATGAAGATTGGTTCTGTCGTTATTCCGCAACCTGCACTGGAACTTAATACTTCATTAATTATATTTCCGAATAATATATCTTCCACGACTATGTTATTTGTTTCGTCAGAATAAATAATGCTCAAAATCTTTCGGTATGTTTCATCCTCCTTGGCCTATTGTAAAAAAATATTTATATTTTACAAATTGAAAAATTTGAATTATTGTTTATGAACACCTGTCCAGCTGTCACTTTTACTGATCATATAACTTGATACTCCAAACTAGTGTATATGATATTAATAAAAATCACTCAAAAACAACGTTTTTTCTTACACTATAAAACTATTTAATTTGCCTTAAAAGAGGCGCGTGACATGTTTCGGCATTGGCGAATTACGCCGCCGTTTTCAAACGCGTACAAAATCGAATGACATCGAGCACCCGCTCACCGTTCGTCATAGAGCCATAAAAAACACATTTTATTTTTTGTTATATTAATGCTTTATACATAGACTATTTATTACCTTCTCTGGTTAAGGACAAATTTCCAGAAAGTTACCAAATCGGGGCTCGGGCCTAAGTCACGGTTTAACACCTTGTCTTTAAATTTCAGGATATTAAACGATTCTATAAAATTGAGTTCTGTTTGAAATTTAGATTTGTGTATTAGTTTTGTTTCGTCCCAATTGATTAGGTGGGATGGGTTTTCTTTAATGTGTAGAGCTAGAGCTGATTTCTCTGATTGCTCATTGGCAGTGCATTTTTTATGTACGTTCAGGCGAGTCAATAGTCTTCTTTGTGTTTGTCCAATGTATAGCATATCACAATTACAGTTGATCTCATATACTCCATAGTGATCTAATTTACTACGTTTGTCTTTTAAATTTAGGAAGGAACTGCCAATTTTATTCAACGGTTTAAATGCTACCCCCCCCCCCATTTCGTTTCTTTCACAATAACATTACTTATTTTTGACGAAATACCAGGGTAGTAGGGTAATGTTATTCGGCGTAAAGACTTACTGATCATCTTTAAAAAAAAAGTTTGGATAAATAAAGGTTACAGAGTGGTTACTTTGAAGGCGAGGGGGTAGTCACTTTATTAGTCAGGTGGACAAATCGTAGCTAATAACGGGAAATCGCTAAAGAAAATCACTAGAAATCAATCGAGAAATTGTCATAAATCACTAGAAATCAATCGAGAAATTGTCATAAATCACTAGAAATCAATCGAGAAATTGTCATAAATCACTAGAAATCAATCGAGAAATTGTCATAAATCACTAGAAATCAATCGAGAAATTGTCATAAATCACTAGAAATCAATCGAGAAATTGTCATAAATCACTAGAAATCAATCGAGAAATTGTCATAAATCACTAGAAATCAATCGAGAAATTGTCATAAATCACTAGAAATCAATCGAGAAATTGTGATAAATCACTGGAAATCAACGAATGTTTTTTTTAAAATCAGAAATCAGGCGTACAAATATTTAACAAGTGACTTCGTCTGGTTTTAAGTTATCAAATTGTGATTTAAAATAGGCACTTAAATTTAAAGTTTAACTGTCTATCTATAAAATTACTTTTTTTGTCGAACGATAAAACTAATTCAATCGTGAAAAACGAAATCAAAAAACGGAAATTTAGTTAAGTTTTAAATTTTTTAACATAAAAAGGGCAGTACCTTCTTAAAAAGCTTCGCGTGTGTTCTGTCATCGGCATGAAATAAAACTGGCGGATTAGCCGTTTACAAGTTAAAATCCAATATATATTATCTTAAATCAACACTTTTGGCAACTTGTGGTATAACACACCGTTAAGGCTGACAGCAGAAAAGTTCTTTTCCCGTGTGGTGATTCATACAAAAACTTGATTTTAAGCTGTTTTATTAATAACACATAAATTTTAATATTTGCATATTTTTACTAAAAGCACTTTCGATTCATTGATATGATTTATTTAAATTTATCAACATACATTTCAATAACAATCAATAAATAAAGCTATTTCTAAATTAAAAACCAAATGAATATTAAATGTAATTCAAACAAAGAAAATATAAGGTAAAATATTTAGAATTTGCAAATTTAACTCAAGTATCTGAAAAATTAAGCCGTATTCTAAAAACTTAAATTTAGAAATAGCTAGGCAAGGTAAAGACTAATATAAAAATGCATAGGATAAAAGTATTATATAGGCCAGACTAACAAAAAAAATTGAAAAAAGACTATACCACCATAAATATATTTCTAAAACTTGCTATAAATTGTTGCCAATGTGCTTACTCCAAACACGTCGATCAAACTTAACATAGTTTAGAATGCGACAATATAGAATTATTATTGCAACCATCATTTCATTTAACATGGTTGTGAGTAGATATAGAGGTTTAGTTTAAACAAATGCAATGTAGGCTAGGAAACTCTCTATCGATAGAACCCTTAAACAGCATTATAACGTCATTGTATCAAGAGATATAATCCTAAATGCTTTACCCGGGAGTCGGGTACCGGCTCTTGTAACCCATAAGGGCGGTGGCACACTGCGAGATGTTAGCTCTGGTCAAATGGTCCTATCTCCACCTCCGACTTCGGTCAGGTAGGGGCTGGATACTGAGCTTCGGCTCAGGCTAACGGAGAGGGTCCGTGGCAACTGGCCACCTCAGCGGATTGGGTGGCCTGCTGTGGGGTGGCGGGCCTCCGTATGAGGGCACGGCGGACCCATCTCCCGGCCTTTTGGACTCCCACCGGGATCTCCGGTGCCAGCTGTGCCGGGTTATGCGGGCTGCTGTGTGCTCGTCGTTCCCCTTTAGGAGCTCTGTCCAAAGTGTTTGACTCTTTACCTTCGTAGGTAGGGTGTCGGCTGGAGTTGCTACAGCATCCACTCTTAATCCCACTGCTGTGTGCGAAGTGCGGATTGGTCCACCCGTTGCTGCACCTTCTGCTGGGTTGAGTGACTTGCGTCAAAGGTGCGACCATCGGTATTGGGGTTCTGCTACCCAAGCTGGTTTTGTCACCTGTCCGGGCTTGGGGGCGCTGGCGTAGGGCACTATGATGATAGGCCTCCGGTGGTATGGTCTTTGTTACTAGGTACACCGGGCTATAAATTCTGACACACACACACAGCAAGTACGAAAACGAACTTAGCATGTTTCCACAATTTATTTAGTGCTGTGATTTTGGCGGTTACTATTACTATATTCGTGTCTCTTATTTGTATTTTTGTCTTAAGAACTTATCGTCTGATTTAATTATAAAAATTAGAATCAAATAATTATAATAAAACTTAATAAATAATTTTAAAACCTCAGGCATATTTAAAATATAAATATAAAATTATTATTATAATTAATTTTTTTACAACAGTATACAATCTTTTTCGCGGTATTTTCTGGGCGCGTCCATGTTTGGTTTTCCCCCATTCAGTACCATCCACCATCACGGATGCCCAAAGAGTGGATGCTAGAGGACAGCAGCAATGGCCGAATAGCGGGAGGCAAGTAAGAGGGGTAAAATAAAGGCACGAAAAAGAGTGTATATACAGAAATTTAGAAATTAATATCATAATTTTACTTATATCTAAAACATGGCGCTGGTAGGATGAAAAAATAGCTTAGTTTCAGCTCAGATTCAGCTTGCTAAATTTCAGCCAAAATGCAGTCATACCAAATTTCTGTTTTGTGATGTTTGTACAGCTATATAACAGCAAACAGTCGGGTAGGCTATAATTGTAGTCAAAATACAGTATAATTATTGCAATAATGTCACGGTTGCTTTATAGCTACTTTTACAGCTACCTTTCAGATAAAGACAAATTCCCTGCAGACAGTCGGCTGCTTTTACAATCAAAGTCCCACCTTTAAACAGAAATTGAAGCCACTGCAGCCAAATTACAGTAACGGGTTTTTAAATAAAATTTCGTTGAATTGTCCAGCAGCCCAGTTCAGCCTTATTATAGCCCATTTCCTGCCATCCATCCAAGATACAGCATATATTCAGCTAATTTACAGTCATATATTTTAGTAAGGGTTATGCCATCTCTTCCTAAATTCAGCACACATATCTAAATATCAATTCTTATATTAAATCCGCGTCGTTGGTAACTTCAAAAATTAATAACCCACACCGCAATTAAGTTATTCGAACAAACGATGGCTTATAAATACTCGTAAAACAAGCTCTAAAGTTCTTAAATTTCTAACGTAATAGTGCACATTGACCAAAAACATCAATTTGCAGATTAATCCGTTATTGCACAAAATCTTTCTTAAAAGAGCACATACATGAACATTTTCCAGAATTTGCACATTAATCCGTTATAATTAAAACTTTTTTGATACTGCACATAACACAAGATATACCATTTATTTGCATATTGGTCTGTTGATGCACGAACACTTCTTTAATACTGCATATTTATACTTAACGTTTTGTTGTCATTTAGGGAACAAAAACCTTCCGGTTTTACACAAACAATTGTGCAATAATTTACTTAAAGAGGATCCAATGTTGTGCATAATTGCTTAGTGCAATATCGGACCAAAATACGTGCTGTGTCAGAGACAACACTTTGGATCATAAAAGTAATCTTCTAAGAATGTACGCATTAACGGCAGACGCCGTTCAAAATTGAATTCCTTAGTCGAATAAACCAAAACTTTACCTTTATTTGCAAGAAGTTTTCTTCAGAAAGATTTCTCAGTATGAACACATTTTTGAAATTTGATTTAAGTATATCTTCTGCCGTATCAATAGCTAAATATTTTACAGTAGAAAATTCTGATTTCATTCTACTGGTGAAGTCGATGAAGAGAAATAGAGCCGATAGAAGCCAAGTCATTGCCGCAATTCTCCAACTCATAACTTTGTGGATTGACGCGTAAGCTGCATGAATAGATTTTAAAACAACTATGTATGTTAAAGATTTTTTAAATATAAAGTATTTAATTGGTTAACAAAATATGGGAAAAAACCATAGTTTATAAATTAATTAAAAATATACTAAAAGCTACTTCAGTTACACAGTAACAATATTTTAAAATGACTGTTTGCATGATTTCCACCTCATTCTAACAACAAATCAGTTCAGCTGATGGTTTCTGACGCATTTAGAGTTCTTACCTCTCGTGTGAAGGTAAAATTTAATCTAGGTGCACTTTTAGAGGTGTAAGGTAATAGTAAGAGTAGGGAGCCGTTGGCTCACGTGGCATGAAGAGTTTGACACCACCCTCCTACGCTTTGTAGCCCGGCCTCCGGTTTAAAGACATTAAAATTAGATAGATGACTTGGGCCTATGGTGGTGCCTTGGGAATTAGCCTAGCTGATTCTTGTTACTCTCCCTAAGAATAAATATGTACAAAAGTGGAAAAATTTTAAAAATAAAACATTTTAAATTGAACTATTTATCATGAGTACCTTTTAAAATTGAATTGCTTAATAAATAAATATTTTGAGTTATTCAACAAATACCATTAACGGAAGAGCAAAACTTAGAAAACCACCGTTGGTTGAAGGGTGAACGTTAATTAACTTGGAGAATAAAAATACCAACAACTACTGGGGAATAACTTACTTTATTTAACATTTAAGATACCCCCCCCCCCCAAATAATGTTATTATGATTCATCACGTTCAATAAAATTCCGGATTATTTTTGGCTGTTAAAAAACCGGACAGGGAGGTTCGAAATCGGTTACACTGTTGCCAATTAATTTGGTGCCTTTATTTCGGCCAAGCAAAACTTATAACTTATAATTAAATTATACCAAACCGTGCAAAAATGTTAAATGATAACAATAACTGTTTTATACGCGATTTATGTGTGTTTTTATACTTTTTTTTACTTAGGCCAGCTTAGTACCTTATTCTATTTAATTTCAACTAATCCCTAAAGCAACTAGCATTCACCTAGTGCTTAATACGCATCGTATGACGTACGTTTCAGAGAACCAATCAGATTTGATATTTAAGATTTTTTTCAGGTAGTAAAGAAGGTTTAGCATTCTTATGATAAAGTGATTACAAAATACACTTACGTTCGAAGAACAATATAAGTGCTGATCGCCAAATCGCCTCAGGGGTGTCTTTCCAAATTAATTTGACCCAATTCGGAGTTTTATGTAGAGACAATGCCATTACAAATGATAATGCAACAATACTAGTTACGCATAAAATTAAGAACTGAAACATAGAAAGAAGTTTGAAAAAAACACTAGCCAAATGAAACATACAAGAAAAAAAAGCCAATTTATGAAACGTTGTTTCATTCTACTTAAAATATTTCCAATATCGAGGAAAAGATTTTAGTAGTTGAATGGAATTTTTGTACATTTCATTCTTTTTCCACAAATATATTTGCCTAGGTTTATTAAAATTTTACAACAGAACAGCGGATAAAGAAATGCATAATTATAACACGGTATTTATTTATTTTTTGTACCCTTAAGCTAAATTTTCTCTATTTAAAAACTTGAAGTTATTTTAAAGAGATAATATTCCAACCAAGAAAATAATTATCACAAATTTAAGACAAAAAATGCCAAATACACTTTGGAGAACAAAATACTGCTAAAAATAAGAACTATAGAAATAACATTATTTTCTCTGATTGTGAAAAAAGAAACAACAGGTCAATTAATTTTATTGAAATAATTTTATGATATAACTCAAATCATTTATTTTTTCTTACATTTTGGCCAAAAATCTTTCTTGGGACTCGTATTAATGTAAAAATTAGCAAAAACATCAATACTATTCAGAATTACAGAAACTTGAAATCGTTTCAACTATTGGGGAAACACTTGACATATTGAAATATATTTAATTAAATCAAACTCGCCAGATTTATAAAATTACAAAACTTGATAACTCATCTAAACCTTAAATTGCAACGCATATTCCGCTAGGCAAATCCAAAAAATTAGAACAACTTCAAACGATCTTAAATAATTTTTCGTTAAGAACCAAGTTTCACTTACAATAGAAATACATTCCTGATCAAGACTAAATAAAAAGACTTAAATAGCTAGTTGATTAAAATTAGTGAACTAATGAATCAGCAAATTAATCTAAAAAATCTGGAATTTTTTATAAATTTAATAGATGTTTTTTTTTAATCTTTTCAAAAAACTATAATCGCTAGAACATTTAATTTATAATTCGTGTTCCATACCGGGGGACTGTTTTCTGAAAACTCAACGATTTCTGAAAATATTTTCACAATTTTCAAAATATAATTTTGATCAAATTTCCCAATGTGAATGTTGAAAGGTGTCGTTCAAAATGTACGCTTATCGGTTAGTTCGATGAAAAATGAAAAAGTTTCACTGAAAAATACGACTTGAAAAATGTAGAAGTTGGTCAAGCCAAAATTCACTTTCAATTCTTTTCGACTATACACTTTTACTAAGAAAGACGTAATCATAATTTGTCGGAAGTCCCTTAACTATTTATTTTACCAAACATTTTTTTTATTTTCATTGGTTCAAGTAAGTTTATGAAATAATTCAATAAAAGGCAATGATATTTAATTTGATCGTATTTTGGATAATTTTATATTTACACTTTTTACAACATGTTAGCACAATGGTTCAATTATCCCCCCAACAGCTGCCACACAGGCTTTAGCTCAAACGATCATGTTATCAAAGGCAAGTTTGAACATTTCTGGGCTGAATTCACGGCAAGCATTTATAAGTCGTTGATGAAATTCCTCTTGACTTTGAATTCAGCGGCGTAAGATCTGTGGACGTTGGTGGACAATGAACAGCGCCGTAAGATCTGTGGACGTTGGTGGACAATGAACAGCGCCGTTTTAGACGATCTAAAGTTGAGCGAACTCGTGGATTAGGAAGTTGCTCACGTCCCTCTGATAATGAAACGTGGCACCATCTTGTTGAAACCAGTTTTCGCCGTTGAGGTCGTCGATTTCTTCAGTAAGAAAATAAACTAGTTCTGACAATTGAGGTTTCGAGGTAAAAACACTGGACCAATGATGCAATTACCTACGAGACAGCCCAAACATTTATGTGTTCACACAGCACTTGGTGATGGTGTGGAAATCTCTAGTTGGTGTTTTTGTCCTGCCATGGTTGAGTATTTTGAATATTGAAAAAAAAAACACATTTTTCTCTGAACAAAACGTTGCAGATATATTGTTTATCATTGCGTAACCAGTTGCAGAAGTCGATTCTTCTTTCAATGCCTCCATCTCCCAAGTCTGGGTGCAGCGTAGTTCTGTAGGGGTGGTATTGATTTTTGCGTAATATTTTTAAAATACTAGATTAACTACAACCAAAATCATAACTTGCTGCGGAGCAGCTACTGCGATGTTATGCAGCACAATTTGCAAGAACAGTGTTCTCAAAGTCAAGACCACGTTGTCAAAACCACGAAACCTTGATTACACATGACCATAACGCTCAAAGTCGTTGACCACTCGTCTTACTGTACTACCGTTGTTCTCCCATTCGGATGCCGTTCTGCAAAAAACTCTCGCACACCCTGGTTAGATTTCTTCCGACTACTCCATAATAAAAAGCAACTATCTCAGTGCGATCCCCTCTACAATAACGTGGAATACTTATAAATACTAATGAACACTTTGGTGTAAAACACAAAATGCATATCATTTTATTCTCAATATAATTGATTTTACAAACCTTAATTTTATTAATTAGATAACGTTTACAAACTTTAATGTTTTTGGTCAATTTGGAAGTCGAATAAACGTTATTACATTTCATCAACTTATTATTCAACAGTTATTTTCATAAAAAGAACATTGCATTAAATGAATAAAACCACCAAAAGAACCCTTCTTTTAAAATGCAGTTTTTGGTAAATCAATAAGCATCTTGACTCGCTAAAAATGGCAAAGAAACGGGGTTGAGGAAAAACAAACATTATTAAAAACAAAACCACCTACCCTGCTAAATTCTTAATAGAATTTGCGACGACACAGAATTTAAAGAATACTTTGGCTTTCCAAACCGTTCATTTTTTCAATGCGTGTTTTTCACTGAAAAATTGGCTTTTTTTTCATCGAACTAACGATATTTGTACGTTTTAGATTACGTTTCACAACAATATTTTCCAGAATCGATGAGTTTTCACAAAACTGTGTGCCCGGCATGATTATTCATTAAAATTTCAATATTCTAGCGCTTATAAGTTTTGAATAAAAATACCTTTTTGAACAAAAAATCCCTGTATTTTCGCTTAGTCACCTGCATCAAAATATTATATAATAAAATAATAATATATTTACATATTTAAATAAAAAACTACTATTGGTCGACCAAATCTTCAGTGCTTTAACAAAAATAATTTAAGATCCTTATGATAAACTTCCACAATAATAATTTGTGTTCATGGCGCGTGAAATACAAACTGTTAACACGAATTCGATCCTATGAGTTGTGGATTAAGAAAATAAATTAAATGCAATTAAGATAAACAATAAAATTTGATAGTTCTGCATTTAAATTTAAAGTATAATTACTTTTAAATTTCCAAATTCTTTAATCCTTGATTATTTTAATTTAAATTAAAACATCCAATGTGTTCGTCAGTTCTTCCATTTGTCCAGACTCTCTTTAGAGTTGCCGATTACCGACTTAGCTTTTTTGTTAAAGAGTAAATATTTGCAATATTTTACAATCCTATTTGTGAAAAACTGTTTTTGGTTTCAAGTGGCCCTTGAACATTTTATCACTTGATTATAATATTTAATTATTTTGGTTGGTGATTGTTAATCTTCATAATTAATATCTAACAGATGAAGGTATGGCTGAAATATTTTGTAAGCTATGGCAACTTTGATTATTAACGTTAAAAAAAACCACTGAGCGCAGAGAAAACTTTCCTTTACATTTCTAGGCGTTACTTTTTCATTGTTAGAGAAAGAACGCTAATCCTAAAATTGGTATCGTAAAACTGTTAAATTTTGGGATTTTAAAAACACTGTACTACAATTCTCCATAAAAAGGCCCCTAGAATTTTATTGTATTTTGCGTAACTATAATTTGATAAAGCTCAAAAGCGATTATATTTTCATTAAGGCGTTTAAAAAATTGTATACAATATTTTAAATTTGATATAGGCTTTTAACCTTTTTTCCGATTGATATGCAACCTGAAATATTTTGTTTTTATACCATAACGCTTTCATTGCTTGTAATCGTTTTCCATTTATTATTTTTCAATTTACTGTATCTACACTGTTAAAAATAAAGGATACAAAACGACTACAATTAGTCTTTGAATTTATTCCGTACCATTAAGGTATTTAAAGAGGTATAATAAGTTATTTTCAACAATTTTATTCTTTCATGTTTAAAACAATAATTTTTGGGGAATTGAAAGGGAATCAGCCCTAAGATTAAATCTTTTCCAGTACTTGTGGTAAGGGTATAAAAATTTTGGTTTTTACTTTAAGTCCTTTTGATACTATTTAATTCCCTTAAGCGAAGAAAAAATATACGGACCCATTTCTAGGCTAGTATTCGAATCCTACGTTATTTCATTTTCAAATATTTTCTTTAAAATAACACAATGGAAATAAATTCTAATCACCTGGAATATTTAGCAATAGTTAAGTCTTTAAAAGTTTGATAAAATATTTTAAATATAGAGTTTATTGATTAAGGCATCATATTCGTACCCAAATAGGGGCACCGCAGAATTCTTGTATTAAAGATATCAAAACCGAAATAATTAAATAATACTTTATGTTCCGCGATTTCAGAGACGATCATTCGGCTATTGCTCTCGGTCGAAAACCAACTTAATCTGGCCATGTAAATGGTTAATATATCGATTCGTATTGAAAAATTAGAAAAATTAAATAAATAAGGCCCTATAAAGGACTGGAAATAGCGTTTATAAGGTCTAACTTTTTACTATTTGTGAAGTAAAATTGTTAAAAAAGTGTAAAATAAGTGTTTCAACACTTCAAGAAAGGACTGAACTTGGAGAGCAGAAGGTTTAAATATGATTTTTGGTAATACCTTGAATGGTCTTAAATATTGGAAAAGGCTCTAACCACTTTAGAGGTCTAAAATAAAACTTTTCCTTTTAACAGTGTATCATGAACGTGAAATTGTGCGGCCGCGATAGTGGTATTTAACCAAAGAGACCAAACTAAACATAAATTGAACGTTTTCTGAGCGCTCCTTTTAATATTTAATTTTCCTAAGAAACCTAATTGTGAGGACCTTATATGTTATTAAAATAACGCGTTAAACATATCTCACTTCAGGTGTGGCATTAGCAATGTTCATTGACGTAGCGGTCTCGGCAGCTGGAGTGGCAGAAATTATGATTATATTCGAGCTATCTATAACTGTAGACATTAATGAATGATTCTCAGATCTTACAGGCCCATATGCCAACATTTCGCAAGGGTAAAACAATAGATCCACATCCTAAGATAGAAAAGGCTTTAATGAAATTTAAAATAAGGTAATTATAACAACTCGTTCGATAACGTTTATTCTGACCAATCTACAGCGTATTACCATTTGATCAACCCACGCATTTTTTTAAAAACCATTTTGTTTGTTTATAAATGGAAAATTTAAGAAAAATCATAAAATATTTCGTGGTTTGGAGTAGGCGAGTAAGAAACGGATAGCTCATTAAAACAATACGCCTATTTTTCACTGAGAAAGTAAGTCCTGGAAATATCTTAAATATCTTTAGTGAACAAAATGTTAAAAATTGATGTAATTTTATAATAAAACCATTTTATAGCCTGAAATCAACCGAAGGAATATTCGCTACTTGTATTCGTAAAATTAATTCTGCTGAAACACCTGATCTTTGAAAAAAAATGGATCAATAAGATCTCCCAAAAGAACTGCCGAAATATTTAGTTTAAATTTCACTTGCTAGTGATAACACAAATTTTACAATAATTGAAATATTGAAGCCGTTGTTAGGGCTTTTGCACTGGACGCCACTCGAGAATGAAAATTCTATAGGCACAAAGAGTATTCCTAAGATAGTGGGGTTTTCGGGCGCCATGCTACTTCGCCAATGGCTTTGTATAGAATGCTTGGTAAGGATCAAATTTCTGGCGGTCAGTGACCATCCAAACATAGTTTAAAGAAACCATCGTATCATCCAAGCTCGTTCGTTAGTTAGACCGTAACCAATGAAGGTGACTTTCACGCTGATGCTTAGATGTCTCGTCCATGAAAAATCCGATGAACATTTACTATATTTTTATAGCCGTGAGCAATTTGGGAAACTGAACGGTGTTTCCGTCAACTATCAGGATATTGCAAGCTATTGAAATTATTATGTTTTCGAGCGATTAGGAGTATTTCAACGCTTAATACTTCTAGCACGAAAAGATAAGAATGTAGAGGCACCCGGTATATTAAATATTAGCTAACCAGTGCAATTTTAAATAGAAAAGCGATAAATGACCTTTTTCACACAAAAATATTTAAATGGATGTTGAAGATAAAACATATTTCGACCTTCCTTTTAATTAACGGTTGTTTATATTCTTTAACTTTTTTAACCTTTTTAAACCTGTATAAATATTGACGTAAACATCAACTGTATCTCACTCTCGAGAAGTATCTCGTACCGTTATGATGTTCAAATAAACCGCTTTTACCTTATTCTTGTCTTCTTCATCCGCCTCACAACAACAGGTTATGGGACCAGCACGCTCCCACTGCGCAAGTATAAACGTTTAAATAGAAGTAGTAGTTAACCAATCAGCTTTTTCTTTTCTAATTTCAAAATGGATCAACCTAGTCATCGTTTGAAAGAAACAAGACGACCGAAATGGCAGGAAGTCATAGCGTCAGAATCAAAACTTTGACAAAAGGAAACTACGATACTTGGAAGCTACAGATTGAAGCTCTTTTGGTCAAGAATGACGCCTGGGGATACGTTGATGGTAGCAATGTAAAACCGGCGCCTACTACTGGCACTAACCACAACGCAACAGATATAGCAGCGTGGGAAAAAGCCGACAGAACAGCGAAAGCGGATCTCATATTGGCCATCAGTCCGTCAGAACTAAAACAAATTAAAAATTGCGGCACCTCCCGTGAAGTATGGCAGAAACTAGAAAGCATCTACCAATCAAAGGGTCCCGCACGGAAGGCCACTCACTTGAAGAGACTAACCTTCAACAAGATGAAGGAAGGAGAAAACGTCCGAGATCACGTTTCCCTGTTTTGGATGCCGTCGACAAATTACAAAAAATGAGTTTGGAAATCAACGACGACCTATTAACGATCATGCTTCTTTACAGTTTACCTGAAAGCTATGAGAACGTCCGGTGTGCAATTGAATCACGGAACCACTTACCGGCTCCAAAAAACCTGAAAATAAAGATTCTGGAAGAAACCGACGCGAGAAAATCGAAGAATGACGATGCGATTCCAAATGCTCTCATCGCCTCCAAATTCAATTCCAAACGAAAACCAAATAAATCTCGAAGAGAGTCACCGAGAGTACAATCTCCGCAAAGCAGTTCACAGACTGTCAAATTCAAATGCAACTACTGCAAGAAAGTCTGTCATAAAGCAGTCGACTGTACCGAGAAGAAACGGGAATCATCATTTGCTGGCAGAGCGAAAGAGTCCGCTAGAACAGCTGAAGAAAAAAACCCCGTATCGGAAGAAATCGCTATGTGGGCAGCGAGTAGCTGTCGAACGGATTGGTGCCTCGACAGCGGAGCCACTTCGCACATGACTTCAAAGAGAGAATTATTTCAAAATGTCGAGGAAGTAGATCGATCATTGAATCTGGCAAATCAAGAACGAACAGCCTTTCAAGGTATTGGCGAAGTCAAAGTCGCAGCTACAAATGGAAACAGCGGAAGAGTTCTTCGACTGGAAAAATCGTTGCATGTTCCAGACCTCAGAACGAATCTGATGTCAATCTCAAAAACCACCGAAAGAGGTTTTGAAGTCATTTTCAAGAAATCCGAAGCGGTCATCACGGACAAGAACGCCGATGTCCTAGCAATAACAGACAGAATCACCGACAAACTCCCGATCTGTAAAACTTGTATCGTCGGAAAGCAGACAAAACTGTCATTAACAAATCCGAAGGTGAAAGAACTGCAGAACTCCTCGAGATCGTTCATTCAGATCTGGTGGGACCAATGCGAGTCAAATCGCTGAGTGGGAAAAGATATTTTGTAATCTTTACCGATGATAAGTCCAGATGGAGGGAAGCCTTTTTCTTGAAGCAAGAGAACGACGTATTCGACGCCTTCAAGATTATCAAAAGCCAAGCCGAACTACGGAGCGCGAAGAAAATGAAATCTCTACAATCCGACAACGGTACTGAATACCGCAACCTTGAATTTTAAAAATTCCTCGAGACACACGGAATCCAGAGAAGACTAACAATCCCAAAGACCCCGGAACAGAACGGAACGTCTGAAAGGCAAAACCGCACTGTCATCGACATGGCTAGATGTATGCTGAATCAATCCAACCTATCGACGTCATTCTGGGCCGAAGCCGTATTCACAGCAATTCACGTCCGAAATAGATGTCCCTCCAGATCTATTCAAGGTGATTTACCGTATTGCAGATGGACAGGGAAGAAAGAAACCTCAATTACTTAAGGACCTGCGGTGAAAAGGTTAACATTTTAGACGAAGACGTGAAAAAATCCAAATTTGATCCCCGAAGCAAAGAAGGAATTTTCATAGGCTATTCCGAAGAATCCAAAGGCTATAGAATATGGATAAAAGAGGACAAGAAGATCGTTCGAAGCAGGAACGTAAGGTTTCTAAACTACTTCAGCACTTCGACAGAAGAAATCGAAGACGACATCTTTGAAACGTCTGATCTCGCCGAGAACATCGTCCCCGAAATCCACTCGCTGGAAGCAGATCTAACCGTGACAACTACGACGACCGCAGCCAATGATCAAGTGGACTACGACCCGACACCAGAACTAAAAAGAGGTCCGGAGAGGCCTAAGATCATAAGAACGGGAAACCCAGGAAGATCGAAGATACAGCACAACATGGTGCCGGTCATTCACAACCCAAACACGAGCAATTCAAATACTGAAGAGGACGCAGACAAGAATGAATCAGCCAACCTCATTGGCTTAGAAGATCCTATCAGTCTGAAATCGGCACTAAGTGGTCCCGACTCCAATACTGGAAGAAAGCCATGTTCGAAGAATACGTCTCTTTGGTCAAGTGTAAAACTTGGGAAATTTATTGAACGCCCTCCGAATCGCAAAATCATTGGCAATCGATTCGTCATTCGTACGAAATACGACGTCAACGGAGACGTTGAGAAGCGAAAAGCTCGACTCGTCTCCAAGGGTTTTGCTCAACAACCTGGAATTGATTTCAAAAGAAACTCTCGCCCCAGTGGCAAGATCAATCTCTATAAGATTCGCCATGGCCTTGGCAGCAGAATGGGGACTTTCAGTACATCAAATGGACGTAGTCACCACCTACCTCAATGGAGAAATTGAAGTCTTCATGGACATTCCCAAAGGACTTGAAGACGCACTGCTGGAAATCATCGTGGAAAATAAAGAAAACCAAAACACGATCCAGACTTCCAAAAAAGGGCTAATCGAACTACAGAAAGCAGAAAACGCTGTCTGTAACATAAAGAAATAACTATATGGACTGCGTCAATCGGTCGACAATGGTACAAAAAAATTGTACCAGAAACTACGAAACCTTGGAATAAAGCTATTGGTCGCATATCCCCGCATCTACTTCCTGAAACGGGGTGAAGACATTTTATTGATTGCCGTCTATGTAGGCGACAGTATCATTCCATCGAACAATCTAGAACTGATGTCCGAAGTAAAAACTGAACTCAAGAACAATTTCGAGATGAAAGACTTGGGTCCAATTCACTTTTGCCTGGGGATCGAGTTTAGACAACGTCCGGAGGGCGGTGCGATCACCATCGCTCAAAAGAAGTACACTGAAGCCGTACTCAAACGTTTCGGAATGTCCGAATGAAAATCCATTGGAACTCCTTTGGATGCAAACAGTAAGCTCAAAAAGCCCGAAACAGTTTTAGAAAAAGAGATGAGACGAATTCCATATCAGAATCTCGTCGTATCACTCACGTACCTAGCTGTCTCCACTCGACCCGATATCGCTTACGCAGTAAGCGCCCTGAGCCAGTTCAACTCCTGTTGCAACGAGGATCACTGGAACGCCGGGAAGAGAGTCCTGCGATACCTGAAAAGAACCGCAGAACACGCGCTATTTTTGGAGAAAACAAACAAAGAGATCCAAGGTTTCGCGGATGTAGACTCGCGAAGCTGTCCGAATGATAGACGATCCTACACTGGTAACGCCTTCAAGCTCGCAAACGCTGCCGTTTCCTGGGAAGCGAAGAAACAACCCACCGTAGCACTCTCAAGCACTGAAGCCGAGTACATGGCTATGACTGAGTCAACAAAGGTAGCCATCTACCTAAAGGGGTTCCTGGAATAAATCGGCATGCACGTCAACCAACTCCGCCTTTTCAACAACAATCAAGGAGTGCAGAGACTCGTCAAGAATCCCATTTTTCATTCAAGGACAAAACACATTGACATCCGCCATCATTTCATTCGTGAAGCATACAAAAAGGGTTTTGTTCAGTCTTGAAAATATGACAACGGATGAAATGCCAGCTGACGTCCTTACGAAAGGATTATTTCAACCAAAACACCAGAAGTGCACACTCGACCTTGGACTCGGACTACGAAGTGACACATGAGGAACGCCGTAATATCTTTGATGGGGAACGTTGAAGATAAAACATATTTCGACCTTCCTTTTAATTAACGGTTGTTTATATTCTTTAACTTTTTTAACCTTTTTAAACCTGTATAAATATTGACGTAAACATCAACTGTATCTCGCTCTCGAGAAGTATCTCGTACCGTTATGATGTTCAAATAAACCGCTGTTACCTTACTCTTGTCTTCTTCATCCGCCTTACAACAACAATGGAAAAGGTATTTTAATACATTTAATTAAAGAAAAATGTCCTTACAATAATATATTCGAAATATTTTTGGTCATGCTACTAAATGATTAATTGAAACGTCATTACAAGGTTTTTTATTTAACTTATTGTCTTTCACCCACCAGTAAACCTTTCTATTAACCGTGGCATATTTATAAATATTTCTGAAATTTCTTAATTATAGAGTTTCCTTACAATTAAACAAATACCCTAAATTTTTCAACAACCTATGTTGCATTTGCATTAACTAACATACCCATGGTAAATGTCTGTCCACTCCCTGCGACTGAATATCGTCAAAAGATATTTCAACAACGGAAATGCTGCCAAGTATTTGGAAAAAGAAATAATCATAAAGTAAATTAAGTCAAATTGGTGTAAAAATAAAATTAGCAAATACAATAAGTTGCGTAAAGAAACGTTTTAAAAGGAGATTTTTCACAAATTATAACGGATGATATAAACTTTAGTTGGGTTTTTTTATAATAGAGCTTAAGAAAAGGAAGAGAAACAGTTTTTGCAAGGATGATTTAGATCAACGTTACATATATTACTCCTCTTTTTACCCCAGCTCAACTCTTAAGCTCGGTATGTCGTCTGCTACCAAGTTTAAGTATTTACAATACACGGCGGATTAAAATTAATCCAAGTTATATTATTAAATTTTGTTACATAAAATGTTTAAAGTATAAAAGTGTTTCGTTTACTTAACAAGTCATTAACGAAAATGATTTACATATTAAAATTAACGAAAAAAAATTACGGTTTCGATTATGTTTAACAGTTTATAGCCTTGTGAGCAAAGGCTTAACATTTCATTGACAGTCACTGTAAAAATTGTTCTATATCATTAAATACTAGCTATTAAATATCTAAGTATTAACAATTCTTTCACTGAGTTGATATGAGTATTGCAATAAAAAATTTAATTAGTATCGAAAAGAAAATTAAAATCAGATTGAATTCGGATGTCACTAAGCCTAACCCGAGCTCCTTGTAAAATATTTGGGGAAATCTTACAGGAAAATGCAAAAAGTACAGCCAACTTATTGTTTAGTTAAGCGAAATAAATTATAATCAGTTTGAACTCGGATGTTACTAACAATTGTAAGTTTAACCCGAGCTCCTTTGTAAAATATTTGGGGAAATCTTACCGAAAAATGCAAAAAAAATAGTTTTAGCGAAATTGGTGGTGTGCGACGTATAGCGTAGAGTAGAAAAATGGTTTTTTTTGGGCGTCAAATATTTAAGAGAAGAATAGCAAAGTCGAATTTCTGCCGAATCTTTTTCATTTTTTTAAATTTTAAGTATAAGAACAAATTTTTAATTTTGAGTAAAATAAAATAAAACCAACAACTAAACAATTCTTCGTTAAGAGACTGGCTACTGTGGTTTGAGGGGTTTTCCCCGAGCTCTTCGGTTTCTCCTTCCATAAAAACTTGTTGAGGTTAACGGTAATAGTTAGTGGAGGGAGCTGTTGGCTCGCGTGGCGTGAAGGGTTGGCCACCACCTTCCTACGCATCGTAACCTGGCCACCTGAATTATTGGCTTCAAAAGTCGCTTGAGGACTTAGGCCTAAGGTGGTGCCTAGCTGGTTATTAATTTTATTAACTAGCAAAACCCACTTTGTTTCTTGACTGTCTAGTGTATAAGTAAAATTACTTTATTTTACCATTAAGTGGTCAAACATCGTAATTTTTTACTCCGTTATCTAACTTTATACGCCGATTTAACGCTATTAAACATTTATCGGTAGTTAACCAAAGCTTTTACCAAGAGTTGGAAAACTTTGTGATGTCGTCTCCGAAGGTGAAGTACAATAATTGAAAAAAGTCAAGCAATAGAGTTTCCTGTAAAATCAACGAATTATTTTTAAAACGTGTTCTACAATCATAGAAAATAGAATAACCATCATCCTACTTTCTGATAATTTAGACAATCATAAACTGTAAATAATTAATTAATCCATTGTGTTATATAGGGTGTTAATTAAAAAACGAAACAAGAACAATAACTGCAAATGTATTTTAGTTAGGAATTCGAAACTTTTAGGTCAAATAAAACGCGCAGGGGGTCAATTTCCAAAGAAACTCCTACGACCTTAAACCATTTCTTCAAGATCATTTAAATGTTATCTCGAAAACCATAGATATATAAAGTTGGTGTTGCCCTTCACATTTTAGGTGACAATTACTTTGAACCGTTCTTAATAGACCAGTTACAATTCGAAAGAACTTAGGCAGTTGTGATGAAAATTATGTACCAGAGAGCAGGTTGAAGGGCTATTAACTCAAATAATACTCAAGTTTGCTAGAGTCTCAAAATTTGCTAGACATACTCATCTGGTAGGGCTTCTTCATTATTTGCAAACTAGGATGACCTTTAACACATGGTTCAAGGTTATTCAAAGTTTATCTCGAGAACCAATGGATTTCGAGAATTGGTTGAATGCTACTTAACAAAATAAAACTTTAATACAATTAACTAAAGCTTTATAGATATAAAGTCTGTTTTTGATGAAGTTATATTTTCTACGAGAACCAAGTCCAAAATGATTGCTAGATAAGTGAGGTGGCGGAGTAGTTAGCACTTTCGTCTCGCAGCAAGAAGAGCCTGGTTCGATATTAGCTCTGTGAAAACTCAGAACAACTCCCGCATTGAGTTTGCAAGCTCTCTCCTCACTGGTTTAAAACCTTTTGTTTCCCCTTAAGGTTAGCGTTACCCTTACAAACGAAGAAGCTAAAATGTGTTTGCAGTTGGGATGTTTTTGGGCTGCTGGTCTGAAATTTAACTACAAATTGGCTGCACTGAACTGTAATGATTTTCAATTAAATTTCATTTTAAAACGTGAAGACTGCAATTTAACTGAATTGCATGTATAGACTGCAAAGTGGATGTAGTTTGGCTGTAGTAGCACCTAACGTAGCTACCATTGCAGTTTACTCACTTCAACTGCATAAACTCTGTAATATGACTGCAACGTGTCTGCAAAATATCTATTTTTCTGCATTTAGACTATAATTATAGCGCTTATTTTAGTTTTTTTATCATACCCGATGCCGGTTAATGGAATTATAACTATCGAAACGATCGTAAATGATCGTTTCTTCATTCCAACACAAAGACATCGTTTAGCTCACTTTGATTTACTCTCACTGCTATAAGTAACTCGGTTTAAGTTAATATTTTTAAATCGTAGTTATTATGGTAGCTCTTGCTAGACTAATGTTAAATCTTCAATTGACATTCCTACATGTTTCACGTTCACTATTTTGTTGGCTGGCTTAATTTTCCAGATAACTCAAAACATTAAATTTGATAAACTATTTAAATTGTTTCTCAAATTATTTTCGATTAGGAAAAAAATTTTTTATAAGTCTGAAGTGACTTCAAATGTATCCAATTTACAGTCAAATTACAGACCTAATTAGTAGAAATTGTAGCTATATTTAAGAATATTTAAAAAATGGGACTGCAATTGCATCATTTTATTAACCATTTAACAGCTAAAATTAAGGCTACAATTGTAACATCAATGCAGTCTAGTGGCACCTTTATCAAAGAGATGTTTTTCCAGCCACATTTCAACATATTACAGTTTTTGCAGTTAAAGTCAATTAAATGCAATTATAGCTAAGTCAAGCTACATCCACTTTTCAGTCCATGAATTCAATGCAGTTTAATTGCAGTCTTCACGTTTTAAACTGCATTTGATTGAAAAGCATTACAGTTGGGTGCAGTCAACTTGTAGCCTAATTTTAAAACCTCCCAACTGAAAACCAATTGTAGCTTCTTATTTTTGTAAGGGCCACGACTGCGTTTTAAAGGGGAACGGTCGCGGAGATGAAAAGGATTTTTAGAAATAATCATATATATACATTAATTCAAATATCGTACGATCGCTTACATTTTTGTTTACAGAAAACCATTCCAATATACAAAAAAAATTATTCCCGACACAAATTGATAGAAAAAAATAACAAATTAAGGCTGTAAAGTAAAGGATAAGTTTTCACATTCTTGGGAAGTATATCCGCAGGGAAAACGTTTTTGAACCATTATGAGCTTTGATCGAATAAAACGTCTCTGTTCTGGTCGATTTTGATCAAAGATTCGTTTTCGGAATAGAAAATCACGCTAGCTGTAGACGGCAATGATTCTCCAAATATTAATTCGAGACCAACGGTCCCGTTGTTTATCAGCTTGAAACTGTCCGTCGAACTTCCGTTGAGATCGGGAGTTCAATCGAATACGGAAAGGGCGTTTCCATCGACGAATTCATCACGGTCGATGGAATTTCCTTCCTCTAATATTCCATGGATCAGTTTGAAGAAAGGGGTTAGCGAAGGACCCTAAAGCAAGTTCTCTTTGAAATTAGGATTTTATGGTTTTGCTGGGACGCTACAACCGTCAAGATATACTGCGATTTGTAGTCTCCCAAATCCGCATTATCGTCTCTGTATCTGTCCGTTATATAAGTGTACTTGGACGCATATTTTGTTCCCTTGAGAAATTTAAAATGAATTACATTCCGTACGGGTCATGGGATATTTCATTGTGGGCATGTCCAAAGTTTTAGCGTGGCATATCATAATCTCTTGTCAATCTAACTTTTCTGACGAACATTGATGTGTGGGTGAAATGACTGCATTTTTCACCGTCTGGGTGTAAACAAAATTCGTTTGAACTTTTGATAAACTTGAAATTTACGTCTATCAAGTTAGGAATACACCGAGTTGGTTGAAAATATCGGCTTATAAAACTCCTATCGTGACAATAATCCCTTCTTTTCCCAATTTTGCAGGTTTCTTAATTATTCATTATTTCAAAATGCGTCAAATTTCCCAGCTTTGTCTTAATTCCATCATTATTTCAAAATGCGTCAAATTTCCCAGCTTTGTCTTAATTCCATCATTTTTTCAAAATGCGTCAAATTTCCCAGCTTTGTCTTAATTCCATCATTATTTCAAAATGCGTCAAATTTCCCAGCTTTGTCTTAATTCCATCATTATTTCAAAATGCGTCAAATTTCCCAGCTTTGTCTTAATTCCATCATTATTTCAAAATGCGTCAAATTTCCCAGCTTTGTCTTTATAAAAAAGAGACGTTGTAAATAAAATTTTCTGGACCAACTTTGGCTGCAGGCGTTGTGGTTTTAGATACAGCGTCATAAATCTCGGGTTTGGTAAAGTCCAATCTGGCTTCACAATTTTCACTTGAACATGAAGTAGGGTGTTTTTCAAAGTTTCTGGAAGATAATTTCTTGGTTTTCACGTTTATATTCAAACCATTGACTTCCTATTATACCGCATTGAGTATAAGGTCCGTGAAATAAATCAAGTTCACAGCTTATGACACTCACAAGGAGACATCCGTAAGTGTAACCCACCGATTTTGTTCAAACTCGGGAGATTGGTAGACCTTCATGTATCATGAAAAATCCTAAAGGGAATTTGTTCAATGGAAAACCGTTTTACCATGGCAACAAATAATATTTTTAACAACAAAAAATTTAAATTTTCCCATTGAAAATAACATGGGATTCTGACCGATTCCTTAACATTTTAACAAATTTAAAAAATTCGAAAATGCCAAAAATAGAAAAAATAGATAGAAATTGACAAAAAAAACATCAAAACTGATCAACTTTTGATTAATTTGAGGTCAACATCCCATGTTATTTTCAATGGGAAAATTTAATATTTTGTGTTGTCAAAAACATTTTTCGTTGCCATGGTAAAACGGTTGCCCATTGAGTAAATTCCCTTTAGGATTTTTCATGATACAAGAAGGGCTACCAATCCCCCGAGTTTGAACAAAATCGGTGGGTTACACTTCGGGATGTCTCCTTGTCAGTGAACTGGGATGGGCTAGCGACATTGTTCAATGATGACGACGAAAATATATTTGACTGGGAATATAAGTTAAGTTAACGTTTTAATTTCATTGGCCATTGATTAAAACCAAAATAATTTACAAAATTAAACGGTGTAAAGCCTTTACATTTTGGATGATGATTATGATGGCCTTTTCATACTTATAAATTATTTTCCTGATTTTATTACCAAATTATGAAAAGTTACTTGAAATGGGGAATTTTCTAACCGATGATTTCAATCGAAAATTAAATTTTGTAGAAATAATCGAACTTACTTCAACTATGCCAACTCTTAAGTGTCGATCAGTTGTGCAATTAAAATTCATTATAAATGTTTATTGGTCAGACTAATCACTAATATATTTCATTCTTCTCAATTTAAATCGAAACTGTAAATAAACATTAGAGTAACGAAGAACAGATTAAGTAAAATACTTTAAAACAATTAGTGGATTAAATATAAAAAAAAATAATTTATAATATATAAAAGACTTCAAATCTTTTTACGCCAACGTTTTGACGAAGCGTTTAAAGATACGAAAGTGGTGAAAAAATACTTAATTTTAAAATAGGTCGTAAGAAAAATTTATCTATTCATATCATATTGATTAATTACAGTTTCTATGGGAATTCAAGTAGATATGGACCTTGGTAAATTAAAATCGTTCATTATATTTTGATAAATATACAGGGTGTTCCGTTAGTCTATGTCATAAATAATAGGGCGTACTCGTAGGGTCCTACTGAAATGAAAATGTCTGCTGAACATGGGGCCTAAAGCGTTTCGTTTCGAATTTATGGGCCATCGAAAATCGACGGTCAAAACACAAAAACAACCTTAAAAGTGAAGTCCTGTATTCTGCCTTGATCCGAATTGTTTTCAGTTGTTACCCATTTGATTTTATGAGATTAGGTAAATTAGTATCAAAAGTGAATTATTTCATTAGAAGTTGGCTAAGTGTACTAGTTAATTTAATAATAATTAAGGTCTTTGAAAATGTCAACGCAGTTACAATAAAAAATGCTAATGAGGGTTGGATCTTTTAATTATTTTGACCACTAAAGGTACAAGTATGAAAATTGGCATTCACATATTTCACCATTTAGTTTTTTTCGGATATATATCAAAACCGATATTAAGGCGCGAGAAATTTGTTTAGCCTTTGTTTCCGAAGCGCCATAGTTTTTACCACTAGTTCAATGGTAAATACTTTAATGGATCAATGGCGTACGTGTTCAAGGTTGTTTGTGAGGGTGCGCTTTTAAACAAGGCGCATTTATTACCTGTTAATTATTTAATTTTAGATACCACCAACGATGTTTATATTGTCATATTTTACCAGTGGATCGCGATTAATGCTTTAACTATGTGTTCAAGAAAGTTTTTGAGGGGTACATATTAAGATTCCACGATAGTGGAATCTTTATAAGGGGCCAACATGCTTCTCCATAGACTTTGAAAGCACTATTAATGCTATCAAAAACGTAAGCTTTTTTATCCACTTTTAAATTTTAAGCGATTTTCATGCCCAATATTCAGTAGTAGGGAAGCGAGCAATAGCTTTACGGGTTTGTTATTACTGTCAACTTAATATATAAAACACTTCAAAATCGCCAAAAATACATGGTTTACTCGACAGTAGGTAAAAGCCTACCTATGGCTTTGCTTTATTGAAACATTTTTGACATGACGGCTTTACTTATCGGCTGAGAAGTTCATGTCGAGCAACCCTGTTCCCAAATTTTAAAATAAACGTTTTGGTCGGTGCCGCCATTGCGCCGCCTTAAAAGTTTTAAATATTTTCAGTGTTAATAAACGTATTATTTTTAAATAAAATTGGTTGTGGTGCATTTAGTTATAAATAAATAATTATTTAAAAAGATAAAATAACAATAATATTGTTTAAAATAATTGTAATCAACATTTAAAAATTTAAGCCTTTGCACCCCTCTACTTTTACGGTAATAGCTAAATTATACAATTTTCTTATATAATCATTAATCATTCTGGAATCTGGATCGATTAGGTTTTACATATTTAATGTAAGCTATCACATAGTACTAACTATTATTACTAAACATTTTTATTAAAGTTAATGGTTTATTTAGTTGAGCTGCTTTTAATAATGTGAACATTGTATATTAAAATAACCATTATCTTTTTAAATTAATTTTATTTCACTTTTAAAATTTATGCCTACGCACGCATTAATGTAACACGGTAAGAGCTGCTGTATCAAAAATTCCCAGTAAATTAATTATATAGTATCAATTATTATTATTATTTTAATAATTGACAATAGTTAACAATGATTAAGAGCTTTACCGTTTAATTTTGAAATTGGCGCCTCAAAGATCATTTTTAGTCTGTGTAAAAAAATTAAAACCACGATAATTTTCCTTTTATAAGTTGTTAAAATTTCATACGAAAACGTTCAAAATGTCGAGTATAGATGCTTTTACAAAATGCAAATTTGTTCTACAAAACAAGCCGAAGTTAAGAAATAAATCGGTACTTTGCAATATAATGAAACGACTAGAAATGTAAACGGCATTGAGTATACTTCAGAAGCTCTAACAGATATTTACATACATTTTCAGACTTTACAAAACTAAAAATAACTCTCTTCTTTCCAAAATAAACGGACGCGTAAGGATTCCCAAATAACGAATTAAGTTCTGTATGTTTTCCCTTATTACTAACAGATGGTTAGCTTACATACAGTAAGCCTCGGTTGACAGAAGACTTTTCGCGTAGTTTTTTCTAAGAAAAACGATACATTTCACCTCACTAGATGGCGAACTAGTTACCCGTGGTGCACTGCGGTCGGGCGGGGAAAATAAATTTCGGTTCATGTATTTCTGATAAAGTAAGGTAATTTTTATTATTATATTATCTACTCTATCTTCAGGGCGAACTTCTCTTATTACCCGATTAAATTGAACGTGTTTCTTGGCGTTTTCATTGAAAAAAAGGAGGAAGTGACATAATAAAAGATAATATTCGAAACATCTGTTTTCACACGTAGTAAATAAATAACATGCCGTAGAAAATTTCTTGAAATAATAATTATGACATGTGGCATATAAAAGTAACAACGCGTTTACTTTATTGAAGTACCGTATAGGAGTACACGAAAAGATAAAAATAAATCCATGAATAATAATTCCGACATGTGTGTAGCCCCTAATTTCGCCTGTAAATTATATATGACAAAATAAACTTGATGATGATTATTATAAAGTAACGCATCGTATAATTTAATGTATTGTGGCGTTTTTTAATTAGACTAATTATAAATAAAATATTGTGACATTTTTCAAAGGAAAATAGTTAAGACTATTTATAAATAAAACTTGTGCTATTTTTCAAAGGAAAATAGTTAAGACTATTTAAAAATATAACATATAGTGACATTTTTCGAAGGGAAATAATTAAAACTTATAAGAAATCACCCTTTCCTTAGCTTATTTATTTATTATTTACCAAAAACATATCATATCCCCTATCCCCATACACGATTGTCTACCACACCGACAACCCTTTAGATAGATATACATAATAACAGCTGGTTATAAAGGGACAACTTGTTTATAATTTGTTACATTTAAGAATATCCGTATGGGTACGTGTTGAAATATTGTGGCTGTAACTGAAATGCTTTATAATTTCAAATTTACTGGAAAAAGTATTGACGGGAAAAAATTCTACTTAAAACCGAAAGTATTACTGGTGCTGGTGCCATCAAGCGTTCGGGTGAAAAAATATGGCGACCACTGGAATGTTTTACAATATTAATGTACCATTAAAATTAATTCTGAGTCAAGGCTAGTTCCCACTTGGCGAATTTTCGAGACGAATAAAATTTTCGCGCAACGAAAAATGACTTTAGCGCGAAAATTTAAAAACGCTGAAAACAACTCGTGTGGGTATTTAGTAATGTTTTAGGCCTAACATAAAACATCAGTTCAAAATGAACCAAAATTAATGGATATTCCTGTTCATCATTTCAATAAATAAACGATTTTATTCGTGAGATAATTACCTTTACTTCAGTATCTTGGTCAAGTTGGCTGAGCTGCTTTTCTAAAGACCTAGGCTTAATAAGTGACGGACGGTAGCGGAATAGATCGAGGGGATGCGTTTTCTGATTGGCTGAAGCTTTTTATCGCCAAGGTGTGGACGTCATAAAATAGAACATTCGCTAGATACCGCGGAGACGCGACTTTAGCGGCGAATTTGAAAAAAATCGCAAATTTTATTCGCGAGCGTCAATTTTCAGCGCGAAGATTGTTTTTTTCGCTAAGTGGGAACTAGGCTTAATGCAATAGAAATAAAATTTCCATTACAATCGGGTACAAGTGGAAAAAAGATTTACCTCGAAAAACCCAGTGGTTAAATATTGCTAGTAAAGTTATGAAAAAACGACTGACAGGTAAATAATGATGCACCCTAAAATTTAATTCTGATTAAAACCTTAAAAAGTATTCATTACAATCAGTGTGGAAAAATATGGCAATGTTATTAATGTACCCTTGGATAAATATATTTTTATACATTTAAGAAAGATAACTAATTTAATCAATTACAGATGGCAAACCAAAAATTATAATTTTAAAATGATGAATAAAATATTTTTAAAAATGATCTTAAACTAAATAAAGCAATAATATTAATAGCATTGAACCGTTAAGGCGATAAATATAAAAGTTTTAAAATTAATCAACCTATACACCGCCAAATTTTATTGCGATCTCATTAAATATGTACCCTTCGAAAACAACCTTAAACACGTAGGTCATTGATCCATTAATGCATTTATCGCGATCTAGTGGTAAAATATGACAATATAAACAAGTATAGTGGTATCTAAAATAAAATGATTGACATGTAATTAATGCGCCTTGTTTAAAAGCGCACCCTCAAAAACCACCTTAAAAAGTATTTACCATTAAACTAGTGATAAATAATATGACGCTTCAGAAACACAGGCTAAACAATTTATCGCGCTTTTGTAATGGTTTTGATGTAATTTTCGGGTTTTACACCGCGAAAAAACCATATGAAATATGGTAATGCAAAAAAAGTATTTTATTATTGACCGGTAATTAACACTTCCATGTTAACACGCTTCGCTGGTCACGCGGCGCGAGTCACGCGGCGTGTGGGAAGGAAACCCGTTTACAAGATCCCGCCTCTCTCACTGACGACACACGACGCGAGCGATACTAGCGCCGAGGAAGACGTTGTGGCTAGGAGTAGGGCACTATACTACTCACGTAGACTAGCCGGGAGTAGTGGCGTTCTCCTGTAATCCCAAGCGTCTGGGAGGCAAAGATTGTGGATGGCCGGGTGAGGACGACCACCACTCCCCTAACGGGTGGTCGGAATACTTCCGCCCCGGGTGTCCCCACCCCTGTCCCAACGTATCCCCCCGTTGGCGTGGCCGTTACACATATCTCGCCCTGATTAATCAGGTGGATGAGTGGTCTGAATTTGTCCCACACGTCACACTCACACCTCAAAAATCTTCGCCGGGCTCGCGGTCTTCTCAGACTCAATCAGCCCTTGTTTCTTCCTTCTGTGAATAAAAAAAAATTCTCACGATGACTGAGAATTATTTCATTCTTGCCTTACGAATATTTCATAGTTGCCTCAAGTAATAATTTCATTTTTCCTGTACCAAATTGCTTTATCTTTATTTGGACAACTGTATCGATTTTTTTTATTAACGGTATTCTTCGAAAGACTTATAATGGAAAACATTTTTGCGCCCTTTGTAAAATTATTTAAATGCCACACGCACACCAACAAATATAAAAATTCAAGGTTAATTCCTCAATTCTGATCTATTTAGCTAGCGCCAAGCACTTATAAAATGTTAAGGTCATGCAATTTTTAAAAACTTGGAAACTGAGACATGGGACACTCAAGCGTGGTTTTAGTAATAATAACAAGTAGACGACCAGATGTGTATCTTATCGATTTGGTTTAAGCTAAAGAATGTGGTAATCCTTGAAGTAAATTAAAAACGAAAAATGTCAGTGGGCCTTGGCAACTGAAAATGATTTTGACAACACAAAATGAATTTTTCTTTTGTGACTAATTATGGGAAAATCACATACTGAAAGGGTCGAACGACCACCATAAGCTTTTAACCAATAAAATTCAGTTGGGTGATAGCTTTTAAAAAGGGGTTGATCAAAAAAATGTTTTTCTTCCCTATAATTCAACTAATTTATCTGGTCCTATAAATGCGTAAAACTGAAAAGAATTTAAGTTGGTTTTCAAACTATTTATTTATCATACTTTATTATGATAGTATCAGGAAATAAAAGAATCGACAGGTTAAACCAGATCTCAATAGTACACAATTAAACAAATACTAATTGAAATTAAGGCTACACGTTTTCGAGAGCTGGATTTAACTGTTTAATAATTGTAATGTCTCGAAATAACCTAGTAAGAAAAAGGTTTAACAATCAACTAACTAACCCGAGGCGATTTTATTGAAATTCAAGAAGATAAAAATTTAATGCGCTCTAGTTTGACCATGGAAAAAGTAAATGTTTGGACAACATAAAATTTATAATAGAATAAAAATATAAGAATATAAAACGAAATAGGTTAATTTAAGTATTTTTTGGTAAGTGAGGGCGAATTAGAGTAAATTCTCGTAAAATAAGATAAATTTAAGCGAATGAATATAAATTCTTTTAAAATTGGATAATTTGAATTTTACAGAGATAAATTCTAGTAAATTGAACAATTTATTTAAAAGGCTTAGACGTTTTGGTTCTGCAGCCAAAACAAATAATCAGTTTTAACTAATATATTATTAGATGCTAAAATAACTGGTTCATTTGCATTTTTAGAATTGTATTTCTGAAACATAACCTGATTTAGACCAGTCTTCTTATGACTATTTGAGAAAGTTAAAATCCTTACCTGCAATTCCATGTATTTGGAAATTTCAGCAAAATATTTAAAACGCGAAGTATTGTTTGAAATGTAACCTCCAAGAAACGCTGTTTCGATAATTGTAAACGGAATATTTTCGCTTGCACTTTATTGATTCATACTTTTCGCAGCCTACGACAACTAACCGAAACAAAGACTTCTGGGCGTCTGATAATTGAAATTCGAATCGTTCACGAGAAACGGTGCATAAAATCAATTTCAAATTTTAATTTAAAATATCACGCTATTTAAAATGAGTCAAACCAATGCAAAAGACTATTTGGGGTTCTCTATTATAAATAGAAGCAAAGCTTCAAGCATAAAATACCAAATAGGTGCGCACACCTTGTTAGATTAGGTTTGTTTTAACGCTACAAGGTTTACGCATGAGAGTAAATTGAAAAATTAGAACAGAACAATACGTACGCTACCTTCAGGTGCATTCTACCGTGGGAATTTTACTAGGAAGGGATAATATTTTTTAATTATAAATAAAATATCTGTTATTTTTAAAATACCAACGAAATATCGGCTACATATGAAACCGCTATTAAGAATAACTGGTAGGCCCTTCTTATTTAAGGGGTCAGTGCGATTTCCTATGGCTAAAATTAATACAGCCGAGCGCAAGAGAATCAATAGTCGGGTCGCTAAAAATTTTAAGACTTTATTTTAAGCGATTTTCATGCCCAAGATTCAGTATTGTGGATGCCTAGCGGGATTATTCTTACTATCAAAAATTATTGTCTGGAAGTACTACAATGAATATTAATGTATCAGCGTTGGTGTACAGTACAGAGATATCCATACGGATTTGTTGCTACTGTCAACTTTAGCGAGAAACGTATTAGAATCCCGTCATTTAACGAAAGTTAGTCGACTGTAGATAAGAAGCTTCGTACTGTAATAACTTAGTGTACCATTTTTGACATGGAAGGCCAACTGATCAGCTCGTAGCCAGTTTCCCGGAAAAATACAAAAATCAAATTTTGTCCGTCTTCGAGTTAATGTTGTTTTTCGCACTTTACTCAAGAAATAAAAAACCATTTCTTATGGGAACTTTATTTAAATCTCATTATTTATACGTAATTAAGTATTTTTTAAGTTAAAATTATCATTATTGTAATTAATTTACTTGCAGTTGAATAGTAATTAACATTTAACCGTTAAGCCTTTGCTTCGTAGGGAAAATTAGCCGGTAGAACCCGATTATATATTCTAGGTTAAAATAACGTATTTAGTAGTACCAGAAAGAATTTTGTGGAAAGTGAAATTTAGTTGGAAGTTAATTTTGTTTTATCTCTTCCATAAGTTTTTTTTACCCAGCTGATTTTTTACAGAGATAAAAAAATTAATAATTGAATTTTGATTTCGGTGTATTAATCTAGCATTGTGTAAATAATTTTGGGAATTTAAATTACAGTAATGAAGTATGATAAATATTTGAATAATTTGTCATAACAATAAACGTTTTGGGCATTCAAACTTAATCCTCTATGTAAATGTGTCGTTATTATTCAAAAGCTTAAAGAGCGAGTAGACTGAAATTATTGTTATTTGAGGATCGGTAGTGTACGAGCCATACCGTTGTAAGGTAGTACAGCCAGAACAGGACTGGAGACCCACCATTCAAGTACTGTTGATAAATGTGCTTACTTACACTAAGCGCATTAGAATTTTTTTTAGTTTTTTAATATAATATATATTCATATTAATTGCCTTTGTGGCTATTTTCATTTACAATGTCTGTGTACTGTACGTACGTGAAAGATTTACCAAAATTAGCATATTTCACTTGCTTACTAGAACCAGTTATACACCTATTATCTTGTTATCTAAGTATTAATGGGAAATTAAAACTCAATTTGACATAACCAATTATCATCATTATTTCAAAATGTTAAGTAAAATATTTAAGATAATATTCAATATTTTAAATTACATTAAAAAATATAATAATGTCTGTTCAAAATATATTTAAAAATAAAACCTATTTATTTCAATTATAAATTTTAGGCAAAATAAGCCCTGTGAGGCAGGGCAAAGGGACAGCTATTAAATAAAAAATGCTTTTATCAAAGCAGTTGGAAGGTTGCTTTAAGGGGTAGTTCGGATCAATGAAGGCACAGATATTGGAAATGTTTTAGAATTAAAGAGTTATTTTTTTGAATTATTTTAAAAAGCAAAATATATTTCTAAAATAATTTCCACAAATTTTTTCTCACCTTTTATATATTTTAAAACCCTTTCCTTAAATTTGAGCCTTGAAACTGTAACAGTAAACTGAGAAAATTTTCAATTGTAAAGGATTACGTGTAAAATTACAGCATTTAAATTGCTGAAACTCATTATAGAAACTAAACTAGTAAAAAAGTCATCAATAAAAGAGATTTGCAATCAATTTAATCAAGAAAGTTATTAAAGTTAACAGAAAATTTGGGTGCAGCTATAGAGCCTCTATTTTCACCATCAACAGATGATATTCTCTACCTAAAGAGAGAGCCTGCAAGTGCAAAGAGAGCGATGTGTCTTGTCCTTTAGCTTAGAAAAGATAAGTCGTGAATTTTCTTTTATTAGAGAGACTTTTAAGAGACCCTCTAGTCAATTTAAAATACGTAATTCAGTTGCCATACATTGTGAACCCAAAGTTACGACTGAATGACTTATATTCAACAAGGTCGTTCTTGAAAGTCCCTTTAACAATTCAAACCAGCTACTGCAGTGAAACTACACACATTTCATCAGGCCTTTCTAGAAAGAAATGTGGTCATTTTAATGTAACACTAATGTCACTCTTTTTTACTACCAGCGGGTACTTGACTTGTGAGGATCTTCAGTTTTTCATGATGCATGCCAAATTTAAATACTGATGTATAATTCTATTTTAAACCAGAAGTTTAAAATAATAAGTGCAGACGTAAATAGATAGAATTTAGTACATGTCTGTTTTATAAATTCATTAAGAGAATTAGCTTACATAGAAAGTTGTAAACTCCTTTGACCGTTTAATTTCATAGGAATTTATACAAAATTTTCATTTAACATATAAAACAACATATTAATTAAGCTTATAATATTTTGCGAGTAGTAGTTTGAAACATAAAACTGCAGAATCCAGTTACGACAACATAGCAGACGTCTATACAGGGCTTCCACATTTGATATCTAAAATTTTCCTCTTGCCATAATTTAATTAAATGAAAAAATCCTGTTTTTCACGTTTTGACCTAGAAATTTCCATTTTGTATCCCTCGCTCTTAATACTAATTTATATAGATATTCAGATTAATTCTGAAAATGAATCCAAATTTAAGGTTTTATTTATTACAAAATTACTTACATTTATTATTTAATTATTTTAGATATTTAGATCGTGACTTTCATTACTTTTATAATGACCCTTTATTAAATTTCCATCGTTTTCCCCGTTTTCCCTCCTAAATTGCATTATTCCCTTTTAGCGTTTTTAAAGGTTGAAGAATTCAGGAAAAAGGAAAAATTCCCCGCATATGGAAGCACTGCGTCTATAGCATTGAAAATCAATGCCAGAAATAAGCGTTTCCAAAATATGGTGCCTTGTCAAGCAACATAACACCCACAGCCCTATTTTATATCCATGGCGGCCGATTTTAAAATTCATTTTACATATTTCCATTAGAATATACATAATTCTGAATAAACACGCGTACTCCTTTACAATTTAAAATTTTCTCAGTTTACTGTTACAGTTTCAAGGCTCAAATTTAAGGAAAGGGTTTTAAAATATATAAAAGGTGAGAAAAAATTTATGGAAATTATTTTAGAAATATATTTTGCTTTTTAAAATAATTCCAAAAAATAACTCTTTAATTCTAAAACATTTCCAATATCTGTGCCTTCATTGATCCGGACTACCCCTTAAATTAACCTTCCAACTACTTTGATAAAAGCATTTTTTATTTAATTTGTACATCTCAGGTTAGAGCTCCGTGGTTAGCAAATACTGCCCCTCATAAATTATTATTTATAGTTTTTATATTATCATTGAAAAACGAGTAAAGCTGCTTTAATTAGCACCAAAAATATGAACACTTCTCAGCCATTGGTGCAGCTTCTTTGTTACGACTGAAATGGGGTGGCTTAGGGGTCAACACTTCCACCTCGCAGCAAGAGGATCCCAGTTCGTGTTATGTTATGATGCCGGCATAATAAATATTATCAAGCGTCGGTCAAAAGACGGTTTATTAAAAGAACATTAAAATCATATTAACAGAACATTAGTGCGAGGACGATGTTTGATACCTGGAATATTAACTGGGAAGAAGTTAAGGGCCTAAGCAAAACATCGCCTGACAGGCTGAGAGATATATATATATATACATATATATATATATATATATATATATATATATATATATACACCGGTCAACACCGTTGCTGAATAAACAAATTATATTTTTAGTTCTTAACACTAGCGTGATAACACATCTTTCCCAGAAATTTTTGAAAGTTAAAATTATACAATATTATTTCAAAACTGCAAAAGCTTCAGTGGTATTACTACGCGACCATATCTTATAGTTATCGGGAATGGCGCTGGTGTTCTAGGTTGGAGATTGGGACTCTCCAACTCTGGACTGGGATACGTACTCTAGACTGCATCAGAATTGACCTGTGGCTGCATTGCGCTGGTGCCTTCGGGTGATAACGGTGTCGGATCATAAGAATCTGAAACCAGCTCTGGTAACGGAACAATATGATACCGATTCCGTTGAATTGCTCCATTTGACAGGGTTACGAAGAAAGACCTCTGCCGATCTGCTCGCTTGACGTGTTGGGATGTGGTAAATAAAGGTGTTTTCTCAAGATATCCTGCGGCGATAAACGCCAAGCGATAAATTGTTTTAGTACAAGAAATAATTCGTTTTCTTGAAAGTTTTACATGTGTATAGTCAGTGAACCTAGAATCTTGGATTAATAACAGTGTTAAATGGATATATCATTCTACAGTAAACGCGTGTGATGCGCATTTGCGAGGGTTAAGAAATGAAAACCCGACGATTTGTTTGCGTCGAAAGTCGTTTTAAATCCGTTTCCGTACATTACGGATTCTGCTCTTGCGATCGGGTTTTGAAAATAACGGTGGTTAGGTTTAACGACTTGGTTCTTCCCACATAATCTCTACAAGTCAATTTACTGGATTTAAACGAATAAGTTTAAAATTATAAGATAAATTCGCTGTACCATATGTGGATAATAACAATAAGTGAAACAATATATAACATTCCCATAGAAAATGCTCAATGAATGTTTGTTTCAATACAAACCACACAAAAACAGACGGTCCCGAATTATATTTTAAGTTGAAAGTTGCTATTAATACTTGGAATTTAGATGTGACTTGGATTTCTATCGAGGATAGTGTCCCTTATGAAAGTAGTATTGACGATGAATTTTTTTGTTACACAAAATGACATTGGCATTTTTCGCGTCTTATTCTCGAAAAACTTATCGTTGATTTTATCGTAAGAAAGTTCATTGGTTAAGTCACCTTCAATACTTAAAACCAAGAGTGAGTTTAGTCGTATTTCTGTCGTGTTGGTTCTGAGGTGGTTTTTAACTGCCACGCATAACACAATTCGAAGGGCTATATCAATATTTGGAAATACATTTTCTAAGGAACTTTTACGAAGGTAATAAGTTCATGTCAGAATTTGTGTCCGGACAGTACGTGATTGTAAAGATTTTGTTTTTTAAATGTGTACATTCCTGTTCAAATCTCTTTTCTAATTCTTCTGTGTAATCTTCAATCAACACTTTGGCACACATTTTTTTTTATTTTCAAGCAATCCATGGTCATACTGTGAAGTTTTAACAAGAATCCAAACTTATTCTCTAGCTCTTCATAAGCAACTATTCTTTTCTTTAATTTGGTAGAGTCTATCAAAAGTAACCAAATAAACTTCTCGTCGGAACCAATCACGTTCACTAGTTACGAATAAACTAGTGAACGTGATGTGTTCCCACGAGAAATTTCTTCTATACTAGAGTCATCTCTTACTTCATCGAACAATGCTTTTCATTTGCGTTTTCTTCTCTGTGTGTATGTTTCTTTAACCACCATAAGCATTGCTTTTGATTTGGACTCTTCAAAACTATAACGGGAGGTTTCTAAATAAGCTTAGAGTAATTGTAGTAGCTTTCCGGAAATATGTTAATTTCTACACTTTGCAGTTGTTTGTTCCCTGAGCAGAATTTCTCCATCACGTTAGACCATAAAATCAGCCAAACTCCAACTTCCAATGTTTGGAACTTTTTTACGATTGCTCGAGCTTCCGTTATGGTAGTTAATTTTTCAGTTCGGTCCTCAGAAATAGAATGCAAAGAGGACATAATTTCAATAAACGACTTTACAATGGCTTCACACACTTCAATGCGAGCAGCCCAACGCGTTTCTGATAAGGATTTAACAACTGTTGTTCCTGGTTTCGACGATTAAGTTAGTAATTTCCACCTTCGAGTTGATGCAGAAAAAAATTCTATCAATCTTGAACGAGGTTAGAAAAAAATTATCTGACTAGGTGCAGCATTCTACAGCGTTAAAGCCCACAAGATAAAGTCAATGGGCAGAGAAAGGCACATACATAGCGTTCGTACTATGTTTCTTAATTCTAGCTTGACGACCTCTTTAAACATGTTTGCAGCATTGTCATAGCTTTGCTCTCTACAAATTTTGATGTCAATTGATCATTTCTTTAGGAAGGACTATATGACAATTTCTAGTTTTTCGGCTTTATACCCTGAATTAGGTATAAATCCAAACAAAATTGGTTGAACATAGCGAATAATGATAGTTAACTGGTCAATATGAAAAATTTTGGAGTTGAGTCCACTACTATCGAGAAATATTTTCCATCTTCGATTTGACGAACTATTTCGTTGGAAACTTTATCTCCATCAGCAATATAAATTCATCACACGTGTTGTGTATTAAGTATGACACTTTACCTTTCCCAATTCCGCTGTATTTCGAAATATGTTGTGATAAAAACGGGTTGAAATGTGCAATTGCCATTGTGAAGCGATTCAAATCTATGAGCGTACGTGTCCTCTAAAAGGCAACCCACGAGCAGAGATAAATTTTATAACCGCAACTAACCTTTTTAAGATATCACGCCAATATTGTATTTGTTTATCACGTTGCAAAAACAAAGACTTTGATCTACTCGTTAATTCACATGGCTATGTGCCACAAAAGCAAGAGAAGCCGATGAATTACATTTTGAAGTTTCGTGTTTACTCAGTCTAAAACTTTCAGTCATTAAATACGGATTGAGTTAGGAGTTAGCCAATGTTTCTGTTTTCGTTGCAGTCGAAAAAAGGCAGCAATACGGGCAAAAATACAGATCCCGTAGACGGATAATAGATTATTCAATGGCGATGTTTGATTTCCTTGTTCTTTAGTTTGCTTTTGAATAGACTAGTCATTAAATAACTCTTACCTTCGTTATATTATTGATCGAAATTTCGAAAGTTATCACTTATATTTTGTTCAAAGCCGTGGCGAGCTTCATATTCACGTGTGCTATCATTTATTTCTAATTTGGCAGGGTCACTGCTACAAACCAAATCATCCTCAGTTTCAATATGGGTTTCTAGTTAATTTTCCCCCGAATTTTGCGACTTCAATTTAATGAAATTATTTAATTTAATTTTAACATCGAACTAAAATTATAAAAGGCCAAATATATTGGTTACTAATAATTCCGTCGTCACAAATTACTTACGTCAGTTCAGTTTGGCATTGTTCGGACGTAAGAACATGAGCATATCAGAATCAAATCGCAGACAGTGAGGCTAAAGCCAAAGGTTCTTCGCTTACTATTTTCCTAAAAAACTAATTAATTTTTGGTTTTCTACTAGCTTTAGATTTATAGCCTTGGCACGTTTTCGGTTTTCGGCTCAGCTGCATTTTCTTTTAAAACCATTTTCACTGTTTTCATCAACATTCACTGCTAATGAAATGCCTAGAGAGGCTAGATTCGTAATACAGCATTTAAACTAATGCCCAAGCTTTAAACTCACCGGCTTCAACAAAAAACCACGATATTTACTTGAAGGAATAGAGCGAGCCACTACTTCACAAGGCGTCACTGTCAATATCACAAGGACACAGGTTAACAGTTAACACAATTTGACTGGATAAAGTAAAACTGATTATGGTTCTTTAACGATTATACAATACTTAAGTTTTACAACTGATCCCATGCATTATACTTGTATTTTCGTTTATAAGTTAGTTTTTAGTATTGTTTAACCATAAAATATGTTTATTTTTTCGTCACGTACCCATTTGGTCCAAATGTTATAACTATCAAACATTTCATTGGGACACATGGTCTTATTTGAACCAATAATAGCGAGGGGTCCGCCACTTAAGAAAAAAGCGTACAAGATTCAAGATCAAGGAATCTTAGAGTTGATTCTCGTTGATTCTCGTTGATTCTCGTTGATTCCAAAAATCATTTATTCCATTTGATTCCGTGATTCTGCCTTGATTCCATGATTCCATTCTGATTGTTTCGTAATCCAAATTGATTAAATGATTTCACCTTTGATTCCGTGGATTCATTAAAAAAAACGTTGATTCTGGCCAGTGACGGAAACAGTGGGTGTAATAATCATCAAGTCACATGGCGGGGGCACGCCCTCCCCTTGTTGTGAACCGCGCTTGGTGCTGGGCCGCCCCGTGCCCCCTTATGTATCCGCCACTGATTCTGCTTAATTTTAGGATTCCAAATTATCATAATTTTGCGTAAATTCCGTATTTCCTCATTGATCAATCATACTCTTATTTTATTCTTATTAAGGTTATTCCTTTGTTTAAATTTAAAGGTAATAGGAAATGCGATATTTTGCATTTCAAGGGATCCGCTTCCTACCTTGCAGCATTTGAAATTATCAGTCTGTTAATGATGTTTTGTATCCCTCCACCAGCATCAGCGTTCACTACATGTATGTATTCCCACTATACCCAACTTTTACTGTTTTCTCCAAATTAGGTTGCACATCCCTTTAAAATGTTACTACCTAAAATAAAACGTGGGGTCAAACTTCATTTGTCTACATATAATAATCGTATCTTCGTATACCCTACGGAATATCAAAATGTATTAATATGACCAAAATTGCGCCCTGTACTGGTGTAGAGCCGGGAGTAGTGGCGTACTCCTGTAATCCCAAGCGTCTGGGAGGCAGAGTTTGTGGATGGCCGTTTGAGGAAGACCACTAATCCCCCAACGGGTAGTCGGAATACCTCCGCCACGGGTGTCCCCACCCCTGTCCCCACGTATCCCCCCGTTGGCGTGGTCGTTACACATATCTCGCCCTGATTATTCAACTGGACGCGAGGACTAAATTGTCCCACACGTCACAATCGACTAAAAAAAGACAATCAACTAAATTCTATAGATGAAAAATAAATGCAAAATAACGGTATAATAACTAAGTACAATAAGACTACAATCTGTGAAAAACTGTACTACCAAGTGTGAAATTTGTTTTTAAAAAAATTCCGAAACTCAACATTAGATTGTTTGGCTTCAGCAACCCAAAAATTAATACAAATCCTTAATTTCAATTGATTTCGAAGTGATATCCCCTATGCGATAATCGTACCTAATCGGACCATGAATTGTCCCTCACATTATCAACACATTCAATAAACGAAATAAAATATGAAAAATAACCAATAACAAAATATATACGATTGCCTACCAAAAGAGCTTGACCTTTTCTATTCGTAGATTCTCTAAAATAGGTTCTAAGCCCATTTAACGCCAAAATTCCACTATTTCCTTATTTGTTTCGTATTACAATTAGCGTTAGCCATCATTTAACGATAGTAATCGGGTTAAAAATATTATTTTTTAATGTCATAAAGCAATACACGATTTTTCAAGACGATTTTATTTTACATTAAGTTCATATAAACCGTAAAAATTGAGAGTGGAATATTTCTTATATCATTTGGAAGGTTAATTAACGTTCAATTATCGCCAACTTTACATTAATTTCAATGGGAGCGGGTAAAATATTTTAACCATGATACGTGTGATCGCGCCACGAGAGGCGTTGCGTTTCATTTTCGTTTGAAACCGACAAAGCCTAACTATCATAAATTTTAAAATTGTTCCTTGCTAAAATTTGTTAAATTTTAAACACTAGTAAAAAGTACTGCTACTCCATGGCTTTAAAATGTTCAAGTTTTTTAGGAATTTGAAATTTGTTTTAAGAACCAAATTTTTGAAAAAAGGGACCAAACGAAAAAAAATGGATGTTTATTTTACCCTAATCCCAAAATTGTCTTAGTTTATTATCTCAGAAACTAAGCTGGTTATAAAAGAATTTAGTTTTTTGCTATGAAAGTTTCACAAACCTGCCCTTGATCAAAGTATGAAAATATTTTAAGTCTATGGTGCTATTCCTATAAGTATGTAAAATAGGGTACAATAGGAGTAGGAGTGTCCACAATCATCAAGGGTTTTTCAATGTACAGGTAGAAAGGGGGTCGGCACCGGAAGTCCCCGCTTCCTTCCCCCCCTATGTGTAAACTAGGTCACTTCCGGCAGGTGGCGACATTGTGGGCGTGGCCACGGGTGTCAGGTTACTCCCGCCAGGTGGCGCGCGCGCTGATTGGCTGGCGCGGGGACCACGTGGTAACTACGCGGCGCGGGAACCACGTGGTTACTACGCGACGCGGATACTGCGCGCTAATTGGCTGGCGCGAAATTATTGAAAATGGCGCTGATTGGCTGGTATTTTGGCGCGAAAAGGGGTCAGTACTCCTTTAAAGGAATTCCCAGGTTGGCTATACTCGGGCATTGTTAAAGTGGTGACAGGTTTGATTGATTACGAGCAGGTGTTATTCGGCGTAGAAATAACTGAGCGGCGCAAATACCTTTAGTGACAATACCGAGAGAATCACCTATTAATTATGTCATCGAATTATTACGTCGAAAATTTACGTGATTTGGCCGCCATCTTTAATGTCGCATATTCAAACGGGTTCTGTAGGGTGGCCATATTTGTTATTTTTTTAGGAAATTTACCATATTTACGTCAATTTTTTAACGCTTTTTAAACAAGTTGTTCCTAACGGATTTCTATATCGTTACGTACCTAGATGGCTTGAACTTGATTATTATGACATATGTATCATATATTACCGTCACTTAACTTTTAATAACGACGCGCGGGAAGAAATAAGGGAGTGGATATTTCAAGTTTTTTTAAACATAGTCAGTACGCGAATAACGGGGTAAAGATTGTATATCCTGCCATCCGTTGGGGTCATCTCGCGTAAACATGTGTTAAAAAGGGGAATTACATATCTAGGCATTACAAGAACTCGCGTTTCGGCGTGTGTAACACGTTTTCCCTAGATGGTTCGATAAAAAAGCCGGGTCACGTGATCATATGATTTACGATTATGGAAAGGGGTCTTCCATAAAGATTACATTATAACATTTGTCAATCATGCATTTTTTAGGTCGCTATCAAGTTTCAATATTTTGTTCGCGTATTGAATATACATAATAGTATTAAGAACTTTTTAATTTATATTGAATACATTGCCACTATACGAAATATTTACATAAATCAAAAAAGGTCGGTTCGCGCTCATGAAATTTAAATAAACGTTAATAATGCGGTAAAAAGCTAAGCCTAACAAATTTAAGAAATACTTTGTCGTCAAAACTACTGTTACACTTTTTGTTATAATCTCCCGCGTATTGACTTAATAATAATGGTATTTTATAGCGTTATATGAAATAACGGGCGGAAATAACTTACTTATGAGTTTAAGGTGAATCCTACGCAGCAAGAATTACATTTGTATAATAACCAACAAAACATTTACTAATAAAAAAATTATAAACTGAAAATGTTTTTGAAATATATTACGTCATTTAAACAATGACCAATCAAATCCCTTACGTCAAATGGACAATGTAATAGTATTATGTAAATTTATAACGCTACCAAGTAAAAACGGTTTTAAATGTGCGGTAGATGGCCAAGTCAAACAGCGATTTATAGTCCTCCTGTATTAATCCATATTATAAATATAACTCTTAAAATATAACTTAACATTTTTAAATACAAAAGTAAATTAATTAAAAAACGCAGCCGATACATTTAAGCGATCATACAAAATAGTAAGAAATCAATTTCATTACACGAAACATTTGTTTGATTTATAATACATTTTAACGGTCTGCTACGTTTTGCATTCTGTGATGTTAATATGTTTGGGTTTTAGTTCTTTAACAATTAAACTACTTTACATCTAAAAAACCAATGTGTTGCTTATTTGAATAAAATTGATAATAAAACTTTTTTACAAAACTCAAAAATGAATAACACAATGTTATAAAATAATTTTCAACTCTGAACCTGAAATTAAATATGTTTGTCAAATTGTTATCACTTTTTTTAAATTATCTTACATCCTTCTAAGTTTAAAATAAAAAACTCTGATTTAAATTTAAGACTTTATTTTACAACATTTGTTGTTGACACAAAGGAACTATCGTTAATAACATTTAACACGCTATCAATAAAAACCACTAACTCGTCTATCGCCTTTAAGAATCCAGTTGTTGCGGCTCGTTCCAAAAGAATTTCGTGAGAATTATGCTCTTTTTGAAAATATCTCATTCTTTGTGCATTCAAATCCATTTCAAGTTGACGATTAATTTTTTTCAATTCTTTATTTATATGTTTAATCAGTTCATAGTCCTTGTTTTCTTTATAAGTCATTATTTCACAACAAAAACAAAGCGAAACTAGTTTGTATAAAACGCGATGTGGTTAGTTCAGTACAGGTCGAACACAAAGGAATCTGATTACCGCTAACTATCTCTCCACGCCGTTAGCGCTCCTCTGATTACCGCGAACTATATCTCTCTCCACGGCGTTAGCGCTCCTTTAAAGGAATGCTTTTCTCCGCGTTTATCTCCATTTTTAACGCTGTGATTTATTTAGAACAGGTGTTGATCGGAGAATCCCCCGTTGCTATGGTGACCTCGGCGCGACGTTTATTTGAGTATCAACAAACTTAGCAAATACCTATAGATTGTTTCAATGTTCAATTCGTTAACCTCGCATGGTTTAAAAGTTCTCCACTTAAATATACGAAGTTTGAGAAAAAAACTTTGACCAATTTTGTGTTTATTTAGAATCAATTAACATATCAAATTATGGAAAATAATGAGTTCAAAACAAATGGTTATAATTACTGTTTTACAAAAATGTGTTAAAACCGAAACGGTGGCATAGTTATTTCCGTAATAAATGATTTAAGTTTAGTTGAGAGTGTATTTACGATAGCCGAAGCAACTATCAAAAGTATCGACGTCAAATTACCTAATAATAAAATTTACAGGATTATAGGATGTTACCGAGTAACAGTGCTCTAGAATTTATTAGTGATATGAATTCCAAATTGCCTTATTATACGAATATTGAAAATGTAATTTGGGCTGGAGATATAGATATAGATCTTTTATTGCCACGCGAGAAAATAGTTACTGAGTACCTAAACGTACTACACGAAAACGGCTTTTTTCCATGTATAAATAACCCTACTCGAGTAACTTCCACTACTAAAACGAGTATTGACCACTTTTCATTAAGCAAAACGTAAAAAATGAAGAGTTATCCACTACTCATATAGTTAATATTTATATTGGTGTCCCTAACATACGCGAAACAAATAAACTGAATAATTCAAAAGAAGTTATCGAAATTGATTATGAAATTTTAACCAAAAATATCGGAAAAGAAACGTGGAACTCAGTTTTTGAAGAAAACGACCCTAATGAAGCCTCGAAACTATTTGTTGATGTATTAAAAAACCTATTGATCTAACGTCATATTTCTTTCTCTCATAAAAATAAATAAAACCTTGGATAACAAATTCAATAATTGTATCGATAAGGAAAAGAGATGCATTAGCTAAGCGTATTAAAAAAGAACCATTTAACGTTGCATTAAAAAATTATTATATAATTGCCCTTCTTAGTAACATTTCTAAAATATTTGAAAAAGTTATAAAAAATCAGTTAATTAACTTCCTGGAGAGCTCAAAATATTTATCGAAAAATCAATACGGTTTTAGAAAAGGTCTATTTTTGAGCTAACAGAAATGCTATATAAAACTATTGATCAAAATGTAAAATCTATTGGCGTGTTTTTGGACTTAAAAAAGACATTCGATACTGTCTCCCACCCTATATTAATACAGAAATTAGAAAAATCTGGTATACGTGGAATTGTATTAGATTGGTTTAGAAGTTATTTACTCGAGAGATATACAATAGTTAAAATAAATAATACCATAAGTAACTCACTATTAATTAAATTTGGTATACCTCAAGGTACAATGATTGGCCCGATATTGTTTTTAATATACATAAATAATTTATGTAACATCGAAATTGATGAGAAACTCGCATCGTTTGTGTGGTCAATACTCGTTTTAGTAGTGGAAGTTACTCGAGTAGGGTTATTTATACATGGAAAAAAGCCGTTTTCGTGTAGTACGTTTAGGTACTCAGTAACTATTTTCTCGCGTGGCAATAAAAGATCTATATCTATATCTCCAGCCCAAATTACATTTTCAATATTCGTATAATAAGCCAATTTGGAATTCATATCACTAATAAATTCTAGAGCACTGTTACTCGGTAACATCCTATAATCCTGTAAATTTTATTATTAGGTAATTTGACGTCGATACTTTTGATAGTTGCTTCGGCTATCGTAAATACACTCTCAACTAAACTTAAATCATTTATTACGGAAATAACTATGCCACCGTTTCGGTTTTAACACATTTTTGTAAAACAGTATTTATAACCATTTGTTTTGAACTCATTATTTTCCATAATTTGATATGTTAATTGATTCTAAATAAACACAAAATTGGTCAAAGTTTTTTTCTCAAACTTCGTATATTTAAGTGGAGAACTTTTAAACCATGCGAGGTTAACGAATTGAACATTAAAACAATCTATAGGTATTTGCTAAGTTTGTTGATACTCAAATAAACGTCGCGCCGAGGTCACCATAGCAACGGGGGATTCTCCGCTCAACACCTGTTCTAAATAAATCACAGCGTTAAAAATGGAGATAAACGCGGAGAAAAGCATTCCTTTAAAGGAGCGCTAACGCCGTGGAGAGAGATATAGTTCGCGGTAATCAGAGGAGCGCTAACGGCGTGGAGAGATAGTTAGCGGTAATCAGATTCCTTTGTGTTCGACCTGTACTGAACTAACCACATCGCGTTTTATACAAACTAGTTTCGCTTTGTTTTTGTTGTGAAATAATGACTTATAAAGAAAACAAGGACTATGAACTGATTAAACATATAAATAAAGAATTGAAAAAAATTAATCGTCAACTTGAAATGGATTTGAATGCACAAAGAATGAGATATTTTCAAAAAGAGCATAATTCTCACGAAATTCTTTTGGAACGAGCCGCAACAACTGGATTCTTAAAGGCGATAGACGAGTTAGTGGTTTTTATTGATAGCGTGTTAAATGTTATTAACGATAGTTCCTTTGTGTCAACAACAAATGTTGTAAAATAAAGTCTTAAATTTAAATCAGAGTTTTTTATTTTAAACTTAGAAGGATGTAAGATAATTTAAAAAAAAGTGATAACAATTTGACAAACATATTTAATTTCAGGTTCAGAGTTGAAAATTATTTTATAACATTGTATTATTCATTTTTGAGTTTTGTAAAAAAGTTTTATTATCAATTTTATTCAAATAAGCAACACATTGGTTTTTTAGATGTAAAGTAGTTTAATTGTTAAAGAACTAAAACCCAAACATATTAACATCACAGAATGCAAAACGTAGCAGACCGTTAAAATGTATTATAAATCAAACAAATGTTTCGTGTAATGAAATTGATTTCTTACTATTTTGTATGATCGCTTAAATGTATCGGCTGCGTTTTTTAATTAATTTACTTTTGTATTTAAAAATGTTAAGTTATATTTTAAGAGTTATATTTATAATATGGATTAATACAGGAGGACTATAAATCGCTGTTTGACTTGGCCATCTACCGCACATTTAAAACCGTTTTTACTTGGTAGCGTTATAAATTTACATAATACTATTACATTGTCCATTTGACGTAAGGGATTTGATTGGTCATTGTTTAAATGACGTAATATATTTCAAAAACATTTTCAGTTTATAATTTTTTTATTAGTAAATGTTTTGTTGGTTATTATACAAATGTAATTCTTGCTGCGTAGGATTCACCTTAAACTCATAAGTAAGTTATTTCCGCCCGTTATTTCATATAACGCTATAAAATACCATTATTATTAAGTCAATACGCGGGAGATTATAACAAAAAGTGTAACAGTAGTTTTGACGACAAAGTATTTCTTAAATTTGTTAGGCTTAGCTTTTTACCGCATTATTAACGTTTATTTAAATTTCATGAGCGCGAACCGACCTTTTTTGATTTATGTAAATATTTCGTATAGTGGCAATGTATTCAATATAAATTAAAAAGTTCTTAATACTATTATGTATATTCAATACGCGAACAAAATATTGAAACTTGATAGCGACCTAAAAAATGCATGATTGACAAATGTTATAATGTAATCTTTATGGAAGACCCCTTTCCATAATCGTAAATCAGATGATCACGTGACCCGGCTTTTTTATACATATTAAAAAAATTGGTATATTTACTGTTACAATTGTAAGTCGGAAAATTTTCTGGAAAATGACCAAGGCCTTTTCCGGAAAATTTTCCGTATTATTCCAAAAAAAAAATAAAAAAGTTTTAATTTCGTAATTTGTCTAATATTATAAATATTTTCTTTTATGACCATGGTTGACTAAATTAATAATTATTAAAAACAAAAGATCTGCTACTTCATGGTTTATTTCAATTAAAATCACTCAATCGATTGTAAGACGTGGCTGAAGTAGGACCTCGGTCCGAAAGCTCCCGAGAAGGAGTTGTTTAAGGTGTTTCCCTCGAGATCTTCGGCTTCCCCTTCCATAAAAACTAGTTGAGGTTAACGGTAATAGTTAGTTTAGGGAGCTGTTGGCTCGCGTGGCATGAAGGGCTTGCCACCACCCTCCTACGCATTGTAACCCGGCCACCTGAATTAATGGCTTTAAAAGTCACTTGATGAAATAGACCATGGGTATTAGCCTAGCTGATTATATATATGAATGTTAAAAAGTAAAAAAAAAAGTTTATTATTGTACATGTAGGTGTTTTTCTCGAAAAGGCGGAAAAGCAATATTTTAGAGTGACGCCTGAAAGGTGAAATCTTCCCATAAATATTCCCAGAGAGAAGTTTACTACTAGCTACCGTTATCATTCAAGCATATAGGCAGTGAAACAAAGACCCCTTAAACAAATTTAAATTTAGTGTAAATCTAAGAATGTTTATTTTTGTCTTTCGGTCTATGCACTTGTAGTTCCCTTGAATAGCTGTTCCGATATTGGTTTTTTTTTTGTACTCAAGAAATTATGAACAGCCTTTGTATTTTATTTCACAAGTTGGCAAGCCAAAATATACCTCTCCTCGGAAGAATTGTCCCTAGTGGTATTAATTTCTCGAGACGACCCTTAAAGATATCTCTGCAAGTTATTTACTAAAAACGTAATCCCGGTTCAATCCCACCAGGTATAAAATTTTAATTTTAATTAAAATAATAGACGAAACAACCGAGTTTAATTTATTCACAATAATATAAATTAAGTAGTTACAACAGCGAGTTAGACGTACTAAAACAATGCACAATTGAATTTAATCCTATTTACAGAACCAGATTATCAGTTAAATATAATACGAAGCAAATTTTAATGAAAGAAATATCTACAGAGGGTATTTGTATTTTTCTCGCTTACGACATACTTGCCGCATCTTTAACGCTCATTTTATTTCCACACTCGCCCTTGATGAAGATACCGTAGAATAGCTATATTAGACATCTGGTAGTGGACGACTCGTAGACTTCCTGTTGACGTTGTGACACATACCGCATGAAAAAGACCAATACCGCCCAATTTCCAATATCATATAATGACTCGCACACCCATGAAATCAATGACTGCATTAGGAATCGTAGATGTCCAAATATCCACACCAATACAAAATGAATTAACAAGAAGCGAAAAACTTACCATTCACAAAGCACAGAAAGCCACTTGACTAAACGACAGCTCGTATATCAATAAATGACCGTAGACGGAATAGTTAGGGCTCTTTGTAAATAAAACAAACTAACCCAATTGATGAACTACATTAAACATCTTAATCAGTCGAGAAAACGTTTAAAATAAAGTACGAAGTAATGACGACCCAGTTAAAAACCAGACCAACATAAGTTATAAGGGCACGATGTATCCAACTCGATATTTTCTTCATAAATGAACTATTACCCTCGAAAACTAATACTCTAAGCACACAATAGATAAAAAAAGACTTAAAAAACGAAATAAATTACAAAAAACTAACAGGTTCTACCCTTTAAACATATTATCTGCTGATTGCGCTAAAACAAGATTTGACCTTTTTTGTTCCGTGACTCCCTATTCTCAGCTGTCTTAGTTTAAAAGAGCGCAGCTGTCATAATTGGCTTTGGAGTCGAAGTACTTTCACGCTCATTGCATAGAATTTACAAACGATGAAATGGAAGGCAAAGAAATGCATTAACTGTCATTCTTCTCTTTCCTCTCTCCAACTCATACAGTCGAAAAGTTTCTTCATTGCCAGTAATTCTATGCTTCGTACCTAAATTAAAATAAATTACTAGTAAAATGTGATTAAAATAACAAAAAATCTTACTTTTTAGCATCTTTCAAAAAGTAGAAAAACTATCAATCAGTAACCTAAAATCCCTGTTAAAGTTAGGCCTAAGAGATAACCCAAAAACAAAGCAGTACGCCATTCCACTTGCAAACCTTAAATACTTTACGCTTCGTACCTAGATCAACATTAATTATAACAAATAAAGTATTAATAATTTAAAAAATCTTTTGGCCGTCTTTCAAAACCCAGAAGAAACGATAAAAAACTATAATTGGGTAACACACAATCTCTGATAATTAGGCCTAAGCATTAACCGAAAATAGAAGAATTCAAAATTCCCAGCAATATAACCAACACAAAGATATTCGTAGAGATGGACTACACAGAGTGGGATATTCGCCTTAGATAATTTGTGTAGTTACAATTTAATTAGTGTTTGTTAACGTTAGCATATTCGAACAATAATAGCACAGGGTAGGGTTTAAATCCGCCCTACGAGTTTCTTTAATTTCTAAGCTGTCGACTTCTATTGTAAGCGAAACCAGTTAGAGGTTAGCCGCCAGTTGCTTTATAAGTAATAAATTGGGTTTTACATATCAATTTTTCCATTATATTACCTTTTTTACATTTATAACAATAGGTTGGTTTTACCTTACATTTTCATAGATTTTATATTAATTAATCAATTAGCTTTTTTGTTATGTAATTTTTTTGAGCTTTCGCAAGGCCTGTCGAACCAATTTGGTTCCTATTTTGAAATTTACATTAGAAATTACTCTGGATGAACTCAGAGCCTTCCTAACTAGTTTTAGACGGAGCTTGTGCGAATTCCTACCGTGCTCCTACTATTAGAATCAATAACCAAAGTATTAATGGGTATCTACGTATTGGTATTAAGTTAATTAACCTTACCAATTAGCCATGAATATTTTCTTCCACTTGAATAAAACTGCTGAAGGTATGTAAAAAACCTTTGGCATCCTAAAATATGCGAATTATGAGCAGTCAACGAAACACCATTTGACGACCAAAACTAATTCTTTAACGTAAGTTTCTGTCACTACAGCTCAAATCTTAAGCCTGAAGGTTAATCACATCTATTTGGAAAATAATCAATATATGTGGATAGAGCTTCTTAAGGCTACTATAAGCTTATCTGTAAGTTAGCGATTATATTACGTTGCTTATATCGACTCCTTTCGTAACGACCGCCTTAGAATTGCCAAATTCACCATAGCGACGATAACTTGTGAACAATTTCTTAACAACCATCGCAGAATATTGTCCTAGACTTATTTAAGGAAAATTTTAATTATTCGTTTTAGGTTCAAATTATTATTTTGCTATAGTTTAATAAACTGTTTAGGGATTTTGACATTTTTTGTTAAAACACAAATGGGGAATTTTAAAATAAATATTAAAGATTTTTGGAAATTTATGTTAAAGGTATAGTCAAATATTTCAAAATGAATCTTAGAGTTAAGTACTCAGTATATGATTATAAGATAAATATATTTGGGATACATACAAAAACCATTTAAAAAGAGTTTAGCCACAATAAAATTGGTTTACTATTTAACATCCAAATTTTTTTTGTTCGAAACTAATTTTAACCCAACTGTAATATCTCATACCTCGAAATTCACTTATCGTACATTAGAATATTTTGAAAATTAGCTGTCGTTTACTAAATAACCTTAACGATCAAATTTCAATAAAATCCAGAATAATAAACAGGTTTTGCGATTTATTTGGGAATGATCCCCGTAGAATTACCACGATCTTAATCATAAAGTGTGAGCAATATTTTATCTAATGAAAGAGTTTATCTTTGAAAGTTGTTGATCGATTCTAAGTGAGGATACGCGTTCGTATTAAAATGTGTCCCAGGTGTATTTTATGGACAAAGTTTCTTGATGTATTTTATGCGAATTTCATCAAGCTCTTCGTGGATACTTGCGTTAATGGTGTTTGAAGTTGGAAAAGACACAAACAGAAACCAATCATTAACGAAATAACTTTAGTTTTCTGATGAATTAAGTTAAAATATTTTCGTTTCGTTTCAACAAATGTCGTGCTAAGGCATTCATTTGTAAATCTCATATAATTTTCAAACCGAGAAACAAACTTACTGTTAGATATTTACAATCAGAGAACAGAAAAATAATATTTTTGGCAATTACTAATTTGACAGATATTTAGAGATAATTATCCTCATTGTGAAGCTTTTAAGTCAGATTTCTTAAACATTCATTTCGTTTGAAGGTATTGCAATCAAGGTACCACTTCTTTAGATCTAACGGCGTTCTGTGGGTTTTGTTCAATTGAATCAACTTAGAAATAGCTGATGAACAATTAAGTTGTAACGTAAGCCTTTTTGCTTAAAACATAAATTTCCGTTTCTCCCATAAAGAAAATTGACTGAGGCTATCTTTACAAATTAAGCGTTATTTTAGTTTCATCATGTAAATATAGAAGAAGTTTTTTTGAACAAAAATAATCAATGGAATTCCTAGTGTTACTCATAAAAAACATTCATTGACTCTGATTTTCGGTTATAAACGACGATAGAATAAACTGCGTTTTAGCAAATTATAATATAAAAATTAAACTTAAAGATATAATTAAAAATAATTTCTAATTGTCATTAAGTTCTTTCGAAAAGAACATTGGTAGCCTGCGAATGTAACGGTTTCATAATGGAAACATAACACGGTTAAAAAGATATCCCCAAAGAGATTTAAGATAGTGTCACGAATTTAGAAACAATTTCAAAATATTTTCAATATTTCAGTATTTCTTTCGCTCTTAATGACCCGTGCAACATGACTACACTCTACAGTGTATATAATGCCTCAGAAAATTTTTATATCCAAAGCCAAAGTAAATTTAAAATATCCTTTCCAACTGTAAGTAAATTTTCTTAAAAGTTATGTGTTGCATATACAGACGTTTGCAATTTAATCTTTGCGAGTTAGAATGGCATGTCTATTCATAAATAAGTTATATTTTTATTTTCAATTGACATTTTTCCTAACTAACAAGGGGTGTTAAAATAACTAACAGTCCTAAACCACGCATGTTAGATCCGGTTTTCTATAAGAAATCAAATTGCTGAAACGTGTTTTGAAGAGGATCAAACACAGTGGCGTAGCTAGAAATTCGTCAAGGGGGGTGAAAGTATACGAATGTTTAGAGGGGGGTCGAGAAGCTGGTGGAAATTTAGTTCAGTCAAAGGTAGGCCCAAGGGGGGGTTTGGACCCGGAACGCCCTCCCCCCTTTGTCTACGCCACTGATCAAACATCTAGTTTTTCAAGGTTTTAGCATTTGCTCCTAATTCAAAATCGTTTAGTCAACAAATTTTGAAATCTGAGAATTTCTAAGAAATTCATTATTTGCTACTCGTTTCAATCGCATGAAATTTAAAAGTTTTAAACCGTCCAAGAAACTTGGGCAAAAGGATAAACCAAATTTTTTAAATACTGTTGTACTAAATAATCTTAAAATGGTTTTAATTCATATTTATTGCTTTCCTAATGTTTTGTTTCAGAATTATTTCGAAAATTCATGTATCCTTACTGATTGCCCTTTTTACACCTATGATTTTTGTACAACAAAATTGGGAAAATATGTTTTCGCAAATCTTAATAATGAGTAAGTTTCAAATTCTATATTTAAAGAATGATATTTTCATGTTTATGTTCTCAAGTATTATGATAGATCGTTACTAATGATTTATAAGAAAAAAATTAATAAAAAATAAATATTGCAGACAGTAACAACATGCATTTAATTTATTTCTAAAAAAGTTCAACCTTTTGTCAATTTTCACCATATTTTTGTGCTGTTTGCTAATTGAAATTTATTTTTTAACCATTGCTTTTCGTTTTATCTTATTCGCGTTAATAATTTCAATAACAAAATATCAAAATCTGTTTATTTTTTTAGATTTGACAATTTTAAATAATGTATTTTTTACATTTCTGTGTTTAATAGAAATGTCTCAAAATTATTTGAAGAAATGCGCTAGAATATTAAAATTGTGTCTGCCTAAAGGGATGCTTAAGACCAGGGTTGGCAAAATCCTTGTTTTTTTTAAAAAGAACAAAAACAATGTTTTTTATTGTTTTAAACAAGATTCATTGTTTTAAACTGTTTTTAAAGCGAACAATAAAAAACACATAATAAACAATAAAAAACTATGTTTAAAACACGTTTTAATCTAATCATTATACTTATGAATCACGAGTAAACTCATTTAAAGAAATATTACGTATCATTAAACGTATTATCATAAGTGGCATATTTACCCTAAGTGTGTCAATAAGACGAATTTTTCCATGATACCTTGTTTAACGAAATTGACGTAAATGACGTCATTTTTTCCAGTGACGAAATTTACGTAATTAATGTGTTTGCGAAGCGGCGTCTGCGGCGCGAGAATTAAAAATACCATACAGAGTACTTGAACGGAATTCGAGAGTCCTACGTTTCTTTGGTCTGTTTAGAACAAGCTCAAATTGAAGATTTTCTGTGGAAAAGGCTCCTATTGGCTCACTTAGGGTAATTATGCCACTTATGGTATTATAAATAAACTCACAGGGAGAAGAACCAATGAGTAAACGCTTATTTAAACGAGCCAGGAATTTCGCTAAGCGTTGTTGACCAACCATTGACGGCCTTAGGGTTTTCGATGCCCCATGCAAATACTACCTAACCCGTAGTAGGGTTTTTAATATAGCTATCATCCTGGAATTTTTGGTCGCATAGAACTAAGAAAAGGGAAAATATCCACACATTGTTTTTAGTTTTGGTTTATTGAAATGTGCACGTCTGCAGTCATAAATCATCACAAATAAACAATGTTACATACAATAAGATTTTAGGTACCTCTATAATCTTAAAACTTCCATCACGTCATAAAATTTCTAAAAAATCGAGAAAGGGGACCGAAATCCCTTGATTTTTATCTAGGAGTGCCGCCTAGTCGGTTTTAACCCGATCTGTCCAGACCGGCCGTGTTTCTTGTTACTTAAAACCCGGCACAACCCGACTAAACAGCAACCCTACTTTTATCTCGTGAATAGGTAGTGTCCCAAATAGATGTATATTGGCAGCTATATAAATTCTATTTAAACAAAAAGACAAAATTCAATGCGCTCGTAGGATTTTTGCACTGGTAGGAAATTTATGAAATCATATCGAGCCTTTTCAGTCACTCTTTTCAGAGAATCTTAAAATCAAACTACCCGTTATCAATACAATTTACCTTTCTTAGAGTCTTGGAATGGTTTTTTCTACCTTTTCCCTCATATTGAATAACGAAAATCTTACAAAAAAACAATGAAAATTTACCTTATAAAAAAATATTTGTTTTAAACGTGTTTTAAACACTTGTTTTAAACCTTTTGTTTAAAACTTGCCAACCCTGCTTAAGACGATAAATAACTTACTCTTATTCGATTCCCCATCTATAATTAAGCCTATTTAAATATTTCATTCGTTAAATACTTTAAATCAATTTTTTTTTAAATAAAAACTTTGAGAAATTCGGGCCTAACGCGTCGACCCAAAAAGTTCTCGGAAATTTGTGTATTTCGCGGCTGTACGAGCGTCCAATGAGAAGCCTCTTTCAACTCTTATAACACCAACCAATGAGAGAGGGAATTTAGGCGCACGTTCAGAGCCACTGCTTTTTGCAATTTTTAGCCTAATGTTTGTTATGACACCTTTCTTCATAAATAAATTCGGATAACTAATTTATATAAACGTTTTGATCGTTTATTCTACTGTAGAAATATTTTTTTACATCTAGTGGTAAACGCACGCGATTTTATAAGGTAAACCATAGCCGGCTGTATTAGAGAAGGCCAGGAAATCCAGGCGATTTTTCTTAACAAAACTTCCCGCGCTCCTGGCGGCTTTATCCACTAGATGGCATCTTTTGGCCCAGTAATATTGTGGGGTCAGAGGCTAGCCGTCTGCTACCGTTAATGTATTTCCATACCATTTGAATTTCGCGCCTGTGAAAACTAGGCATATAAGCGCCATCTAGCAGCAGGAGCTGCATAAAAAAATTCTTTAGGCCACCCCCTCCGAAAAAACGATTTCCTGGCCTTCTCTAATACAGCTGGCTATGGGTAAACAATCATTTTGACCACGATTTCCAATATATAAGGCCAAGGCTTAATTTGTCGTTTTGGTTTTCAGGCTAGCAGGAGCCAGCTTTAGGCCTGTTTATAGATTTTAACCTCCATAGAAGCATTTTGATTGCCACTTGACATTTGACAGTAAATGGCGAGCAGTGTAGTGTGTGCTGTAGGACTGTGCGATAATACGTTTGACAATTGTCGTGGGTTAAACATCTCATTTCATTCATTTCCGAAAGATCAACAAATAAGGGCAGTATGGCTTAAAGCTCTAGGAAAATCAGATGATTTTCAATCCCCTCCAAATTTGAGAGTATGTTCTGCTCACTTCACATCAGATAGTTTTTATCCGCGTACTGCTAAGCTACGCCGGATAAAGAGAAATGCAGTTCCAAGCATTTTAAATCGAAATGATTTTAAATGAGCCAGATTAGTGTACTTTACATTGCTGGATGCTGAAATCTTTCCTGGAGAGGAAGGAATTGAGTTAGGTGGTTCATCTTCAGAAGCACCAGGCGCTCCCGAATTAGTTTTAAGTGAGGGTCCAACACAGTTTCATACATACGCTACTAAAGTAAGTGGTTATAAATATTTCATGTTAATTGTTCGTTAGATCTATCTTTTGATAAATTTTATTTTAGAAACTCACTATGGAAACTGCGTCACAAGTCAAACCTAAAACTAGGGATATTGCTGTTCAAGTGAATACAATTGGTAAAATATTCTGTATTAGAAATTTGCATAGTAATCTTAATTTTAAAAAAAATATGAATTTTTATTAGATTTAGGATTGTCGCATAGTACCCAATGTGATATTTTGAGTAGCTCAACTTCCTCTCCTACAAAGTAAAGTAAATCTAGTCGCACTGAAGACATCTTTTATGATTCAGAGGATGATGAAAGTCCGTTTATAACTCCTAGAACAGTGGCAGAACCCATAAATTCTCCATTATTGTCACTTTCGAGTTTTAGTGAAGTTTCTCACTCTCCTGAGAGTCCTGACATTGGTTCATCTTATGATCCGTCGAGTGAAAGTGTGGAATTTATTCAAGAAAACGATGATCTTGAAGCTCAAGAGTGAGTACTGAAAATAAAAAACCAGAATTATAGGCTCACTAATATTAGCCTAGCTGATTATTATTATTATTATTATTATTATTAAACTAATCTACTCACCTAGGGATGAATATAAAATAGATGATCGCCCCCCCCCCCCCCCCACCTTCAAAAAAATATATAGTTTTTTCATCTTGCTTGCTGTTACTTTTCAATATGTGCCATATATGCCATCAAAAACCCGTAATTAGTATAAAACGCAGTGGTTCGATCAATGCTCCATATTACAACTGAGTGTTTGGATGGCCATACTTTCAAGTGGAGGAGCCAGCCAACGTTTGGATTCACCTCATGGGGAAATTATTTGCTTGCAGCGTCGATGTTTTTTGCAGGATTACTTCCGACAAAAACATTGACAATGTTTAAGCATTTCAAGCTCCGCTGTTTTTCTGAACGGATGTATTTCTATTACCAGTTAATGTTTCATCCTGTTATTGAACGAGTATATATTTTTTAAATGATTAACTTTCCATAATATCGTTTATAATTTAAATACCTTTTTAGTTGTGGAAGATAGAGCAAGCGACTCTTTTATCCGCTGTCAAAGAAGATGAGGAATTGGTAGTATCTACAGATGACAGGGCGAAATCACCAGGGTTCTCTGCTAAGTACGGTTAGTACACTGCAATGGATGCCAAAACTGTAAAAATTTTACATTTCGAGCTTGTTCAGGTAAAAAAAAAATTCCAATGTTTCATGTTACCTGACACTAAGAGCAATCTTAAATACGTGGCCTCTAGCCTTTGAGCGTGGTGTCAGGTAACGTCAATTTTCATTACGATTCCCACATAATTTTTTCCTAAATTTAAAATAGTCGACAGAGGTAAAAAGCTCAAACCAAATGGAACTTCAGGGCCTTGTTAGATGTTTAAATTTTTCGAAGACAATGGTATCAAAATAAATAAAAGGGTTTCTTTTTAGATATAAAGAAAAAACTGTTAGCTGTAGGCAACGCAAAAGGGGTGGACTTACTTCTACACTGGGTACAGTCTATCGTAAATCACGTTTATTGGGTTGCTGGTTCGTCGCATACACCCAATGATCGAATTATAAAATGGAACTCCCTTTTGAATCACATCTGTAATGTTCACGAAAGACACAATCAATCCTTTCCTAAATGCAGGGCCGGGTTAACCCCAATATCTACCCTAAGCTATTTAAAAAAAATTGTGCCCCCCCCCCCTCATTAGTTAGTAGACGCCGGACTCGGGAAAACAAAATTATTATTTGGAATCTTGGATAATACTAATACAGATGCATTTATTTTTATTTATATTTCACCCCGTAACTTAATTTTTTAACGTGTATGAGATACATTTTGTAGGATAAATGTTTATATTTTTTAAATTAAATTTTATGGTAAATCCGACAGCTGACATCGACAATTCGCCAAACGACTACCTCAGGGGAGAGTTTCGTTTGGCCGACTTCTCATTTGGCCGACCACCAAATACACGTTACGGCGACTGTCCATTTGGCTGACTGCACATTTGTCCGACTGAGAAATTGGCCAAATGGGCAGTCGGCCAAATGGACAGTGCATTTGACCGACTGCTCATTTTTCCGACTACTCATTTGACCGACTGCTAATTTGGCCGACTGCTCGTTGGCCGACTGCTCGTTTGGCCGACTGCTCGTTTGGCCGACTGCTTGTTTGGCCGGCTGCTCGTTTGGCGTTTGGACGATACTAGGTGCGTTTGGCCGACTGCTCATTTGGCGTTTGGACGATACTAGGTGCGTTTGGCTAGGTACTGTCCTCTAGGTCGCGTTTTAGAAGGCCCAGCTTGGTTATAAAGAACGGGGTTAAGGGGGCACCGGGCCGGGCTCCCAGCGCCCGAGTGAAGTGAGTTCGCGGCGCCGTCAGGCGCCAATACTTAGAATACATTGCCCGTTCTATAAGTCAACCTAACAATAAAGACAAAGAGAAGGACAAGCAATAAGAGTCGGTGAAATGAGCAGTCGTTCAAAAGAGCAGTCGTTCAAATGAGCATGTGGTCAGGAATTTATATACCAGTGCTCCAAGCGAATCAAAAATCCTACTACAGCGGTGGTCTCATCAGAATGCCATTCGCCAGCGTCCACAAGCCCAGACAGGTGACAAAGCCAGCATGGGTAGGATAACCCCACTACTGATGGTCTCACCCTCGACGCAAGCCACTCATCCCGACAAAAGGCGCAGCAATGGTTCGACCAACTCGCCACTTCACACACAGCAGTGGGAATAAGAGCGGATGCTCTGGCAACGCCAGCCGGCACCCCACCTACGGAGGTAGAGAGCCAAGCCCTTTGGAGAGAGCTCGTAAAGGGGAACGACGGGCACACAGCAGTCCAAGTAACCCGGCACAGCGGGCACCGGAGATCCCGGTGGGACTTCAAAAGGCCGGGAAACAGGACCGCCATGCCCTCATACGGAGGCCCGCCGCCCCACAGCAGGCTACCCAATCCGCCGAGGCGGCCAGGTTGCCTGGACCCTCTTCGTTAGCCTGAGCCGAAGCCCAGTATCCAGCACCTACCTGACCGAAGTCGGAGGTGGAGATAGGACCATTTGATCAGAGCTAACATCTCCCAGTGCGCCACCGCCCTTATTCCCGCCACCAGGCCTGTGGTATTCAATATATGTATGGAGGTAATCGTTTTGGCGAATTGCCGATGTCAGTAGACTCTTCAAAGGAGTATATTATTTTAAATATTATATATTTATACTGATATAGTTATTTTTTTATTTAGTTTTAGTTCCATTGTATTATTATCACATTTTTTAGTTTTTCCTAATGAATAAAATTTCGATGGTGCCCCTAATTTCTATATTTCTTGATGCCCTAAGCAATTGCTTTTTTTGCCTAATGGTTAATCCAGGGCTGCCTAAATGTCTTCATGACCCCATAAAAGTAGATTATGATAGACTCTGGTTTCAAAGAGGTAAGACTTTGAATCAGTACGTATCTTTTAAAATGTAAAGTTTTTATACATCTTTATTTACAGGAACCATATTGTATGACAAGCTAGCAGCTATCGTGAGTTCACGTTATACGCTAGCAGCTATATCACAACTGTCTGACAAATATCAAACGTACACGCTTGAAGTATTCCATTCAGTGATGAATTCATTTTTAACCTAGAGAATATTTTCACCGAGATTCTATCATGTCAAGGTATGAAACCCAAATATCAATTAAATTTACACTCTTATTTACAAAAACATTTATCCTGGAAAAAGAACATATTTACAGTACTGCATTTCAATGAAAATGGCAATAAAGATCCAGCAATTAACGCAGAAGGAGAAGAGGAATACTATCTTGCTTAGCCCAAAGCTAAACACGGCCAGCTAACAGTGAGAAGAATTCTAGTTCCCAACACATTTGGTAAGATAAGAAAATTTTTTCTTGAAATTTAAATATTATAATGAAACAATTGCAAATTGATAGAATATGTAAATAAGCTTTTGGACATGGCATACAAAAATGCAGTACAAGCAATATATCTATATTTTCTGTAAAACAAAGCTTTATTAGCAATTATCACAAGTGAAAATAGAATGTAAAACTTAAACCAGAAATCTATTATAAACCCTTTTCGGGGAGAAGTATCCAACCGCAAATTTTCCAGAAACGTTCTTTTAACAATTTACAGCTTGCGGGTGTGCACAATTTTATAAACAGTTGAAAAATATTAAATTTATATGCATTCCTTACGAAAATTTTACATTAGGGCAATGTACGTTTTCAGGTTCTTTAAAAACTTGCCTTTATATATTTTAATCCATTCTCCTGAATTTATTACTTTAATTATTGTAATTTAAAACATTGGTGAAATAAGGTTTATTATAAACTTTTGTTAAAACCAAATAGTATCTTACTCATGTATTTCTTGTTCATTCCTATCATCCATTCCCTGTACGTAATGGAGGTACGCTGGCTCGAGAACATCAATTTATAAACAATTTAATTGAAATTTTCTCCAATCGAGACAGCAACGTAAACTAGGGGTTTCTAGCACTAATCTTCCTATCTCTCGACAACAAATAATCTCCGTCGCTGTAGGCATCGGCCTGCAATTACCGCAATTACACCTAAAAGAAATTGTTTATGCTAAAATTAATATAATGATTCATGAAAAATATTCAGAATTCATTTTTACCAATTGGTATTTCCAATACGTTCATTATTTCCCGCTACTACTGGCTGTTCATTTTCATCTTCATTTTCAAAATACTCGCGGTGGTCAAGAAGTAGAGGCTCAAAGTTATACGGAACGGCCCCTAGATTCTCCAATTCTTCAGCCATAATTTCCGGCAGGACCCTTTCTAAATTTAACTAAGTTTCAGAAACCAAAATAAGTCTTGGCCTTATATATTGGAAATCGTAGTGAAAATGATTGTTTACCTTATAAAATCGCATGCGTTTACCGCTGGCCTAAAGAGTAGATGTAAAAAAAATATTTCTTCCGATCAAAACGTTTATATAAATTAGTTATCCAAATTTATTTATTAAGAAGTGTCATAACAAACATTAGGCTAAAAATCGCAAAAAGCAGTGGCTCTGAACGTGCGCCTAAATTCGCTATCTCATTGGTTGGTGTTATAAAAGTTGAAAGAGGCTTCTCATTGGACGCTCGTACAGCCGCGAAATGCACAAATTTCCGAGAACTTTTTGGGTCGACGCGTTAGGCCCGAATTTCTCAAAGTTTTCATTTTTTTTAAAAATGGATTTAAAGTATTTTAACGAATGAAATATTTAAATAGGCTTAATTATAGATGGGGAATCGAATAAGAGTAAGTTATTTATCGTCTTCAGCATCCCTTTTAGGGTTTCCCATTTTTCCTATTGATATTCTGATACCTTTCAGTTGAAAATTTTAATTAAATTTTAAATCATTTTTAATAAATTTAAATGCATTTTGGGAAACTAACGTTAATTTCACTCTGCTTATTTCAACTGATGTTTTCTTGTCACATATTAATTATATCTCTGAAAATATTTCAGATTTCTTTACATTAAACCTTGGGATTTACCAAATATATTTGCTAAAAGCAACATTAAGGATACAGGAAACGAAGTCTGGAACTTTCAATTGGCAGTTCAAAAAGGGGTACTAACACCGGATTACTATAAAGTCAGGGGTCTAGAAGCAGGATATTTTAATCTAGAGTGTACAATTATTCATAATTAAATATAAATATATTGGATCTTGATATAAACACAATAGGGCCTGGTACATATACATTTCACGATTCCTGTTAGTTTTAAGTTAAAGGGTCGCAATTTAGCGATTCATATTTAACGATCGCAATCGCTTTGCAGAGACGTTTAAGCGATTTCCAATTATCGGCAACTCTGTTATTTTATCGAATTTTTATCCCCAAGTCACGGACCAAAGGGAGAGCTGTATTTTCGACGCTAAAAGCTATCATGTGGTTATTGCATTTTGACGGTGCAAACCTAACTTCTCTAATAAATAATTTTCTTACTTTTATTTTTTAATATAGCCACGTAATGCAGCACATACGATTTTGAAGCATAAGACGTTATCCAAAATATTTTTTAAAGTAACAAAATAGTGAAAGAAAATTTATTTCTTAGAAGAAATAAATTTAATAAAGTAAAAAAATATATAATCAGACCTGATTAAATATTTTTTTACTTTTTTTAAATTTGTTACATTTATTTTATAGTTTCCTGGTCCGTTATTTTTTATAAAATATATTATTCTAATTTAATAACATAAAACAGCAGATTAATTTGTGAAGCATATGAGAGGTTAACCAAAATATGGTTGCATAGCAATAAAATAGCGAAGTAAAGTCTCATTACTTAAAAATCAACATTTTCCGAACAGAATAATCGGATAGAAAATGAACCAAATCATTTTGTTTTTGGGAAATATTCATTAAAAAACGTAGCTGACTGCCATTTAAATAAATCGATAAATAAATTGAGAAAGCAATTTCACGAGAGCAAAAAAAATTGAATTTGTCTAAAAGTATTTTCTAGCAAATTATCCGATCTGGATGCCACGTAAGACAATGTTCCTGTGATAACATCACTATCTCTTCGATATAAGTTGTTATTCCTCTACCTAAGGTTCTGACATTTAGGTAACAAATAATACACTTAACAAACAATTATAGGGTTATACATTAAATTGGCTCAGTAAACAAGTTATTCCTGCCAAATAGACTTGAATATTCCAATACGTCTTTCATCGCAACTCCTAGTCTTCCTGAGAAATGGTTTCTTCTGGGAAGTTGGAAAGTGTTGGAATCGGTTTAAACGCTGCGCTGATTGATAGCTATGGTTAATTTATGTCACTAGTCAAAACCCACTATATACTACCAGCAATTAACGATCTATAAAAAACCAAGGCTTAGAATACACCCAAAGTAGCAATGTATGAGATTCCATCTTATATTTTATTCTAACCTGTTGGCTGTTGCAGAAAGATAGTGGTCAGCCCCTATTATTGTTTCGTTAATTGTTTGACAAAAACTCTTCTCAGACAGCGATGATGAGCTAGAAACTCACATTCCAATAATTTAACAGAATCTGACCTACCTATCATGTTAAATTATTTACCTTTTTAAATTAGGTTCAAAAGCGTTTATCTCTCAATTTATTTCCTGAGCTTTTCGCGTTCCACCTAACGATAAATAATCCACCATTTCATTTACAAGCTTTTTGTTGGCTAGCAACTGCCCTAGACCCCTCCCTAAATAAACAGAACGCAATTTTTTAAATCGAAATGTCTCTGCAAACTGATTTGGCGCGAAGTTGGCGACGTTTCTAAACCACGCATCCTTTCTAATAATTTATCGAGGAATCGATATTTGGCGATTCTGAAAAGCGTCTCTGCACCGGGCCCTTAAACAGCTTTACGTGATCAACAAGGGCATTAATCTTAAAAACTGTTAAATTTTAAGTACTGAAATTTTCAGAGTATATTTATTGAGAAGGGATCTTTTAAATTGGTAAGATTTAGCAAAATCGGTAAATATTTTATAGTTCCATTAAAATTATTTATCACCGATAGTTATTAGGGTGTCCACTAATAAACGAAAAATGAAAAATAACAAAATTTCAAATTTCTATGGAACATTCCTCGTGCAGGGGGACTTTTACTAGTGCAATATTGAATAACATTACATATGTCTTGAAAGTCATTAAAAAACTATCTCGAAAACCGTTGGGTTTACGGATTCAAATAACTTTGATTTGACCAAATTTGACCCATCAGAAGCCGAGAAAGTGATGGTTTATGAATTCATTGTTTATTAATAAAATATACCGAATAGTTTACAACAGTTCAATTATGCGACCGTCGGCTACGATACATGCTTAAGCTTGTTTAATAACGGAGTTCATAGTGTGGTTCAACATTTAAATTGAAATGTCACGGAAGGCATTTATTATTCTTTCTCTGGATGGGAAAATTTTTACAAATCAAAGTTAATTGAATTATAATATGGTGAGCAACCACTTTCTACTTGGAACGAAATCCGTAAAACCAACTGTTCCCGCGATAAATGTTGAACGATCTTGAAGACATGGTTCTAGTAGGGTTGTAGAACAACCCTGGTTCTAGGTCATTCAATTTTACACAATTAAATATCCCCCTTCACGAGTAATGTTCCATAAAAATTTGAAATAAAAAAAAACGTTTTTCAGTTATTTATAACTTTTTGTTTTTTAGCGGACATCCTGTATATTCTATAGAATATATGTTGCTAAAGTCAGACAAAACGTTTCAATAAGAAAATTGCATAGCCTACTGTTGAACCTAAAAACTAAATTTATTCCTTCGAAAAAGATACATTTAGATATTAAATCATGAAAATAGTTTTAGCGGGTCTCAAATGTCTATTTGTCCATGATCGAAGTAGTGATAATGGGTTTTATCGTAATTAAACAATACATATAAAGGAATTAAAGTTGAAAGGAGTTAAAAGGTTAAATTTATTACTTACAAGTATGGTTGAATAATTCCTTCTGCTGTGATGCAGATCCCGGCCCACGTAACCATATAGCGAAATAACCTCAGAATCACATCAAGTATGCTTGATGACTTGGCCCTCGCACAACATGGAAAAGTAGCATTTGAAAATAAAATAAATTGAAATTGATACTCCGGCGCAAGTCGTCAACAGTGGTGACCGCTTTTTTGATAAACGTGATCTTAGATGAAAACCTTCAGAAAGAGCACGATCGGGCTGAAGATTGGCGATCTTGAAGGTTAAGGAATGGGAATGTTTCGGCCAATCCATCGCTTGGAGAACTCCGCGTCAAGATATTTCACAAAATCATACTGTTGATGTGTTGGAGCACCATCGTGCTGGAACCAAAGTCGTCGAACATCTGCCAATGGAAGTTCATCCCACTCTTTGTAATTTTGTTTTGATAGACTGTTAGGTAGATTGTCCCATTAAGACGTGGTTGAAGAAATAAACGGGGCAATAACGCGTTTCCAGACCAGAATTGCCCAGACGTTTATTCATATTTGATCTTGATGGTTATGAGGAAATCCCCACTGAGTATTTGGTTCTGGTGTTCGAAAGGGCCACTTCTCGAAATGGGCATTCATAAGATACTTCCAATTCATATATTTGTGTGTCATGTGTAGGAGCCAGTTGCAAAAGTGAAATTTACGTGCCATATCCTCTTTATGCCGTGCTTGCTTAAGGGTTGTGCGGAAAGGATGGGAATGGTTTTCTAGGACTCTCCAGACATAACCCTAAGACCCTTGACGATCCCAAGTCGTTGATAGCGGTCCTGATGGTTACTCGAGGGTTAACAGAAAGAACGTCAGAACGATATATTCCATGGGCTGATAACTCGGTCCTCGGAACCTCGGATTAACATTACCGTAAATTTCAAATTCAAGAACAGCTTGGTGGTGATTATGTTGAGGAAAGCGTCTTCTGGACAATAAGCTAACTCAAGTAGCAATACGATTACCTTATCTTAGATATGCGCTCTAGTACAAACCCGCGCTGTTCCAAAGAAAAACGAGAAATACTTAATTTAAATGAATAACTTGTCAGAATTATTTTACATAGAGAAAAAATAACTTCAAAAACTAAGTGAAAAAAATATCTTTTGACTGATTATTTAAGTTTGAAAAAACATGCTTTCCGGTATCTAGCATGTGTTAAATGTCTTATTGATTGATGGAATAAAAAAACTATTATTTGGTACACTGAAAAGCTATTTTAAATTTATCAACTAGTCTTGGTTCATGACGAAATATCTAAGTGAAAATTGACGATTTTCGATGAAACAATTAATTTTGTAGGTTCGAGAGTACGCTCTACAACGTTGTCATTGAAAGAGTTTATCTGACGCCTATTGGCAAAAAAAGACGATCACAATGTATAATCGGAACATGCTTATATGATTTTATGGAAACTTTTTCTTTATCTTATTTGTTATTCTAATTATAGCTTCTTATTTTTTTCTAAACATAGTAGGGCGCCCTCTATAATGTTACGCGCTATCTATCGTGACATCTTTCTTTTTTGTTTTTATTCATTAATTTTTTGGGTTTTTTTTATTTTCTTAAAAGAAAAGAGACTTATAGTTAGTTGCAGGCTTAGAAAGACAAAATATATAGTACAGTCGGCGCAAGGATACCTCAGACTTAACGGTCAATTTAAAATTTCGTGAGTTTCATCGTAGTTTCGCGCCATCTAGGAACCGAAATTGGGTTTTTTTTTAATTTCATGTTGTCATGAGTTTAATTACTGAATACAGTCGAATTATTTTGTTAAAGAAGGTTCGATAATGGAAGCTCCAAATATTTTAAATAGCCCAAGAGGTTACTATAAAAAGCATGATAAAAGTTTATTGCTAACAAGTAAAGAGAAAAACATAATTTTAAACGTCTATAGCTCATAAAGACAACGTTACACCCCAGAAAGCGTGGTAGCTAATTTAAAAGAAACTGCCGATTTAACTGGTAAGACGTTGAAATAAATTTACAAAATTAAATAATTAAACATACTATTTTAAATTTAAGAATGATAGGAAGGCTTTATCTTTTAAATTTGCTCGCCACCACAATTCTGAAATTAAAAATAAAGATTCCAATTTTGGTCTCTAGATGGCGCTAAAAGACTACGAAAAGAGCAAAATTCGAATTTGACCGTAAAATGGCCAAATTCAAATTTCGCGCGGTGGAATGACCGGAAACGATCTGAGGCATCCTTGCGCCGATTGTACTATATATTTTGTCTTTCTTATCCTGCAACTGACTATAGCAATAACAACGAACGTCAAACAAGAACTTAGTATTAACAACAGTATTTGTGACGGTTGAAACAACAACCTTTTTAATGACGGATGAAACAACATTTTAATGGTCACCCTGACCCAGGCTTAGAGTTTGATGTTTCAGTTATTGACTTGGTCTTTATATACGCATGTTTATTTAAGATTTTATTTAATTAATCTAATAATAAGTGCTCAACTGTTACCATACCTATAAGCAGCTCCTTTTTCATAATAGTTAAAAAAATAATGAGATTGTTAGTAACTTTTACAAGTGTTCCAACTAACAAGCTCTATATCTACCTAAATCACCACTGAAAGTCTGAAACTAGTCGAAGAAAATCTCCGCGGTCTGTGGAAGAAATCGAGAGACGTTTCTCTAGCATAATGGAGCTCCGGTCAATGGGTTTAAATGGGGGCCCTGAAAACCGGGGGTCCTAGGCGCTTTCTATAGTTATTGCCCTGGCTATAGTTAAGGGAGCCTTAGTCCTAGAGCTTAAACCGCAGAATTTAACTTTTTCAAGTACTTATGTAATAGGCCATTGCTTGTGAGCTATGAACGATAAATTAACAATACACGAAGCAACAACTTTTAATTTGAAGGACATCGCACTTCTTCTATGGGGTTTGGCTTTCAACAGATTTTTTTCAAATTGAAACATATTGTTAAGCTAAATTAAAGGAGCAAACTTGTCCATTGCCATTTTTCCCAAGCTCCTAAAGTTTGTCCAATATCAGCGGTCAAAAGTATACAAAACTTTAAAGGGAGTCACGACTCATCGGTTAGCGCTCTACGTTCACGCATCGCTAGTCCGGGCTCACTATCAATAGAGTTTTCTTTCCAAGATTTTTACACCTCTACTTCATTATTCATTATTTCTTTTCTCGCAAATTATTATTCGATGAATAATAATAATAATGGAATTATTTATTATGCAATATTTTATAAGAAATAATAAAACATAACATAATATAAAAGAATTACTTAAGAAATCAGAATATATATGATTAACCGTTTCGTTGAATCCCACATTTAACACTCGCTGATAGAAAAGAAACAGTCACACCACAACAGATCAAACACTTATTTATCGATTTTAGTCACACAGTCAGTTAAGGTCACGGTCACACGACATTTAAAACTCAATATTTAACTATTTATTTACTGAGTTCGTTCATCGTGCGATCAGAACGAAAACAAACCCGACGCTCTGTTTTGGGAAGCACCCCGAATCTTGGAAAGAAAACTATTGATAGTGACGCGTGAACCAGTAGCGGAGCTTGGGTTAGTAGCGCCCCCACGCCGCGTAAGATTTTGTGCCCCTTTCTATATATTTTTATATATATATATATATATATATATATATATATATATATATATTTACGTGACGGTACTTAGACAAAACTACATCGAATATCCAGTGGCGGCGCCAGGGGTAGGCTACGCAGGCTACAGCCTATTTTTATTTCGCTTTAAGGGGCCCCAAATCTAGATGAAGGGGCCCCGAACAGCCCCCTAAAATGATTTGCGAAACTAGAAATATCAAAATCCGAATTAAAAGCCTGCTGTTTTTAAGTTGCGAACACTGAACAGTGATTTCTAATATTTTTTCGAACGCAGCCTTGATTCGTTGTAGTTGCTAAACTAGCTACTTCAAAAAGTGTTGCATCGTTAGACAGATGATAAATTGCGCGGTTTTCCGACTCTCCGAGTCCCAATCATGGATATAGGAAACGCCGGGAGTAGTGCCGTACTCCTGGAATCCCAAGCGTCTGGGAGGCAGAGTTTGTGGATGGCCGTGTGAGCACGACCACCAATCAGGCCCGGACTGGCCATAAGGGCGATCGGGCGCGCGCCCAGTGCGCCCCAAGGGTAAAAAAGGGCTCGGCACCCTTAAACCGCCGAACATAGTTCCCCCGAACGCGAATCGCCCTAGGGTCAATTGGCCAAAAAGGTTCGGGCCGTGAAAATATTTCACTAAAACTCTAAAATAAAACCAATGTGAATAACTCGAAAATAATAAAACATAAATATAAATGCATCCATATTAGTATTATCCAAATAAAAATATGGATTTCCTGGGTCCGGCGGCTACCAACGTAGTAATAACCGTGAAATAGAAGTCCGTCCGACTCCGTCGAAGTTTTAGCCGAACATGTTCATTCTTTAGATTACTATAACGGAAACCGATTATACAGAGTTTTAGTTCGATACTCTTTACATCACTCATTTGGCAGTTGACACTAGCTGACATTAGTAGGTAGAAATTGTCAGTTGAAAAACAGAGGGGGCGTAGTTTGGGGGTAGATGTGGCGGAGAGTTTTTAAACGAATATCGCGACCTTCAACTTTCAGACTCCGAGTTTTCTCACGTTTAAAAGACGAGCAAGCAATTTTAGATAATGTCGGTAAAATCATAATGACCAGTATAAATACGCATTATAATATATAATATTTATACAAAATACGCATTTCGATAATGCGTATTTATACTGGTCATTATGATTTTACCGACATTATCTAAAATTGCTTGCTCGTCTTTTAAACGTGAGAAAACTCGGAGTCTGAAAGTTGAAGGTCGCGATATTCGTTTCGCCTCGTTATCATTAGTGTCATAACGTCATTCAGTATGGCGATCCCGTCAGCGTTAGGAGTTACATGGGGACTATAAGAGAAAAAATAAATAAACAAACAATATATATATATAAATATATTGTTTGTTTATTTATTATATATATATATATATATATATATTCCGCTTAAATTCTTAATCAAAATCCATGTGATCGGAGACAATCCTACACATTGCGTCCAGTAATATCTGCAATCGTGGCCACGGATCCAAAAAAGTCCGCAGTTTTCTCGTTATATACCTCCCATCGCAGTTCTTGGTAGCCGTATATTGTTCATTTCCATCATCACCGCTAACGAAGATGGTAAATTATATGAATAAAAATGAATAAAATTCAATAAATTAAAAATTAATAATAGTTATTAAAAAAGTAAATAAAAATTAATAGTAGTTATTAAAAAAGAATATAAAAATTATTAATAGTTTAAAAAATAAATAAATTTTAAAAACATAAAAGCAAAAGAAATCTTACACATTTTCCAAATCCGAGTTTGTGACCGTACTAGCGTCGTCATCCACTTCGATGTAGGGTACATCCATCGGAAGATTGGCAGTAATCTAAGTTGTAGATTTGGTGGTTTTCTCAGATTGACCTCGTGTTTATATACACTTATTATCGTGGCATGCAGGGCTTGTCACCACCCTCCTACGCATTATAACCCGGCCACCTGCATTAAAGGCTTCAAAAGTCGCTTGATGACTTAGGCCTAAGGTGGTGCCTTGGGTATTAGCCTAGCTGATTATTATTATTATAAGCAGTTCCGGTAAACTGTAGGTTTCGATCATGTTTGCAAGCTGTTCTGACAGGCAACCCGGTTTATCTGCATCTTAAACTGTAAGTTAGAAGGTAGCGATTGTACCGGATCGGAAATTTGGAGTTCCGGCTATATACCTGAGTAACCTGACGTGCAAGCACTACCGGATATTAGGGTTCCGGCCGTTCGGTATAAAAACCATATTCTTAAGTTAGAGGGGCATCAGTCTTAAAGTTCCAGACATCGCTCTCCAGTCAAAAGTGTTCGAGTCCATCTATCGAGAGAAATATTTTCCGGCAGCGGCTCTCAATTTGTAAGTATATCTTAGAAATATTTCCTCTTAGAATAATTCACTTAGTATTTTTTCACCTTAAATAATTCATTATTAATATTTAATTTAGTTTTTCTTTTTTCTTATAAAAAGTCTTAGATATACCACTTATTATTAATTGGGCTATTTCTTAACAAATATCTCATAAACCTTTTTTTTTCATGTTTATTAAAGGGTAAACATGAAGGCGATTGTTATCGAACTCGATTATTTAATTGGACGAAACTGTGCTGATGGACCTTCTAAAGTGGTGAAGGTTGCTATACGTTTGCTCCTCCATACCCCGAAGAAACTCTCCCTACCAAATGTCGTCAACAAAACGTTTGGACGACGCGTAATGTTCATGGACTCGGGTGTAATGCAGGTGTCACGCCTTATTCAATGCTGCACCGGGTGGTGAAAATGATGGCTGAAGGTCACGATTTCGTATTTTCGAATGGAACCGAAAAGTGTTCACTCATCTCAGCTATTCTGGGGCGAAAGGTCCATGACTTAAACGATATTAATGGTCCTAAAGCATCGGATATGGACGCCAAGCCCTCACTCGGGTTTTTACAAAATCACAAATCGGGCCGGTATTGCGCGGTAGAAAAGGCATCTATGTTTTTAAATTGGATATATGATAATATTGTATCAATTGTTTCACAACTTTACTACATAAATATAATTTTTCTTCATTTATATTTGTATATTTATATTTATTTCAACATATTCGTTTATAATATGCTAATATCTGAAGTAAATAGCTGGACAGTTAGAAGAAATAAACGCGTTAGGCGACGCTATATTCGCCGCTCGAATCACAGCACCTGATGACGTTACGGACCCGACGTTATTCATTAACCAGCACCGTGCAGTCTTGGAAAACTTCCTCCGGAATACACTCACGCAGAAAGCAGGCATAAAATGGTATTTAACCATTCGGACCCGATACACTCGTCAACTCGCTAACTCTGAAGCCGAAGCTGAATCTACTCCGTATTTTAGAGGATACACTCACGCTACTTTGATGGCAGACGTTATTCTGGGTCAAATAGATTCCAGCATAAAGAAAATTGCCGAATCTATGGCGGAGTATGAATATAGAGGTAGCGGTTGGATTTTAGATAGAATCCTATTTCTTCAGGTCAACATTATCCAGTACCTGCCACTCGTGGGTGGGGCCAATTTTTTCCTATTACCATACGGTCTTGAAAAGAAAAGAGCTCTCGTGAACGTCCAGTCAGTGGACAATAAGTGTTTTTATGGTCGATATTAGCCCGTCTTCTTCCTGCCGAAAATAATCCTAATCGTGTAAGCCAATATCGAGAGTTCGCTCACGAAATTGACGTTTCGGGAATAACGTTTCCGTTTGAATTAAACTCCCACAAACTTAAAAGGTTCGAGGAGGTGAACAATTTATCTATCAACGTGTTCGCATACGAAAAAGAAGTGTTCCCGCGATACGTCAGTGAGAGTAGAGTACCCAAAGAACGCGAAATTGACTTGTTGTTGGTTACTAACGGTCGCGAAAAACATTACTGTTTGATCAACAGTTTAAGTCGTCTTCTCAGTAGTTTTACTAAAAATCAGCATACAAAATTTTACTGCCGGTACTGTCTACATCGATTTACCGGTAGAAATGCTGAGAAAAACCGAGATGATCACGTAAAAGATTGTAGCGTCCACGGACCGCAACGTATCGAAATGCCATTGGTTGAGCCTATATTGTCGTTCAAGAAGTTTGGAGGGCATCAAAAGGTACTAATTTAACATTTTTAGCCTGAATATATATTAAAATTTACGATTTTAGTATCCATACGTCATATACGCCGACTTCGAAGCTTTAATGAATAAGGTTTCAGCATGTCTTCCTGATTCATCTTTATCTTCGTCCACCACACTCGCTTTGCATGTCACGTGCGGATATTCTTACGTCATCGTGGTTCCAACCGGTACGATCAACCCCAACGTATATTTTATGTAGTTTTTAATATTTTATTTTCACTAATGTAGGTATTTCCGAGAAACCCGTAACGTACAGGGGAAAAGGTGCTGCATTACAATTTCTTAGCGACCTCCAGATAGAGGAACGAAAAATAAAGGACAAACTTAAGGAAAACCAGCCAATGAATTTGTCGGGCACGGAGGAGACAACATTTCGCATCGCTACAAAATGTTCCGTTTGCTCGGAACCGTTCTCCGCGAAAGACTATAAAGTCCGAGATCATTGCCACTATACAGGTTCGTATAGGGGTCCGTGTCACAACTCGTGCAACCTCAAGTTAAAACCGCCAAAATATATCCCAGTTATTTTTCATAACCTCTCAAGGTAAAAGAAAATTCATTTAAATATTTTCCTTTTTACTTAACATATAATACCCGTAGATACGACGCGCATTTGATAATGCAAACAATTGGGGTCATTAAAAATGAGGAGATTAAATGTATCCCATCTAACGAAGAGACCTACATATCATTCTCTCTCGGGCGGCTGCGATTTATTGACAGTGTTCGTTTCATGCCTGCGTCTTTGGAAACTCTCGTGACAAATCTAGCGAAAGGAGGACCTCAAATGTTTCCATGTTTAAACTCTGCTTTCCAACCGAATAAAGTAAAGCTTTTGCTCCGCAAAGGTGTTTACTGCTACGATTACATCGACAGCGAGGAGAAGTTTAAGGAGTCGCAACTTCCGCCGAAGAGCGCCTTCTTCAACGTTTTAACGGAGGAAGATATTTCAGACGCGGATTACGAACATGCTCAAAATGTTTGGCAGACATTCCAGATGCAAAACCTTGGTAAGATGTTTACAAATTTTATTTTAAAAATACTGGAACTAATTCGTTTTATTAAAGGGAACTACCACGACACCTATGTTGAGTCAGATACGCTTTTACTGGCCGATGTCTTTGAGAATTTTAGGACAATGTGTCTGAACTATTACAAACTAGACTGCGCCCACGCTTTCACAGGGCCCGGGTTTGCGTGGGAAGCCGCCTTATGCATGACCGAGGTCAAACTCGAGTTACTTCTAGATGTGGACATGCACCTTTTCATTGAAAAGGGAATCAGAGGAGGGGTTTCCATGATCAGTCATCGGTTTGCACGCGCAAATAATAAGTACCTGGAATCGTATGATTCTTCAAAACCTGTTTTTTTTATTATTATAATTAATTTTATTGTAATTACTTTTAATTATATTCAAGACATGAATAACTTATACGGTACGGTAATGTGCGATGCGTTACCGATGTCAAACTTCAGATGGATGAAACCATGCCAAGATTTCGTTGAAAACATCATTCTGAGCCACCCCGATGACGAATCGGAAGGATTTATTCTCGAAGTCGACTTGAAATATCCGCAGTCACTCCACGACGAGCATAACTGTTATCCTCTAGCACCTGAGAAAATGTCCATTAAACCTGAAGACCTATCGGAGTTCTCCAAAGGGCAGTTACAAAAACTTAAAATCACAATCAAGGAGAGTTTACCGAAACTCGTACCCAATTTGCGCAACAAAGAGAGATACGTAGTACACTACAGAAACCTGAAATTTTACGTATCTAAAGGACTTAAAATTAGCAAAGTCCACCGAATTTTACGGTTTGATCAAGGACCTTGGTTGAAACCGTATATAATACAGAAAAGCGTAAAATGGCGACGAATAGCTTTGAACTAGACTACTTTAAATTAATGAACAACTCAGTCTTCGGTAAGTATTTAAATTTAAATTAAATTAAATTAAAATTATTTAATAATTATTATTATTTATTTATTTATTTATTTATTTATTTATTTATTTATTTATTTATTTATTTATTTATTTATTTATTTATTTATTTATTTATTTATTTTTCAGGAAAAACGATGGAGAACCTGCGTCTCCGTATCGACTTTCACCTGGTTCAAACCCCTAAAAAGGCCGTAAAGAAAGCCAGTTCCCCCGCTTTTGAGAGGATTACTGTTTTCGATAAGGATCTTGTTGGAATCCACATGTTGAAGAAAAAGCTTTTGTTAAACAGACCAATATACACAGGGTTTTCGATATTAGACCTCTCAAAGCTTCTAATGTACGAATTCCATTACGATGTAATTCAAACACAGTACAAAGAAAAAGCTAAACTTCTTTTTACGGACACTGGTAAGACATTTTAAAAAACACACACACACATTTTACGTTTAAACTAATATTTTTGTATAATTTTACAGACAGCTTAACGTACCATATTGAGACTGGGGAATTGTATGAGGATTTCTCTGCGCACGCTGATAAATATGACTTCTCTGGCTATCCCAGCGACCACCCTCTCTTCAGTGACGTGAACAAGAAAAAATTGAGGAAATTTAAGGACGAGCTTGACGGAGTTCCCGTCATTGAATTCTGCGGATTACGTCCAAAAATGTACTCAATCTTGTTGGTCAATGGAGAGAAACGAACCTGCAAAGGGGTATGCAAGCGTGTAGTCCAAAAGCGCGTGCGTCATGAACAATACCGCGATTGTCTGTTAAACAGTAAAGTAACCGTCGAAGAAATGAAGCGTATTGTCAGTAAAAAACACGAATTATCAACGGTACGTCAAACCAAAATGTGCCTTAATCCATGTGACGATAAACGTTACATTTTGTCTGATGGAATAACAACGTTGTCCCACGGACATTTCGGTATTGAGAAATGAAAACAAATAAATTATTTCAAAATATTTATTGCGTACTTTTTATACATGTATTCCGTAATCCTATGATCATTGATATTTTTATCTTCAGAAAATCTTTGTAATATTTTAAACATTTTTACACCTCTACATCAACAGAGAAATATACACAATAGCCTCCGCACGTTTTACTAAAATTCCCTTGCAATTGATAGAAATTATACGTAACAGTTATACTGTTGCATTCTACAAAATCGTTAAATTTATTTAAATCAGGGGGGTTACCGTAGCTTTCGAAGAATTCGGTGTTCTTTTTCCTTGAAATGTAGATAGTAGTCCAGTGTTCTCCTTGCCCTTTCGATGTGTCGGTGTTGACGATGTATAGCGAGGGGAACGATTTGACGATTTTGGGTAGCTTGTCTGCCGGGTAGATTCCCCTGAATATATTCTTGACGTATGGGTCACGCTTCAGGATTCTTTCGAGCTGACGCGAGTCCATTATGAGCGAGAAATTTTGGAAGTTGAACGGAGACATTTTGAAATCACCTAAAAAGGCATTATGGTCGACTAAACCAATGACTACTTTATTTGGTAGTTGACCGCTATATAAATTGTCCTTGACAGCTATCTTGTTTCCGCTGGAAATGGAAAAAGAATTGAATTCTGTTCTCGTAAATGGGAATTTCATGTTAGTCAATTTCATCGTCTTAGCATGCGCAAGCATTATCTCGGGTGTCAATTTAACTTTTCTAATGAACATTGACGCGTGGGTAAAAACGACTTTGCATTTCGTACCATCCGTGTGTAAACAGAATTCATTAGGGCTTTTAATAAACTTAAAATTCACGTCCATCATGTTAGGAATAAATCGATTTTGATGGCAAATATCAGCGTGTACCACTCCAATCATATCTATTACCCCTTCTTGAGCGAATTTAGCACGATTCTTGAATCCATTGTTATTAAAAAATCCATCAAATCTTCCCGCTTCGTCTTTGTAGAAGAGTGCACCCGTTAAGAAACTATTTTTAGCTGGTCCACCAAATGTCAAAAGAGTTTGGATCATGCTCTTGTAAGGGTACTGTTGAGCGCACGAGGTAACTAATCTGTCTCCCAATGAGACGTGAACTTCTCCGAAGAGGGTGTGCAAAAATAAATTTCCCGGTCCAACTTTGTCCGCGGGTGTTTTTGCGGTGATATTTTCGTAAGCACCATCGATATTTACCGGTTCCGGTAAGTACGTTCTGAACTTACTTATAGTGTTATTTTTAAAAAAGTGCATGGAAGAGTCCGAGGGGAGAGTAATATAGAAACTCATTGTGTCACGATTTCTTGGACCCAAGAATCGAAATCGTGGTCGTAACCACGCCAACGCACGAGAAATTCTTTAGTTCCGTCAGGTTTTGTCCTCCTCTTTAAAACTTTATCTATTTTAAATATACAGTTGTTGAGGTCCTTCCCTATTTTCTGTATTTCCGCTTTGTAGAAAACTCCCAAAATGAGCTTGGAGTTCAAATCTTCAAGTTTATATACCGGTGGGTCTCTCGGCATTCGCTCTACTACTTTGAATAATTCCTCGGTGAAGTTAGCTTTATATCCCTTTTCGAAAGTTCTTTTATTTTTGCTGATTCGAATTAAGTCGCCTATTTCAAAATGAAACTTGACAGGAGGTGAAAAATCAATTTTCCCATATAAATTATCCCATATCTGTTTTGAATTTCCGCTTGTTACTTCAACGGGTTTACATTTTATAGATCTATGGAAGTTGTTGTTATAAGAATCCAATAAATCCGGTAGTACGTCGATATATTTATGCGTATTGTTTTTGGTGAAATAACGGTACATGCGCGATTTCAAAGTGCGATTGAAACGTTCGATGACACTCGATTTTACTTCGGAATGCGTTGCGAAAAACTTGATTCCTCTACGTTTCAATTCTCGTTGAACCTCTTTGCAAAGAAACTCATTACCGTGATCAGTTTGAACAATCTTCGGTTTTCTTCCCGATTCTAAAATCGCTTTTAACGCCTCAACTATCGTTGACCCTTTCTTGTCTTTTGTGGCTACCGCAAAAGCGTATTTACTAAATACATCAATACAACATAAAAGATATCGGAAACCTTTATTGTGTCGTTTGATGTCTTGCAGGTCTGCTAGGTCGAGTTGCCATTGTTCGTCTATTCCATACACTATCGTTCTGTTTCGTCGAAAATGCTGTCTAATCGGTTTGTGAAGTGTATAGGTATCTTGTCCTTTTAAAAATTCCTTAATGTTTTTTATGGAAACCTTCAGACCCTACCACCGTAACTTCCAGGATCCTTTACATTAAAGTATATTTTTTCAAGATTGTCCATTGCTCGTGCAGTTAATTTTCCGTTCGTGATACCAGTACAAGAAATCAAAGAGTTCAAAAACAATAATAATAAATAAAAGTAAAAATGCTGTAATGACTTTCGGAGATTTAAAGTACGACACGGATAACGATGCTAAGATACCAGCGGGAGGAGATTCAACGCAACCTTCCATGGTGACTTGTATTTCGTATGTGAAAGAAAAAGAAACGAAATATTGTTTATATTTATTTCAACGATATCCAATTAGGTCATCCATCACCATCCATAGATTGAGGACTATAAGGTAATACGTCAAAAGGGGATTCATCTGTTGTATCGTTTAATATGTCGGTAAGAGAATCAGTTTCGGTATCAAAAGTAAATTTATTTTTTACAAGTGTCTTGGGAACATTTTCTTTAGTAAGTTATTCGTAAAAGTGGTCAATGCCAACAGTATCGTGTTTCGGTTTGAATCTATATCCTTTAACAGTCTCGTGTAAGATGTCCATGATATTGGATCCGACGATTGGGCGTCCTCTATACAAAAGTTCGCCTCTGGAAGACCATTCAATCCACTTATACAAAGCAATGGCCGGTTTGAGGTGCGAATCTGGAATCGTTAGTGCTATTTCCGAATACCAATCTTTCTTCTTCTTTGGTTGTTCGACAGATTTTTTCTTAGTTCTTTTGTTAATATTCCGTTGTAATATATGGTTATACATTTCTACTTTCTGTGACTGATTTAGTTTATGATTATTCAAAACGGTCTTTGTATCCTGATTACCGTTAAGTTCAATGGAAAATCGCTGACTTATCTCGTGGAGACTTAAATATTATCAAATAGTGTGAGTTCAAGTTTAAAGTCCTAATTTCCTTTCCAGGGTAATATAAATTTTGCATTAAAATGAAAACTGACGTATTCTTGTGATGGGACCCTCGGATAAATAAATTCGTAACTTCTTTGTTATTAGAAATTTCGCAAAGTAAATCAACGAGAATGAAAAAAATTTTACGTTAGGATCCAAAATGTTAACGTCAAGTATTCCCTCGTGAAATTAAACCGTAGGTGTATGGTCTAATACCGTGTTAAATAGTTTGGGTTGATATTCCGTATAACACCATATTGTTCTCTCTGGTGGGGGTGAAATACAAATATTTTTATTTTTGATAAGGTTAGCTACGAAGAAAGATTTTCCGGACTGCGTCGCACCAACGATGAGCCCGTTGAAAGGGTGCTGTAAGGTGAAATCCTTTTTTAGAATGACAACATTTTTACAAATCAAGTTCTATTTATTACATCAAATCTCTTTTAGCAGTACATACAATTTGATTAATCATTCTTTTACAAAATACATCATTTAAAAATGTTTTGAATGAATATGTTTTACCGATCTCTTCGTAGTTTAATTTCTCGACTGCTAACAAATAGTTCGTTTCAACCCGCATCTCCCACTCGTTAAGAAAATCGTGTTGTAGCTGGGAAGGGTGGGAAATAACGCACCCATAACAGTAACTAATTCCGGCACGCAGTTGTTCATGAATATTCTTTATTATAAGTTTCCGAACTCTGATTACTTCACTCAGGTAAGTCTTCACCTCGTCGCTAACGTTGAAAAGAGTTTTACTTAGATGAAGTCCTACCGCAAAACCTCTCTTGCTGGGTAGAAGCTTTCCTAAGTGTACTCCAGTCCCGGGGTACATATCTTGAATGTCCAAAATCTTTCGGTTCTGATACATACGAAGCTCGACGCGTTTGGACTCTGATCCAGCGATGAACCAAGAATAGGTCTGAGCAGAGTCATCATCCAAGAAACATAAAATATCTTCCTTCTTGTTGCAAATTTGACTGAATTCAAGCTCCGATAAGGTAATGCCCGTAGCGTTGTCCCTCAGGCCAAGTCGTATCTCGCACAACGGCGTGACTTCAACGACCTTTTCTGATGATAAGGGGAAAACAACAACAGTATCCATTCTGTAAAAGATACTTTGTAATTATCTCGCGTATATGTGAACGTAAAAGACACTAAATATTTTAGAGAATATACTTACATATTGGTTGGTTCTGGTGGCAGAGGTCTTGTAGTTCTGTTCGGCTCGAATGGTGTTTCGCTCTCAGGGTCCTAGCGTTTTATAGGGTACCTAATTTCCGATTTCAACTAGCATCCAATAGAAATGATAGGATTTGTAATTATTACGGAAACAAGGGGTGGAAACATGGGGCTTCCATAGGAAATTAGGGTTTCCGACGGATCAATATTCAAAACAGCTAGCTTCAGTCGGAACTCTCAATTTCCGGATATGCTTAACTAATATTGGTGTAATTAATGGTCCATATTTTAATTTGATTTGCATTTTAAAATATAGTTGATTCCTTAAATTATAATTAATTCTATCTTCGTATGGAATAACGTAAACAATTGGATCCGTAAAACGTACATGCTTCATTACAGTGTAACTACCTATAATTAACGTTAGGTGGTGGTGCCACTCTCTATATTTAGTTCAGTTATCTGTCCGCTGTTTTAGAAATCCCTCTCTCTACATCTCTACCTCCACTCGACTCTCCGCCACCTCTACGCCCCCACTTCGCCCCCTCTGCGCCACCTCTGCGCCACCTCTGCGCCACCTCTGCGCCACCTCTGCGCCACCTCTGAGCCCCTCTGCCGCTCAACCTGTTTCTCAACTGACAATTTCTACCTACTGACATTTATATTTGTAAGGTATTTTTATTTTCTGTATTTTTATTAATTCATTAAATTTACATGATTTTGATAATACACATATTAATTGGTTTACAAAGTGTAATAATCCTGAATTAACCGTTTTAAATCTAAAGCCAAATGAGGGTGGACCGTGGACGTTACGTATTCTAAAGTGAAACTAAATCTTAAGCGTTTCCCTCAAACGTTCCATATTTTTTAATGAATTATGATGTAGTAGGGTGCACGACCACACAAGACGAAATAATATTTTTTAGGTAATAGTAATATACCGTTATAGATAATACGTTTTAATTCGTGCTAATTCTACGATTCTACTTAGGCTATGACAGGAAAATTTAATTTTAAAACCTCAATAGTTATTAAGATTAATGTAAATAAATAACCGAAGAAAAACTCGTGAACTGAGGATAAAAATAAACCAGTATTTTTATTTAAAAACGACGAGCCACGGCTTTAAACATCTCAACAATTTTTAAATAAAATTACTAGTTTCTTTTTATCCTTTATTCACGGGTCTTTCTTTGAATTTTTATTTACTTTTATCCGATATATGTTAACCGTGAAAATTAATTAGTATGGATTTTTATAGTTTATAGATATTCTCTATTCCCGAAAATCCAAACATGTTATTATAACGTTATCCTATGTGCAACTTTAACGAGTTACAAGTTCTACGCTACTTCACTTAAACATCGTTTGTATTTCATCTTGTTACAATATACTGATTTCCCGCAGTATGCATCATATAATATAATACCAAAACTCAAATCCCAGTTTAGTCCACAACTTGTAATACTTTAGTCGTCTACCCTACGATATATGAAAATTAGTAAAATAATAGTTAGTTCTAGTTCTTCTTTGCCTTGTGGCGGATGTAAATTAATTTCCGTCGCCTTAAAAAATAAACGATTGGAATAAGCTTATAAAACCGTTTAAAACGTCTAATGGAGCCTTTGGAGGGAAAGAGTTACCAAAAAGAAAAGCTCGTCAGGTGAATTTGAAAAAAAAATGAAGAAATGGAAACTCCTGCTAAAAAGAAAAAGTCGGGTGCTCAGAATAGGTCAAGTAAATTTCAGAAGGATCTTCTCTCTGCCGGAAATGAAACTGTTTGACCTTTTTAAGCGTGATCCAGCTAATCAAGGGGAATATAGTGTTTAGTATTAAGCAATTGCGGTTTAAGTGTCAGAATAGGACGAACCACAATACTTTCGAATTTAAAGGGTATCTCAAGAAAGAACTAGTCGATTTGAAGTACGTCATTCGGTCGTAAGCTAACTTGGGCTTCATAACGAACTGCGACCGAATGACGTATTTTAAATTGACTAATGTATCTGAAAGTTCCTTTGTAATACATCGTGTTATAATTTTCTAATTCTTGAGTTTCTGATTATAACGAACACCACACGAAAACAAATTATCGGTGAAACAGTACTTGATTCTTTCTTTTCTAAGTAATACGGTTCCCGGGTTCCTAGTACCGCGTTATCTCATTGTCATGTCTCACGGTGACAATTCTTGAATGTTTCACTGTTTCAGTAACTGTTAAGATCCATGATATCACTACCGGGCCTACTGTATCCGAGGCTCAATCTGGACAAAACAGTTCATTAAAAAGAGATGTGCAAGCTGTTTTGGAATTGGAAACAACATCAACAATGCAGGCTAACTCAGACAATTTATGTGTAAATGACGAAAATGAAAGGAGAGAATCCAGAATCAAATATTCAATCGACAGCTTTTCAAATTCCGCTGGGAGATAAGAGGTCATTTTTTGACATGCACACCATTCAACCAGGTGACTGCCCGCTCTCTACGCTGTTTAAACGTAGAACAGGGGATTCTGAAATACAAAGAAAATGGTTGTCCTGCAATTCAGTGTACAAGAAATATTATTGTTATTATTGTATGGCTACCAGAAACGCTGCCAAATCCAGTTTTGCACATGGGAAAGAACTTAACATTAAACAAGGTTCAACACGTATAAAAGGATACGAAAATACTCCTTCGCATCGGTTTGCTGCAGAGTCATACTTTGCACTTATGGCACAACGTGACGTCGAATCATTGATTTCAATAGAACAACGACTTCTAAAGAATAAAAAGGTTGAAAGGAACCGTGAAATTGTTAAGCGTGTGATACAATGGATCCAGTACATTGGCAGACAGGGAATTGCTTATAGAGCAACAATGGAATCAGCAAAGTATTTTTTTAAATCCAGCACTGAACAAAGTTAACCTACTCGAAGCATTGTTAACAGCGGCTTTAAACGATCCAGTGCTATCGGAACATAGTAATCAAGTTGTGGATTCGTCGTCATCAACTAATAAACGCCACGCAGGGAGTTCATGAGCAAATCCACATTTAACAAAATTATTACCATAATTGGAAACAAATTAAAACAAGTTATTAGTCAGGGTGTCGAAAAGCCAGTGAAATACAGTATTATGGTAGACAGTACGCAAGATTTATCAGTACATGAACAATGCTCCCTGGTAGTGCGTTACATTGACATGAATTTGGATTACCCGATACAAGAAAATCTATTAAGTGTTTTTAGATTAAGCTGGACTACTGGAGAAGGGTACATGAAAGCCGTAACTAAGGAACTGGAATCCTGTGGATTGTCAACAAAAAACATCGTCGCTTGTTCATTTGATGGTGCTTCTAATATGCGGAGTGAGCTAGTTGGCTTGCAAGGGCGCCTACGTGAAGTTAATAAAAACCTTATTTATACTTGGTGTTATGCTCATGTTTTGAATTTGGTTGTGTGTGAGTCACCGAAAGCATCTTAGCAGCTAAAAATATATTTGGACTACTGGAACGGACGTATTCTTTTTTTTTCTGAATCGAACAAAAGGCTTACAGAATGGGAAAGTCTCTCTTCCAAATAGAAAGGGCACTCAAATCTTAAACGTTTAGAAAAGATGGGTAAGACTAGATGGTCAAGCAAGGAAAGTGCGTTAAAGAAAATATTTAACAGTTATAGTACACCAGAACAAGGAATGTACACCATAGTTCTTAAATTTCTACACAATATTCATACAAGTCCAAATTTTGATGCTAAAGTATCATCCGAAGCTGGATCTCTCTTACGAAACTGGACTGAAATGGAAACGCTATTGACTTCTCTTCCTATTTTTGAAGGTCTTTGAACAGCTAGGAACTACTTCTAAATACCTACAAACAAAGGGACTAGATTTGATGACAGCTTGGAATTTAATTCAAACTTCCGTAGACAAGATGCAAAGTTTAAGAAATGATTTCGAAAAACTGAAGGCTAAATGTGTAGCGTTTGCCGACTCGATAAACAGCACGTTAGGTGAGGATGAGGATCTTGAAATTACAGTTGAACGCGATTTACCCGAAAAACGAAAGAGGCGAACTAAATGTCAAGCAGGGAAATTTGGGGAAACAGCTCGAGACGAACCAATCGACAATAAATGGGATAATTACCGGATTTCCAGCTTTTTACGTATTTGTGACCTAACACTTCAAAAGTTAAAATCGAGATACCAGACAAACTCTGAATTAATCAAAGAAATATCATATTTTCATCCATCAAGGTTTGAAGAGATATCAAAACTTGGAAATTACGACGAAATTAACTTAAATTTAGTCCCTAAAATACTTGGCTTGAATTCTTCCGATATTCAGACAGAGCTAGGTTTTTTCCCAAAAGGTTTTGAGAAACTAACGGAACCTTTACTTTCCACAAGTATAATAGGGGACATTATAGACGGTACAGACACTGACGACGTTAAGATAGATTCGGATTCGGATTCTGGTGACGAACATGATGATAGAAAACTCTGCAAGAAGCGAAACAAATCCTGTATTATTTGCTGCCTTAAATTGCTGAGTAAATACAACCTTCACGATAGTGCTTATGAGAACTTATACCAAGTAAATACGTTTTTGGCAACCTTGCCCTGCACTCAAGTCGAGTGTGAAAGAACTTTTTCTAAGTTAAAGATTATTAAATCCAGGCTTCGATCGTCCATTAAACAAGACCTTCTGGAGGCATTACTTCTCATGGGAGTTGAAAGGGAAATAACAAACATGTTGGCGTAGATGAATTGGTCTTGGAATTGGCGAACTCATCGGAAGAACTGAAGCGTAAACTCACATAGATGATAGATATGACTAACATCAAGCTACCTTAATTTCTAGAGTGAAATGACGTTTGAACAGTTTATTTTTAACACTGTTTGACATACAACCAGTCTACCAGATTTATAAGAATTTAAACAAAATATTCGAAAAAACTGTAAATCATTGAGACCTGTAACAGTAGGACTATTATAATTTAACATTAAACGCTTTTTATGGCTTAGGTTAAGGGCGCCCCTGACGGGGGGGGGGGGAGAGGGGAATAATAGAGTTCTGATCAAAGATATTGGCGCCCTTAGCTTTCCCCGCCCGGTGCGCCTTTTGATACCCAGACCGGGCCTGCCACCAATCCCCCAACGGGTGGTCGGAATACTTCCGCCACGGTTGTCCCCATCCCTGTCCCTGCGTATCCCCCCGTTGGCGTGGCCGTTACACATATCTCGCCCTGATTAATCAACTGGACGAGAGGACTGAATTGTCCCACACGTCACAATCGACAAAAAAAAAAGATATAGGAAACGTATATAAAGGTCTAGATAAAATATTTCTAAGGGAGTTAATATGGAGGTGACAGCTAGCAGAAATGCGTAATTTCTGCAGGCTATCCTTATAAGGCGCTATCTATCGGTAAGAAAGCTCGTGCTATCGTCGCGAGAGCCATTGTCTCCTGCTTAAAAATTACACTCAAAGTCACCCACAGATGGTGTCTAAAGACTACGGCCTGCGGAAAGGTCAAGAACTTAGTACTAAAATGCTAAGAGAGCTCGCGCTCTTGGTCACGTGCCTTCCTCGGTGTCAATTCAGTATTTTATGTTAGGCTTAGACGCCCCAAAATTTATCTAGACCGTTATATACATTTTTATATCTATGGTCCCAATTTCCAAAATAAAGATAAAATAAAGCGTGGCAACTGGCAAGTGTTTTTTCAACAATTGTAAGTGAAAATGGAGGATGTTGCCCATATGTGCATTGTTATGCTCATCGACTAAAAAAAATAACTTCTGAGTACATTTAAATAGTCATGTACATTTCTTTTGTAAATTATTAAAAATAAACCGGTTTTGTCACAGTTTTGTTAAGTTAGTGTATGTAAAGGGGGGGTCCCAAATTAAAGAATTAAGTAGCCTACCCATAGTAATATCCTGGTGCCGCCACTGCGAATATCGCATTTTATGTTACTTTTAAATTTGAACAACCCGTCTCCTTATTAAGCTCTCCAACATAGAAATGTAATATAGAGTAAAAACGTGTCCATCGTGTATCCTGCTTTATGAGCTAATTCTAAGCAGTAAAACTTATAGTAAAGTATAGTAAATCTCGTAACGCGACTAGATAATCTTAAAATTCTCCGGCGTGTACCCTGCGTTATGAACTAATTCTTGGAAGAGTAAGTTAAAATGAACTAGCATAAAACTCGTAACGCATTTAAATAAACTACTCGTATTTAAAGACTGAACTACATCAAATTTAAACCAGTCTTTACCTACTTTTTTCGCCAACTACAAAATTTGCGCCCCGAAACCTCTTGCGCCACCACGCAGTTGCGTACCCTGCGTACCCTATATCTCCACCCCTGGCGTGAACGTAGAACGCTAACCGATGGGCCGTGACATCTTTTAACAAATAAACTACACAAAGTTTTGTCCACTTTTGACCTCTGACACTGGACAAACTATAAGAGCTAGGGAAAAATGGCAATCGACAATTTTGCTCCTTTGATCAAGCTTAACAACATGTTTCAATTTGGAAAAAATCGGTCGAAAGCCAAATCCCGTAGAAGTGCGCTACCCTTTTCTCAATTATTTTTGATGATTATACCATTGAAGCGAATTCCAAACGACCGAAAACCGCCTTTTGGGCGGTTTTCATTCATTATAATGTTAGTGATGATTTGTAGGGACCACATCCCTTTTCTAAACAGCATTTGTTACATCAGCATTTTCCAAAACAGCGTTTTTCAAATCAGCGTTTTGTCAAAATTGCGCTTTGTCATAACAGCGTTTCTTTACACCGCGTTTCCCAAAACAACAAATTGTTCAAACGGCGCTTTGTCATAGCGACGGTTCTCAAAACCGTATTTTGTCGAAACAGCGTTTCCCAAAACCGCGCTGCTTTCCATAGCACTAATTATATAATGTAGGCCTATTAATTGTAATACATATATTTTTCTTGAATTTCGGCAAATTTCATTACCTAATGGTTTCTGCCGACAGTTTGTATTGCAAACTAACCTAACCCATGAAGTTCATATGTATGTGCCAGAATTCAGTTAATGCTATAACATTTTCCATCGTCAATTCATATGTATTTTAAGAAACCGCTGTCTTGACCAAAACCACTGTTTCAAAGTCGCGAACTTAAGAAACGCTGTTTATGGAAAAAGCTGTTTTGACAAACCGCTCTTCTGAGAAACTCTTAACCAAGAAACGTCGACTAAACAAAACGCTCTTTCGACAAACCGCTGTAATGAGAAGCACTATTTCAACAACCGTTGTTTTAACAAAGCGCCGTTTCAACAAAATGCGGTTTTTAAAAACGTGCTTTTGAAAACGCTATTTTAACAAATGTTATTTTAATCAAGCGCTCTATTCCCTACATACCGTTAGGGATTCATTTTTATACAAATATATAAAAGATACAATACATACAACTACTAAACATTCGTTTAAATGGGAATTCGGTCGTATGGGAAAACTCATACAAGCGAATTCCCATACGACCGAATTCCCATTCTGCCGAATCATACGATTTTGACCGATTTTAACATAACCTAACCTAACCTTACCTAAGCTCAACCACAATTATAGCATATTCTATAGCCTATACTTTACCCTATTTTATGTCTTTAGTGTCGTTTGACTTATAAAACGTGCAATGTTTTCTAAGTATTGGCGCCTGACGGCGCCGCGCACTCACTTTGCTCGAGTGCTAGGGGCGCGCGACGCCACGCCAAACCCATTCTTGCTATTACGATGGGCCGTCTATAACGAAACCTAGAGGACATTACCTAGCCAATCGCACCTAGCATTGTCCATTCCGCCATCAATCCAACCTAACCTAACCTTGCCTACCAAATCAGATATTACTTAATTCGGTTGAATGGGACCCCGCCAACTTCCATGCTATTTTTATAACTATATTGGCGATATATTGATTCGGTCGAATGGGAATTTGGTTGAATGGGATATAACCATTTTGATATATTTCAAAAATTTATATGCGACGTTTTCTTACTTGGTTAACTTTATATTTATTGTGTATCTAGATATTAGACACCTTTTTCCAATCGATGGGCACAGCTCTACTTCCTCCGTTGGTGCAATTGTCTTCTAGTTTCATATCCTCGTCCACTGTTATTGTGACGTATAGAGATATACAGCCATCTACAAGCAAATACAACATTTTAGGATTGAATGGAGCGGTTTGGATAGCTACTAGCGTATTCTTAATAGTAGTATCGCTTCTGCTTTCCTTAATTAGAGCACCAACCAACAGAAAAAGTCGCTTCTCGAGGATCACAGATTGTTTTTGGTTTTTCATTTCGGAAATTTTACGAAATGGTAAGGTCAAAATTAACTCAATTAAGTTCTATTCAACTATGCAATTTAAAACCAGAAGTATTACTAACCAATTTCAGTAATTTTATCTTATTGACAATGAATAAAATCTCTAAAGCCCAGTCAATTTAGTTTCTGAATCAGAAAACGCTTGACAATGAGCTTTCAAAGGTTTAAGCGCTTTCGTGAAATACCTCTTATAGAAAAATGTTTCCAATTTTCTGTTTTTTTTCTGGTTTTGCATTATTGAAGTTATTTATCAGATAATATCCTTCTATCATTGGATACATAGATTGTGAGTTTTTGCATAATTTGTTAATTGCGAGTGTCATTGTGGATATTACCGTTGAATGTTGCATTTTTGAAGCCTCAAAATTGGCCAATTTCAACTGAATTTTTATCCTGAAGCATATAAGTAAGAGTGAAGCTTCTATCCTGAATCAGTAGAGATGAAGATACCATTAGATACCCGCAATGGCAAATACATTATTTAATTTACAGTTCGATTAAACTGGGAACCCCGTTTTTTACCTAGAAACCAGTTTCCTTTTACACCTGCCCCCCTTGCTTGGTCCATTTCAGCGGTTTAAATTTCTATCCCTTCTAAATACGCTATTGCTTTGTTTACACGAACGAGGGTTAAATATAGATTTGAAATGTTTCGACTCTCGTGTGCAGTGGCGTATCTACCGGGGGGAGAGGGGGGCAACGACCCCGGGCGCACATTTTCAAGGGGGCGCGTTTTTGGCCATTTATAATGATAGGTCGCGGATTATCATTATACTTATTACTTGTATTACAGAAAAATATAGTTTAAGATTATTTTCCATATTCAATTAAATCAAATAATATCTGTATTATATCGAGGTTTCTATTTGAATGACTTCCATGTATACACATGTCTAACCATAACAGAAATATATTTTGTCCCACTGTATCTCGATATGATGATTTATATTAGATAAAGCTGCTAAAGCAGGGTACATGACGAATTGACGATTCTAAATCTGGTAGGTAAATTAGCGTTTTGTTTTGTTTCCAGTCTGTGCCGTATAACTTCTTTAGCCTCTGCTAGGCTACTACTAGGCAAATTCATTTCCCTCGATCTCATACCACCGTTGAAGATTAATTAAATTGCGTTTACTGTAAATCATTAAGTAACATTCGGAACAAAGCATAACCTTTTGATCGTATACAGCTGCGGTTCTTGAGTCTTTATTTTAGAATAATTTAATTCCTTGTGGGAGGGGGCGCAAATTCGATGTTCCGCCCCGGGCGACCATAAGTCTGGATACGCCACTGCTCGTGTGGGAACATTCCTAAATATGATAGACTCTAAAATAAGAAGCCCTGTTATAAAGGCTAGTCATTGAAAACTATCACACTTCTGATATTATTCAAAATATTGGATTGTAGGGTAATCCTAAAAAAAATCTATTGCAAGGAATTTATTCTTTGTTGACGTTAAAAATTTCTATTTAGTTATGGAGGTAAGTGATTTACTGCTAAAGAAAATTGGTTATTCTCAAGTACGGAATTTAAATTTTGGCTAAATAAGCAAACTGCTAATTAGCTAGCGAAGGAAAGTTCTACCCAATTAAGGCAATGATTAAATATCTGATTAAGAAAATAGGAAATTAAGTAATTAGGGAAAAAATAATTTCTAAGAATGGAAAGACCTTAATTATATTTAATTAAAATTGCTTATTTACTTAAGACAATTGATAAGTTTGCTAAATAAGGAAATTGCTGATTATCTAATTAAGGAAAGTTCTAAATTGGCAATTAAGGAAATATCTTTTTTAGTAACTAAGATAAATAGTTGTTTTCCTTTGAAGACTATTACTTAATTTGTAAATACTTTTCTAATGAAGCAAATAACGAAATACGTAGTTAAGCAAACGACCAATATGCAAACAATGCAATTCTCTTAAGGCTAAAACTTCGTTCAAACTGTTGTGCATTCATTATATTTGTTGCAAATATTTTACGGGCGTTAAAAATATCATAATGAGAAGTGATTGTGGAAACAAACCGAAGGGATTGGAGGAAACCCCGTTTACCAATATGGAGAGAAAACTTGCAAAATCTACACAGAAGCACCTCACGAGTTCGTCGAACCATTGTCAGAGATGAACATTAAGTACGCAGGTGGCCTCTGTAGAGGCTCTTTTTCTCGACAAATAGTTGTATTAAAGTTTCCATCTATGGGACATTGTTACGCAATAAAGTTGAAACAGTGTTGTTCAAACCTAACATTTGAGAGGTTTTTGGTTCAATCTCTTAAGTCAAAATCCTTTCAATCTCTTAATCTCGATTTTTCAAGCTGGAAGTCAAGCCTCTAAGACTTGACTTCCAAATCGAAAAATATATATTAAGAGCTGAAACTTTGTTTCAATTTTAAAGCAAAGAAGTCGAGGGTTACTTAAACACGCTCTGGGAGCGACAAGAACGGTTTTAATATCTTTTTGTCGAGAAGAAAATGTTCAAAAATTTACTAATTAAAGGACCTTCATATGAAGATAGTATAGTCGTCAGTAAATATTTGTTCCCGGCCGCCAATCACACGAACACACTTGCACCAAACAGAAGCTTTATACCCAAAGTACCAAAAAAAGGATAAATATTTTATACGTTTAGCACCCAAAATAAACCCCATATCCGATGGCAGTTGCTTGTGAAAATAGATTCCGGGTTGGCCAAAAATTAAACTATTTTTATTTCCAATTATATAGGCGAAACCGTTTCTGATAACGAAGCATCGGCAAGAATTGTCATTGGTTCTTGGCTTCTGGCGTCGTTGGTTTTAATGAGTTCTTACTTTGGAAATTTAAAAAGTGACATCATGATTGCCCGTTCCTCATTCATCGATTCGATCGAAGATTTGTTAAACACTCCCGAAATGATTCCCGTCGTTATAATTCCGACAGGATTCTTCGCTACTGTAGGCGTAAGTGCACAATGATTTAAACTCGACCCAGGTTTTGGTCGCCTTTATGGTACCATTTCCAAAAGCGAAAACCACTCTTGGCAATGGTACCACGAAGGCTACCGAAACCCGGATCAAGTTTTAATTATTAAACTTTTAATTGCGCACCAGATCATTTCGTTGTGTTTTTATTCTAAAATAAATTAGTTTGCACTTTTAAGTTTAAGCTAATTTTTAATAGGTATATTTAATAATGAAGGAAAAATGTATTGTAAATTTAGTAAATTATTAATTGTTCAATTGTTTTCAATATTTTAATTTAATTTAATTCACCGTCAGAAGGTATAAAAAGAGAGGCTAATGAAAGAAAAATAGGCTGTGCTATATCTCATTAAATTAGACTTAAATAAAGATTAAAAAAAATATCGAGATAAATCTTTGTTTTTCATTTATCTCGGGGGAATAGATAAATGACAGCCAAAATTTCGATTCATCATTAAAATAACTGCTTATTTCTGGATAATATTTGCGGTTATAAAACGATTGAATATTGAAATAAAAAGTTTTTATTCGTATAATTTTCTGTTGTGTTGAGTTAATAGTTTCATCTTGCACTCTTCAGCCTTGTGATCGGTGAAGTGACAGTAACAGCATGACTCTGATCCGGAAACCGCTACGTTCAGAACTGCCGTCGTTGACATTCTGCTTTCCGGTGTGAATCTGCTTGGAGTCAAGTGGCTAGACTCTGTCCGGTAATGACTTTTCCCTCTGCTGTAATGATTTTCCGACTGATCTTCGTAGACGTCTCTGACTGGCTTGTTTAGAATGGCAGTCCGTTCTCGGCACTCGACTTCTCGCTTCAAGTGCTCTAATAGAATATTAACGTCGTACTCGTCGGAGTTTTCTAGCTTCCGGGAGTAATCCAGGGGGATATCTTGAGGTAATAGCTTGATGACCATATGACAGAACATGTAGCCATAATTCGCCTTCGGAACTTCCAATTCCTCCTGGAATTTGACTTGTACGTCGCGGGTATCATAAAGAAATCTCAATCCACCTACGTCAGACGATTTTCTAACAGGGTTAATACTGGTTATCTTGTCGAGATGGCTGTTGATGGCTATTCCCTTTCGCCCAAAATTCTTCCTCAGAATGTCCACTGCTTGGTCATTGTTGCCTTCCGTCAGCGTAAGATCAGCTAATGCGTTTAAGGCTGCTCCTTCCGTATACGATTTCGGATAAACGAACTTCGTGACTGTTCCGATCTCAGCCTTTTCATGGATTGCTGCTTTGAACTGATCCCAAAAACTCCGCCATTGGGTAGGGTCTCCATTAAACTTTGAGATGAGGACACGAGGCAACTTGACCATGACTTCTCGGCGCTTGAAGTTCAGTGTATCTTTCCTCTGATATCTCGTAACCAAGTCTACAGTCTAGTTTTTCCCTCCAGTATCTGCTCTCTGTAATTTTCGACTTCGTTGGTTTACGCCTCCAGGAACTCAAGTGGTACCAACTCCTCGATTTCTTCATCTTTCTTAATCAGTCTTGCCTCCTTGTCCTCTAACTGCTTTAATAACGTTTCCAGTCGCTCTTTTCTAATTACAGTTGCAGAACTCTCATCTTCAATATCTTTCAGGATCGTATCGGTTCTCGTTCTCAAAATTGGTTTCGCTTTCTTTATACGCTACATAGTTGTCGAATGATATCGCTGGACTCTCGTTCCGATTAGGTACTTGTCGCTGGGGTTATTAGGGTCAAAACGTTAAGCTTCTTACTGATTTTTCTATCTTGGTTACTCCTCCCGGGTTTTTGGCACCACAATATTACGTTTCACTTCAAACTAGGATGATTCCAACCAGTGACAAGTAATAACAGAGATACTTTATTTAAAAATATTTATTGTAAATAATAACTGCGAAAACGTTACTCATTGAGTAGCGTTAATAAAATCAAACTAATGAGAGTAACTGAATTTTATACATTGCTCAGACAGTACATTTTTCTCAATTTTTTTCACTTGGAATTTCTAAATTTTCAGGGAAGAACTGATGTACTAGACAACAATAGCTTTAATTTCTAAATTTCAGACAATCGGAAAATTTTTCGCCTCCAAACGTTTACGATATACGTTTATTGTAAAGGCCAACAACCGGATCACTTGCATGACAGGTGCGCATTTCACCAATGAACTACTGAAGCTTATTACTCAGTACAGAAATTCAGGAATACGAACCGATTGAATGTAAGCTAAAAGTAGACTTAATATTGCGTAAAAAAACACATATGTGCCGGACGGGAATCGCTTTTCGACCGAGCCGCCAAAGGAATAGGAGCGCACGTAATTTAATCGAAAAATAATTGAAAATTGTCTAGATAAGATGCCAATGGATTATCGAACCCAGGTCTTTAGCTTGATATGCTAGTGATTTACACACGAGCCACCACCACTTCGCACAATTGCAAGAAATTTAAAGTAATAAAATGAATTTAATATAAGCGAAAAATAAACTTAATCTTGGGTGACTGGAATCACCAACTCGCTGCTCGCACTTCGTTTTGTACTCTTTCGTCTTGACTTAAATAAATATAAATTGTTTAAAATGTTGAATCGTGATTTCAAAATGTATACGCATGTTTTTTCGCTTTATTTGAATGATATTGTTACTGATCCGTCTACGTGTTTGTAAAATATGTTAAGTAACAAATAATTACTTTTTTAGGTATGGGTTTTATTTATCTATTAAAAACCACTTGTTTATATACACATTTACTAAAATCTCTGCCTTTGGTTGTACACATTTTTGGTTTAAAAATGGCGACTCCATTTTATTATTCCCGTCATTCATGTACGTTAAATATTATTTTAAATTTTCATTTCGAGGTTTAAAACAATTACATTTACACTTTTTATAACGAATAATAAGGATAATAAATTTCATAACTTTACAGTTGACATTTTACTTTAACGTGATTGCATTTAACAAGTCCATTGTTAGGTTACATTAGCCCTAATTTTTATTACCCCTTCGGTTGATAAGGTGTGGATAGGTGACTTTCGATGAACTCGCTTGTTTTTAAATATTGCTTAACACTAGTTAATGTGGAATATCTTAAGATGAAATTAGCGCAGACAAACTGACTTATTATGATTTACTCTATTAACAGAACTATGACAATTTGTACAAGAGACTCGAACTTGACGGGGAATACGCTGAAAATTTACACGAAATATCAGAAATATTTTTTAACGGCAAGGCTGGTGTATTTCTTAATTCAGTGGACGTGGTTCCAAATTTGGTTTTGAATTATTTGGATCGCATTAAAGACAAGAGAAAGTCTCTGTATATTGGAAAGGAAGGATACAATTGGGGAACCACTCATTTCTATCTGAACAGGAATCTCAGCTCGAACACGATTGAATGGATTAACTATCTGTGAGTTTCTCTGAAGATAACAAAATCGTTTTGTTTTACTTGAAATATAAGTGTATTCTTAAATTATCGCTGAGTTTAGTTGAAAGCGGTCATTAACAACATAAATTATAATTCAACAGCTAATATCTGAACAAATGTTTTTCTGAAAACCATTCCTTCTCTGTTGAGTCTTTTGTTTGACCAGGGGCGTAGGAACCAGGGGGGGAGGCAAGGGGCAATTCCCCTCCCTAGAAATTTACTGGGAGGGGCAACTAATGTTATTGCCCCCTCCAACCTTTTGGTCAGATGAAATCTTCGCGAGGCTCAAATTATCATTTTAAAAGCATATAAAGCTTTTAGAACCTCAACTGTGTTTAAATTTCAGTCTTTTCCCGCCAATGTATATAGTAGAAAAATGTACAAATGCATTCGAAGAAGCTACACTCCATTAAAAATTCAAAACCATTCTCCAGACCCCTTTTGGTTTCACTTTGCCCCCTCCAACTTCTAGAATGTTCCTACGCCCCTGTGTTTGACCATTGACTCTTAGATCTGAGTCATAGATTAAATGATTATTTAAATTAAGAAGTAACATTTTAATTTCTTGAATTCATGCAGGATATTGGGATTTGTAGACACTGATCAGTCAAAGCCCAAAGAAAGGCTTGACGCTTGGGCAATTAGAGAAACTTTGGAAATTCCAGGAGAAGACTTCAACAAAGCGAAACCGATGGTTATTGGTTTTCTTGAGCCTGTCTTTAAAATCTGTTACTTAGGCTTAATGGTTTCTATTTTAGCATTTTTGTTAGAATCTTTATTCTATTTTTTGAAAACCATGTGAGAGATTCGTTTAATCAAAAATGTTTAACACATAAACACGTTTAACTCTTTTGTTTATCATGCTAGAATACAATTATTTATTTTTTAAACTACACTTTTTCTTTATTGTTTTAATTTTAATATTTAGTGAAAGGTCTTTAAAAGTATGATGTGACCCACTCGGGCCTCAGGTGGTTCAAATTGATATCCATAATACACTCATATTGCACAATGACGTTGTTAGTAAATAAATAGTAGAATTGATAATTTTAAGCGTCTACGCACTAAAAATATTATAAAAAATCAAAGTATAAAAAGTGCCTTTTCAATTCATTTTATTAAATAGACCACCACTGGTATAAATTTTATATTAACGATACGCTAAGTCTTTTTTCACTCTAATATCACCTTTCCCCATGAGATGACTTACAAAAAGGGCTCAACTTATTTAGGCAGGAGTTGCTTTTCTGTATTTGCGAAATGTAATAAACTTTTTGTTAAAAAGTCCAATACACTTTCTGTTAAAAAGTCCAATACACTTTCTGTTAAAAAGTACAATACACTTTCTGTTAAAAATAATGTGTAATACATTTTCTGTTAAAAATAATGTGTAATACATTTTCTGTTAAAAATAATGTGTAATACATTTTCTGTTAAAAATAATGTGTAATACATTTTCTGTTAAAAATAATGTGTAATACATTTTCTGTTAAAAATAATGTGTAATACATTTTCTGTTAAAAATAATGTGTAATACATTTTCTGTTAAAAATAATGTGTTTTATCCTTTCTGTTAAAAATAAGGTGTAATACCCTTTCTGTTAAAAATAATGTGTAGTACACTTTCTGTTAAAAATAATGTGTAATACCCTTTCTGTTAAAAATAATGTGTAGTACACTTTCTGTTAAAACTGATGTTTAATACAATTTCTGATAAAAATAATGTGTAGTACACTTTCTGTTAAAACTGATGTTTAATACACTTTCTGTTAAAACTGATGTTTAATACACTTTCTGTTAAAACTGATGTTTAATACACTTTCTGTTAAAACTGATGTTTAATACACTTTCTGTTAAAACTGATGTTTAATACACTTTCTGTTAAAACTGATGTTTAATACACTTTCTGTTAAAACTGATGTTTAATACACTTTCTGTTAAAACTGATGTTTAATACACTTTCTGTTAAAACTGATGTTTAATACACTTTCTGTTAAAACTGATGTTTAATACACTTTCTGTTAAAACTGATGTTTAATACACTTTCTGTTAAAACTGATGTTTAATACACTTTCTGTTAAAACTGATGTTTAATACACTTTCTGTTAAAAATAAAGTGTACATTTCTCAAAAAAAATGTGTAATAATCTTTCTGGTAAAAAATGATTTAAAATATTTATGGTAAAAAATAATGTGTTATACAATTTCTGGTAAAAAATGTGTAATAAATTTTCTGGTAAAAATTATGTGTAATAAACTGTCGGTTAAAAATTATGTGTCATACACTTTCTGGTAAAAGATGTGTAATACACTTTCTATTAAACAAATATGTGTAATACAGTTTCTAATTAACAAAAATGTGTAATACAGTTTCTAATTAACAAATATGTGTAATAAAATTTCTGTTAAAAATTATGAGTACTAAAATTTCTGTTAAAAATTATGAGTAATAAAATTTCTGTTAAAAATTATGAGTAATAAAATTGCTGTTAAAAATTATGAGTAATAAAATTGCTGTTAAAAATTATGAGTAATAAAATTGCTGTTAAAAATTATGAGTAATAAAATTGCTGTTAAAAATTATGAGTAAATAAATTTCTGTTAAAAAAGAATAAAATCGTGGCATTTAGTAAGCGAGACTGTAACCAACAATACCGAGACTCTTCAGCCTCCCCTCCGCTTCGCACTTCCGAGAACGAACCAGATCCCAGGAGTGGTTCAACTAGGAATATGGATAACCCATATCCTGGAACGGAAAACTGTATTCCCCCAATACGGGCTCCACGTCTCACCAAGGTAAATAGCTCGAGCTAAAACTTTAACCTAAGCCTACATCCTATAGCGCCATATTACGGCATATATGCGTGTACATATAATTTAGTCTACTAGACGTTCGAAATAAGAAGTAGTTACGGGTTATTCTTTGGTTAAGTAGTGGAAACTGATTTTGATTAGTTGAGGAAGCTGAATGTTTGGTTTTAGTAGCAAAATATGGTAATATCTAATTTAACCATATATATTTATCATTATTTGTCTCTTTTAAATTTTGGAAAAAACAGTATAGTTGTGTTCTTGGAAAATTAAATTGAACGATTTTCCTTGTTTCGTTGTAAAAACTATAAACACATGTCGTGTCAACAACTAGCAGTCGAAAATATTTCCTTAAGTTCAAACTATTTCCGCGATATGTCTATATTGTATTAAGTTGCCAAGCCTACCTAACCAGTCTATCCCATTATTTCCTCTCCAAAATTTCCATCCTCCTAGGGTTCATAATATATCGGCATTGTATGGAAGCGTAAGAACTCTTTCGAAGATTAAAAATGGTGGTTTGGCCGTCAGTGACATCATCCAAGGATCTTTGGCCGTCGTTTTTCTTTTTGTACCGAAAGCGAATTTCTGTAGACATTCCTCTTCAGTGAAATCGTTTCATTCAATATTTTTGGCGACATTTTTTCGGGTTCCAGATTTTTCTATCCAACTTTCTACATGTAATTTGTAGCTCAAAGTGTTCTTAATATTACTATTTGCCTAGTATCATTATGGCTGCTTTAGGTGTAAAAAAGTTAACAATATATGAACAAACCTTGAAAATCTGGAAAAAACTATACATCCCCTTTAGTCAATGAAAGTTCTTGAGAAACTTCCGGTTGCGCTAGTTCCAAAACTTTGAACACTTCCAAAAACCCAATATATTTGGAAATTTTGAATTCTTTACTTAATGATAGTAATTTTGTATCAGAAAATTTGTAAAGTACTATTGACTCTGTCGTTTATCGCCGTGGAAATACTTGTTCGGAGTGTGCAAATAAACCTCTTTGGATATCGAATCAAATGTAAAATATTTGATTCCTAGGCTCAAATCGAACACTTGAAAAATTGCAATAATTAATAGTATTTCGTATTTCAAATAAACTGACGTATTTGATTTAACAGTTTTAGTTTTACTTTGCTAATCTAAAATATTCCAAAACGTGCCATGAGATCTGATAACTGACTGAATAGTGAGTACATGTACAGGACTCCACTGTTACAGAGATCTTGTCAATTGTAGCAACATGCATCACTAATTTAACCATTAAACAAGAACCCCACGGTTGCCCTTCGAGGTCTTGAGTGCCTTCCATTAGTCGGTGATTGGATTCATTTACTGATTTGAAAATTCAGGGTAAACGAAAAGTAGAAAAATAAGTTAGAAAATTAATGTTTAATTATTGCTATTCGACTATTTGGAGTAACTATGAACGCCATTAAGAAATAAACACTCAAATGGCCAAAAACATTAGCAAATCATTGAACGGGTTCGATTTGCGACAGAGCAGTAATAATATTCAACTCAGTCAATATTGCAACTCAAAACGAGCTAATAGAAGATTTTAGGAATTCCCGATTCCATGAATAGGGGAATCATTCCCAATGCAAGGAATACTTTTACAAAACCATGGAATTATGGAAGTTTTAACCTTTTCGCGTATTTTCACTGCATTATAGTCCAAAGGTGGTTTTAATTAACTTGTATTTATTTATCCACCATTGCTACTCGTTTTGCAATTTTTAATGTTGAGGCTTATTTTTTCTTTTTAGTTTAGTCGCAAGCCCGATTTCCCGCACGGTAATGACGAGTCCCAAACAGGACGAAACCGGTCTACCGTTGGCTATTTTAGATCCTATTTAATTTGTTTTTGGCTAGAAGATCTATTTGGTCCAAGTTTCGCGTTTTAATTTTATTCTCGAAGACCTATTGGTTCGAGTATTTTGTAAGTCTTATCATTACTTTAAATTTGTTAAGGTTTAGCTTTTTGCACCCTTTTTATTGTGACGTTTCTACCTTTTTTAACTGAAAGGCAACAGCGACAAGAAAAAAATAAATACGACTCATATCAGTTTTCCGATAGTAGATACGATTAAGGGAAAATAATTCTTTAATTTTTATGTTAAGAGAAAAATCTTTGAAGCAACCTTATGGATTCACTTCACTCCCAAAAAAAAATAACCGTAAGTTTAACATTATGTAGTAGAAAAATGAAAAATAAATCGTCAATAAAATAAAACCATGTCGAAACGATACAATATTGAATAAAATTACTTAAATATGCTTGGATTATATTACAGATGATTAGAGTGTATCACGATTAAATAATAAAATTATATCATAGTTATTGCTCGCTCTGGATTAAAATTTATTGCTTCTCGACACCTGAATAAATAAAAGATTAAAATTGAACTGCCAATTCAAGTTTCGTCAATGTTGCTTTTAGCAAATACATTTGGTAAATCCCAAGGCTCAATGATAAGTAATGTAAAATATTTACATTAACAGAACTATTTTAGTAACAGCGTAATTCGTAGCTACAAAAGGTATCTGTTGAATTTAACAGAATATAACCAACTATATGATTTCCAATTTGTTTAAAAATTTAAATTGACCTTTGCAAAACCATATAAACTTAAAATGGTTTTTCAAACACTTCGGTAATTTTTAACTATAATAAAATTTTTTTTATTTAAATAAGCCTTTTATTTTTTATCTTAATAACCGAATTCTAAAAATATTTTGTTTCACATTTTCAAAGATAAAAAGATTTTTAATAATATGCTATTGATATTATTTACCCAAATTAAAATTAAAAATAAAAAAGAACCGTAAAATAAAATATAGAAATTCAAAATAAGGAAAATGCGGAAACAAATATTGATATCTTTTTCAAAATTGAACTAAAGGCTTAACAATTTTGGGAATAATTTAAATGCTAATTATTTTTGAGTCTGTCATGACTATATTAAAAATAAAAATATTTATGAATCAAAAGAAATGAAATAATAATAATAATCAGCTAGGCTAATACCCAAGGCACCACCTTAGGCCTAAGTCATCGAGCGACTTCTAAAGCCTTCAATTCAGGTGGCCGGGTTACAATGCGTAAGACGGTGGTGGCAAGCCCTTCATGCCTCGCGAGCTGACAGCTCCCTACACTAACTATTACCGTTAACCTCAACAAGTTTACCCCCAAAACCAGTGGGGAGAGAACTTGCAAACTCAACGCAGAAGGAGTAATTCTGAGTTCTCACCCAGTGCCACAAGCCGGGATCGAACCCGGCTCCTCTTGCTGCGAGGCGAAAGCGCTAACCACTCCACCACCCCATTTTATATGTAATGCAGTGGTCTGTTGTATTAGGAGAAATTTTAAATTTTAAAATGTAATTCTTGAAACAAAAAAATTGACACAAGATTTTTCGAAATATCACTTAAATTAAATAAGGAAATAGCCATAAATCTAATTTTCTTATAATAAACCCAGAAGATTATACCATGCTATCTATATAATAAAACTCTAAGCCCCTTTCGTCGCGTTTTTTTCTGACTGTTAATCGCGACTCTAACGTAGCATCGCCTCGGGTACCCGGAGGTACACACCGTAGGTATGCCTAGCGCTTCGCCTTAATACTAGGTCATTGAGTTTATTTCAGAAATCGGGTCTAACGTGACATCGACGAAGGTAATTTCTCTGTGTATAATCCGCGGTCGTTGCGCTTCGCCTTAATACTAGGTCAAATATATTTTGGTCATTAAGTTGTTTTTGGAACTTCGGATCGGATTTCGCACTGGCTCGAATTTCGCACTGTCAATCGGGACTAAAGGACGAGCGTATTTTTATTTGTTCGTCATGAGAGTAAATCAGCCATTGGATACAGGGGGGTTTAAAGCGAGGGGCTAACCACTTTTGAACACCGATTACGCCGTATTACGCTTATATTAGCACTGCCAAAGGCAGGGACTTCAAAGATTACGCTTAATCCCATTAGTACAGTCAAAGGTACGGCTTTGTACACCGAATACGCGGAGTGATCAGCTCCTCGGTGTAAAGGAGTTCAGAGGGGTTTGGAACGCCTGCGAGGTTTTGAGTTATTTTTGCGGGGAAAAGGGTTCCACGGGAATTCTCGCATGGGCAAAGAGGAGGGGAGTACCACGGTAACTATCACATGGGAAAAGGGGGTGGAGGTACCAAGGTAACTATCGCATGGGACAAAGAGGGGGGGGGGGTGTGCCGCGGTTATTATCACATGGGAAAAGGGTCGAGGGGGTACCACGGTAATTATCGCATGGGACAAAGAGGGGGGGGTGTGCCGCGGTTATTACCACATGGGAAAAGGGTGGAGGAGGTACCACGGTAACTATCGCATGGGAAAAGGGTGGAGGAGGTACCACGGTAACTATCACATGGTAAAAGGGGGTGGAGGTATTAAGGTAACTATCGCATGGGACAAAGAGGGGGATGTGCCGCGGTTATTATCACATGGGGAAAGGGTCGAGGTGGTACCACGGTAACTATCACATGGGAAAAGGGGGGAGGAGATACCAAGGTAATTTTCGCATGGGACAAAGAGGGGGGGTGTGCCGTGGTTATTATCATACGGGAAAAGGGTGGAGGAGGTACCACGGTAACTATCACATGGGAAAAGGGGGTGGAGGTACCAAGGTAATTATCGCATGGGACAAAGAGGGGGGGGTGTGCCGCGGTTATTATCACATTTGAAAAGGGGGGAGGGGGTACCACGGTAACTATCACATGGGGAAAGGGGGAGGAGATACCAAGTAATTATCGCATGGGACAAAGAGGGGGGGTGTGCCGCGGTTATTATCACATGGGAAAAGGGTGGAGGAGGTACCACGGTAACTATCACATGGGAAAAGGGGGTGCAGGTACCAAGGTAACTATCGCATGGGACAAAGAGGGGGGGTAAGCTGCGGTTATTATCACATGGGGAAAGGGGGGAGGGGTACCATGGTAATTATCACATGGGGAAAAAGGGGAGGAAGGGCCAAACTAGGGTGGTTCTACTATGGGGAAATGAGTACCATAGAAATTATCCCCTGGGGAAAAGGGGGAGGAGGCCTTACTGGCGGGGAGTTCGACTATAGGGACATGGGGTAAAGGGTACCACGGACATTATCGCGTGAAAAAAAAATTGGGGGCCTTACTGCGGTGGTTCGAATATGGGGTAAAGGGTGCCTCGAAACACACCACTAGCTGAGGGCCCGCCTGTAATAATTTTCTCTAACAATAACTTTTTGCAGATCTGATTATTAACTACATAGCTGAAAGCATAAGTTCCCTAAAATAAATGTTCATGTGTGTTGTGATTATGTACGATTGTTTACGTTAAAGGCTATTGCCTGCTAGTACAACTTGTTTTTTTCCCCGACCTCCAAACTCAGTGAAAAATAGGTCTTTTTCAATCGAATCAAAATTATGTTTACACTTTCGACTATGCCCTACAACTTTTCTATTGAAACATTTTGCGTGACACCTACCGGTGAAAAAATAAATTTTCCAAAACGGCACAAAATCGTTCGATTTTTCTGAAATTTAGTAACCAAAGCCTTCCATACCTAAAAAATAAACCCTGAAAATTTCAGAACCCTAGCATAAATACATTTTGAGAAAAATGGCCTGATCGAGCAAATTGAGACACCCTGTATATATATAAATGTAATATAATATACTCTGGCTTTCACAAATTATGTAGAACCTATAGTATCGTCCCGTGGTCCAGTAGACGTAATCTACGTAGACCTTTCCAAGGCATTTGACCGTGTCTCTCATCAGCGGCTATTACAAAAACTAGCAGTGCATAGCCTGTCGGTATCATTACTTAGTTGGTGCGAGAGCTATTTGTCCAATCGTACCAATTTTGTAAAATGCAACGGACAACTTACCAATGTAAACTATAAAGTTTCGTGCGGGCTGCCTCAGGGGTCCTCACTAGGTCCCCTTTTCTTTAATATTTATATCCCCAGTGTAATCGATAAATCAAAGTTACTTCAATTCGCAGACGACCATAAACTAATTAATCACATAAACTCAGGAAAAGACTGTGTTGACCTACTGTCAGACTTGCGCAATCTTAACGGATGGTGCTCAAAAAACTACATTCCTATAAATGAAAAAAAAAACAGTCGTAGTTACCTTTACGCGGAAAACAAATGCTGTCCGATTTAATTATAACCTAAATAACATTGTTCTAAAGCGCGAGTGTAAAATAAAAGACTTAGGCTTCCATTTTGACCAAAAAGTGAGTTTTACAGACCGTGTTAAACAGACGCTCATAAAATGTCATAAAATCTTAGGTTGCTCCTATAAAATATCTCTTTTACTGAATTCTGAAATATTTTTAGTGACTCTGTATAAATCTCTAGTAAAATCATCTTTGTTATATGGTTGTATCTTATATAGTAACGCATGCGAAAGTAGTCTGAAAAAATTGGAAAACCTTCAAAAGAATATATACTACCTCTATTTAGCAATTTCTCATCAAACGCTGAATTACATAGTTTTTATAAGTAAATTTTAACTTGACCTTGTTATCGAATACCTTTTTAAATTTGACATAAAATTTTTAAACAAAATTTTTAATTTTAAAATAAATTGTCCAGAATTATTAGGAAAGTTCTACGTAGATTACGTCTACTGGACCACGGGACGATACTATAGGTTCTACATAATTTGTGAAAGCCAGTAGGTTTTTATCGACCGACCTACCCTTCGCAAACCCGTGTTAACACTCTGGGATAAATATCTTGAACCAATTATAGAAGTGAAATTGAGCTGTATAGTCAAACACCATACCAAGCGAATTTAGAACTGATATTGGACGATACACTAAGAGAAAAAACTGTAGAATTTACAGAAATATTTTATAGCACCCGTTCTGTATTTTTTTTAAATACAGTACTGTACTGTTTAAATTACAATATTCAAGAAATATTTACAGTATAAATTACAGGATGTTTTTAGGTATTTAAAATGCAGGGGCTTCATGTAGTATTTATCGTTGAATAGTATATACATACATTTTCAGTATATATTACAATTTGTTTTACAGTATAAATTACAGGATGTTTTTAGGTATTTAAAAAAAAAGGGGCTCCATGTAGTATTTATCGTTGAATTGTAATATCTACATACATTTTCAGTACATATTACTATTTGTTTATAGTAGAAATTAGAGGTTTGTTTCAGATATTTGTAATAAAGGACAGCCATGTAGTTTCTATGGTAGAAATGTTATACATGTACATATTTGTTAATTGTACATGGTATTAATTATAGGCGACCAATCATTGGAAGACACGTTATTATATAGATGTAGGTAATTGCCTTTTTCTTTATAAAGGTAAGGGGTTCTGTTAATTTGTAATTTTTTAAAAAGAGTAGCACGAATAGATGGGTGATAGTCATCTTCGCGAACCATAAATTTTGTCGATTGGACTATAGTTAGGTTGTTGTTGGTGAAGTGTAAGTCCAGGGAGTTACCCTGGTCATTTTTAATTTCATTAATTTGTCGTAGATTAGCGAATTGCGTCAGCTCGAAAATGATATCAGCTTTCGCCTTGACGTAGAAAGAACAGTTCGAATTGTCTATATACGAAGTTATTTTATCTATGGTTTGGACAGTGTAGGTTTATACACTCTAATAGCTCGGTACAGTCGATTTTATGGTTCACTATTCTGTGCAAAATATTTATATCACATTTAATTAAACTCGCTTTTACAGTATCTATGTGTAGTTTATCAAGGAATTAATAATAATTTAATATTTCAAATGGTTTAGACATTAATTTAAAAAGATGAAAAATTATTTCTGTATGTTTTCTAATTTAAATAGGTTTGTGCCACTAGTATTCGAGAATTGAGTGCACCCATATGGCAAAGTAGATTTTACCAAAGACGTGTAAAGAGTAACAAAGCATATATCTGATTGTAGTTGGCGAGAAATTTTGTAGTAGCAACCTAGAAGTCTATTACATTTCATTAAAATATTCTGTATATGTAGGCCAAAATTGAGTTTGCTGTCGAATAGGACGCCTAAGTCTTTAATTATTTTCCCATTTAAGGGTTATGCCGTGTAAATTATAGTTGATCGTACAGACGTTAGTTTTACAAGTAAAAGATACAACCGCAGTTTTCGTTTCATTAATCGGTATATTATTCTGTAAACACCAAAAGTTCGAGTTTTCTAAATATCTTTGAAGTTCTCGAGCATCCCCTGGTGTGTCATTTTTTTTTTGGATATTTAACGTTCATCCGCGAGCTGGAATAGTTTTGATGTTTGAATTATGGGAGGTATGTCTGAGGTGTAAATATTTAAAAATAATGGTCCTAGCGATGACCCCTGCGGAATACCACAAATGACGCCTTACGAAACATTGGTTATTTCCTGGTTACATTTTAAGTAATTGGTTCGACCCGATAAGTAGCTCTCACACCAAGAAAGCAAAGATCCTGAGAGGCCGTAATATTCGAGTTTTGAAAGCAATCGATGGTGCGATACTCTATCGAAGGCTTTGGAGAGGTCCACGTATATAGTATCGACTTGCCCACGGATATGAACGATCGGTTGGATATAATTCGTAAAAGATAAGAGATTTGATTCCACCGAGCGCCCTTTAACAAAACCGTGCTGTGTGTTGATAAGAGTAATTTAAACCAGTTATAATAATGATCTTGCGTTTCAAAGTCGAACACCATACTTAAAAAGTTAAGAACTGAGATGGGTCTAAAATTGGCGGGATCTCCACTGAAACCACTTTTAAAAATTGGAGTAATGACCGCTGACTTCCAGGTTTCGGGGAAAACGCCAGTTGTGTATGATAAATTAAATATGTATACGAGCGGTTCGACGAGAATATATTTACATCCTTTTATAATGAAGTTAGGAATTTTATCAATTTATTAATGGCTTTGATCACATCATTTTCAGTGGTAACTAATTTAATGAAATTATTTGGTTTATTGGGTGAATTATCATTAAGGGGGACAAAGGGTGGTGAATTATCACTAGCAATATTTGAAAATGACTTAGCAAATTGTTTAGCAATTTCAATGTTGTTTGTTATCATTTTCGAGTCCTTGATTAGCGTAGTTGAAGGCTTCCGACCAAAACTTTATCGAATCTTTCCCTACAGATTGGGTTATACTCTTGATGCGATATTTTATCTCGGCGTATTAGCAATTTCTTTAAACTACGTTGGATTGAGGGTCGAAATGTCCTAGGGGTAAAAGGGTCGGCCGACTACAATACGTCGACTCCTTACCGCCTTTTAATAGAACTAAGAACCGACTCCGAAACGACGTCATCCCGACTTGGAATGTATTGTATCATTACGTCGAAACGTCTTACTTTCTGATATTTTAAGGGACTGAAAATGACCAAATAAAACCGTAAATATAGCTATATACATGTAGTTGGTCAAGTCCCATGAACGGGAGTGAAACAATGAGTTTATTTCCGTCAATCGGAAAGCCCTTGAATCTAGAGTACAGAGTTCTAGAGTTTCTTGGGGCTTAGTAAAAGTAACGAAGAAATCTTCACTAATAATATCTTAGCCTAACATATTTAGCTATACGAATGTAACCGACTTGAGCTGAGAGATTTTTAATAAGGAAACAATCTCAGATTGAATATATAATCTTTTTCGAAAAAATATAATACAGAAAGGAAGTTATTTTAAAAATATTTCAATTTGTTTTATTAAATCGCCAAAGTTTCACAGTTTTGAGCGATTAATTGGAAAAGCGCGACCTTAAATCGACTCTTTGTGCTACAGGGGTAATAATTAAATGTAAGGTCTATTTTAAGTCGGATAATGGTCGGCATACCGACCATAAATAGTCCCAAAAAAGGATTTACGGTTTTAGTGTCGAAAAACGTTCGGACGTTTTAAGTTCGGCATTTGGTCGTTGACTATAAAGCGACTTTTCTACCGTACCCCGACCCTAAAACGGCTTCATGTGCTACAGGGGTACCTACAATTTTCAAAACTTTTTGTGCCAAAATCTAATGTTATTTTCTCACGATACATTTTTTCTTATTGTAAAATCTGGTTATTTCTTGGATAACACCTTGAATTTTTACATTTACTCCACTATAATTAAAATAATATCAATTCCTAAAATATAAAGGTTATTGTAGCAAAAAAGGAACACATCTCCCTTTTGATCTGATAGGCTGATACCCAATGATAAAAAACTGCAATATACTTTAGAATGAAATTTTTATTGAAAATTCAAATTTACCGCCAAACTTATTTTAATTGCCCGGGGAAAATCATGATACAATGTGGCAAACGCCTGATACAATATTAGAAAAATGGTGCTTTTACATATATGTAATATAATCTAGCATTCAACAAAATATAGGAATGAGCAAAATTATTATTCATTATCACACCGCGTAAAAATTATATCTTATGGAACCATAAGTTAATTGTTTAAAAAATGGTATATGTTAACGGGAAAGTTGATTGAACCGCGATAAAGATGGCCACAAAATTAAGAGTTTGTCTGCACCGTGGTAGAGGCGACGAGAGAAGGAAGTCTGTGCAAATAGATATATAAGGGAAAACTTGAATTGAAGAACAGGCTTGAGCCCAGGACGTTGCCCTGTGGCACACCCGTAAATAGTATTACGTTATTTAGATGGCTCACCAAATTTCATTGATTGATAATTCCTAAAAAACATATTTAATTTCAAATATTTGCGTCACTATAGCTTATCTGCGCAGTTTCCCGTTTAATACGAGTATATTAAGGAACAATAATACATCACAATTCAAACCTGTCTATCTTTACTAGACATTATTGAAAGAAATGTAGTTAAGAGCTTTTTGGCCATTGGCTCCGGTATATGCTTCCATTCTGGAGTAGCGACAACATTGTGAAAATTTTTGGCAATGAAAGCAACGGAGCAATTTTTAAGCGCTTCCACGTTGTAAGTTTCAGCAAGTTGAATAATTCCGACTGCACTTTCTATTGAAATTACAGTGCAAAGCATTTGAGCGCATATGTCCTTGAGAATGGGCACTTGGAAATAGTCAGCCGCCACAAATAAGTTCTTGCAAGTCTTTTTAATGGCTGGTGGTGTTTTCTTCGTGTACACATAATAGAGAAGGTCATGGACAGTGGCGGAATCAAATTGTTCCAAAAGATCGACCTCTTTGTTTCTGGACTCCAATATTTTAGTCTCAAACATGGCGCGAAATACGTCAGAACCAGCAGCTAGCACCACTTTGTGACAAGGAAACTCCTTCTCCCTTGTTCTTATTACAACGTCAGTCAAAATGCTCTTGTCCAACATCATCTTGAGTGATTCCATCGAAGGTTTGTCTCGAACAACAGGCAACATCGGTGACGAAGAAGGAAGCACAAAATTCTCCATTGTTCCGATAGTTACAGCAAATTCTAATACATCGTTCATTAACAAATTCGGATGTTGTTGTCTTAACGTCTCTAGGTCAAAGATGTTATTTATTTTGATGTTGTCGCTCATTAGTCCAACGAAGCTGAACACGGAGACATTTCTGTGCATTACCTCAATTTTGTAATATTTATCTTTTATTCGTTGACTGAAGACGGGTGCTGTGGCAGGCGAACAATTGCCGTAAAAGTTAAGCAGGATTCCTTCCACATTGATGGAAGAGACATGAAAATCTTCGTGAAAATACGTTTGGCGATACAGTGTATTTCGATCGACGGCAGCGGTGGTGCTCTTTCGAAATGAGCATTGCAACTTCAGTTGTTCATAATCAATGCGGAACTGGGCGTTATTCCTATCGATAGTCTTAGAAAACGAGGGAATTTTAATTATCTGTTTTGTCCATTTTTAGATAACCCTACTTCGTAAATGATTTTTCAATTTATACTTCTATTTAGCTAACTAATAATAGTAGATGTACTAATTTTTATCCAAAATGATTCAGTTAACGTACTACCGATATCTCGAAATCCGTCATCTATGGATAACACAATGCCACTGAGCTGATTATAGCGACGTTAATGTGTGCAAAAGGGAGAAAACAGCGAAGTTGAACTGCGCGACGCGGCGGAGATATCGAAACCCGTACGTTACTCGTTGAGTCAGTGCTGCTGCAGCCATCGCTTCGAAGTTATGACCTTGAATTTATAAAAAGAAAATTCGAAAGTAAAACTTTAGCGTACATTCAAATGACGGGGGAACTTTGAGTGATATTTATTTCTACTAATTAAAAGAGCAAACTAAACTTCATCTAAGTTTAACGTTGTGTGGTTGAATCTTTACTAAATTTATTTATAAAGCTCAGTTTTCCAATAAAGTATAGTTCTTTTTTATTCGTTGTTAAAGTAGTGGAAGACGTAAACTTAAAGAAGAGTTACTTTTGGTTAAAATCTACATTAATTATTATTTGTCATAAATTTATTATTGGAGCGCTATTCTCATAATTATAATATACAATTCCGAGATAAATATCTATATCCCTATTATTTATTAATAATCTTAATAATAATAATCGCTTGAAACACATTCCTTCGTACAGCTGAGCTATAAAGAAAGCGACAACGGGTTAAGTCAAGCCCATATAAATATTACTTAAGGGTTATTGGTTGGGTTAAATTATGTGATTAGAGTAATAGGATGTGCAATTCAGTTTATAGTAGAGTACTACAATTTTATTGAAAGCAGAAAAAGTTATTATGTTTACAGAATTACTGTAGAGTAGAATACTACAATTATGTTCACAGTAGGGTTCTATAACTTTTACGATACAGTTAGCAACTACTACAATTGAGCTACGGTGACAAATGTACAGTTTAGCGAGTCGGTAACAAGACCATGGAGTAATAAACACATAAGAAGTACTAAACCGGAGCGACCAGCGATTAAAAAAATAATGCAAAAGGTTTGAGGGTTGATTCTAGGTGAAAACGTGGCGCTGTGTTCGAAAAAATAGTCTTAAAGGTTAAAATGCCCGCTATAACGGATATACTTGAAAACTATGTAGCTGAGTACGACAACAATAGTCTTGCGAGTGTCAGGGTGGTGGTTGTCCGCCATAGGGTTTGTCGATAAATAAGTCCAGTTTATGACGTTTATGGGAATATAATTACAGAAATAGATAAAACATTCGAATGCTACTGATTTATAGGTTGTTTCTAAGTGAAAGAGGTGCAGTGAGTTTGAAGTGTCTCGCCAGTGTCAGGGTGGGCAGTGTGCCGCCAGAGGGCGGTAAACCATGCCAATGAGTAATAAACACAGTACAAAACGTGTAAAGTTTAATAAAAATCGTACAAGCCTATTTATTAAAATTAAAAAATGATTTAAAGAGCATAATGACGTCACGTTTTCAAAAAAATAAAGTAAACAATATCTAAACGTACACAATGTTGGCAAGAGAGCTAGGCAGTTCTCAATATTCCAAATAGGTAAAAGTTCACTTTCCAATTTTGTTTATAAACATTATTTCCGCTTTGTTACGATTAAAGGTATTATAATAACTTAACTTCTATTGTTATAAACAAAAGGCGTAATATCCACCCAAAAACCATTCCGTTAAAAATTGCAAGGTCCTTTAAACAAAAACATCACGTCCTATATTACTCTAGGCCATAAAAGTAGTGAAATCAAATAACGGGCAAGAATGGAATTAATTTTGAACAAAATCGAAACTGTTGCAAAGGCGAAATGCGCGATGTCTCTTCTAATATTAGCCATTCTCTTTGAAATGTTTTATGGTTTTACAAAGGATTTTAACTCAGTAAAACACTTAGGACGCGCAAGGTCTAGCATATTACTTCAGAGCACATCACTTGTCGATAAATAAGTCCAGTTTATGACGTTTATGGGAATATAATTACAGATCTTGCCCGTTATTTGATTTCACTACTGTTATGGCCTAGAGTAATATGAGACGTGATGTTTTTGTTTAAAAGACCTTGCAATTTTTAACCGAATGGTTTTTGGGTGGATATATATAATGAAATTGGGTACCTATGTGCACAAGGTTAAATCGGTTTACTGGCTGGCTATACCCCAAAATGAAATCGTACGACTTACGGTTATTTACATTGCGCGTGCTAGCTGGTGAATGATGTAACTCTTGGATGGAATGTCAATTAGTGAGTCCATTCGTGCTTCGTTTTAAAGGCTTAATGAGGCGCGAGTTCAACTAGTTTTCCGCGATCACGCATCTTCTAAGTTCTATCTCCCAGTCAATTATTTAGGCAGAAAGAGTCTTGTGACCATCGCTCGTCCAGCGCACAGAGAAATATCTCTTCTTTTCTCCAAAATCCAATGCTTTCCTCTTTTCTTTCTTGAGCTGGTTCATTGCGAAACCCAGTTGCATTTTGACCCCTATTGGTCCGCAACTGTTTCTTCGCGTTTTTGGAACTATCCTTTCATTGTATCCACTTTACCACCGCACTCGTCACGAGGGGGTAAAATAACCAGCCAGAGAGTATTTCCCAGCCAGAATTTTATTTTAAGATTCCAGGAAAAAGTAAGGTTCCAAAAGTAAATAGAACTGGTAAGTAGTGATTTTAAAAAGGGTACCAAAACTGTTACAAATCCCCCGGACTTAGTTTTGAGCGCCCTCGATCAAATATAATAATTAGAAAAAAAAAGGTATGCAAAACAATTTTAAAGCACCAAAATACAACACGTGGATACCATAACGATTAACAATGACATGCCTCAAAACTAAAAAAAAGAGGTATATGAAATTCAATATGAAAAAAAAAAACATTTAGGCTAGCTAGACCCATAAAGTTCAAGTGAAAAAAACACATTTTTAAAAGTAAAAGCGTGACAGTTCAATAACGTTCCACAAATACAAACACATAAAAAAGAAAAGTAACTAAACACGTTTAATACAACTAGTTAAAAAAAGGTGTACAGTAAAATATCCGACACTGTAGTCCGGTGAGAGACCCTCTCCCAGAAAACTGAAATTAACAAATGGCCCTACCAGTGTTAGGGTCACGAGGCCGAAGGCTACGTTTCGACTGAGATAATGCCCCTCCACATCAGAAAACATTTCGTCAATAACAACGCTAGACGCGCTAGAAGGCCTTACATTGTCGGCAGGACGCGCAACAGAAGGTGACAACACCAGATCAGAAGCAGTTACGGCGGCGCTATCGACAGACTGCTTCGGTTAATCGTTGTTGGCAGCACGCTCAACAAGAAGTTTAAGGTCAGGTATATGAAAGGTTCCCATCAATAATTTATTTGATTTGACCCCTTAAAGTTTATATGTAAGAGGGGATAATTTTTTCGCAATGAAAAACGGACCTTCACTACGGGGAGCTAACTTTTGAGAAAAGTTAGCGCTAGCATTAGACAAAAAATGGGTGCGCTTTAAGACTAACTGACCCACTTCGAATTCCACATCTCGATGATGATTATTGTAATATTTCGTCTGGTGGAGTTGTTGCGCTTCGATATGCTCCTGGGCTTGAGTTTGGGCGTCCTCAACGATTCGTTTAATGGAAAGAGAGTGAGAATGAAGTTTAGCGGGGTCAGTGGCTGCAGTTGGGTTAACAGGATTGCCAACGTCAGCGGGGGTGCGAAGCTCTCTGCCAAAATTGAGGAAAGCGGGGGTAAAGCCAGTTGACTCGTGAACTGCGGTTCTCAAAGCCATGGCATAATGGTGAATACCAACGTCCCAATCCCTATGGTTATCGGCAACAAAGGTCACTATTATGGTGGACAACGTACAATTGATTCGTTCCGTCTGATTGGACTGAGGCGAATAAAACGACGAATACCGATTTCGGACCCCTTACCGTTGGTAAATGGGAAAGCGCATCGGCGACGACGTTTTTCTTACCGGGAATGTGATGCACCGTGTAATCAAATTCCTGAATGAGGGCGTACCATCGGGCGTACTTCATTGTAGGGTCGGTGTTTTTTAACACCCATACTAAAGCAGAGTGGTCGGTGTACAAATCAAAATGACACCTTCTGAATAGGGCCTAAATTTATTTAAGGCGTACACGACGGCCATAGCTTCGCGTTCCGTAGTACTATATTTCTTTACCGTATGGGATAATGAATGACTAAAATATTGAATGACGTGACGTTTGCCATCACACTCGACTATAAAAGGCGTTTTGAAATCAGGCGCAGCTAATATGGGGGCAGAAACAAGGGCCGTTTTTAGAGCATCAAAAGCTAAATTTTGGGATTCGGTCCACTTCCAGGGGACATCCTTGTGAAGAAGCGCTGTTAGAGGGGATGCCAGGGACGCGAAACCTTTGATAAATCGCCTATAGTAGCCAGCCATCCCAAGAAAAGAACGAAGGAGTTTAATATTCTTACGAGGAGAGAGGTCACTAACTGCTCGCACTTTTGCGGGGTCTACTTTAACGCCATCTCTACCTACAATATGGCCTAACAATTTTGTTTCGGTCTGACAAAATTTAGTTTTATTCGCCTTGAGTGTAGCAGCGCCAGCAATAGGCCAGGGTAGGCCTGGGCCTACTTGAAATTTTGGTAGGGGCCTCTAAAAGTCGTCTTAAGGGGCCTTCAAAATTTAATATATGGGCCTCCAAATTATTTAATATCAGAAAATTATGTAATTTGTTTGCGAAATAATTGATTTATTTATTAATTTTCCATATATTCAACGCGAGTGATTCGCTTAACGACACTGCTGTTTTTATGCATTTCAAAGGTACGAGTAACTTTTGTTTGACAGTAGTTAATTTTTAATTTTTCGCTACTATATCCCAAATTTATCTTTAATTTTATCTTTACAAATAAATGGTTCTTAAACTTACATTACTCAGTGTACCAACGTACATTCATTTTCGTAAAGTTTTAAGTTCTGATGTGAGGGATGTACACGCGAAGCACCGAAGGAATGAATGTACATTGATAGACTGGAATTCAGTCGTAGAAATAAGCAAATAACCACTCATTTGTTAAATGTTATCGGTACACAAAAAGGATCAACACACACTGTTTATAGTAATGATTAAATTTATAATCAGTTCTAATTTGGCATCGCGTACCCATTTTACCCAAAAATTGAACCACTTGCTTAAAAAAAAATTAAATAATCCACGTGGACGGATTTGAAAAAATGATGGTAAGGGGGCCTCCATAATTTGGGGGGGGGGCTCCAAATGGTTGGCCTACCTCCCCAAAAATCCTGGCGCCGCTACTGACATTGACAGTTAAGCCTGATTCAAGGAGGGTTTTAAAAACATTTTCTAAAGTGTCAAGGTGGTGTTCAAATGAATCGGAAATTATAACCAAATCATCAAGGTACGCACTAACACCTTCGGGTCCTAAATAGCCGAATAAGCGATCAATCATACGCTGGAAAGTGCTAGGCGCATTACAAAGGCCAAACATTAAAAGCTTAGGTCGGTACAAACCACGGTGGGTGACCAATGCGGCCTGGTCACGGCTACCTAAATCTAACGGAACTTGCCTATAGCCGGCCTTTAAATCCAAAGTGTTAATGAATGTGGGTTGTTTTATCGACTCTAGAATATCGTCTATGCGAGGTAGAGGATAACTATCCTTTATGGTTTTGGCGTTTAAATCCTTATAATCATGAACTAGCCGATATGACGGGATTTCCGGTGTTTGTAACAACAGGCGTTCTTCCTCGGATTTTTCAGACTTTTTCGGGACCAAAATCGAGGGTGCAGCCCATGGGCTATTGCAGGACTCAATAAGATCTTGCGCAAGGATTTCATAAACTATGTCATCTATCTTGGCCTTCTTCCAAGGCGAATAACGATAAGGGGCTCGGCTTGTTGGAATGGCGTCGCCTGTATCGATGTAATGAACGGTCGAGTTGGTCCGTCCTGGTACCGTCGTAAAAATATTTTTATAAGAATACACTAATGTTTCTAATTGAACCCGCACTTCAAAGGATACTTTAGCCATGGAGAGAGGGTTCTTCAGGTCAGCTTCATCGATCTCAACGTTACATAAAACGTTGGACGGGGGATCTTTAACACCAGAATCGGTATTGTTTTCAAAATAAAAATGTGGTTGAGCTTATCGCTCCACCAAAAACGCATGGTTTTATAATTGACAACCATACCACACTGCTGGATAATATCCATCCCCAAAATTACGGGGTAAACTAAATTATTGACAAAATGTACAGGGTGAGATTTATCTTTTCCAGGTAATGAGAAATCGGCGATAGCCGAACCAGTAGAGGTTACGCGCGTTTTATTCGCTAATTTTATGCCTAAACGATGGCGTCGTCTAGTACCAGTAATTGGTTTAAGTTTATTTCTAAAAGTATCATTAACTAAAGTAAATTTGGATCCAGGATCAATTAACGCAGTACATTTCTCATCACCAATAGTAAGGGAAATCCAAGCAAGGTGGGGGGGATTAAAATTTAAAAATGGGGTTTGGAGTTCGTACCAATCAAAGGCCGACCCCGTCAACATGTTTGGAACCCAACGTTTCACAAATAGATCCTCCGGACAATCGCGACTGAGTAAAATTTGTCGAGCTTTGGTAAGAAACTCTTTAACGCTTATGCCTGTACTAGCCCCTGAAAAATGTGGTAAGGAAACTGCAGGAACCCAAGAATTGGGAAGTCCATGATTATTTTGATACTGGTACTGGCCTACCGTAGCAGGGTTAAACCCGGGAGCATACCCAACCGCAATTTGGGGGTTCCCCGCTATGGTTTGGGTACCTAACCACTGATTACTTAGGGGTTGCGAAATGGTAGGAGGGGCAACTAAATTAATGTGAGGTGCCTGTGGTAAAGACAATACCGAAATGGGGAGATTTTGAGGTCCATAGTTTGCAGACGGTGGTGGATTAAGTACTTCTACATTAGTCGGTACTTGAATTGTATTAGCCTGCTGCGTTGCTGCCAATTGACTAGCTAACAACGAACCTGCAGCTGCATGGCTATCATACGATTGCTATTATTAGCAGATGGGGCGATAGGGGTTAATCCCGAGCCCGTAGCAAAAAACATATTGCTTTGGCCAACTTGTTGGGAATGGGTTGGAGAGAGCGGGAGAGGTAGAATGAGGTGAAGTAAAAGGCGAGGCTACACTCATTGTGGTGGTCGTTTGAGCAACGCAAGTCGTCACCGCGATATTTGGTACCAATATTGACGGTGTGGAAATATTTCCTGGAAAATTCTGGGAAGTCATTACAATGGGTGCCAGAGTAATTGAAGGTAACGGTAATAGATAGTGTAGGGAGCTGTTGGCTTGATCTCGTGGCATGCAGGCAGGGCCGTGCAGAGGGGGGGCAGGGGAGGCAAAATCCCCGGGGCGAAAAGGGCCCATGAGGAGGGCCCGTAGCTGTAGGGCCCATCGGAGAAGCTCAAGGGGGGGGGTGCAAATCTAGATAACTTGGGAAAAGTTTTCAGGGCTCAAGGGGGGGGGGTTCAAATCGAAGGGGCCCACGAGTAAGTTTGTCCCCGGGCCCCAGGATACCTCTGCGAGGCATGAAGGGCTTGCTACCACCCTCCTACGCATTGTAACCCGGCCACCTGAATTAAGGGCTTCAAAAGTCGCATGATGACTTAGGCCTAAGGTGGTGCCTTGGGTATTAGCCTAGCTGATTATTTATTTATTTATTTATTTTAAGGTCCAGTACTCGTGACCGAGGGTTGAGGGGGGGAGGAAGAGAAGCGGGAGAGGGAACATGAGCCACAGTGGGAGTACCAGAGCAAGTTGTGGACGTCATGGCGCGTTTTGGCGATTTGGGAATGCGTGAACGCAGAGTGACGCTTCTTTTTACGGCAGGGGGCAGAGAGGGGTGATTCGAGGATTCACGTCTTTCTACACGCTCTTTCCATTCAAAATTCTTAAGCTGTTTAAAGCATATAGCACAACTCAACTCTCGACTAAATGGGGGCAAACAAGTAGGGTGGGGAGACGTAAAAGGCATAGGCAATACGTTCTAGCGCATGAGCGAGAGATGCATTTTCAGCCAATAGTGTGTTTCTTTCTTTCCCAGAATGCTTTGCGAACATCACAAGAACCGTTGGAATTTTTCAAACCAATTTATTTAACGGTGTATTTGATACAATGCGATTCTAATATTAGCCATTCTCTTGGTTGTTGTTTTAAGGTTGTACAAAAGATTTTAACTCAGTAAAACACTTAGTTCTACTTGAAATTATTAAGGAATAAGGTTATCACTTGTTGGGGTTTGAAAATCATGAAATTATACGAGTGTGGTGAAAATACCTCACAAAAGTAAATACTCGAATCCCTTTCTTTTGCTTCTTAACAACCTCTTACATTTAATTTAGGTTAGGTTTTTGACAGATATGAATGTATATATAGCTTTACTTCTAAAAAAACTGGAATTTATCTTAACTCGCGATACAACTCTGATTTATTAAGGCTCTGAAGTAAATAGGAATTTTTTCTAAATTCATAAACAAGATAAAGGTATAAAGAACAACTTTTATAAATAAATCACGGTGCTTTGGCAGATCGATGTTTGTGTGGAAAGCAGAAATTAAACAACTTATTTCCGAGCTTTTTTCAAACAATTTACACTTCACTGTTTATTATTAATAGGAAAATGTCCCTTTTAAGCAATTAATGTAAATTTTTTCATAGAATAAGAAACGGCTTACCTTTTGATGATTATAAGCTTTGCCTAACAAATTAATACCTAAAACAATTAAAGCACTTGCACACACTAATAAATGAACTAGAACTAAAGAAAATATTACATCATAGAACTCTTTGAGTCTCATTGTTTATTCTTTATTCCACCCTTTACACGAAGCAGATCAGAAAAAATTAGGTTGAATAGTAAACCTAGCTCCCTTGACCAGACTACGTGTTTTTCCCTGAAAAATAACTTAGAATGTAATTTCAGATACACCTTAACTTCTAATTTGTCGCAAGACCATTCGATCTGTATTTCAATACAATCCGTTGAATATTGGTTGTGGCATGGACTAGCCCCTGGGTGAAACAATGGTATGATAAATGTCTACAAATTCTAATGTCTACAAATCGACCATAATAGGTAGATGATTATTATAAAATGTATGTACAAATACTTAAACATTTACTTAGACAGATAAAAATTAAAATTATAAAGCTGTTGGTAAAGGGGATAAAATCTTTTCATCATAAGAAGGAATAAAACTTCGAAATAAACCTTTTAGCATTTTATTGCCGGTGAAAAAGCAACAAGATATATGAACACACACGTAAGGTGAGATGTATCATTGCAAATTGTGGGAAGTGGTAAAATACAATGGGGATATAAACATTCAAAAACATATTACATTTTACAAACAAGCCTTTATTTAAACGAAGACGTAGAAAACCAGTACTTTCGATTCATATCGAAAAGAGAAAATTTATGTTCTTTTTAAAAGTTCAGGTGTTTCATAACAATAACGATGCAATGAATAAGAACAATAAAATATGTTCGGCCATAAACTTCAGAAGCAAATTGTTGGCTTTATTTTGTTTTATTTGACTTAAACCTAAAGCATTTTCTGTTCTCGGCTTATAAGAAATTTACCTTATGGTTAAATGGAGTTAAAATGCTGAACATAATTTCGTTAATTAACTATGTATTTTTCTGATAGTTTTTGACAATATCAGACGCGGACGAATTATTTTACTACACCAGCACAATTGCGAATTCGAATAGATTTTAGCGTACCTTATTCGAAAACCAAAGCCTTTTTCGTAGGGAAAATCTTATGAATTTGATTATTGATGTCATTTTTGGCTCTCTTATTTGGCCGTTTGGGCTATAGAAGAATGATCCTGATTTTTTAATTTAAACATCGATAAGAAATCCCAAATCTGTTAGGGGTTATATTTTGATTAACCTTTAATTACATTTAAAAAATCCTTAACTTAGCAAACCAACTCAAAAACAAAAATTTAACAAATGTTTAGTACCACTTTTTATGAGGACGGCTTAATATAAATTTATGGGGTTCGTTTTGTTATAATTAATTGGTACCTAAAATTTGTTCAGGATACATTTCCAATTTATACCTTTAATTATTTAAAAAAAATTACAAATTATTCCGCATTTTTAAACATCCCCAAAAAAATTAGGTTCTTCACTCCCTTCAAGCTTTGAACATTCTTAACGCTTTTAAATTTATTTAATAATATTAACTTTATTTGCGGTGGCGGAATGAAATAATTAAAATTTGACGTTTCGTACGGATTTTATGAACTTCTACTGTTGTAGAATAATACAGACGGAAGATAAATACAAGTCATTCAGCTAAAAAAAAATAAATTATTATTTTGCGTGGTTTTACTTTCATAAAATATTTTGCTTTGATTAAGGTCGCCAGGTTCTACTTTCATTAAATATTTTGCATTGATTCAGGTCGCGATGTTTTACTTTCATTAAACATTTTGCCTTGATTCAGGTCGCGAGGTTTTACTTTCATTAAATATTTTGCATTGATTAAGGTCGCGAGGTTTTACTTTCATTAAATATTTTACCTTGATTAAGGTCGCGATGTTTTACTTTCATAAAATATTTTGCCTTGATTAACGTCGCGAGTCTTTACTTTCATTAAACATTTTGCCTTGATTAAGGTCGCGATGTTTTACTTTCATAAAATATTTTGCCTTGATTAACGTCGCGAGTCTTTACTTTCATTAAATATTTTGCCTTGATTAAGGTCGCGAGGTTTTATTTTCATAAAATATATGGCCTTGATTAAGGTCGCGAGGTTTTATTTTCATAAAATATATTGCCTTGATTAAGGTCGCGAGTCTTTACTTTCATTAAATATTTGGACTTGATTCAGGTCGTGAGTCTTTATTTTCATTAAATATTTTGCCTTGATTAAGGTCGCGAGGTTTTATTTTCATAAAATATATGGCCTTGATTAAGGTCGCGAGGTTTTATTTTCATAAAATATATTGCCTTGATTAAGGTCGCGAGTCTTTACTTTCATTAAATATTTGGACTTGATTCAGGTCGTGAGTCTTTATTTTCATTAAATATTTTGCCTTGATTCAGGTCGCGAGGTTTTACTTTCATTAAATATTTTGCATTGATTAAGGTCGCGAGGTTTTACTTTCATTAAATATTTTACCTTGATTAAGGTCGCGATGTTTTACTTTCATAAAATATTTTGCCTTGATTAACGTCGCGAGTCTTTACTTTCATTAAACATTTTGCCTTGATTAAGGTCGCGATGTTTTACTTTCATAAAATATTTTGCCTTGATTAACGTCGCGAGTCTTTACTTTCATTAAATATTTTGCCTTGATTAAGGTCGCGAGGTTTTATTTTCATAAAATATATGGCCTTGATTAAGGTCGCGAGGTTTTATTTTCATAAAATATATTGCCTTGATTAAGGTCGCGAGTCTTTACTTTCATTAAATATTTGGACTTGATTCAGGTCGTGAGTCTTTATTTTCATTAAATATTTTGCCTTGATTAAGGTCGCGAGGTTTTATTTTCATAAAATATATGGCCTTGATTAAGGTCGCGAGGTTTTATTTTCATAAAATATATTGCCTTGATTAAGGTCGCGAGTCTTTACTTTCATTAAATATTTGGACTTGATTCAGGTCGTGAGTCTTTATTTTCATTAAATATTTTGCCTTGATTAAGGTCGCGAGGTTTTATTTTCATAAAATATATGGCCTTGATTAAGGTCGCGAGGTTTTATTTTCATAAAATATATTGCCTTGATTAAGGTCGCGAGTCTTTACTTTCATTAAATATTTGGACTTGATTCAGGTCGTGAGTCTTTATTTTCATTAAATATTTTGCCTTGATTAAGGTCGCGAGGTTTTATTTTCATAAAATATATGGCCTTGATTAAGGTCGCGAGTCTTTACTTTCATTAAATATTTGGACTTGATTCAGGTCGTGAGTCTTTATTTTCATTAAATAGAAGGTGTTATTATAAACATTTTCTTCCTATTGAGGAGTTGGTTTTCCTTAGTGAGAGATGTTTATAATTTACTAGATATACTAAGTCTTTGAGAGATTATGTTAAAGCAAAAATGTTATTAAAATTTAAAGGGTTGAACGGGACAAGAAAATTTGCGATAAACAAAATACGAAATGATACGTTACTCTTTCTCTTAATTTCTACTATTTTGAGAGATAACTAAACTTTCTCTAATAGTTGCGAGTATACTAATTAGATAAATTCACAATATTTCGGAATTATAAATAGATCATACACAAATTAAGTTTATATATAAGGCATGTAACAACATCCAAAGAAATAAAAATACGACTACAGTTTGTAAATTTGAAATGCAGTAATGCAATCGTCATAGATATTTTCATTTGACACTTTGAAGTTTAATATACCAGAACCTTTCGATTTTAATTTCTGAATTTTTAAGTTCGCTGGTATTTGCCGCTAGAGGCGCTCTTCCTCTTCAATTATTATCAATTAAGGGAATTTTCGCGCGGTTTGTGGCTATTGTATTTTTAGCGTGAAGACTGCAGAGCCGAGAGGAGGTAGTTGTGCCGATCTGGCCCTGGTATTTTATCAAAACAAAGCTTATTAAAAGATTAAATATTTATTAAATCTTTTTCTATTATTAATAAAAAAAATACATTTTTCTTCCTTTAAAAACATATATTATTATTTTTTAATAAAACCCATGTGATTTAAAAAAATATTCTTATGCAATTTAGCCAAGTCTTATTCGTTTTCCTTTTTATATGTAATTTATACAGTATTTAATGTTTTTACAGATGCGGAATTGCGAATCTGCCTGGTTCCAACTTGACGTTTAATAAACATTTGAGGTTTAATACACATTTGAGGTTGAATATGCCTTTGAGGTTGATTGTACCTTTTACGTTTTATAAACCTTTAAGGTTTATTGAACCTTTGAGGTTTATTGTACCTTTGAGGTTTATTGTACCTTTGAGGTTTATTGTACCTTTGAGGTTTATTGTACCTTTGAGGTTTATTGTACCTTTGAGGTTTATTGTACCTTTGAGGTTTATTGTACCTTTGAGGTTTATTGTACCTTTGAGGTTTATTGTACCTTTGAGGTTTATTCTACCTTTGAGGTTTATTCTACCTTTGAGGTTTATTGTACCTTTGAGGTTTATTGTACCTTTGAGGTTTATTCTACCTTTGAGGTTTATTGTACCTTTGAGGTTTATTGTACCTTTGAGGTTTAATATACCTTTGAGGTTTAATATACCTTTGAGGTTTAATATACCTTTGAGGTTTAATATACATTTGAGGTTTAATATTCCATTGAGGTTTAATATACGTTTGAAGCTGACCGAAAAAATATTTTAATAAAACTTTTCTTTCGCTTATTTTGACAAAAACATCGCAATTGGGTTTTTTACGCCAATTTTGAATTAAATGAGAGCTTTAGAATGTTTATATCATAGTACTTGTTTAAAAACTTCAAATTGCCAATATATCGTATGTGAGAACAGTTTGGCATAAATTAAATATACATGGTCCAAGATCTACTTAGTTAAAAAAAACTAGTACATTAGATGCTGCCAAAGAAGCTGTACATTTAGCACAATCACAGCATTTTCCCACAAAACCCTTCACACTCTTAGACAAATCGGTACAATAGACCATTCTATCAAATCCGAGCTAAAACAGCCAAACACTTTGGCAAGGACTTTATAGCTATAGCTGTAGGACTGGCATCTTCAGTTGTTTTTTACTTATAATCAAATCTTTTGAATCCGCTCAGTTAAGGTAAATTTAAAAAAGTCCAAACGTCGCTCGTTATCGTCATGTAACTAAGCGTGGCAAGGAAAACAGGCAACGATATCTTGACAAAATAAATTTACAGGGTGTCTTTATCGTAAGTTTTCAAAGGTTCATAAGGATGTATTTAAGCTTAACCAAATGAAATGTAAGTTTTCCTAAATAACCTTTCGGTCAATCCGTGTACTTCGAAAATGAATTCGAAATGGGTTTTCAATTGACTAAATACATAAATATTAACGGCTTAAATAAAAACGTCTAAGTTTATTTTTTAATGATCGATATACAACACGAAAATTAAATAAAGGTTTTATTAATAAACATCTTTCGGCCACCCCGAAATCAACAGCGGTCGTATGTAGTTTCAATTATTACCGTTGGTACCATCGATGAACTTATAAAATGTCGGATGAAAAACTCCAAGAAGAAAAAAAATCTACGACGGATAAAATGTGCAATTTGAGCCGTTCATTTCGAATTCGTAAAACTAAAATGGATGTACATTAAGCTAATATATTATATTAGAAACAGTACGCTAAAATCTAATTTTGCAGAATACATTTATAAAATTTGGTCCAAAATTTATAATAGCTCCCGCTAAAATATAACTGCAATAGTTTCTAGATACGTTCTGAAAAAAACATCAGGTATTATTACTATAAAACTTAACGGCGGAAATGAAATGAATATTAAAGTGTTGGTTGCCCGAAAAATCTATAGTAATAAAAACGAATGAATGCGGGCTTGTTTTGAAGCCCAGGACGTTCTTTCCAAAAATGTCATTGTCGAAACAAATTTCCCAGCCTAAGTGTATTAACTTTGAGTCCGAAACTGACCTTTTTCAGTCCCCAAAATCCTGAATTTTTCGGCGAATTTCTCTCCTCCGTAGCAAGAGCAATTTGGGGCAAATCAAAACTTTAGTTTTATTCCTAAAATAGAAGGAACTGAAGTGGAGGGATTCTGTTTAATTGTAGAAGTTTGCAAACCAGAGATTTTTAATCATAATATTAGGCTTATTATCGAAATAAAAAATATTGTTTTTAAGCGCGCGCTACGCGGCGCGCGCGACCCGACATTTTAAGAAGAATTTACAAGGAGCCTTCGGTTTCATATCGTTTTTCTATTACGTAGGCTTGTGTATGCCTATTTCAATTACTATTGCGAAGGACTTTTTCCTGGGTGTTAAATCAACCTGCTTTTAATCCCAGATGTAAAGAAATGTATTACAGACAATTAGCCAATGATACGCTTCGCATTTTCTGACGTCATGAGTGCCGAGAAGAATTTTAGAAGTCTGGAAATTCGCCGAAAAACTCGATTTCAAAGACCACTTAACCGATTTTGATGAAATTTTCTGTACTTGTTTTAAAATGTTTGCTCTTTCTAATGAATCATTAATTAGCCATAGCTAAAATTTCGTGCAACCAACACTTTTAACAGAATTGGGCCAATGTGAAGAATAGGCCCTAATGTTCTCGATTTACCCCAAACTTAAGTGGACAAGAGACTAATTTCCTTACGTTAATCACCAAAGAAATAAGAGTTTTTTTCGTAACCAAATTATAACGGAATGTTCACTTAATAAGCGTGTTTTTCTTTACACACTAATTTAAAAATTATGGTAAAATAAAATAAACTTACAAAAACTCGATTTTACTCAAAATATTTTTCTTCAAAATTGACCTTTTTTGTATTATAAGGCAAATGTATATAGCTCTCATATAGTTAAAAAGTAAATCTACTTCAACATCCGTACGCTTGATTGGCTAAGAGGAACATTTTTCTATTTAAATAATCATTACCAAGAACCCATAGACGTACGTCTTTGGGTTCTTGTCATTACTGATCGAGATATCAAATTTAACACGCAAAATTTTCCAAAAAGAAAATAAAGTTAAATAGTAAATTAAATTCGACATCCGCACTCTCGATTGGCAGTAACATTTTTTAATTCAATTAGCATTACTGACCGAGATTTCAAATTAAATTGGGTATTAGCCTAGCGGATTATTATTATTATTATTATAATTAAATGTTTTAAAAAAACCACAAGTTTAAAAAAAGCACTTTACATTTTAAAAATTGGCCTCCTGCCACCTGTATTTGTAAAATCTTTTTTGTTGGAGTTAGATCAAATAAGAGAATTAGTTTGCTTGAAACCTGCCACTACCAAGCAGAGAAAGTAGGATGGTTTCACATAAGCAATTTTCAGTTTAGGGTAATATCTATGCGAAAAACATGTATTTCTCTTATCACTGCACTAATCTTTCCCATAATTAATTTAGTTTAAACAAATGTAATATAAGTGAGTCAACTAGTTGAATTAAGCTTTGTGTGTCGTACATTTGACGTCATACCCACATATTAGGTACATTGAGCGAAAACATTTCACAATTTTAAAGAAATGATCACAGACACCCTCTCACTTTGACGACGATGATAAGAGAGCGCCTGTGACCGAATGGCTTACAATGTTAGTATGAGCTTGGCTATTCAAAAAGGCCAGAAACTGAAATTATTTTAAACGATTCGACAATTTAATTGTGGATTTTAGAATTAAAAACCTGACAACAATTGAAATTCGAGGTAATTTCGTCTTTCAGTTTGGCTGACCAAATTTCTTATCCTATTTTTATTTTGATTTAATACACTATTAAAAGTGGTAGCTTCTAATAAATCATATCAAGTCGTACGTCACTATAAAAGCCTCGTAAGACTTTATACGAAGAGAAAAAATTTGGCTGGACCTTATTTCTTATTGTCTTTTTTTAATTTATTTGAGCTGGCTTAATAATGTCGGTTTAAGATGTGAAGCTTTATAAGTCACGAGTTGAATTAGGCCTGTGTGGTTCGTTGGGGGTTTATTGATTATTATTCACTTTTTAGCCTATATTCTCACTGAACCTACGGCTGAAGATATCGTTATTTTCAAAGTTAATTTATTGCTCCATTTTATATGTAAATGCATTTCAAAAGTTAACAAAACAATGAGCTTTCGAAATAAATGGCCACGCAAAATCAATTCTTCTAATTCATTGCATCGTTAGTTTTAAATAAAATTAACGTTACTTATAAAAAGAACATCATTTTTCGTTGTTATTGCCCATTCTACTCTTTTCGAGGTGTATTGAAAGTAATGGTTTTCTACATATTCGATTTGAAGAGTTATTTGCAAAATTTTATATATTTTAGAAAGTTTATTAATTAATTTCAATATTAATTAAATGGAATTGGTTTTGCCATTCTTGTGGCTCATCTTTATTAAAAGAAGTCTATTTCAAATCAGTTTTAAATAACTAAGAGCAGTGAGGATTTGATCTTAACACTAGTGCTCCTTTACGTTATTTCACTTGGTTTTGCGTTAAGATTTTTCAAAGGTAACCAAGATATATTTCAAAAAATTTAATTACTGCACCGAATTACAAAAGTATAATTTTTTAAATTTCATTAAAGGCATTAAGATTAAATTTTTATTTTACAGAAAATGATGTTTAAATGCTTTTGTTATGCCAATGTATGTTTCTTAACGCGAAGGAAGAGCTGAAATTCGAAGACAGTAAGATAAAAAATAGATTTGTGATTAAATTTTTGATCAAAACTGTTAAAATCTTAAATTTAATAAGATTTCATACTGCTACCAAAAGTATCTATTACTTCAGTTTACGAAAAAATGTTATTTTTTTTAATAATCAGCTAGGCTAATACCCAAGGCACCACCTTAGGCCTAAGTCATCATGCTACCTTTGAAGCCCTTAATTCAGGTGGCCGCGTTGCAATGCCTAGGAGGGTGGTGGCAAGCCCTGCATGCCACGAGATCGAGCCAATAGCTCCCTACACTAACTATTACCGTTAACCTAGACAAGTTTTTATGGAAGGGGAAACCGAAGAGCTCGGGGGAAAACCCCTTAAACCAGTAGGGAGAGAACTTGCAAACTCAACGCGGAAGGAGTTTTTCCGAGTTTTCACCCAGTGCCACAAGCTGGGATCGAACCCGGCTCCTCTTGCTGCGAGGTGAAAGTGCTAATCACTCCGCCACCCCAAAAATTGAGATCTAACTCTAATCTATAAAAATTAATTGAAAAATATTGCTCCTACCACATACAATAATAATAATGGTAATAATCAGCTAGGCTTATTAGCCCAGGGTATTTAGGTTTTTGGAAGGGAACTAATTATGACCAAGCTGAAAATTTCAGGATCGAAGAGGCTTTTGGTCCTATACAACCTCCCAAAAGTCCCCAAGGGTCCGGCGATGCGGTTGGCCGCCATCTTGAAAAATGGCCGCCGTACTGGATGTAACAATATCTCGAGAACTAATCGACCGATTTCGATGCAGTTTGTGTCAAACGATGTATTTTGAAAAGTATAATAGAACTAACACATACATGTGCACCATACCTTAATAATACGGGTTTTAATACGTTTTAAGTCAGAAATAATCGATAATGTTTTAATTATTTTAATATTTTTTCAATGTTTTACATTGTTAATTTTTTTCAACACTACACCTTTTTAGCCTCATATACGCGTAAACTGATAGTTTTTACCTTTAAAACTCGGTTTCTTTTTCGACGAGCTACATCGAATTGTTTATAGCCCCACACTTTTCTTTTTATAGCGTGGGAAAAGTGAAAAAAAAACCGAGAAAATATTTACGTTAATAATTTTTTTCGTCTTTAGGTCTGTGATTAGGAGTATATATTCACTCTTCACATTGCATTTCATTATTGTAATTTAATTGTTTATTATTTTAAAATATAACTAAATAATATTATATAATATTTTTATCTATGGGTTATACTTTCGTGGGTTATTTTGTTTATAGTGGAGAAATATACTTAAAAATATTTATACTTCTTTTACTTTTCTCAAAGGTCAATGTTCTTTACTTTCCGTTATAAACGATAAACCGAAATACTAGTTATTTTCGCTATTTGCACTTATCCATTTTTTAATATTAATGTTTTTTTTTATTTTATCCATATGCATAAAAAATTATTCTTCGTCGTCGTGTGAAACGTCTTCCACGTTGCTGCACGTATGTCCTCTGCAATGATAGCATACCGCTGAACAGTACAGGCCTGCAGTTTTACAAGAACATCTCCCTGTACAACCCACTTTGCACTTGCAACTGATGATTTCCAAGAGGTCGTCAGGAGCGCATGTTTTAAGAAAAGGAATTGGACGAAGACCATCGTTAGATTTCTCACACCCCCATTCTGTTGGTATTAAGTCTTTTCCAAGCGACTGTTGCACCTAAGAATAACTGATGATTAGCTAGTGGTTTTCACTTGTTTACAAATAAACATCGATTCACCTGCAAGTATACCCTCATGGAATGTTGTCTAGCACTGTCTGTAGTTGGTGGTAAGTCTGCAAGAGAAAACTTAGCAGATAAGGACTGCGTGGCTACAATGCGGTTCATTTAATTTAATTTTGCCCGTACAGAGCCAATATAAACGACTCTCCTGCCTCTGTGATTTGATCTTTTGAAGCCGTGTGGCTCCTAAATATGTTCAGTTCCTTTCTGAATTCTATATTGTTCTTGAAAATTTTTAGAGCCGATTTCTTTCCTTTCTTAAAGAACGCCGATGTGGTGTCACATCCGGAAATAGCGTGCAAAACATTAATGAATCCGCCATTTCACCTAAATTCTCTTTTATAGTTTTTGCGTTTAATACTTTATCCGGTTTGTTTCCAATTCCCGGCAGTTGAAGGAAAACGGAAGATTGACATAGAGTTACTAAAATGACAAGAATATCGGTGTCATTTGCAACAACTACAACGTTATTGGATTTTGCAGATAACTCAAGCGCGGTGTTTGCGATTAATGTATCGGCATCTGCTTTAGCTTGTTGAACTTTAATTGCAGAATTATTGAGGTGTCTTGACAAAAAATCTATAAATCTTGATTTTTTTTATTGGCTAAAAAGTCTTGCTGTCCAACAGTAACGAAACCATTAGCTTGCACGATTATATCAGCTGACGACTTTCTAATATTTATCCTGCTCTGTTCGACTACCTTTGTGCTTGATGCTGCGTCATAACCATCACACACGATTATTGCATTACTCCCAAAATGGCTAAAAACATATGACAAGTAGGCGTCACATATTTCTGCGTACGTTGCTGGTCTCTGCCACACCACTTTGTGTAACAAGTATCCACCATCAACAATGAAATCTGGGTTTACTGGCAATGATTCTTTTGGCACTGAAAATTGTTCGAGCATTTCGGTTAGGACAGATTTCTTAGTTTTACGCATTGCGATATTATCAAAAAGAGCAGGTGGCTTTGGTGAAAGTACATAAGACATGCATTTAGCAAGGTCACTTGGCTTGTTATTTATAACGCACACTATTCTATTAAAAAATTGCTCTGGATTAATTGGTACAACTTCATTTCGAATTTTCACTGAGCTAATTTGAAGAGCTAAAGTGGTAACTTTATTTAACCTTTTTTATTTAACATCTGCAAATGAGTTACCGACCATCTCGGAAATAGCTTTCAGCCCAATTTCCTTCGCTACAAAACAGTTAAATGCTTCATTGGCTACAACACCTGTTGCTAGCGTATCAATAAAAGGGGGATATGTGTCAAATCAATTCTTAAAGGTTTTAAAGTCATTTTGGTCCTTCGTAATCCTTGAATCTCTTAGTTCGACGTGTTGCTCAGAGGTTTCGAAACCAATTTTGCAATATTTTTCCAAGGCATCGCAAAAAAAAACATTAATATTAAAAAAATGGATAAGTGCAAATAGCGAAAATAACTAGTATTTCGGTTTATCGTTTATAAAGGAAAGTAAAGAACATTGACCTTTGAGAAAAGTAAAAGAAGTATAAATATTTTTAAGTATATTTCTCCACTATAAACAAAATAACCCACGAAAGTATAACCCATAGATAAAAATATTATATAATATTATTTAGTTATATTTTAAAATAATAAACAATTAAATTACAATAATGAAATGCAATGTGAAGAGTGAATATATACTCCTAATCACAGACCTAAAGACGAAAAAAATATTAACGTAAATATTTTCTCGTTTTTTTTTTTTTTCACTTTTCCCACGCTATAAAAAGAAAAGTGTGGGGCTATAAACAATTCGATATAGCTCGTCGAAAAAGAAACCGATTTTAAAACGGTCAAAACTATCAGTTTACGCGTATATGAGGCTAAAAAGGTGTAGTGTTGGAAAAATTTACAAATGTAAAACATTGAAAAAATATTAAAATAATTAAAAAATTTTCGATTATTTCTGACTAAAAAGGTATTAAAACCCGTATTATTAAGGTATGGTGCACATGTATGTGTTAGTTCTATTATACTTTTCAAAATACATCGTTTGACACAAACTGCATCGAAATCGGTCGATTAGTTCTCGAGATATTGTTACATCAAGTACGGCGGCCATTTTCCAAGATGGCGGCCAACCGCATCGCCGGACGCTTGGGGACTTTTGGGAGGTTGTATATGACCAAAAGCCTCTTTAATCCTGAAATTTTCAGCTTGGTCATAATTAGTTCCTTTATCGGTCCAAAAATGCAGAAATACCCTGGGCTATATACCCAAGGCACCACCTTAGGCCGAAGTGATCAAGGGACTTTTAATGCCTTAAACAGGTGGTGGGATTACAATGCGTAGGAGGCAGTAGCGGCGCCAGAATGTTTGGGGAGGTAGGCCAAACATTTTAGGCCCCCCGAAATTATGGAGGCCCATTTACCACAATTTTTTCAAGTCCGTCTACGTGGATGCAATTTTTGGGTAAAATGGGTACGCGACGAAAACATTAGAACTAATAACCACAAATGAGTGGTTATTTACTTATTTCTACGACTGAATTCAAGTCTATCAACTTATATTCATTCCTTCGGTACTTCGCATGTACATCGCTTACATCAGAACTTACAACTTTACGAAAATGAATGTACATAGGTACACTTACAAGGAGACATCCCGAAGTGTAACCCACCGATTTTGTTCAAACTCGGGGGATTTGTAGACGTTCATGTATGATGAAAAATCCTAAAGGGAATTTATTCAATGGGCAAAAAATTAAATTTTCCCATTGAAAATAACATGGGATTTTGACCTCAAATTGATCAAAAGTTGATCAATTTTGATGTTTTTACTGTCAATTTTTATTTATTTTTTCTTTTTTTGGCATTTTCGAAATTTTGAAATTTGATCAAATTTTTCACAGGGAGGGGGGGCTAGGAATCGGTCAGAATACCATGTTATTTTCAATGGGAAAATTTAATTTTTTGTTGTCAAAAACATTTTTCGTTGCCATGGCAAAACGGTTGCCCATTGAATAAATTCCGTTTAGGATTTTTCATGATACATGAAGGTCTACCAATCCCCCGAGTTTGAACAAAATCGGTGGGTTACACTTCGGGATGTCTCCTTGTTAGTAAAGTAAGTTTAAGAATCATTTATAATTAAAACTAATAAATACACTACTGTCAAAGAAAAGTTACTCGCACCTTTGAAAGGAATAAAAACAGCAGTGTCGTTAAACGAATCACTCGTATTGAATATTGAAAAATTAATAAATTAATAAATTATTTCGCAAACAGATTACAGAATTTTCTGATATTAAATAATTTGGAGGCCCATATTTTAAATTTTGGAGGCCCATATATTAAATTTTGGAGGCCCCTTAAGACGACTTTTGGAGGCCCCTACCAAAATGTAAAGTAGGTCCAGGCCTACCCCGGCCTGTTGCTGGCGCCACTACTGGTAGGAGGGTGGTGGCAAGCCGTTAATGCCACGCGAGCCAACAGCTTCCTACATTTACTGTTACCGTTAACCTCTACAACCAATTTGTATTTAAAGAAAATGATGCTCAGTAACCTACCATTTTCCTGTTTTAGCAAGTTTAGCATCAATTTAAACTTTGCCCAATAAAATCCCATTTCGGTTTCGTTTCACCATATATTTTATTTTTACAAATCAAATTATTTTTGAGAATAATACAATATTCAAGTTTTTAAAAATTATTATTAAGCAACATATGTATATCAATTTATATATTTTACTTAAAATTTCAAATTTTTGGAGAAACCTAGTTAAAGAAAGCACGCCAGGACAATAAAAAAATTAGTATTCAATGATAAACATTTTTGGTTTTGATTTAATTTCTTTTAATGCTATTTTTCTAAATCAATTTGAACTCAGTGAATGACCATCAAATGAGGAATATATGCAAGCACTTACCTTGTGAAACAAATCAAATCGCCATATGCGTCAGATACGAAGAATGTTATGACATGCATAAGATTGGTCATATGGAAGATCGGTGCCAATTTCGGTGCCGTTGTGAATTCGATGGAAAAATCTTCAAATACTGCTTTTATGCTTACAAGAAAGATTGTCGTTCAGAGTGTACGCCATTTTACCAAAAAATAAGGAACCCCGTGCAGGGTTCATTATTTTCCAATTGTTATTGTACCGAATGACGCGAATAAAAACAACTTTTGAAATTTCACTTATTTTCGAGTTTGATAAGGGTGGGAACGTGAGAGAGAAGGTTTCGAACAACGTTTTGTTTAAAGCGTCTGTTTCAAATGTGAGATTGTAGCGTTCAGGCGTCAAGGAAAATTGCAGACTCCTGTCTTATGGCTTTATTCAAACTGCTATTGGATCAATTAAAAGTAGAAGATATTAGATTTAAGATACTTTAAGGAGATATATTTATGAATAAATTTTAATAGTTAAATCTATACAGAAATCATCATACGTTATTAATTTCAAGAAATATGTCTAAATATAATACGATTTAATATTTATATTTTAAAGTGGTGGCTTTTAATTCCGGACAATTTAAAAAACTTTTAAAGGAAGAAAACAAGCTGGAGTAAATATATAAGAGACACTCCGAATTCATTTAGTTCCAAATATATTTTAAGCCACCATTTGTCCTTGAACACATGCCAATATTAAAATAAAGGGTATAAAGAGTTTAATGCGAGTAAGTTTTAAATAAGTTAGAAGAAACCACCTATGGACTGTGAGAAGGATGATAAAATACGCGAAAAAGTAGATTAGTCCATAATTAAAAGGGATACTATAGCTAAATCCTAAAAAAATTTGAAGAAATTAAAAAACTTACTAATAACTCGTACCAATAGGTCTTCGAGCAAAAAACGCGAAACTCGGATCAAATAGATCTTCGAGTAATAAACTAAATTAAAAATAAATAAAATAGCCAGAAATTCCAACGGTAGACCGGTTTCGTTCTATTTGGAACTCATCAGTAACGTGCGGGAAATCAGGCTGGCTTAGTTTTTCTTTTAAATTTGATCCGAGTTTCGCGTTTTTTGTTTGCTCGAAGACCTATTGGTACGAGTTATTAGTAAGTTTTTTAATTTCTTCAAATTTGTTTAGGATTTAGCTATATTATCCCTTTTAATTATGGACTAATCTACTTTTTCACGTAATTTATCAAATTTAAAATAAGCTTATCTCTTTTGAGAAGGAAAACCAAGTCTGCATATACGTTCAAAGTGCACACTTCTTATACCGTGAATAAACTGTATAAATTCTTAGTTTTAGAGGTGATAAAAGAAGCTTTCCAATAACCAGGGTGTTACGGCTAAGAGTACCGAAACTTTTATATTGTATTCTATGGGTCCCTATGAATTTAAAATGTCATAAAAACAATGGTCCTAAAAAGCTCTGTTTACGAGCTCTCAAAATTTGACCTAAAAAACATCGAAATCAACGCAAATGTGAAATATTTATTCTTGCATAACCGATAAATTAATAAAAAAAATGGGGTCTTTTTTATCGATAAAGTGATAAACATATTATCGAATATCAAAAGATTATTAAGAGATCGTTCAGAAGTATGAACTTACTAAATTTCAGCTGGAAGGATTGACTAATAATTAAAACTTTCAACTTCATGATAACATCAGCTAAACCCTAGTAATGAGAAATACGCAAAAACCAACGACACATAATGAAATTTTTATTTTTTTTGTATTTATTAAAAAAAACAATTGTTCAAAAAAATTTTTAATTTTTTTTGTATTTATTAAAAAAAAACAATTGTTCAAAATGCTCACCTTGGGCTCTAATAGACAAACGACAACGTTGTAAAACTGATTGACGAACGTTTTCAAAGATTTCTGGTATATTACGAATAATCTCACATCCTTCAATATTGCGCTGCCGTAAGTCATCGACATCTCGGACTTCCGTTTTGCAAACTAAGTCTTTGAGATGTCCCCAAAGATAAAAATCGAATAGTTTCGAATCTGGAGATCGTGCTGGCCATGAAATGGCTCCTCCTCGTCCTATCCACCACAAAGGGAAGGTGGCATCAAGATGATCTCTTACGGCACGGCTAAAATGTGTTGGCGCTCCATCGTGGAAGAACCACATCCGCTGTCTATTCGCTAACGGAACGTCCTCCAGTAGCTCTGGTAAGGCTCGTTGAATAAATTCTAGGTACGACTTTCCATTAAGCCTCTAGGCGGTAGGAAGTAGGGTACCACTAAATTTTCTCTTACAATACCACACTAGATGTTGAGACTGAATTTTTCAACAGCTCCGTGAGGGTTGCTTAGGCTCGACTGGTGGTTTTTGTGCAAATTGAGAATACCATATCGGAAGAAAATTGCCTCATCGTATGCTGGGATGATACTTGGGAACTGCGGATCGTCCGGTGCACTGTCCACAAACCACTGGCAGAAGTTGATACGGCGAGGATAGTCGGCTTCGTTTAAAGCTTCGACTTTTCGAAGGTGGTAAGGATGATTACGATGCCCATGTAGAATTCCCGACACCATGACATGATATACGACCAGCTGCCAGTATGATTATCGAATAGGGGATATCATTTCCAAATCAATTGAATTTGAGGAATTTTATTAATTGTGGGTTGCTGAATCAAAAAAAAATAACGCGGACTTCCGGAAATGAGTAGTTCCGGAAATATTTTAAAATAAAAAATTAACACTTCTTGGCACGGTTTTCCACAGATTGTAGTTAAATTTTACTTCGTCCGGTATCCTACACAACCGTATTTGTGCATTTTTCATAGACGTATTAAGGAGCCAAAAAGATACTTCAACAAGTTAAAAGTTGGGGTTTTGGGTGTGGTAAATATATATTACAAATTATTAGATATAATAAATTAATACGTCAAATAAATTAAAATAAAGGAGCCAAAAAGATACTTTTGGGACAACGGGCAAAAATTGGGGTTTTGGGTGGGGTAAATATTTTTTTTTTATTTATTCCGACCACCCGTTGGGGAAGCGGTAGTCGTCCTCACACGACCATCCACAAACTCTGCCTCCCGGACGCCTGGGATTACAGGAGTGAGCCACTACTCCCGGCGTGGGGTAAATATGTACAATAAATTCACAGATATAATTAATTTGCAAACAGAGTAGATTCAAACCGAGCAGATAGTGTAGATGCAAACCGAGTAGAAAGAGTTGATGCAAACCAAGAAAGAGATACTTTCGGGACAACGGGCTAAAATTGGGGTTTTGGGTGGGGTTAATATATACTATCAATTTAAGATATAATTAATATGCAAACAGAGTAGATTCAAACTGAGTAAATAGAATAGATGCATACCGAATATATAGAGTAGATGGAAACCAAATTTAAGGCCAAAATTTCAGGAAACCTACTAGAGCTCTCTATTGTCGTCTACTTTGGCCTAAAATAAAGAAAAAGCTAAAAATGCGCCTCAAAGTGCCGTTTGACTATAAGTAGTAAAGAGAGTACCTAACCTAACGCACCTTGATTTCAAGCGTTCCCCGTAATGGCGCCACCGAAACCCTATTCTTGCTATCACGATGGGCCTAACGCACTTAGTATTGTCCAAACCATAATTAGCCTACTTTGAGTTATTCTACTTTATTCTAAAATCTAAGATTCATACCAGTAATAAGCTAGAATATACCCGAAAGTTAGTTGAAACTAACTCGACAGTGAGCCGGTACTTACTTGATAAAGTTAAAACCTACCCGATAATTACCTAATATATAAGCTTAACTTAAAGTAGTTAGCTCTGTTCACTATCAACATTATGGCTAACAAGGCAAAAATGCACAATAATGGTAGTGTAGGATACCTGACTAAGTACAATAAGACTACAATCTGTGAAAAACTGTACTACCAAGTGTGAAATTTGATTTTTAAATAATTCTGGAACTACTCACTTCCGGAAGTCCGCGTTATTTTTTGGCTTCATCAACCCAAAATTAATACAAATCCTTAATTTCAATTGATTGGGAAGTGATATCCCCTATTCGATAATCGTACCCAGCTGCCTTCCAACTTGACGAGTACTTGTTCTTGGCGCAACGCCGAAAGTTGTCAGGAGCTGAAACTTTCCAGACAAACCGTTTTTTTTTTAAGGCCAAAATTTTAAATGTAGTTTGAAATTGAAGTAATTACCTGTTCTACTCCATCAAGTGGAAAGTTTCTTTCTCCCTCTCGCGACGGCTGGAGTTGGCCAGTTTCTCGTAAATGCCGGTTCACCGTTTCAAATGTTCGTCTATTCTGTATTCTTCTATTAGCGAAGGTTTCTTGGTACAATCTACGGCTTCATCTCCTCTTCCTTCGGCTCGTCCGTACATCCAGTGCATGTCCACGTATTCCGATTTGCTAAAATTGGCCATCACTATCGCAAGTGTGATAACAAAGTGATTAAATTTCCAAATTAACAAGATGTTCTACACCAAAATTACATCATCACTACGACGTCATTGACGTTCGAAGGTTTTTTACACCTAGGTAGTGATGGTTTTTGCGTATCACTCACTACTAGGGTTTTGCTGATGGTATCATTGATTTCATCAAAATCTTTGGGTGTATACTTCTGAACTATCTCTTTGATCTTTTGATATTCGACAGTCTGTTTATCACTTTATCGCTAACCCGGGAAAAAACCACCGATTAATTTATGAAAACTATTGGGGTCAAGGAAGAATAAATATTTCACATTTGCGTAGTTTTTTATGTTGAGAGCTCGTAACTCTGAAATGGGGCTTTTTAGGTCCATGGTTCTTCGGACGTTTTACACTCTAAGGGAACCATAGAATCCACTTTTAAAGTTTCGCTACCCATATCCGTAACACCTGGTATAAATTGATATAAATGGTTTAACTTATAGCCATTCAGCCAATTTAAAGAAGCAATTACCGAATGTATCACTTAAGAATTTGCAACATTGGATAACAGAGACAAACTTAGCCGTGTTACATTCATTTTAGAACTTGCACTATTCTTTATGCATCCTAATTTGAAAATTACTTGATTGTGTGAATAATTGTTCTGCCACCTTATACTAGAAGCATTAATAAATTGAAAAATATTAATAGGCTAAAATCAACAAACCGAAATAACAGCTTGTGGTTTGACAAACGTAGGTCAATAAAAAATAAGCCTATCGCCGTTGAGATTGTTGATAAAATTGTTCTTAATCATTTAATCTAACGCTAGATCTCGCTCGTCTTACCTATTTACTTTTAAGAAAATAATAATTAATTTGAAACGGAGATGATGACAGCCTTACTTCAAAGAATTTTAGTTTAAACTGACCTTTGATTGGGTTACTTAAACAACCATTTTTCGTGTCAATTACTTATTTCCCATAAGTGGTTGGTTTAATATTGACGCAACATTTTTAGAAGTGAAGAAGACTGTCCTTACCTTGGTGTTGTTAAAGACCAAATTTGATCAGCAGTTTGGTCATTAAGCTAGGATTAAGAAATTACCACGTAAGGTTTTTTCTCAAAAGGCTTATTACGATGTATACACGCTATAGTAGTTAGTCAGGGCCGGATTTCCCAATAGGCCGACTAGGCCCGGGCCTAGCGCACCAATCCTACAAGGGGCACCAGGAGATCTCGAAAAAAATGTTTTCCGGAGTAATTTTAGTAAATGCGTCCACATTTTTCGATACCATGTAAAGCAATCATTTATTAACGTCACTAAAATATCTGCAAAGTCTACATTGAAATTGTATTTTTCATCCATTTTTCAATTATAGATTGCGGGAGCGCCTTGCTCGCCACTGAAGGGGGCACCAAAATTAGCTTGGGCCTAGGGCCCGACAAGGTCTTAATCCGGTGCTGTAGTTATTGGACCGAGGAACCCCAACAATATCCCAGCTCCTGTAACAGAAATCCAAAGCGTATGGATCAGAGAGCTGAAACCGTAAAGTGTTTTCACGAGGAAAGGAAATTGGGTGGAAATATTACGAAGCATTTCTAGTTGCGAGTCACGCACAAATAGACCAAACTTTCAAAATTTTAGTGTAATAACAATGACACAAACAATTTTACGTTTGAGATTTTGTTTGAACATGTGTAAATGAGTCTTTACTCGTCTCACCACTAAAGAATTTCACAGATTTGAAATATGGCATACACTATATCTGATTTATGTTTAAACTCCTTAAAATGTGTTACGAAAATAGAATTACATATCTTAATATTTCTCAAAACGTCTCCTATAGATTATAAGGCAATCGGTACTTGGTTTTGAAGTATAGCCAGGTAGTTCTCTCAATTGATGCTATTGCACGTGATAGAGACCTCCAGTGGCGGAATTTGGAATCACCTAGTGAGAGGTACAGTCGTGGTAAAAAAATATTTTCCCATAGCGTTACGCGATTTTCGAGGCGTCTTAAAATGGTTCTTAACCTAATTAAATATAGTTAATAAATAATAAATATTAGCGAAACGGCTTCAGAAAAGCTCGAAACATAATCTATTAGCGTTTTGAGATACACTGGAACTTTATTTTCTAAGTAAAAGCGGGGAAAATATGACATAGTTTTTTAAGCCTCGGCGAGTCGGCGAATATATTTTTCGCGTCCTGCATCAGCTGGTAGCTTACAGCTGTGATTAAAAGCACTGGAGGTCTCTATCACATGCAATAGCATCAATTAATGCGATGATGAAGAAAAACGTGCCAATTACACGATCAACAACCAAACTTGCCCAGTCATGAAGTCTAAATGGCACGAAATGATTACGAAAAGCCAATGAGGATTACCGTCACCCCACATGCAGTTGTTTTGGTGGTTAAATGGCCCATCTCTCGAAAACGAACATTAATCGGACACTTAAAGCTGATTGGAAAATCGGGGTTTCCATTATCAAAAAATCAAATCGACATTTCATATCTCCATCATGAAGAGCTTGATGGGGGTCACTCGAAACATATGGAAGTGGTAGGTACATTTGTTCGAATTTCAATCGTCTGAACGGTGGAACAAATGTTCAAATTAGTATTTCTTATTGCTGTTTTTTTATAATGTCTAATCATTTTATCCTATTATGTCCATTTTTCCTTTGGCGAATATAGTAAGTGGGAATTGCGTTGAATGTTGTGGATATTTTAGGTTAGGTTCACGTTAATGTTACTGTTTTCTTATATTAACAATATTTAAAAAAAAACAACCAATTCCTAATGTTCGAAAAAACGGACAAACGATTATTCGAACAAATGAAATTCGCCAGTAAAGTTAACATACTCTGAACGACTAAATCACCAACAAAAGTTCTGATACATTTTTCAGGCAAATGAAATACGATCCTGTTTTCCGGCATTCGGACAAATGATCATTCGGACATTTGTAACACCGTTCGGACGAATGAAATTCGAACAAATGTACCCAAATCCGGCGAAGAACAATCCAGCCATGATCCCTAGTTAAAACCAGGTCCTTGCTTGCGCTTCTAATGCTTTTTGGGGACTGTAACACAAAATAGACTAGTACAATGTCGTCCATTGAGAAAGGCGTTTAAACTTGGTCTTCTCTTAGCGTAGCGTTTTTGAAACAACTCGGTAACTCTAGCATTACTGATTGCAATTAGAGACTGATGATAGTTAACACTAGTGTATCTTTAATCGAAATTGATTTTTTTTAGTTACCAGATTTTAGAAAAAAGGTTGCGAAAGGCGAACAACGCGATTTAAATAAATTTTTACATAAAACCGAATTTTCGAGTCACATGGTTTTTTAAATAAGGTAGCGAAACACAAACGCGTTAATTTGAATTAATTTTTAGAGAAACTTAATTTTTCGAGTTATTTATGGACAAACCGAAGTTTCGAGTTACCTGGTTTTGGAAATAAGGTAGCCATGTTGTTTAAAGTTAGATGCCGCCTGTATCAATTGCTTCGGAATTCCAAAATCACAATAGTGCGTATGCGGGTTATGAAGTACCGTGAATTGAAAGAAACCGAAATTATAGTTCAGAAATGATAGAGATATGGTATTGTGCAACTCATTCGATTCGAGCACAATACTGGGATGTAATTTTCGATGATAGGATAAAAATCGAGTGGCGTCAAGAATTTTGGAATCAATTGAGAGGGAAATAAATTTCTGCAATTTTTAGCTGTATGTATGACTGTATGTGACTAAATTTTATAGCATCATAAAATAGACCCACGAGGGGTCGGAGCGTGCAATAACTGGTGGCTTTACCGAGGAGTCGGGGTCCGGCTCTTGTAACCCAGCACGGGCGGTGGCGCACTGGGAGATGTTAGCTCCGTCCAAATGGTCCTATCTCCACCTCCGACTTCGGTCCGGTGTGGGCTGGTAACTGGGCTTCGGCTCAGGCTAACGGAGAGTGGCCGGGCAAACTGGCCGTCTCGGCGGATTGAGTTGCCTGCTGTGGGGCTGCGGGCCTCCGTATGAGGGCACGGCGCCCATCTCCCGGCCTTTTGGGGTTCCGCCGGGATTTCCGGTGCCAGCTGTGCCGGGTTATGCGGTCTGCCGTGTGCCCGCCGTTCCCCTTTAGGCGCTCTTTCCAATGGGCTTGGCTCTCTGACTTTCTAGGTAGGGTGTCGGCTGGCGTTGCCAGAGCATCCGCTCTTATTCACAATGCTGTGTGCGAAGTGGCGAGTTGGTCGGCCAATTGCTGCACCTTCTCCTGGGTTGAGCGGCTTGCGTCGAAGGTGCGACAATCAGTAGTACTGTTCTGCTACCCATGCTGGTTTTGTCACCTGTCCGGGCGTGTGGACGCTGGCGTAGGGCGTTTGATGATGGGCCTCCGGTGGTGTGGTTTAAATCTTACCGGTACACCGGGCTATAAATCTGATGCATGTCCAGCATCATAAAATATAATTATGAGTAACAAAAAATATATATATACAAACACTTATCTTTATATACGAGATGAAATAACAGAAGTTCGATAATTACGACTATAACGCGATCGGAAAAAAACGTTTCCTAATTTAAAGATTCATTTTCGAAATCCAAAATCCTGGCAATTTTTGGAAATTATTTCGAATTCGGCGGGTTAAGTTAATAAGGGAATAACCAACTATATCAGTCCCTTACAGTGCCTATAATTTCGCGCCAATTACGCGGTATTGAATAAAAAATTTGCGACGCAACCACTTTTGAAATATAAAAAATTATTATTTTTAATAAAGGGATTAATTTTATAAACAATGAAAATATTGAAAACGGAGACGTTTCACGTACGAAATTTTTTGAAAAAATAAAACACTACATCAGATTTTTGCACGCAATACATCTTTCGACCGTCGCAGATAATAAATCTCTTAAACTTTTTATGGTAATATTAATGATTATATTTCGTTTATGGAAAATATGTGAATTCTTGTATAGGCACTACAAGTATGTTGACGGTTTAAAGTGCACTCTGGAAAGGATGTAAGTGAATGTACGAAATAAACGATTGAAGAAGTCAGCATAACTACAAGTCCAACTTCCAAAAAAAAAATCAATATCCAAAGGTATTTTATACAAAGGCATCAAAGCAGTTTCGTAAAATATTTTTGCAACACAAAATGAGCTTAGCGGAAGACTCTTTTAGGTGAGTTATCATATATTATCAATTCTACTCCAAAAAAAAAGCCTTCGAGTACATATTATTCTTTCGGTTATAAAAGTTTATTTGATTGAAACGTAAATTGAGTTTTGACGGTAGCTGCCGAAACTATTAATTTTTGGCGGATGAAACCGATAACTAACGAAAGATTTTAGAACATAAATAGTAGTTGCAATTGGTTTCATAGATCTATCTATTATAGTTTTCTAGCAGAATTAAAAAGAGGGCAAAAATTTCCCCTGTCGAAGACTTTTTAAACAGAGTGTACACGTATTGGTATCTAGGTGTCAGGAGCTGCCGGGTGTAGTGGCGTACTCATGTAATCCCAGGCGTCTGGGAGGCAGAGTTTGTGGATGGCCGTGTGAGGACGACTACCAATCCCCCAACGGATGGTCGGCACCTATCCCCCCTTTGGCGTGTCCGTTACACTTATCTCACCCTGATTAATCAGTTATTGTGTGCTGGTGTCTAAGGCCTTGGGTCGACACTGATTTGTGTCTATCAAAAAAAAGGGTCAAGAGCTCAAGTTTAAAAAAAGGTCTTCTAAGAGCAATTCTTATAATTTATTTTAAAATCTGAGGTTTCTTGAGATTCTAGAGCCCCCTTTCTATCTTAAATAAAGCTATAGTTAGTGCCGTTGGAAAAACATCAACTCCATAGAAAAGTCTTTCGTATATTGGCGAAGTAATATGCTTGTTGAATTAAATATTTGAATGGGAAATGGTTTATCGTCTTTTAAGCCATGGTCACGCCATCGAATGAAAAGATATTCAATATTCAAGGGCGTGTTTAAGGTAGGGGTAATGGGGGTTCAAAGCCGAAATGGATAAAGGGTGCAAAAAGTAAAAGATACTTCAATCCAAAAAAGGAGGCAGAGTTTAAACATCTCCTGAAATTATATCCTAGTCATTTTTCTAAATGTGTTTGAACCAAAGTACTATTCCAGCCTATTCAAACTGGGTTCAAAAATCTCAAATATATTTTATTTTCAGGTTTTGCCAGAGCTTTGAGGACAGGAAATCTCGGGGAATTTACTATATCGAAAATCAACCAGTTTCTGATGCGTTATCAAAAGATCTTCATTGCTCCAAGTTAAATGAAACCTTAAAGTTGGTACCATATAATACAGCACCAAACGGAATTAGGATTCAAAAACTGATATGGACAAAAAGTGCAATCGCTATATTTTCCATTATGACCACATTCTACTTAATGGTCAGCGTAACTGGTTTGATCTATGTCAAAAATATTGGATATTGTCAATCTTGTCTATTCACCAGTTCGTGGTACTACCTTCTTCCCGTCATGTGTACTTTGGGAATAGCATTAGTGGCTATGATTGTAAACCACAATACGAAAATTTTCTGGTTTTATATTTTGAGTTTCGTAACCTTGTACTTCAGCTTTACTGTATTTGCACTGTCTTGTAAAGTATTATCTCTAAATCCGACTGACGGTTCCACAAGTTTGTGTTTGTTTTTGATACTATTAACGTTATGTTTCGGGGTAACTTTCGTGGCTTTAGCGCTGAGGGAAATTTATAAACCAAAAACACCTTTTATAAACTTTGGGTACTATTCTGATAATCTATCAAATATTCAGTTGTAAAACTGATTAAAATAAATGATAATTTTAGTTAATGTTGATTTTTGCATGCTGTTTATTTCTTTTGTATTTATTAATCTAAATAAATAAGTCATGATTTAAGCTTCAGGCAATTCAAATTGCAAAGTTTAACATACAGGGTCTTTTTTTTTGCTCGGAAAAGTGTTTTTTTTCAAAAACTATTTATAGTACCGATTTCAAATTTGGAAGGTCAATTCTCTATACCGGGGGACATCAGTTTGAGAAATTTGAGCGTTTTCGGTAATGTTTTTCACCAATTTTGAAAAATTATTTTTCGACCACTAGGTGCGAGATAAAAAATTTCTATTATAAAGTTGTAGGCCGTCATCGAAAACCCTTAAAAATTGTTCACTCGACGAAAAACAATTTATTTATCAGTGAAAATTCGAGCTTGAAAAATTTACAAGTTGGTGAAGCCAAATTACGATTGTTTGAAACGATAATTGAAACCGAATTACCTAATCCAGTTGAAACTTTGGTTAAAAAAACGACCGGATTTAAAAAACACGAGGCTATAGGTCAATCCTAAACATGCATTGGGTATTTAAAGGAAAACTTTGGGAGATTATTATCAGTGTTTGATAATATTTCGAACAATGCCTCGTTATTCAGTAGCTGAGCGTACCGAGATAGTTGCCATTTACTATGGAGAAGCAGCGCAAAACCTTAGAAGAGTGACTGAAATCTTCGCAGAAAGACATCCAAATGGAGCACCATCTGTAAATACAGTAAGACGAGCAATTCACGATTTCAATCAATTTGGTAACTTGCAACCTAGGTTTCGCGGATTGGGTCAACCGGATTTAGACTTCGAGAACAATGTACTCGCGTACTTTGTGGCATATCCTCGTCACAGTTGCGCTAACGCCGCTGCTGATTTGGGTTGTTCTGCAAATCGTGTGTGGAAAATTCTTCCTAAGAATCGCTATCACCCATACAGAGCTACGCTCCACCAAGGACTAATTGACGGAGACCATCAAAGACGTTATGAATTTAGCAACTGGTTACTAAATGCTGTCCAAGAAGATAGACAATTTTTGCGCCATGTTTTGTTCTCCGACGAAGCGTCATTTTCTAGAGATGGGCCCTTTAATCATCAAAACAGCCATCTTTGGTCTGACATCAACCCACATTGGGGTTTTGAATATCTCACCAGGTTAAATTTGAACGGGTCAATGTTTGGGTTGGACTTGTTGGAAACCGTTTGATTGGTCCCTTTTTCCTGCCGACGAACCTCAACGGCCAAAGGTATTTACATTTTCTACAGAACGAACTGAGTGACGCAATCGACGACCTTCCATTGGCTGAAAGACGTCAGTTGTGGTTTCAGCAAGATGGCGCCCCTCCGCATTTTTCCCGGCAAGTAACTGAGCACCTCAACAACGAGTTTCCTGAAAGGTGGATAGGGAGAAATGGTCCAGTGCATTGGCCAGCAAGGTCACCTGACCTAACACCGCTGGATTATTTTCTCTGGGGATTCGTTAAAGCAAAGGTATACGCCACGCCCATTGAAACTAGGGAGGAACTCATTAGACGAATAATCAGTGCTTGCCGAGACGTCACACCAGAAATGGTAGAGAAAGCGTTTGAGAACTTAATTGTCCGCGCACAAACCTGTGTTGCAGCCAATGGTGATATTATTGAAAATGTTTTGTAAAAATTTATGTGAATAAAATATCTGCATTTAAAAACCAAACGTGTACATTTTTTCAAGTGTGAAAACTCTACTACGTTTGTATTAGACTTGTTCCCTTTTCAATTATCGTTTCAAACAATCGTAATTTGGCTTCACCAACTTGTAAATTTTTCAAGCTCGAATTTTCACTGATAAATAAGTTGTTTTTCGTCGAGTGAACAATTTTAAGGGTTTTCGATGACGGCCTACAACTTTATAATAGAAATTTTTTATCTCGCACCTAGTGGTCGAAAAATAATTTTTCAAAATTGGTGAAACACATTACCGAAAACGCTCAAATTTCTCAAACTGATGTCCCCCGGTATAGAGAATTGACCTTCCAAATTTGAAATCGGTACTATAAATAGTTTTTGAAAAAAAAACACTTTTCCGAACAAAAAAAAAGACCCTGTATATTTTTCGAAAATGTAAATTTCCTAACTCTCCTTTTAAAGTTTGTAATCCATGATTGATCATTTTCAGAATTTTCTTAATAAACCATAGTCAATAGTAATAATGTAATTGGTTGGTTTAAAAATAACTTTTTTATCTAGTCCTTTATTTAAAAGAAAATTACACCCATTCCCTATGTTGGGTTCTTTAAAAAGGCCGTTTAAAGAGCAATTAAATGATATATTTTTTAAATATTATAAAACATTATTAATCGAGATATTAATTATTTACGAATCGAAAACTTGAGCACTAGAGTCGCGCCATTATTTGAAACAGCTCCTAGCTTTACACGCGTTGACGGACGGACATATGACCGATATTTCTGATTGGCTAAGGGAGAGATTCGGAGGAGTGAAGAAACTTCCTAACTAGAAATGCTTAACAAGGTACCTAGAGCAGAGGAGAGCGAGGGTGCCGAGCCTTTGGCAATACTTTCAGGTAATCATTATTTGAAAATTACAGATCTTAGCCGAGCCATGGCCAACTTCGCGCGCTCACTACGCTCGCACCAGGCGGCCTACCCAAAGAATTTCAAATCCATGTATTGGCGCGAAATAAAAGTTTGGTTTTTAGTGTCTTCGACAGCCGTCGGGAGCGCTACTTCCGGACCTTAAACTCGGCTAATTTTACGATATAAATAACATGGTTTTCTATGGCGCGAAACTTGACCATAATGAGTACATAGTACTGGAAATTATTTAAATATCAGAAAATTGTATTTATTTTATACTTAGGTTATAACTTAAAAGTTCAATTTCCATAAATAACCCCTCAAATACTTCATTACTTATGTAATTTTTAAATAGTTTGTATGAATAGTTAAGCCTTGTTGGATTTTAGATTTGTTGTCTTTTAAAACAATTTTCGCGGCGGGAAATTCGAACACTTGATAATTACTTAATGCTGAATGATATTAGATTTATGTAAAAAGATATTTATTTCATTTTTCAATTATTATTTAAAGTTGTTACATATCAATAATTTTTGTATAAATTACCCAAAAATGCCTTTGAGTTGTGTTCCCTATGACCCATCTGTAAAAGGCAAAACACCTGGAGTTTCTTTCCACGAGTTTCCTTCTGATGGGGCGTTGAGAGGCATGTGGCTAGAAAATATCTCTTGGGATAATTTTCAAATAAATGACAGATCAGAATTGAGTGTTGTATGTAGTTTACATTTTTGTGAAACAGATTACCGTAAAGGTCTTAAATTACGAACCCTGGAAAAAACGGCAATACCTACGGTATTCCCACAGTTGTAGCCAACCTGGTCAGTGGCAGTCATATTGCTAGTAGACCAAACAGGCAAACCCTTATCTTATTAGGCCTAACTCCCAAGGGCGCGGGTGGTGGCACCAGTGTGGGAGTTGGTATAAAAGGAGGTAGCAGAGAGAGAGATAGGGCTTTTAAGAGCATAGAGGCAGAGCTGTAGAGTCAGTGGTTAGTAGCAGTCAGAAACTAGTATGGGAGTGGTTAACTCCCAGCTAGCCTGCTAGTCAGTTGTAGTTTTCCCCCAGTGGCTGCCAGGTTGCATTCTCTTCCCTTGGTGGGAATATCTAAGAAATATTAGTATCTTATTATAATAGGATAGTTATTGTATAGTTCGCTCTAAGGCCTCCGAAGGCACGTTACCCAACCTTCTAGAGTAGAGTGGCTATACAGTATCCAACTTATATGATACCAAATGTGTTGAGTACAGAGCCTGACACGCAACGAACCACTTTAAAATTGGCAAGTTTGGCTTACGTAGCTGGTTTTGTGGTACAGAAAATGGAGCAAGCTGAATTTTGTAGCTTGTGTCTCAAGTGCATTTCAGGACCCTTCTCAAATTCAACACTTTTAGGATTTTGTAATGTTTCATTGAGGCAGCACTTCCTTATTTTCGAGAATCAGCAAGAAATTAGCGAAAATATTGAATCTCCGTGTTGCCGAAACTTACCAGGTGTCCAATTTTGCATTGCAATTTTAATGTCCCTCATGCCTCGATATCTGCCAAATTTATCTGTGACAAAAAATACCACCCGTAGTTGATAACATAACTAGGACAATTTGATTTGAGAAAGTAAAGGAACTAGTTTACAAACCTCAATCGAGAAAACTTCTGAAAATGTAAAGGTCTTTCATTTTCATTATGGATTTTCATATTTTGATCACCATACACCAGTGATACTTCATTGTTTTCCAGGATTCTTTCATATCTACCATTCATATCTACCAGTATTCATATTTACCAGTGTTCATTCATATCTACGAGTATTCATAAAATCATATTTATCAGCGTTCATTCATATCTACCAGTATTCATACTTTTTTACCAATGTTCATTCATGTTTTCGTTCATTATTACTATTATTCCAACTTTATGTCTCTAAAATTTAATGAAAAAATGCAATTATTAACTTTAACGTCAAACAAATTATTTCATAAAAATATTAAAAGTATTTTTTATGCTCATTACACTAAAATTTTAGTTGCATCACTTTAAATAGCAGTTTAATTGTTTATCTACTTGCCATAAAATAGTTTAAAATCCAAACCAAAACGTTTGATGAAAAATTCCACATGTCGGTTAGTTTGCATTCCATTCTAAACATGTGATTTTCACTGGCGCCTGAGCGGTGGCACTTTTGGAAATAGTCGATCTCGGCGGGAAAAATGAATTAGAAAATTTTGAAAAGTGTTGTAAATCATGGGAAAAGGTTTATTCTACCTCTGACATCGACGAATATATCGAATAGTTTTCAATAAATTACTTAAAAGAACGAAAAACCATAATCGTTCCATTCGATTCTATGCTAATAGTTAGGTCCGGAGGTGGCTCCAGCGCCTCCGTAGCGGCAAAGAACGAATTTCGCTATTTTTGATCTTTTGGGTAGGCCGCCTGGTGCGAGCGTAGTGAGCGCGCGAAGTTGGCCATGGCCGAGCGTAAACACAGGAATATGCTAAGGTTATTTTTTTTTAAATGAACTCTTCTCGTGTAATACCGTACCAGTTCGAACCAGAGTATACCCAGGATGAAATAAATAATAGGCAAGTTGCTCAAAATAATCATTTACAAATAAATTTGGATATTGATGAATTAAGAAGAAACTGCAACTGCCATAACTGTGTACCGGAGTGGCTAAGCCTTGGTTTAGAAGCAGAATTACTTAAAGGATTTCTGGCACAAAATGATATGGAATCAGGTCTAATTTGTTGTCAAACCATTCGAAGTGCAAAAAGAACAATGCAAGAAATGTATGAAGATTGTGGCAAAAATATTAATTGCATCACGGAGCATGAGGACTTTTTACACGTTTGTTTGAATAGAGGAGTTTTAAAGATAAATTATAAAGGATATTACCATCTAAGGAGACGTGGAGCTCCTCCTAGAATTTTAACAAATAGGTGAAATATTTTTTAAATATAATTTAAGTTTTTTATCGTTGCTTAATCATTTCTTTGTTTTAGGACATATAGGTATACAGCGTACAGAAATTTTTCACATATGATTCATAATCATATGGGGGAAAAAAATCGACTTTGTGTGCGTTACTTCAAATTACATGTAGGAAGAAGTATCCAGAAGAAAACTCAAATAACTATTTCGGTTTTGAAGAGGCATGGCATTTTCCCTAAATATTTGCCCTTCAGTTTTATCATCTAACTTAGTCCACATAAAAAATTTAAATTTTAAAGTTAATTTGTATTTTTAAAATGTAATTTATCTAACCTAGTCAACATGAAAAATAAATTTAAAGTTCCTAGAAAATTAACTATTTTTAATATTGTGATTTATCTAACCTAGTTAACCCAAAAGTCTATAAAAATGAAATTACATTTCAATTTATTGTGATAAACCTAGTCCCTCAAAAAACTAATTTAGAAACTTCTAGAATTTGGTCATGTTTTTACATTGTGATGCATCTAACCTAGTCCACATAAATATAAATTTAAACGTTCTTAGAAAGTTTTATTAACATTTTTACATTGCGGTTTATCTAACCTAGTCCACATAAAAAATGAAAGTTCCTATTTAGTTAATTTACATTTTTACAATTGTTAATTACCTAGCCTAAATTGAAATGTAACTTCATTTTTATATTGTGATAAACCTAGTACTCTCAAAACAAAATAAGCTCCTAAAATTTTGTTATAACATTGTGATGCATCTAACCTAGCGCCCCCATAATAAATTTAAAGTTTGGTTGAAATTTGATTTTAAAATCTTAATTGAAAGCCTAGCAGCAACACAAATCTAAATTTTAAATTCTAGAAGTCATTTTAATTGCTAAATAAAATTGAATAAAAAATAGTGATATACTTAATCTAGTAAGAAAATGGAATTTAATGTTACTAGAAATATAATTTTAATTTTCAATGCAAGTAACAATAGTTATTGTTTTAATAAAAAAGCGTTGTAATATTTATGTAATATTTTTTAAAAATAAATTGAATTTTTCAACTTTAATCTATTGTTATTATTTTGTACTATAAAGGTCTATACTAAACTTCGGATTGAACCCCCTCTTCAGGGTCTTCAGTATAACAGATGTTTTTAACCATGAAGTATCCGTTGTGTGCATAAAAATTTTAATAGTTTAGTATAGAATCTTTACAATGGCTAAGAATTTAAATATTTACGAAAACAAAGATCTAAGTTTAACATGAATTTGATAACTATTTAGAGTTCTAAGCGTCGCCTTTTTGCAGCACTAATTAGCAAAGATCTATCTGGGCAAGGTGTGGGAGCAATGTTCTGTGGTAGGCCTATATTTCTTCTCACTTCGATTGGCCTTTTCCCACAAAGCGGTCTTCGGACTATCTTTTCCAGGATTTGATAAACATATTTAAAGCTCTTAGGTTCCTTAATAGGTCTAGCGTGCCACTCGCCAGTAGGTTTGGAATAGTATAAGTGGAAGTCTTCCTTCTCTTTTTCAGGTCCTATTTCATAAAGATTTTGTCTGCCAGTGTTGTTATTGTGATCTAAAATTGTCAGTATTGTTCTGCACTCCAAAACCTCTTTTTCAAAATCTCTGTCTTTTGAACAGTATTTATTCATTAAACTCATGGGCTTCACTATTAGGTTTAAGCCATTTTTTTTCTGGGCCACTTCCTCGCAGATGGGTTCATGAGCACACTGTGTGAAGTTAGTAAATTCAGGGAATGTATGAACATTGATTGTGTGATATACTATAGACTTCCACCCTTCTACCAAAATATCAGAATCTCTTTCACAATTTTTCGCACAGTACCATAAATGCCTACTGATAGATTTCAGCCATTCCTCTAGCTCAGAAGTTTTCTTTTTCTTTGCAGCTGCTGTTAGTTTTTTTCTTATAGATTTTGAAAGGTGCCAAACCTCAAACTGATGATCAATATCCGGGTGGCTGTTCTTCATATAGGCACGAACTTGAGTGTGCCTATCAGTTGTTAATTGTGAAATTTTTATATTTTCTTCCTTCATTTTATTCATACACCTTTTCAAGGCCTCCAACTCCATATTAGTAGATTTATAGTCAACTTCAGTTTTTTGTACAATTTCAAAGTGAATGCATTTGTCAGACTCCTGATTCATGAAGGTGTAAGTGCAAAAACGAGCTGAGTGACCTCTACTATCACATCTTCCATCTGCAGACATTTTTAATACATCTGTGCTTCTTGCATCTGTGAACATGCTAGCCTGTTTGTTTTGCCAGATTGACTTTACTTCTGGTACTAATATAGAGCGTTGCATATTATAATATGTGGTGCTGCTAATTCCCTTTATACCAAAATAATCCAGGAATGACTGTATTACATGTAGGTGAAATGTACTACCCGTTAGTAAGACACACGAAGCTATCAGTAAGTTTCCAGCGGGCATCTTACCTAAGAGTGGTTGACTTTTCCATACATTTTCATGACCATTAAGACAACTGAATTTCACGGTTATCATACTTCCTTCATTTTAAGATTTTGTAATTGTATTTATATCTACAATACTTTTACATTCCAGGTTTTGGCATAAAACACGATACAGCAATTTATTTAGCGCACTTTCAAAAACAATAAATTTCTTATCCATGAAAATATTTCCTTCTTCAGTCGCGTTGTCATTTAAAGTATCTAATGAACTGCATGTGTCGTCAATTAAGCTACAGCTGGGTTCATATAGGGATCCTTTTTCAGTAGTCGGTGTAATTTCAGTAATACTACTTAGTGGTGAGAAAATTCCATAGTTGGACTTTTTAACTGAAGCTGGTGTAGAATGTAACTTATTTGGAGTATTTGTTGGTGTCTTTACGCACTCATCATCATCGTCTGTGTGATTATCAGAAGTATATGAGCTCTGGTTACTAGGAATAGAATCATGTGCAAAAATGGCATATGAATGATCCAGTGAATTTTTTTATAAAATCTGGTCATTCATGGCTTTTATTTCATTTACAATTTCATTTTCATCAGCTTGTGTTTCTACGTCAGAGTTATAACTATTCTCAGTTTGTGTTGAAATTGATCTTGCAAAATTATAGCTATTTTCTGTTTGGGTTGAAAGTGAATTGATTGAAACAGTTATTGTGTTTGAAATATCTTGCGAAGTTGATGAGTTTTCTCTAGGTACTGATAGATTTGAAATATCACCCGTGTGACCTGACAAGAATTGATCTGACTGTGTGTCGAGATGTAGGGTGGGTATCACGTCATTTTTCAATGTATTTCTCGCGTTTGGAAAATTTAACTAGGGTTTAAAACAATCAGGTTGAAAATTAATTTCACAAACTCTAAATAAATCATTACGAACATTCTCCTGACCCTTTGAGTTTTTTGCCAAGGCTTCGATGTATTTCTCCTTTACTCGACGCCTCCGGATGTTTTATGTGACTTGGAATAGAGTATAACTTAAAATTTGTAGATTTATTTTGGCATCCAATTATTATACAAGAAGGCATCTTAAAAACCGGAGCGTATAACCGAAAAAGAACTCTGTCGAACACCAAACCGGCAACTGCTAAGGATCTGTATTTTTCAAATAATGATTACCTGAAACTATTGCCGAAGGCTCGGCGACCCTCGCTCTCCTCTGCTCTAGGTACCTTGTTAAGCATTTCTAGTTAGGAAGTTTCTTCACTCCTCCGAATCTCTCCCTTAGCCAATCAGAAATCTCGGTCATATGTCCGTCCGTCAACGCGTGTAAAGCTAGGAGCTGTTTGAAATAATGGCGCGACTCTAGTGCTCAAGTTTTCGATTCGTAAATAATTAATATCTCGATTAATAATGTTTTATAATATTTAAAAAATATATCATTTAATTGCTCTTTAAACGGCTCTTTAAAGAACCCAACATAGGGAATGGGTGTAATTTTCCTTTAAAAAACAATCAAATATATGTATTTATAAATATGTTATTTTGACCTTTATTTCGTTCAGGTTCTTTTTGGTCGAATTTAGTTTTTTAACGCAACGTTTGGTGTTTATAAACAGTTTATTGTTAAACAGCCTAGAATTTCTTAAAGCGCTGATAAAATTTCACCAATTCACTGGCGACTGTTTAGTACCTCCAGTCAATTCAAGCCTTAGTTCAAAACACTCGACCTTTCTGGTCCCCAAATCAATTCCAAGTCGCAGCCCCATGTGGAATTTACCTTTGCACTGTGAATAAAATTAACTCTACGTCCATCTTTATTATAAGTATCTTCTTTGTGGTACTCTATCACGAAATAAATAAAGTCAACAGAAGTAAAAAATGGCGGCTATTGGTTTTCATTAGGCTAGGCCTCTGAAACCTTTTGAAGCGTAGTAGGTTTAAAATAACCCTTATACTTCGAACATTTATATTTTAGTTTCGATCAGTTCGAAAAAGTGGTTTTTCAAATTCGATTAAAAGCTGTCTGCTAGTTCCATCAGCTATGTCTTAAAAAGCTGACTTAAAACTTAATCATTTTTTTTTAAGATAATTGAATAGATGACGATTTTGGAGCTAGTAAACGTAGTTGAATCTAACACTCAGCTAAAAACCAAGCTGGTATAACTATGTCGGATTATTTTGATATTAATGTAAAATAAATACTGATGGTAGCTTAGTAGATTTCAAAGTTTTATTTATAGAAGGTTGAAACTATATTAATAATAATCAGCTATTCTAATACCCAAGGCACCACATCAGGCCCAAGTATTGTGAATATTTAATAATAATGATCCCAAATTAATACTTGGAAATCTTTCAAACAAGAATGGACTAGGGTAAATTGAGAATGTAACGTAAATTGAGAATACAAGGAAAAAGAGAACCTGCCAGTACAAGACGACCCGTGTGACTTTGCCCTTAATTGTCTTCTCTTTTAGAAAAGAGAAAAGTTGTTGTTTAAAATCCTTAAAATATGAGGTCAAGAGGGCGCTGCCGTCATATTTTTAAATCAAGATAATTAATTATTTTCAATACAGATAAAATTACTAACATGAAAAACAAAAACTGAAATTAAAACAAACTAAAACTCCAATCTTTACAGTGCATCTTAAAAGAGTAATAGCGGCAATGCAAGGTAGCCGCGACTCCACACGATTGCGCGAAATGCATTATGGATGCTTACTATCTTCACTAATGACGTCACCAATCTTTTTAAAAAGGCATAAAAGCGCCTGACTGCGAATAATACAAGCACATGCGACATTAAACATTTAAAATAAAAATAACTGAACAAATCGTTTAAGTGAGCACTCATAATTAATTTCTCGGTAGTCTATTGACCAGATAGTAACACAACAAAAAACCAATTTCATTTTATTGTAACCAAAAGTGACATAATTACCAAAAGTGTGACGATCCCAGTACTTTCGTATGCTAAAGGTTTAATGAATGCTCGACTCGAGATCGACCACATAAAAGACTTTTTAGTTTATGGTATTATATAGGTAGATAGCGGTAGCATCTCCACAGAACGACGAAAAATCAATAAATACATTAATTTTAACCAATGCTACTTAGTTCCCCCGTTCCTCACTACGAGGCGTTATTTGTTGGTTTAACTTCCTTCCCTCCCCATGGCATACTTTCCCTTTTCCCCTCCCAACTTGTACTTCGCTCGTAGCATTCATTAAGAAATAGGTATTATTGACACACTTTTGGTAATTATGTCACTTTTGTTGTAACTGATAATGATAAATTGCGCAACGGGAAAGTGAAAAAGCTTTTTCTATTTCCAGTGATTTTATGATTTTAAAAATTCCCAAATATATGCTTATCGTTATTTTTCATAAGAGATGTACAAATTGTCAACTTTACTTACGTAATAAAGACAGGTTAAAATCATATATACATATGTATCAACGACGACTGGTTTCGCGTCTCGTTTTCGGCTTCGTCACGTCGTATCTCATTGGGTAGCTCTAACAGTTTTTTTGTGCCAAAGTGCAGCGATGCGAGCGCCAGGTCCATTGTTTCTATTAAGTACGGTTTGTTTTTTGCGGTATTTTAGAATTTCCAGCGATTCACGTGTATTTAATTTGGTGGTATTATCTAATACTGATAAAATGTTGACGTCTTTAAAATCGATTACATGGCTTGGGTTAAAATTAATATATTCTGCTAGAGCTGAGGAGTAGTGTTTCTGCTTTTTTTTTGTTTTTTTTTCGTTCTCTTGGACTAATTTCGACTATTTTTTAATTTTACACATTTCATTAGAATTTGAAATCATTTTAAACAATTTGTTGAATTTGAGAAATGGAGTAATGATTTTTTTCAAAATGTGCAACAGATTTCTAGGAAATAATACGATAACCCTAAAAACTATCGTAGCAAGCGCGCTAAAACAAGTTATTTGTAATTTTCATTATAATGCCACTCTGTACAAAGTCATATCATGACTTACCCCTCCCTTCTTGTTTGTATTCATGAAAGTATGCAATAAATACCATTATTATTATTATTATTATTATTATAGAGATACGGGCTTTGAAAATTAACCCTGGACGCGGTCATCATTTCAAACCATAAAAAAAATTAAATTTTTAACGAATTATATTTTAAGAACCGTTTCGCTCTCCAGGATGACTCTTTTTATTTTGATAAAAGAGTTGCTAGAGTCCACAAACTAGCTGTCACAACTGACAAAAATTAGTACACACCTGACAAAAATTAGTACACAACTGACAAAAATTAGTAAACAACTGACAAAAATTAGTACACAACTGACAAAAATTAGTAAACAACTGACAAAAATTAGTACACAACTGACAAAAATTAGTACACAACTGACCAAAATTAGTACACAACTGACAAAAATTAGTACACAACTGACAAAAATTAGTACACAACTGACAAAAATTAGTATCTTTTTTATAAAAATTTCCAACACGCTTGAAAAATCACGGTTTTTGCTCCACAGATTTATTTAAACAAATTCCCAATTCCGAACTGTAGATATTATATAAATGATGACTTGTATTAGTTAAAAAAAGGGTCGGGAAACACGAAAATAGAACTTACATTTATTTTCAACGTCACGGTGTGAAGCATAGATGGGCAAAACTCCGGAGTTCCGGAGGGAACGCCAAAAAACTCCGCAACTCCGGAGAGAACTTCCATAAGTTCGGAGAGCCTGATAAATACCTCCAATTTTGCAGAGTGACAAGGGATTTATTAGAGGAGTGAACGATTACTCCGGAGGGATGGAGGGAAAAACAATACCACTACGATTGGAGGGTGGAGGGACGGAGGGAAAAGTGTTGGAGCGATAGTCTTCAGACGGAGGGACGGAGGGAAAAACAATACCACTACGATTGGAGGGTGGAGGGACGGAGGGGAAAGTGTTGGAGCGATAGTCTTCAGACGGAGGGACGGAGGGAAAATGCTAGTGCGATACTCTTCAGGCGGAGGGAAAAAGACTGCCACTATGACTGGAGGGTAGAGGGGTGGAGGGAGAAGTTCTGGAGGTTTTTACGATTCCCTCCAGAACTCCGGAGTTTTATTCAGGACTCTCTACGTCTAACAAATAATGTGTTTAATGAAATAACGCCTTCCTATAATACATGACATTTTATTTTATGTAATTATGGAAATGTTATCATTTTTTAGCCAATCAAACGAATTCATAAACTTGCACAAGTAACACAAAGATCATGGTTATATAGAAATATTGTACAATTATTATTTAAAATTTTAATAAAATATTATAATGATTTGTGATTTAGTTCAGTAATTTGATATTTGTGTGCTGTATTGGAGTTTTTTCATAACGGGCGTTTAGCTCGCCCTGTTACGTAAAGCAGTGGTTGGTAATTTGAAAGTTTAGACTGTAGCTATCTTTTATAGGTCTAACTCCCAATTCTGAAAACGCGTGCTTGTTCTAGACTCAATTATCTCACGTTAAGATTGGGTTATAAATGAGGTAGTGTTAAGTACTAAATGTATGGGGAATGGTGTGAAACACGCTATCACGTTCCAGAATATTCAATGAATTTGTGTGTAAATATGTCTATACGTAGGTGGGTAGGTACGGGTGTGGAGGGATGACGATAGGTGTGTTGAGAGTAACGAAAAGGTACGGTTGTTTAATTTGCATTTTTTTGCAGGTATTTGTGTAAATGTAGGTATGTATGTATGTATGTATGTAGGAAGGTATGTATGTAGGAAGGTATGTATGTGCGTGTGTATGTATGTATGTTAATTGATAGGAGTATCTGCATGGTTTTAGGTAGGCGTAAGTAGAAAATTGTATGTGTTAGAACCCATTGGCTACAATAACAATTGTGAAATATCGCCTGGGGGGGGGGGGGGGGGGGGGAAGGTGATCAACATTACCCTTCGATAATCCTGGGCTCTGATTTCCGTATATCAAAAATATGGTTTATACTCGAGACATAGTTATTTTACTTACGAAATCGAATATTAAAGTGATAATTTTTCTAAGTCCATTACTTTTTTTTTGGTATTGTTTCGGTGCAATATAAACTTTAAAATAGTCAAAAAAAATTAACATTATGTGAAACCGTTTCAGATTTGACAAGTTTGGTGGAAAGTCTCAAATGAAACCTCAAAAATTTTGTGTAATGTTTTTTTATCAGATTTGGTTTTTTTTCGTTAAAACAAAGTTACTTCTACACAGCTACAAATTTCCTATCTACGTTTTCAGTGGTTTTATAATGATTTAGTTTTCTTTTTTAAACTCAAACTTCGTAGTCCGCAAATAAATAATGTCAATTGCAGCAGTCGTTAATCCGTGACGATGGAAGTTCTTCTAACTTCTCACTAATGCCAGGTTTAGGGTGTACAGAACAAATCTAAAGCCACTGTCACACCAGGCCGTAAAAGTCCGTTTAAGTCAGTTTTGTTGCCAGTTTTGACCAATGATATTAAGAAAATCTCGCCATGAAACCAGGATTCGAGCGATCGTGTGACCGTGGCTTACACTTATCTTTCGGCTACAATTATTTGAACACTAGATTCGCCTGTCTAAGCGCGCGAGATTTGTAGCTACGCCACTGCTTGATACATGTACCTTAGAACACTGAGTAAAATATTACTTATATTATAAATATAATATAATATAATAATAAGGTACTATATATATGGTAATAATAATACTATACAGGGTGTCTCAATTTGATAGATCAGGCCATCCCAGGTTTCTGAAATTTTAAGGGTATATTTTCTTAATTTCATATTTTTCGCGGTTTTGGAAAAATTAGTTTTTCACCGGTTAGTGTCACGCAACATGTTCCAATGGAAAAGTTGTAGAGTATAAATGAAAATTTAACAATATATTTCGTTCGGTCGAAAAAGACCTATTTATCACTGGCTTGTGAGTTTAGAGGCCGTGAAAAAAACGAGTTGTACTATGAGGCAATAGCCTTTAAGAAATTGTAGGAAACATGTGCATTTCAGTTATAGGTTTTCGAAAATAAACAAAGAACAATTCGATCCAACCCGAAGTTGAAGCTGGCAGTCCTGACCATAGAAATCTCATAGGTAACTAGAATGCTGCCGTGTAACTGGCAAATGGGCCAAACGCCGTGGCAGACGATAGCCAGATCTCAGCCAATCAGAGCTCAAAGAGTGGTTCTGCGAAGAATTTAATGTAACCAGAGATAATGACGTCACCTATCTCCCGCTATAGTAGCGGATCCAAGGAGGATTATTATCCTCCTTGGCGGAACCACTCTACGGCCTCTCATTGGCTGAAGATTCAAGGCGAACTGGCGTCAAGCTCGGCCGTAGGCGGCAGCATTCTAGTTACCTATGAGATTTCTATGGTCCTGACGCTCTCTCGAGAAGAGGCGACGTAGTAGGCAAGGATGGTGTTTTCATTAGCGATGTCCTGGAGAGCACGACCACGAAACCTCGGATTGATATTACCCTAGTTGTAGAAAAAAAAACAAAAAATAAGCGTAAATTTGGGCAACAAATCTTCGTTTTAGGATCTTACTCGTAACCACGTTGAAATGGAAGACGCATTTTTTTTGTCTACTTTGTCTAACTAGGTGTTGGACGTAATCATTTTCTTTAACAATTACTTTTGGCAGATCTGAATATTCAGTACATAACTTAAAGCGTAAGTTCCCTACAATAAATGTACATGTATGTTGTGATTAGTAACGATTGTCTACGTTAATGGCTCTGCCTCCTAGTACAACTTGTTTCGGAGATGGGAGTGCATAGAGCGGAGGGATACATTTATGCTTTGGAGGGCCGACGGAGTAAATTGTTTCATACAGAGGGTGGAGGGAAAACATTTTCACAAACACCCTATCCCATTCTCTCCGGATCTTGAAGTTTATCTCCGGAATCTTGCATACCTCTGGCGGGACGTAAGCCGGAAGATATTTTCACTCCGGAGTGTGGAGGGATAAAGCGTGGACGAGGCAGTTATGTTTCGGAGATTGGAGGGAATACAGCGGAGTGGGACATTTATGCCGTGGAGGGCTAACGAGTTAATTTTTTCACTCCGGAGGGCTGACGAAAGAGGGTAGAGGGAAAAATGTGTACCTCCACGTTCCCTCCGGCTCACTCCGATATTGAAGGTTTTCTCCGGAGTTTTGCATACCTCTGGAGGGACGTAAGCCAGAAGATATTTTTACTCCGGAGTGTGGAGGGATAAAGTGTGGAGGAGGGATTTATGTTTCGGAGATTGGAGGGAAAGTAGCGGAGTCGGAGATTTATGCCGTGGAGGGCTAACGGAGTTAATGTTTTCACTCCGGAGTGGTGAGAATGGAGTGTAGAGGGAAAAATGTGTTCCTCCACGTTCCCTCCTGTTCGCTCCGAAATTGGAGTTTCCCTCCGGAGTTTTGCCCATGTATGGTGTGGAGGTACGACACTTTAATTATTGGCTTTTTTCGAAAATTGCAAAATCGAAGTCGTCTTTAGTTGCCATTTCGGGTTGGTGAGAAACTAAACTTGCTAAAAACAATATTACCACCTGAAAGGTTAGGGTTCAATATGCAACATGCAAAAAACTCATTTTTTGTTTACAATTCATTCATGCTTTAAATAAAATCTCAAATAGCGGTAAAAATCTCAATATTTATGTGATGAGTGTAAGCACTATAATGGCTTTGGAAACAAGCTACCCAAACTACATATCGCACCTAAATTCGGGTGCCCTCGTTACTGATAAGCTCTTGGTGAATGGGGCGTTAACGTTAATTATAGCAACTTTTGATCAGTTTCTGCATAAATTACATAAACATTATAAGCATATAGGTTAATGACAGTCTGTCGCAAAGTGGTTGTGTAAGCTTCGTAATCGGATGATTTGAAAAATGAAATTCGACGCTGCCTATTCTTTTGTGGCTATATATATTAGCGAAAACGCGTTAAGATCTCAAAATCAAATATAAGTGTCGTCAGAAACCCAAAGAATGTATATAATACGTTTAGATTTAACACTTTCGTAGTCATTGACGAAACACTCATTAAATAGTTAAGAGTTGGGAGAATAGGAAGTGTCGTATATGATGTTACTTATGGCATATGTAACATAATTACTCATAAGTATGCCACTAGCTCTATTTTTTCACTAACGGTTTGTTTCACAGATATTGCGTCATCCGTACCCTACGTAATATTTGATGTCATATTGGACGTCATCGAATCTCAAATGCCGATAATGCCGTCGCCCAATTAGCTCTACGTCTGATAAACCGACGGCCATTATTTTAGTAAACAAACCGGTTTGAACAACCAAGGCTTAGGAGCTAAAATGAACTACAATATACTGTCAAGTTCTGTTAATGTAATTAATTTGCAAGTTAATGAAGTTCTCGGAGACTCACGTTCTTAAATAAATTTGCATTGTCAAATAAAAGAAGCAGGTGTATTGGAAAAAATAGTTAAAATTCTGGCGCATCTACAAGGTTGGGGTCTTTGCAGATTCTTTTGAGCCTAGGCCTAACCTTTTGCCTAACTCTTCTAGGCTTGATATGGGTTTTAATAACGCTGGTGGAATATCCCACTTCGACGACTAATTCCCCAACTTTTTATTTTTCTAAATTACTCATAATTTAACTTCATCCGCACAAACCGAGGGAGTTTATAAATTTCAATAAAGCTACAAATTGGGCTGACTAAAATTCCGACGCAAAAAATTCTTTCTCAATTTAGAGGTTTTCCATTAGCTTATATAAATATGTTACTAGCCAATAGTGTGACTCTCAAAATTACTAGGATGAATAAAAAGGTTAAAATCTAACGTAGTCCACCTTTTTACTGGTTCGTGGTGAAACAAACCATTAGTGACGATTTTTGAATGGAATAAAGGTGCAGTGGCATACTTATGAGTAATTATGTTACATATGCTTATGGTTTAGGTATAAAGTAAATATAATTTAGGTTAAAGTTGATTAAGTATATATTTCATTCTATTCTACAACATATTTCTGACGCATATTTCACTTGTGTATTCAGTTCCTTTAGTACACATTGCCAGCCACAGATGCTAGTTAGTTTGCTTTTCGTTTCAAGTCGCTGGAAGGTGCTGCCACTAGAAGAGCATTCTAAAAAGTTTGGAAGTGTCTATTTTGGACTGATTTTCGGGCCTAAATTAGCCAGTGACTATTTTAGAATGTTTTTCGGACTAAACTAGCGCGCTATGAAGCGCTTAGCTATTTTTGACCGAAAATAGACCAAAATAGTCTTTCAAATTGGGTGAAAATAGTGTGTGACTGACGTCGTGAATTACCACTACTTTAGCCTGTTTTTCAGCCCAACAAGTTTGAAGGCTAATTTAGTTCTTTTAGAGGCAAACCACTAATTAAAAAAAGCGAAAATAAAAACCGACCAGAAAAGTGTTCACCGCGCCCGTTACTATTCTCCTCCTACGTTTTCTTTTTTAAGTGCACCTTTGTTTGGGTACTTCTACAACATTTTGTCAAACGTAGGTGGTCCTGAATGAACAAAAATCTCACCGCTAGGGGTGCTGCAGTTTTTAGTAAGACTATTGTTATGGTTCGAATGTCGTTAGTGGTTGTCGTTGTTGTCCACAATTTCCAAGAGCTCTGGTAACATTATACCAGCATGCAGTGCCTTCTTTGAACGCCATGCATTTTTAGCCTCATTCCGTATAGCTATAGACTCTTAAACGCGCTTCCCCAATCGAAGTCCATTACCTTACAGTCTACGGGTAGGGTGAAGAAAAAAACCGGTTTTGGGGGGATGAAATTTCTGCGGTACAGCGCTTGCTCGTCGGTTACCTGTACGATAATGGCGGCGCCCAGTAAACGTTTCTAAAAAAGTGTATAAAGAGATTGAGGCTCTTATTTTCCCTCTTGATGTTATCGGTGGTGGTGATTACACCTCAGCGCTAGGCACTCCGTGAAAAATCGATTGTTACTCAACGGCTCTTGATAAAATTTTATTTATAAGTCGTTCGATTCGTATTAGTTCCCTCTAGGGCGTTGTTAATAATGAAAGGGTTAGATTTCGTCCCCCAATTGAAAATTCGGTGTATTAAACTCCGAGTGGGTTGCCGCGAAACTGATTTTTCCGTAACGACACCAGATAGAAAATTAGTTAGGGTATCGTTTCATCGGTATTAATTCCCACTATCTAACCATGTCAGTGCCGCGACGTTGTTCATAATCAAAGGGGGAGATTTCGTCCCCCGAATAAAAATGCTAAGTATTAGGTTACGGAACGTTTTATGCCGTACCTTGTTACCCTTTGAGATATTGCTTTAGTAAATCGATATATTGATAGAAAAAGAAGTGTCTGGTGTAATGTACTGTAATGATCTGTAATTTACAGTGCAGCGTAGACTTAGCATTTGTTAGCGATACTTGGTTTCTCTTTGAGATATTGCTTTAGAAATGAACATACTGATAGAAAAAAAACATATCTGGTGTAATGCACTGTAATTTACATAGTGCAGCCGAGGATTAGCTATATTTTTCGCAAAATGCGACCCAAGAAAATAATCACGCCTTATAAAAACATCCGAGGAATAACTCGCGGCTCGCGGCGTAAAGTTGGTTCTTACGTCCTCATTATCAGTTTAGTTTTCAGCCAAAGTAATGAATTTTTCTGTGGTAAGCCATCTTCTGAACAAGTAGACCAGCGTAAGTTGAGAAATAGCATAACAAAAACGATAAGCCTTTGCAAAGGTGTGAAGAGATTTAGGATTGTTGGAAAGACGGTAAAAATACCCTTCGGAATACCCCCAACCGAACCTCTATCAAGCACAAAAGTTGCAAATATTTTTGAGGGATTTAAACCCCCCTTTGAATAATATCAGCGGCTTGCCACTGGCATGGTAATATCTAGCGATTGACACCCTAGCCAAATTGCTATTAGCATTTGACTTAACACGGAGAGTCCGTTGCGCAAGAGGTGCTACATTATATCCCTCTCCAATGCGCCACTTATAAGTTTTAACAAAAGTTATATCAGTGGCGTAGCTAGAGGGGGGCGGCAGGGCCCGTTTCGGGGGTGACACCCAACCGTTAAAAAATAAAAACTTAAACAAACTAGAGAAATTCGAAAAATATTTTTACACGGATTGACTATGATATCTGCAACCGGTGCCACCAATTCTAGTTACGCCACTGACGAGGAGTGTAACCGAGGTGTTAATCACCAATTTTGATGAAACTCGGGGGTATGTAGAGTTTGTAGACCTTGGGGAAAAGTTACGCTGGGCTTCCGTCTTTCTATGGCAACCGAAAATGTTTTTGACAACTTAAAATGAAAAAATCAACATTTAAAAAAACATGGGATTTTCTCGGTTTCACTGTGAAAATTTTTCGAATAATCATAAAAAAATAAATAATTTAAATATCAACTAAAATGCTAAATTTTAACTATTTTGAGTGAAATTCATCAAGTTTGGGAATACTTCATCCAAATTTGGGTAAAATTGGGAAAATTGGGAAAATTTCAATGAATTTGATAAAAAACTAATATTTGCAAAATTTTACCTAAATCGGGTATTGTCATATTTTCTTTAAATCGACACAAATTAAAATGTTTAAAATTGGATAAAATCATTTGGTATATTTCATTACCACCAGCTACAAAACCGTTAAGGATGTCTCTTGTGGCGTTCCCCAGGGGTCGTGCATTGGTCCAATTTTATTGAATATAGTCTGTGACTCCGTCTTTTCTCTGCCTTTTCCATCTGGTACTGATATTCAATCTTTTTCTGACGAGTTCTTAGTTTCCCTCCACAACTGGGCGATTAGTAATAAATTATCTTTATCAATGTCTAAATCCAAAGCTATCACCTTCGGTAAGACCTCTATAAGCCCGTTGCGCGTCTCCCATATTTTAGGCTAAACGGCTCTTCTCTCCCTAATGTCGACTCTCTTACTTCCTTCGGCGTTATTTTTGACTCTGGTTTGTCTTGGCTCCCACATCTTCTCACGGTTAAGACAAGGGTGGCTACTTTAACTCAGAGTATGGCTGCTATTGCTCGTAAGCATTGGGGTGTGAAGGGGATGGCTCAACGTCAACTCAAAAAAAACTTCTAAACCTTCAACCTACCGTTACCTTAGTGTGTCTTCCGATCTTCTCATCACCTTCATCTTACGCTCATTTATCTTCAATCAACACCAATAAAAAAATAAAATAAAAACTTCTAGACCTTCAACCTACACTTACCTTAGTGTGTCTTCTAATCTTCTCCTCACCTTCCACCTTCATACTACACTTACCTTCGCGTGCCTCCTGATCTTCCCCATACCATCAACCCATTCAATTTATTTTCATTCACCTCAAAAAAGTTACCTACGTTTCAAGCATCAAACCCTTATCTTCACAACTTAAAAATCAACACAAACATAAAAAAAACGTCTAGACCTTTAACCTACACTTACCTTCCTGTGTCTTCCGATCTTCTCATCACCCTTATCTTACGCTCGTTTCTCTTCAATCAACCATAAACATAATAAAAAAAATATTCTAGACCATCTCATTATACGAACCTTCACGTCTACTGATATCCTCATCATCATACACTCCGCTTAATCTTCAATTATCCCCTAAAAAAAAACACACACTATTTCAACCTCGCGGTTCAAGCTCCTAGACCTTCTCTACATCATCACCATTTTCCTTCTCTTCAAACAAATAAAAAATTCACCATCTCTTCCAACTTAACTTATCTTCGTGTGTCTCTCGGACCTTTCCTCATCATATTATTAACTCCAGGACTTCCGTCAACCAACAAAATTTCAATTTCAATCTTCAAGATCTACTCTCCAAACTTCACTTAGGTTCTCGTGTTCTCACTCTTGTCCTCATCCTCAACCACCGATTACTTCACACTTCGCGCTTCAAGCTTTTGGACCTTCTCCTCATCATCATTATCACAATACTTCAAAAATATAAATAAATCAACCTTCTTCAAGCTTCAAGACCTTCTCTTCACACTAAACTTGCTTTCGCGTACCTCTCGATTTTTCCTCGTCATATCACATTCCGTGACTTTAACTTCCATATCTTCAAGCATCTAGACCTTCTCTTCACTATATTTCATTCCAGGACTCCTTCTTCTAGTATTTACCATCCAGTGGCGTAGCTGAGAACTCCAAAGCCCCCCCCCCGCCCCGCAAAAATCTCTATGAGCCCCCCCCCCTTTTTTAATTTTTTTTAATGATCTTACATTACTAATTTTATCTTATTTAATCATATCTCATAAAAAACCCATAGTATTTGTCATTGTATTTCTTAGTTCCCGTAATAAACTTCACCGGCGAATGCAGGTTTTCTTCGGCTTGTGTGTCGCCCATAGACATAATAAAGAAATAGACACCTTACGCGGAGTTTGATTTGCCAAAAATATACGGAAGCGATAGCTAGCAGACAACCGGTATTTGTTCCGTATTCCTGTGGTACCACGTTTAAGCGACGCCTGTCGATTAGGCAAGAAAATAAAAAATCATCACGTGACACGTCACACATGTTCGTGTTTGTAATCTTTTAGGTACTCTGACGTGATTCGCGAATATTTTGGCTGTGAGAATTTAAAATAAGGTAAATTTTTATTATAATTTTTAAATAAGTCAATTAATTCTTTCAAAACCCAAAAAAAAATGTAATTGCGAAATGATATTTTGTCAAAGGCTTAAGTAACTCCTGTACTACTATCCGAGTATTCGGCTTGTTGTGGTTATGGCTTGTTATGGGAATATTCTGAGATTCTAAATTGTAAACAAAAGTAAATGGAATTTTGATGAAATGGATGATTCTTCCTTGAATTAATAATGATTCTACTAAAGGTATGTAGCTATTGTCCTTGAAATAAAATAAGTTTTGACAATTTAAGTCTGATGGCTTGACCCTTCATTTCTAGATTTTTGTCCTTCGCTAATTTGTGGAGTCTGAGCTTGCAATATAAATTAATAACTTTCTTAATGATGATGTTCGATTCCAACTTCAGCATCAAACATGTTCGTGGTGATCTGGTAATATGTCCATGCCAACAATATTTCGTAATACAGTTCTAGTTCTTAGACTACATTTCTTTTATAGGGAGAGGAATATCTCTTCATAACAACTAAACAAAATTGGCTAAAAACCAAGGAGATCTTACTCAAATTATAATAACATAATTAAACCTACACGAAATGATCCTTGGTCAAAATTTAAAGGTGAGAAATTAACATCACCGGTTTTTTCTATTTCACTTTCAACAGGATGTAATTTCTTTAAATTAAATAAAAAAATTATTTTGTCTATTTTTACTTGTTTTAATTCTATGGAAACCAAACCAGAGTTGGAATGGCTTTTGGTGTGACCCACCTTTTGCCATTTACAATTTGTATATCCTGTTCTAAAAAGTGATCATTACAAATTAAATCATGATTTGAATGTGTCGCGATTTACAGCAATTGTCCATTGAGAAAGTATTGTAAGTTTAGATAAGGGAAACCTATAGTTATAAAAAGATTAAATAAGAATGAATATTCATCGAAATAATATGATAGTTTAATCCTACTTATAAAGCGCCACTAAACTTAAGTGGCGCTTTAGACTAGGCGCCCACTGGCTCTCTGTTTCGTATCCGTCCTGGCTTCCACAAGGTATTGTCTCCGTTACGAAGCAAAGGCTTGTGGAAGCCAGGACAGAGACGTTACAAGGAGCAGTGAGCGCTTGGCCTAGCCCATGTAGTGCCTAACGCATAGGAATATTTATCCGGTTTAAAATCAGACGCAAAAACTTTAGGGGTGAATTTGATAAACGGGTAGTACTTTTATGTTAGCTAACATGTTTCATAATTCCTTTGTTATAGTAAAGTGTTTTCTACTAAAAATCTTGTTTTTATTTGGTAAAAAAAGGTTATTTTAGTGTTTTTACGCATTGCAATAACAAGTAAAACAATACCGGAAAAGGTTTCATTCCATAAGTAGGATTAAATTATCATATTATTTCGATGAATATTCATTATTATTTAAAATCTTTTTATAACGAAACCTACAATACTTTCTCAATGGACAATTGCTGTAAATCGCGACACATTCAAATCATGATTTAATTTGTAATGATCACTTTTTAAAACGTGATATACAAATTGTAAATGGCAAAAGGTGGGTCACACCAAAAGCCATTCCAACTCTGGTTTGGTTTCCATAGAATTAAAACAAGTAAAAATAGACAAAATAATTTTTTTATTTAATTTAAAGAAATTACATCCTGTTGAAAGTGAAATAGAAAAAACCGGTGATGTTAACTTCTCACCTTTAAATTTTGACCAAGGATCATTTCGTGTAGGTTTAATTATGTTATTATAATTTGATTAAGATCTCCTTGGTTTTTAGCCAATTTTGTTTAGTTGTTATGAAGAGATATTCCTCTCCCTATAAAAGAAATGTAGTCTAAGAACTAGAACTGTATTACGAAATATTGTTGGCATGGACATATTACCAGATCACCACGAACATGTTTGATGCTGAAGTTGGAATCGAACATCATCATTAAGAAAGTTATTAATTTATATTGCAAGCTCAGACTCCACAAATTAGCGAAGGACAAAAATCTAGAAATGAAGGGTCAAGCCATCAGACTTAAATTGTCAAAGCTAATTTTATTTCAAGGACAATAGCTACATACCTTTAGTAGAATCTTGGAGTCATTATTAATCCAAGGTAGAATCATCCATTTCATCAAAATTCCATTTACTTTTGTTTATAATTTACTATTTAGAATCTCAGAATGTTCCCATAACAAGCCATAACCACAACAAGCCGGATAGTAGTACAGGAGTTACTTAAGCCTTTGACAAAATATCATTTCGCAATTAGAATTTTTTGTTTTTAATTATAAGGTCATCTGCTGCTTTCTTTTGGGTTTTGAAAGAATTAATTGACTTATTTAAAAATTATAATAAAAATGTACCTTATTTTAAATTCTCACAGCCAAAATATTCGCGAATCACGTCAGAGTACCTAAAAGATTACAAACACGAACATGTGTGACGTGTCACGTGATGATTTTTTATTTTATCGCCTAATCGACAGGCGTCGCTTAAACGTGGTACCACAGGAATACGGAACCAATACCGGTTGTCTGCTAGCTATCGCTCCCGTATTAACCCTCCGTAGAATCTTGGGTCTATTTCTTTATTATGTCTATGGTGTTGCCTCTTGTGTCTCTTAGTGGGGCTGGCTGTGTCGGGCTCAGTTGGGTCTTTTTCCACCACTGTTCTTGCCGGTCGTTCTCCTTGCTGTGCGTTTCTCTACGTTTCCCCGCTCCTCTTTTCTTCCAATTTTTCTCCCCCTTATGCTTATTTTTCGTAATTCAGTATTGCGTCCTCTTCCTAACACCCGGTATGTATTTCATTAAGGTACGGGGGTAAACAAATCTCTAGTGTATGTGTAAATTTTTCAAAAAATCAAAAAAATATAAAAATTTTAAATCACAATTAAAATGGTAAATTTAAACTATTTTGGGTGAAATTCATCAAGTTTGGGTAAACTTCATCCAAATTTGGATAAAATTGAGAAAATTTCAATGAATTTGATAAATAAAGGAATATTTGCAAAATTTTAACTAAATCGGGTATTGTCAAATATGTTTTGTTTTTGGAATCGACACAAATTGGATAAATTGACCTAAAATGTTTAAAATTGGATAAAATCGTGTTAAATGATAAAATTAAGTAAATCAGCCAAAAATTAATAAAATTTAATAAAATTGTGTTAAACCAACTAATATCGGCTAAAATTGGGTAAAATTATAAAATTTGAGTAAAATAATCAAAATTCGTCCAGATGACAAAAATTGGGTAAAGTTGTGTTAAAACAACTAATATCGGCTACAATTGGGCAAAATGATAAATTTTTGGGTAAAACAGCCAAAAACGTGGCTAAAATGATTAAAAATGAATGAAATTTGGTTAAAAAACCGGAATTTGGGTGAAATAAATGAAATTGACTACAATCGTCTTAAATCAATTGAAATTGACTAACATAAATCTGTCAAACTAACAAAAGTGATGAAGGACCAAAAGTAGTTAAACTGAAGAAAGCCTACAAAATAAGTTAAAGTAAAATTAAAAGGTTATCGATTTCGTTGTAATTTCGTAAACACTAATTAATAACGAAAACAACTATAACGTAAAGATTTTTTCGTTAAAAACCACCCTTTCGTTCACATCCAAAATACCCTAATTTTGAAAAAACATACTTCAACGTTTTCCATAATATTGTTCGTTAATTACAACTTGCAAAACAATTGACTTGTGTTTTGTCGAAGCTCCCTCTCTAGTGAGTCAAATTTCAGTATGTCTGTAACGCTGTTTCTCAGAAACTACCTATTTAAATGAAATTTCACACACCTTAAGATCTAGGCGGCTTTGACAAGGCGTCATTTTCATGGATTTTGGCGGTAAAACGCGGATGAATACATTGTTTAAAAGAGCAACTTTTCTTACATCGATGATTGTTATTAGGCTTGAGTGTAGTTGATTGTTATTAGATCGATGAAATCATATATAATAATAATTTTATTTATCAGGAGAGAAAGTGCTATGCACTTATTGAGTCCCGAATACATACACAAGGATTATACTGTAGTAAATTCAAATAAAACTGGAAACCCAAAAACAAGAAATTAAAAAACAAAAAAAAACAAAAGAAAATGAAAACAAAAATTAAAATAAAATAAAAAGAAATGAGAAGAAAAATACTCAATGAATAGGATGATTTAATTATAGCTACTACTTGAAAATGGCCGCCTTAAGTTAAATGCCAATAACTCTAAAACTATTAACCAAAATTTGTCATAAAGGGGTCATTTTCTTTCGATTTTCAAAATCAACGGTATAATCTATAGACATAATAAAGAAATAGACACCTTACGCGGAGTTTGATTTGCCAAAAATATACGGGAGTGATAACTAGCAGACAGCCGGCAGTTGTTCCGTATTCCTGTGGTACCCGTGTAAAGCGCCACCTAACGCTTATTGGGTTTAAAAATAGACGCAAAAACATTAGCGGATAATTTGAAAAATGCGTAGTACGTTTACGACTTCGAAATTTAATTATAAAAATTTTACCTAACTTTTTGTGATTTTTTTTACTTAAAAGAAATGGTTTAAGTGTTTTATACTAAAAATCTATTTTTATTTCGTAAAAATTTGTGCTTTTACGCATTGCAATAACTTTAAAACAAGTAAAACAATACCGGGAAATGTTTCATTCCATAAGTAGGATTAAATTATAATATTATTTAGATAAATATTCATTCTTATTTAAAATCTTTATATAACTATAGGTTTCCTTTATCTAAACCAACAATACTTTCTCAATGGAAAATTGCTTTAAATCGCGAAAACTGGACACCTTCAAATCATGATTTCATTTGTAGTGATCACTTTCTAGAACGTGATATACAAATTGTAAATGGCAAAAGGTGTGTCAAGCCAAAAGCCATTCCAACTCAGGTTTTCTTCCTATAATATTAAAACAAGTAAAAACATCCACTTGAAAGTGAAATAGAAAAAACCGATGATGCTAACCTCTTACCTTAAAATTTTGACCACGGATCATTTCGTGTAGGTTTAATTATGTTATTATAATTTGAGCGGGATCTCCTTTTGTTGTTAGCCAATTTGGTTAAGTTGTTATGAAGAGATATTCCTATCTCTATAAAAGTAATGTAGTCTAAGAACTCGAAATTTTACCATACCTACAGTTGAAACATCTTTATTACAGAAATGTTATGGTGAAAATGATAATGATGAACGGTTTCAAGTTATCGAGTCCATTCAGGAACCCTCCAAAAAAGGTGGCTGGAATAACAACCCCACCACCAAACAGTTTGAAGGGGCTTACAAAAGATCTCTGGCAACCCGTCTGACTCCAACTTTAACCGGAAATGTTACGCCTCTTGATGAAACTGAAATTCCAAGACTTTGCAGTTTTCAGCGTTATACTGAGTATGATAACAACGAACCTTTAATGAGACCAGACCTCCAAGACCAAGAAGATGATGAGATACAGGAATTTTATATTCATCAAGAGAAGTCCTCAATTTTTCGAGAAAATGCAGTTTTCTATATTGCGGGCTTTGTGATTTCCCGTCTAAACAAAATCAAAAAATGTGAAACTTGCCTGCAAGCGCTTGATGAACATCCAAGCGAACACGATTATTTTTTTAATAGGCATTCAAGGTTCACCCAACTTAAAGACAATGGTGGCTTGCATAAACCATCAAAAAGCGTTCATGATTTATGTCGCATGACGGAGTCATGCATTCGCCAAAACGTTACAATTACCATGAAATGCAAAAACATATCTTTGGCCATTGAACTTGCTGTATTACGAAATATTGTTGGTATGGACATCTTCCCAGATCTCGACGAACATATATTTGATGCTGAAGTGGGAATCGAACATCATCGCATTAGTTTGATTAAGAAGGTTATTAACTTATATTGCAAGGTCAGACTCCACAAATTAGCGAAGGATAAAAACCTAAAAATAAAGGGTCAAGCCATCAGACATAAATTGTCAAAGCTCATTTTATTTCAAGGACAATAGCCTCATACCTTGAAGAAACATCCATTTCATCAATATTCGATTTACCTTTATTTACAATTTAGAAACTCATAATTATATAGTCAGAATATTCTCATAACAAGCCATAACCACAACACCTGTAAATGTAAAGTACATTAAGCCTTTGACAAACTATGATTTCGTCAATTAGAATTTTTTTATTTTTAATTAAAAGATCATCTGCTGCTTTTTATTTTGGTTTCGAAAGAATGAATTGACTAATTTAAAAATTATAATGAAAATTTACCTTATTTTAAATTCTCACAGCCGAAATATTCGAGAATTACGTCAGATTACCTAAAAGATTTCAAACACTATTCTCTATGCACGAACACGTGACGATTATTTATTTCCTCACCTAATCGACAGGTGTCGCTTAAAAGTAGTACCACAGGAATACGGAACAAATACCGGCTGTCTGCTTGGCGCCGCCTCCGTATTTCTTTATTATGTCTATGGTATAATCCTAAACTCTCAAAACGAAGATATTGTTATATGGTTGCGGGTCAAATTCGGAGATGGGCTAGATTTTCAATGTGGAAAAAAAGTTCCAATTTTTGCATTGTAACAATAGAATCGTTATTTTATTACTTATGATCTCAGTATAAGCTTAGAGACAGTAGTGGAAATGAACAGTAGAAAAATAAATTAATATATATAGTAGTGAGGAAACAATGTCAAAAAGACTTAACATTGGGAAAATACTTAGTCGGATTATTGTATCGAAACTATACAATTTTTTTAGAAACGTTTACTGGGCGCCGCCATTATCGTACAGACAACCAACTAGCCAGCCCTGTACCGCAGAAATTTCATCCCCCCAAAACCGGTTTGTTCATCACCCTCCCCGTAGACTGTAAGGTAATGGCGGTCGATTGGGAAGGCGCGTTTAAGAGTCTATAGTCCAATCTGAAAATTCGTTCGAAAAATTATATAATTTTTTTTACTGAAGCGGGAATTATGGAGAGCCGGAAACCGCGAAACTAATCTCTTCAGGAATAGATTGACGCAAATAAATGTTTATCTCTAATCAAATTAAAATAATCTCCAAACGCTAACGAACAATCATCGCCTTGAAAACACTCCCAATTTCCTACTTGCCTTTTTTCACGTGTCCTATCAGTTGCCATAACGAGGTTTGTTTAATAGAGAGGTTAAGCCAGCACCCCATGTTTTCTGCCCTTTATCTGGTGCTGGCTTAACCTGTCTAATATATATGATAAACTACTACCGTTCCGGGTCTGCGAAATAGCCATCTATCGTGACGAATAAGAACTAAAACGAGGAATTCTGAAAGACTTAGCAGACTTTGAATCGTGACGTAATGAGAGGAATTCTGCTTTTCAGTAAACAGAGCTGAAAGACTTAGCAGACTTTGAATCGTGACGTAATGAGAGGAATTCTGCTTTCAGTAAACAGAGCTGAAAGACTTAGCAGACTTTGAATCGTGACGTAATGAGAGGAATTCTGCTTTCAGTAAACAGAGCTGAAAGACTTAGCAGACTTTGAATCGTGACGTAATGAGAGGAATTCTGCTTTCAGTAAACAGAGCTGAAAGACTTAGCAGACTTTGAATCGTGACGTAATGAGAGGAATTCTGCTTTCAGTAAACAGAGCTGAAAGACTTAGCAAACTTTGAATCGTGACGTAATAAGAGGAATTCTGCTTTCAGTAAACAGAGCTGAAAGACTTAGCAAACTTTGAATCGTGACGTAATGAATGAAGGATTCCACTTTTAGTGTACGACGGGGAGCCTGCACACGTCAAGTATTTCTACATGCAGGAAAGAATTAACTGCTTTGGCGCCTTTAAACCCATAATAATTGGTGCCATTTGAACACAGCCCCCTCGCCCCCTTTTAGACTGGATTGTCTACAATGTTACTAGAACCTTTCCACCCACCCCCTCATTCGGTAAAATTTTGTCGCCCGAAACCTGGGCTTCGTTTGAATAGGCGATTAACAGTTAATCTTATTCAGAAACTTTGTTTTTATTATCTAATCGGGAATTTAATAGCGCTTAAAACGCTAAGCCTTGACTCTGTCATTATATAATTGTTGTACTGTACTATTTAAATACTTGTAGTACTATACTATTTAAATAATTGTAGTACTGTACTATTTAAATACTTGTAGTACTGTACTACTTAAATAATTGAAGAGATGTACTATTTAAATAATTGTAGTAATGTACTATTTAAATAATTGTAGTACTGTACTATTTAAATACTTGTAGTACTGTACTATTTAAACACTTGTAGAACTTTACTATTAAAATAATTTGTGTATTGTACTATTAAAATAATTTTTGTACTGTACTATTAAAATAATTTTTTTACTGTACTATTAAAATAATTTTTGTACTGTACTATTAAAATAATTTTTGTACTGTACTATTAAAATAATTGTAGTACTGTACTATTAAAATAATTGTAGTACTATACTATAAACAGATTTGTAGAACTCTATTAAAATAATTATAGTATAAATACAAATAGTAAACAGGTACTATACTATTAAAAGATTTGTAGTACTGTACTATTAATAGATTTGTAGTATTGTACTATTAAAAGATTTGTAGTACTGTACTATTAATAGATTTGTAGTACTGTACTATTAAAAGATTTGTAGTACTTTAAAATAATTGCAATGGTGTATTATCAAAATATTTGCAGTACTATAGCGTAAAAAGTTAAGTACATGTAACAGAATTGTTTGCAGTACTCTACTATAAACAAAATAATAGTATTCTACTATAAACACAATTCCATATTCTACTACTCTACTCTCATCATTTATCGTAACCAATACCCCTTAAGGAGTATTTATATGTGCTTGACTAACTTGCTTTCGCTTTCGTTTCAAATTGTTTTCAAGCGAATAATATTTCCTTTCAATGGAGATCGGTATTAAGTTCTAATATTTTCAGTGAATGGCAAGATAATAGGCTTCATTATTTATTGCTAAAACTCACATAATTTCTTTGTTTGTTTAATTAAAGTATACCTCAGGAATAAATGAATAAATGTTGAATAAAATAACTGATTTATTAAATAAAATTAATTTTATTTTTCAAATAATCGCCAAATTTCGGGGATAATTGTTTTATCTACAAGAAATATGGATAAATAAAATAGATAAATAATCTCCCGATTTGTCGATAATGCACGCTTCTGCCCCCCCTTCCCCCCGCCCCTGAGTGCGCTTAATTTTTACTTTCGATTCTTATTATTTTTAATTGCAAGGTCTCATTAGTTATCAGTAACTTTCTATCGGTGCATCTGCGGCCGTCGCTAACGGAAAGTGGCAGCGAAGTTCTGAGAATAAATGAGATCGCTTTACAGTTTTCAATTAGCTCATCCAAGAAGTAAGTTCTTCGCTTTTTTTCTAAGAAATTGAAACATTGGTAGTGTTAAGAATAAATGGGATTGATGATCAAACTTTCAAATATAAATTAAAGTATTTTTCCTAAATTGGCAATAGTTATTTAGAATCAATGGACCTTCAATGCCTTAAGTTAAATCACATCCATATGGGGTAAATTCAATTAGTTTTTACACACAATCTCAAAGCGGTAATAGTAAGTGTAGGGAGCTGTTGGCTCGCGTGGCATGAAGGGCTTGCCACCACCCTCCTACGCATTATTACCCGGCCTCCTGTTTAAAGGCATTATAAGTCACGAGATGACTTGGGCCTAAGGTTGTGCCAAAGGTATGGAATTAAAATAGCCAGAATTTCCATTATTATTATTACTTTAAATTTATTAGTGTTTAGATTTTTTGCCCCCTTTTTATTACGTACGTCTCTACCTTTTCGCGTATTTTAACTGCATTATAGTCCATAGGCGTTTTTTTTTAATTTTAACTTATTGTACATTTCGTTCTCCACCAATATCCCCCTCTTGGGCTTTCCGTTGCTACGCAACGTGTTTTGAAATTTTTAATGTTTAGGCTTAGCTTCTGTTTTCGATCTGGTTAAATGGAAGAAGGATGGCATGAGTATAGGAAGGGCAACTTAATAGAAAAAGCGTTAGACTAGGCCACCTGTTATTCAGATCTGGTACTAGAAAATCGTATACAATAATTGTAATTTTTTGATTGGACGGAGACAGATTTAGGCTTTAAAATGGCGGACTCCATATCGCCGACGAATTAATGAATTAAGAACAAAACTGGCAATAATTACCTTTGTAAATCTTAACGAAAGCGAAAAAGGGATAATGGGGGATTATTAATTCCAGAATTTTCGCAAGAATGAGCCGCGCATCTTTGCGTATTCAATTTCGTCGGCGATATGGAATCCGCTATTTTAAAGTCTAAATTTGTCTCCGTCCAATCAAAAACTTACAATTATTGTATATGATTTTGTAGTACCAAATCTGAAAAACAGGTGGCCTAGTCTCCCGCTTTTTCTATTAAGTTACTCTTCCTATACTCATGCCATATCCTTCTTCCAAGCTGGTTAGTCGCAAGCCAGATTCCCTGCGTGGTATTGATGAGCTCCATTTAGGGCGAAACCAGTCAACCGCTGGAAATTCTGGCTATTTTAATTCCATTTTAATTGGTTTTTGAGCAATATGGATTTTAGATTTAGTCCAAATTTTCATTTCCCACTCTTCAGCCAATTAACGTTTTTCGACGCCGAAACGTGGACGCCATTACCGCGCACTATGTTTGCCATTTTATCTTACTTACCAGTGATTGTAGGTGTTGCCCTAGCTACAATCAACCTTCGCGCTTCTGCTCGTGTTGCGAGGGTGTGGTCAGATTTTAAATACGATTGCAAAAACTTGCTCATTTATAGGTGAAGATTTTAAAATATGCTTTTCTAAACCAAGAAATAACGAGATCTCAGTGTGGTGTTAATTTTCCATATATAATAGTGTTATCTTTTGAAACATACGCAAATCACGTAAGCCGCCTTCTGGCTGGCCATTTAAAAGTACATAATTAAATGATACTTTCTTGCTAACTATCGAATACATAGGGTTATTGAATTATATCAATAGTCAAACCCTTTCTTCCCCATTACTAGTGATTTATCATTACTATACAATGATTTCAGTATCACGTGACACGACGTCACCTATGCTTTTTCCCATAGAGAAAAAATCCCGCACAAAATGGCGGCCATAGCCAAAGCTACGAACTGAAACTACTCTATATCTTTAACGCCATTTCACGATTCTTCGCGTCCACGTCCTCATAGAACTTGGGAGGTTCTTCTGTACAAGGCCAAAGATTTAAATCGCGATACTTTAGCCCCGCAGCGTTGCCAAATGTCCAATGAAAAAAAACTATTTTTCACCGAAACGAATTATCGTCAGTTCTGTTCCAGCGCATTCTTTTGCTAGAATTTACTGAATCATTCTATCAATACTCGTGTTTAGGGAAGCACTATTTTTCAAAAGTACCTGTTTTTTTTTGTTTCATTTTTCTTAAGATAATAATTAAGTCATTCTAAGTTAAAGTGTTTAAAATACATTTTTTTTAAATTTAAAATAAAATTTCAGAAATCGACGAAATATCACTAAACAATGTGGTGAACGAATAGATTTCAATACTCTAGCGATTATAGTTTTAAAAAATTAGATTTTCCGAGCCAAAAACCACCATGTAGACAAACATTACATCGGTTATGGTGTCAGAAAAATTCCAGACAAACTGTTTTTGGTCCTCAGATCAAATCAAATCAAATCAAATTTTATTTTATTTTTAAAGCGTAATGGATAGAGGTTAGACGGCCAAGTCTTAGTGCGACTTATAGCCCTCTTTTTAAACTACGTAGTCAACTAATTGGCCAGGTTCTCTCGCTTCACTAAATAAACGAGGTACCCTGACGAAAATGAAGACGATCAAACGCTTATTTCATTGTCATACTTTGTTAATGTACCGATTTGGTTTTACAGGAAGCAGTTGTTGTCAGAGCTGATAATTTGATTATTATGATTATATGAAAAGACGAATGAAATGATACCAATAATTAGTTTGTTTTTGACACTAAACGCTGTTTGGAATGATCCAGCACTCGCAGATGTCTTAAAAGCGGTATGGAACTATCTTTATTTTCCCATTCCTGGTTAATTATGCATTGCTACACTTTCTCCGCACTCGTTTTCTAACGCGGGATCAACTTCTGTAATAGCGGAAAATAAATTCCTTATCTACAAAAAACTGAAAAGGGGAAAATAGGTTGCAATAAAACTAACAGAGCCTTGTGTACACCACAAACTTGCGGCCCCTAGATGCAGTGTGATTATGTGGCCCAATTTGCACCCCTTTCAAGACTAAAATCTCTTTTAAAACCCCCTCAAATGTGCAAAATGGGGCCCACTTTAAAATCGGCGTCCAGGCCGCCTATGAAATGTAAAGGCTAAAATCAAAATTTTATTTTTTATCAATATTTGGTGAGAATATCAAATTAAGTTCCATATTTCCGGTGAATCACCTATTTTCGCTTTCAGCCGCCAGGTTTAACATAAGCTACGGCAAATTGGCGCTAGTTTCGTTAAAACAAATCGTAGCGCGTGTTAGCAAAGGGCTTTGTGACATCGAATTTAGATTTATTGTCATATTTTAATCGCTTATTAGTGGACTCTCCTAAATTAAATAGGATTGGCGAGTTAAGTAGCGTATTTTTTCACAAGAAATTCTTATCAAATTGGCGATTTCATCAATTCCAATTAAGTCGCTCTATATAGCTATCAGTAATCATTTCGACAAACTGAAACACTTATAGAAACGATTATGCACCTGTGATTAAAGTATGTAATTTTCAGACTACAGAAAATGACATAATTCAAATGGAAACGATGAAACTGGCGGAATCAATCTTAACAGAGATTCACGGCGACAGGCGAGCCAGTGTCAACGCCAAAATTAAAGCTATATCACATAGTTCGTTGAAACAAATACGGGATAGTCTCATCGGTCAGTACGACGGAGTGGAGGAGGTCAAAGATAAAGTGGACACGCTGAAGAGGATGACCAGCGCTGAAATGAAAGATACTTTATGGAAGGTCCTTGACGGGAAGTTCATTAGAACCGTCAATTCCGTCGCCGTCATGCACTCCGAAAGAGGGGATTTCCTGGTTGTGGCCGCTAACATTCAAACGCTTCTTATTTCGGAGCTGGAAGATCCCAAACTGTGGGCGGATGTTCTCGAGGTCAATCAAACGTTCGAATATTGGTACCAGAACTCTGGATTGCGTGATTCGGATTCAACTGCCATTGGAAGAGCTCTCAAAAATAGCGAGGTATAATAGACGATTACAACTGAAATATTAAGAAGAGTTTTGACTTAAAGGTAATATAACCCCAGCGGAGTAGGTCAAACTTTCTTAATCGCTCACTCGTGACGTGACAGTTTAGAAAGCGTTTGAAAATCCTGCAGCAAGCGTTAATCTCCCAACGACTAGCGTGAAAGAAGTATAAGCAGACGATATTTAAAAAAATATACATATTTTCTTTGAACGGTAGGTGACGGCACCGTCCGGTGGCGTACATGATTTAAAGAAAGTGTTCCTCAAGACCTAAGCCACAGCAGATATAAATTGTGGCTCTAAAAGTACTATATTCCCAACTCAATGGCACTTAGTCCCTGGAACTAGATTGTGCCAGAATATCCCCGAATTCAGCATAGAAGTCGCAGCTCTGTGGTTATACTTATATTACTAAATATACGTTTGGGCACTGCTACAGTATAAAGGCTAGCAATTTCGTATTTTAACTTGGCAACACTACCAAGAAGCCCATTACAAAAGCTAAATAATATGCATAAAACACAGACCTTTTATTATTGTCCAGACATTACCTTCGTTTTCGTGAAACCTGTTATATCTAAAAAAAACAAAACATTCCCAACAAAGAAAGGGCAAAATTCAAGAATAGCTGCTCCCCACTTTTTGTTGTTTTTTTTTAAAGAGGGCAACGTTATCATTATTTTTATTAAAAATTCGTGGGTGGAAATCATTATTTTCTGAGAAATTACTTATTGAAATTTAATGTAACTTGCCGGAGGCACAAACGCCAAAATCGATAAATTACATGCGTCTACAACGAAAACGTTACCTTTACATAAAAAGGGCTTAACAGATAAAATGTAGGAACCAAAGTACCTATACAATTGGGTGGTGGGGGCGCGTGGACTTCGATTTTAGCCGTGGTCAATTGGTCATATCACTGCCTCCAACTTAGGTCAGGTAGTGCGCGGCGGTGGGTCTCCGCCTTTGCTTTCCCTCCTTTTGGGGTCAAACTCAAACCGAGATCTCCGGTGCCAGCTGTGAGGGGGGGCGCAGTGTGCCCGTCGTCCCGCCATTTGGTACCACCCTTTGGTATCACTTTCTGTTCCGGCTGCTGCCACTCATCCTTACATATGTTGGGTGTCCACTGGTGGTGCAATAACATCTATTCTTATTCCCACGGCTGTGTGCCAAGTGGAAGAGGTCGTCCCTTTGTTGCACCTTTCAGAGGGTTTTGAAGAGAGTCTCCCACGTTTTTAACTCTCACCAAATATCTGGTAACAAACCAATAGAAACAAACTAAATGGCGGAGTACAATAACCGCTTCTAGTCTTTCTAGGCTAAGTTAAGCTTTTTTAAGGGCACTCGCAGCTTGGGAATCAAAAACAAAACACCCACATCTTGGTGTCCCCTCTTTCCTTGATGCCCTAGCCACCTGCTTATATTGTTTAATGGTTAATCCAGTCCTGATTATTGCAGATGAAATTGAGACAGGCGGGCGACCGCTTGCGTGAGAGAGCCGATTTCTAGGTCAGGCGCGAGAGCTATTGTGTTATCGCTCTCTCTCCGCTACCTGGGGCCGCTGCACCACCTAGACTCGTTTCGGTTGCAAAAAGTCTTTGTAAGATAAGTACTAAATAGCCTTTAGAACTGAGGACTAATTACTATTTAATGCTTTTACTATTTCATCTTAAAGCGAAAGTTATGAAGTGACATAACATTTAACATAGAGGTTTGTCGAGTAAGGTAAGGATAATATCTAGCGAAAAAGATTGTCCGCTATTTCAATCTGCTCAAGAATGTAGCAATCGATAGCTGCTATTTTTTTTAAAAAGCAAAAGTTTTTCCTAGGAAAATTAAAGGAATGTTTTGGACCGGAGGGCTTAGGTCGAATCTCGTTCAGTCACCTATTCGCAACCAGGCTTGGAAATAAGCGATGGTCACTGGGTCAAAGACCAGTTTATTAATTGCTCGGACCTGTTTTTTTATTTAAAAGCTAGGGGTTCACTAGTCCAGTGTCCAGTTTATTAATTCAAAATTATCTACCTTATTATTAACCAACTGGTCTTCATGAGTTGGGAGTCACTGGCCAAATAGGCCAGTTTAGAAATAAACACTATTTCCAAGCCTGTTCGCAAGCGGATCAAGTCTAGGTGGCGTAGCAGAGTTAGCTTCTCCGCGGTAGCGCCTAAGATCTAGCGTCTGTTACAGACAAATTGAAATGTAATAAGATAGTTGTTTCTTAAATAAACTTATCCAAATATAAGCAAACGATGTAAAAGTTATATAAAAATGCAAGTATCAATATAAATAATGTCCAATTTACGAATTAGGATGAGGAAAAAGTAATATTATCTGCCTTAGCCGCTACCTATCTACATTTCAATAGTAAACCAAAGGGGGCGTAGCTCAATAATAGATTTTAAGGAGGCCGAATCCCTGTACTTCATTAGTACAAAGATAAATCCGCCACTGAATACACATTTTTCTCGGAGGTTTTTTTTGCTTTTGTAATTCTCATCGTTTTTTTTTATTCAAAGAAGGAAGAAAGAAGGGCTGATTGAGTCTGAGAAGACCGCGAGCCCGGCGAAGATCTGATTAATCAAGACGAGATATGTGTAACGGCCACGCGTACGGGGGGATACCTGTGGAAAGTGGTGGGGACACTCGTGGCGGAAGTATACCGACCATCCGTTGGGGGATTGGTGGTCGTCCTCACACGGCCATCCACAAACTCTGCCTCCCAGACACAAATGACAGTTAAAACGTTCTGCAATTTTCGCAATAACTAACGTTTAGCTAAAAACCTTAAAGTGGTGTTAACTTTTTTATCAGTTTCTGTTTTTTTCTGCATGTTTGGTTGTTTTTGACTTTGGGTTGTCTATTATTTTCGAGCTAATTTTTCGGTTTTAATTTAATTAATTTGAGAGCTTAGAGGCTAGCCTACTTCAAGGGGTCGATAACTTAAGTTTGGCCTATACACTTATTTTACGTAGTACGCTTATTTTACGGGAAATAGGCAGAAATTACGTCCCTTTTTATGGGAAGCGTGTACACCGATTACGCAGATTTTCGCTATATTTATTAAATTACTGAATTATTATTATTTCGCGATTTCTTTTATAGAATCTGAATTTCAAGGACAGAAATATTTTCATCGTTTGCGCTGAGATTGAACCATCGGTGAATAGCTGTAAATGTTTCGAGAAAGATTTTCAGAATGCGACATCCCTTCACGGAAATATTAAAAAAGATGCTAGACCCCAAGAAGACAGCCTCGAAGCCAAGTCAAATCCACATGATCGAATGGACCAGAGAAAAAGTAACCAACTGGACCAATACCGGAATCTGGTGAAGATATGGGAATCCGACGTAACCCCAGCTAATGAAACCATAAATAGGTTTCCTCACTCTGAACTTCAACTTCTCAATTTGAAAGATCAAAGCAGCTCGGTAAGACAAATTTAAATAAGTTATTTTCAATAAGTTAATTATAATTATAATTTTATTAAAGACTAATTCAATTTAGTTTAGATTAATTTAATTTCGAGTAATATAATTAGGATTATATTAATTTCGAGTAATTTAATTAGGATTATATTAATTTCGAGTAATTTAATTAGGATTATATTAATTTCGAGTAATTTAATTAGGATTATATTAATTTCGAGTAATTTAATTATGATTATATTAATTTCGAGTAATTTAATTAGGATTATATTAATTTCGAGTAATTTAATTAGGATTATATTAAAATTAATTAAATTATCTTATCTTGATACTCGACATTGTTACATTTTCGTACCAATCGGTGCAGTTCTTAGAATAAATGCTAATAAGCTTTTTTCAGCACAAAATTTCGTAAAATGGAGCACATTGTAGAACATTTTTTTTAATTAAATAATATAATATAAATACTTTTAAATTTAAACTAACTTGTCCACTTCAGTTTAACCTTGGATCAGACTCTGATATAGTGCGTGTAACATATCCATCGAAGTCCAAAACCACTAATTTTACAAAAGACGAAGCACTTTCGAGACACAGAGCGAGATGGGAGAAGAAGTTCGATGTCACCGCCAAAGCAATTCTTGAAGCCCAAACAGTTCCTGGTACGTTACTTAGGGATTAGTAGACTGTTCTTAGATAAATCGACTCAACGAAAGATAATCTAAATTGTTAGATAATTTTTCTAATACCATAAGTAACATAAACCATGAGAGTTTCAGGTCCTATTCTCCAAACACGAATGATTTGCTAGGGCTTTTTTGAGACAATAAACAAAATAATAGATATGATGGAAGGTAAAAACAGCTCTCGGAAACAAACAGTCTTGTAGAAACCACTATAATAGTACTAACGGCATATATAACCATGTTTTGGTGTAAGTTAAATAACTGTAATATGAGAATAGGGTCAATTTATTGCAATTTTTTGTTTAACCGCTACGGCAACCGAAAGTGACTTCTTGAAAAACACTTTCGAGGTTGTACGTGTAATCTCCTTCGTTCACTACAATTTCAGGTCAAAGCTTAGTGCGTCAAAATTTAAGCAACTATTGAAATGAACACGAACTCTTATTTTTGGAAAATAAAGCACTATCAATCTGAAAATTAAACCTTACAGTGAGGAAAATTTAGCACTATCAAAATTAAAATAAACCCTTACCTTGGGAATATAAAGTACTTTCAAAATGAAAATTAACCCTTACAATGGGAAAATTTAGCACTATCAAAACGAAAATAAAACCTTACTTTGGAAAAATTATGCACTATCAAAATGAAAATTAACCCTTACAATGGGAAAACTTTGCACTATCAAAATTAAAATCAACCTTGACTTTGGGAATATAAAGTACTTTCAAAATGAAAATTAACCCTTATAATGGGAAAATTTTGCACAATCAAAATCAACATTTACTTTGGGAAAATTAAGAACTATCAAAATGCAAATCATTCCTTACTTGGGGAAATATAAGCACTATCAAAATAAAATTAACCCTTACTTGCAGAAATTTTAGCACTATCAAAATAAAATTAACCCTGGCTTGGGGAAATTAAAGCACTATAAAAATAAAATTAACCCTGGCTTGGGGAAATTCAAGCACTATCAAAATAAAATTAACCATTGCTTGGGGAAATTAAAGCACCAACAAAATGAAAATTAACCCTTACTTAGGGAAAATTAAGCACTATCAAAAAATGAAGAACTATGGAATGAGAGCCTAGAAACGGCTAAATCATTCGCTTCGGATTTGACATCTTATTGTGTTCAACGTTGAGTTTAGCTCATTAAAGTTTTTCGAGAGAGGATATTGTCTAGTTTAAGAGAGTAATCAATTTTCCGATTATGAATTTGCTAATCCTTCTTCTAATTTGTCGGGCTAAATGTGGGGTCTTTTAAGGAACGCCTAACCACTTATGAATGTCATTTCAGTAATTATTTTAGGATATACTTTAACCACATATTACCCTACGATATTAATTTAAATTTATACATGGTTAAGTTTTCCCTTAAATTATACTTACTTGAAGCTTTAACTCTTTTTTTCTGCGGAAAAATAAGGGAATAATTTTTCCTTTTACAGCTCTAAAACCACATCTCAAATAGCTGTCCTATTTTTGAACCAAGCCTTTACGTATGATTTTAATTAAGATTCTCTTTCTACTTCTATTTGTGATTAAGAATATTATTACAACCTTTCAAAAATTATTTATATTGTTTAAGATTCAACGGAATTCATTGGATCCTGTCTCAAGTCATCGAAAGGATGCGTATTTGTGGTCACTAAAGACAACGATAATTCGGTCAGTAGTCGAACAACAATCGAAAAAATTGAGAGTGAAGAATTTCTGAGGGTATACGCGGACGCGGATTCAAAAACTAGAAAACAAATAACTAAAATGGTTGTAGCAAATTTAGACAAGCTAGTAGGCTCGCCAGGCGACATCAGCCAAATAAAGAAACTCATCGACTACGAAACCATGAAAAAGGTGAAAGCCAGAATGGACCATTCCTCGATGATCCTGAACACGGGAGATTTCTTCGCGAGTGAATCACAAAGCCTATTCAGTCCTGAAGAACTGCTATCGAAAACCAAGCTGAGCCCCACAAGAACAGCTAAAGCGTTAAGCAGCAATATTGCAAAGTCTCCCGCAACAGTCGTGAAGGTTAGTGGCCTATTAGGGAAACCCAATCTGGCCTCAACCGTTATAAAAGCCCTAAATAGCGGAGACACAACCAGTTTGGACATGACTAGTGGAAGAGTAGGAAACGTGGTCACTCTAAGCGCTATCGGACCCTTTCCGAAATTGAAAACTAAATTGGGAATTCAAGCCGCCGCAAAGGTGGCCAGTAAAGCGTTGCGTCTCTTGGGGAAAGCTGCCGGACCTTTTGGAAGTTCGATGGACGAAGGATTGAGCGCATGGGGGCTAAACAACGCCGTACAGAGAGAGAATGACCCGTCTGCTGTTAACTCCCAACTAAACGAAGCCATCGCCGATATCGTACATGGTACTGCGACCCTTGCCATCCGCACGACAGTAACGATGCTGTCGATTATATTTCCGCCTCTTTTTCCAATGTTTGCATTTGTTGGATTCATTTTTAATCTGTTCGTATCGTCGGCAGTTATCACCCACCGTGCCCACAATCCCGTGAAGAGCTTGGATTCCCAAATTAAATTATTGGATTATGAAAGAGCCGAAGAGTTCGAGTGCAATAAACAGCGGAAGGAGACGTCGCCTTATTTGATGAACTTGATTAGAACCAAAAATGCCAATAACATAGCCATAACCTCAAATGTTGATTTCTTGGAGCCAAATCCCGATTTAATCGGAATTGTTTTTCCTAGTCGGGCATTTTATATTCAGGGGTCGTGTCGTCTCTTTCGAAGATATCATCTTTGGTTTCACAAAGAAAGAAAGGAGGTATCTCGAAGCTGTTGGGGGTACGGTGGCCATTGCGACGGTTATGACAAGCCATGTGTAAATTCCCATCAAGAAGTCACTTGGGTAGAACATATCTGGTTTGAGTGCCAGTGCAATTTAGGAACAAGAACCACTTATGGCGGGGAACATTCGAACAGCAAGGTTGACTTCCGCAAAAAGAGCACTATTTACTTAGAACTATCAGTCGCACGTCCACCGGTAAATTACCAGTACGAACTCCTGTGTTCTCCATCATCCCTTTACGATAGAGGTCACCGTGTATCTGAAAGAAACCCAACTGTTGGTTACAATTGCGAAAATGCCCTGGCCGTTCGAAGAACTTCTAAAATGGGTAAATACATGTTGTTCAACCTCGGAACGGGTGATGACCAAATTTATCTTAACCCTCAGGATAAGACCAATAACCAGTTTTTGGTCGACGCCGGAATAAAGATGTTTTACGGAAGCGCCGGCATGGATACCTTCTTCGTAACAGGAACTTGCTCTAAGCTGGAAGGTGAAATTGACGGTGGTCAATTCGGGGAGGACAACGTTCTTGCACTCGGCAAGAACTGCGTAGCTGGTCAAAATCTTACCATTGATCTACGGCGAAAAGTGATGATATCAGGAAAAGAGGTTAACATGACAATAATGAATTTGCAAATGATTTACGGTCGACAAGGACAGCAGGACCAAATTCACGCTAGTTGCGATTCTAAACTGATAGACGGTCGTGGAGGACAGTCCAGTCTTTTCCCCGATTATGTCAACGTTCCTGATTTGAACTGTGATGTAAACTTATCCATTACGGTGGCTAACTACACAAAGACCAACTTGGCTCACTCTCAAGGATATGTCTCCATTATGATTCCAAGAGGCAAAAAAGGTCTCGACTTTTGTCATTTGGTGAGCTCCGCGACCCTATTAACCAGTTACACGTTTAAAACTCCTAGTAATCTGTTGAAGAACGTTTCCGTCTTTAAGGACTCTAACGAAACGACGCGATTAGTTCTTACGTTCGAAATTGGTCAAATCGCAACATTCACTCTTCCTGCTATCGAAGATATTAATTCAACCACCCTTCCAGCCAAAGAAGATATTAATTCAACCACCTTTCCTGCCAAAGAAGATATTAATTCAACCACCTTTCCTGCAGATCAAGAGATTATTTCAACCACCTTTCTTGCCGATCAAGATATTAATACAACCGCCTTTCCTAGCGACGAAGTTATTAATTCAAACACCTTTCCTGCCAACGAAGTTATTAATTCAACCACCTTTCCTGCCGACGAACTTATTAATCCAACCATATTTCTGGAAGAAGAACTGGATGGATTACATTCCTCAATCAGTTACGACGAAGGGTTGACGGCTAGAGTCATTCACAGGCTGGACACTAAAGACACAGTACGTAGAATACGAAAAGGAACGAACGCGGTTCCCAATTACTTCAACTGTTTGGAAGGGAACTGGTCTGTGCTCGGAGGAAAATACGACGACGATTTTGTTTTAAAGAGTGATAATTTTACAGGAACTATAGAAGGAGGTGGAGGAGAAGATACTTTGAACTTGGATAGAAATTTGGGTGATTTATTTGTAGATTTGGTAGATGGCTTAGTCACCAGTCGGAACAATGGTACTCTTAATATTTCGATAAGGAACATAAACAGAGTAATTGGACGGACAGTTGCGGTGGATCATGTCAAGTGCGGATGCGCCACTTCGTACGTGTCCGGCGGAGGTGGATATTCGCTGAATGAACCGGATATTATTACAAACATGGCTGAATGTGATCCAAAAGATAATCAGTTGACGGTCGTTGCTTCGGGATTCACCCGAATTATTAGTAACACGACCAAAGGTCAGCTCATTCTAGTCGTACCATCGGAGCCTTATTCTTCATTATCGGCTACATTGTTTATTTCCAACAACTCGAACACTATTTATTTCGAGTCCCCACTAAATTCCGTTCAATCAATTATCCTTAACAGTAGTTTAAGCAGCTATCAAATACGCTTGGAATTCGATTCAAACCAAAGCGTTTATGTTGATGTAATTGTAGAAAGTGACTTATTAAGAGAAGAGGAAGAACATTGGTCCCAACCTGTTGTATTGTTTGAAGAACCAGACGGCCTCACCAGCAGACTTCTCGTGAATAAGGCAACTGGTTCTGCTATAGCTTTTCACCAACTGGACTCGGTCAACAGTAACAACTTGACCATTCTCGAGCGTATTGGCTCTTCTATCATTCCCAACGATTTTCAATTGAGAAGCGGAAATTGGCGAGTACATGGTGGTAATGAAGGTGACGTCTTTCAAATTATCGAAGCACTTAATGGATCAATTGTAGCCGGAAAAGGAAATAACTCTCTTCATTTGGACGGAGGAATAATCGCCGATGTGGTGGTCATCGACGCCTCAATCGGGGAAGTTAGTTTCGGAGATTCGAAAAAAATATCTTTCAGTAATGTGCAGAAAATCTACGGTAGAACCAACAAAGGCGATGAGTTCATAAGTGACTGTCAAACCAATTTCGTTTCTTTGAATGGTGGTAATGGAAACACGCCAGACTTTATCAATATCACGGAAGTAACTAGTTGCGACAATACCATTCAAATCATGTCCATCGGTCATACACAACTAACTAGTCACAAAAACGCTGTTAATTTCGAAGCTCATATTTTACCAGGAGACAACGGCGACATAAACTTCTCGGCGTTTTTTCACACAACAGGAAAGAGAATCTTCGATCTCCACGTTGATGTCCACGATTTACTGGACATGCATTCTTCCACGACTCTAGTCGAACAAACGAAACATTATTCGGTTAATTTAAAGTTGACTGGCGCGAGTGCAAATGTTTTTTCGTTGGACTTCACGGCGGATGACACAGAGATGACCTCGCCGTACTTGAACTCTCCTCAAATAACCATTTTAGGGAAAAACAACGAAATGCAAGGATCCTTGTTACTTAGCAGCTCAGACGCGATGGGAATCTTTCTTCATACTGTCGACTCGCAGGCTAGTGACAGTAAACGTTTTGGCGCCAAGTTGATACCCAATATTTTCAATTTGATTTCCGGATCAGGGGCTTCCATCGGCGGATCAAGAGACGATACGTTTGTGCTCGGCGGACTTTACTTCTCAGGATTCATAAACGGTGGCAATGGTTTTAATACGCTTGTAATTGGGGAAAACATTACCGTGGACAACGTTCTAATTGACTTGCGAGGTAAAGTTGTCCGTGGTCTTCCCAACGATATATACTTTGACAACATTCAAAATATCGAAGGTCGATCCGAGAAGGCCGATCAAGTAATTTGTTCCTGTGAGAGTCAAGTGGTGAACGGTCAAGGCGGAAATGAAAATGACATCGACGAAATCATAGTTCCTTATTGTGCAGAAAAGACCACTCTTTTCATAACCGTACCAAAGCATACGTCGGTGGTTAATTACAGGGACATTGGTAATTTCACGTATGAAATATTGAACGACCATAACTTGGACATCTTCGCGAATCATTCCACTAATAGTTATCATACATACATATATAAATTAAGTACTGAAGTACTAATCGATTTAAAATTTGAACGGATCAACCAGTCTCTAAGTTTGAAATTATCTTCGAATAAAATATTTAATTTTGGACTAAACACTATTAATGAAGAGCGTGAAGAGTTTACAAATCCAACCATAAAGTTTCAAGAGATGGAAACCGTAGTCACAGAGATTAGGGTAAAGAATACGGGATCCATATATTCGTCGATTTTAATTGAAAAAGCCACGGGACAGAACGTTTATGGCGTTAAAGGAATAGTCAACGAATTTAGGATTAATTTGGGACTTGGCAACCGAATGGAAGGTGTCATTTACGGTGGTAACGAAGACGACAAATTCTGGATCGAGTCGGGTGGCTTCATCGGAACATTGGACGGATTAATCGGTACCAACACCATCATTCTTCTGCCGCAACTGTATCCGGACCATCGTTTATTTGTAGACTTGCGAGAAAATAGTGGATCAATTAGATTCAGTAATGAAACTGCGCTGGTTAACCTTATTAAAAATATCCAAGTATTTCGAGGAAGAATCGACGCTTACGATATCGTTCTTGCATCTTGTAACACAAAGTTCGTAGCTTCAGCGGATGAGATTTGGTTCACTGATTTTGAAAGCTGGAATTACGACGTCGTCCTTGAAGTCGGAACGGACACGGTGGTCGGTTTTGTAGGCGATTCTGGAACGTACGAAAGAGCTTACGCTGGTGGAAAGTTCTATTACAAATTTGAAACGCTCAGATCTTTCGATCCTATTTTCGACTTTTGGTTTACCATTCGCGATACGCTTCAAGTGTATTATTTAAAATTTACCATAACCGATCTTGAAGCAATAAATTACTCGCGAAACAACTCGAAAATTCAATATTTCATTAAAAACCAAATGTACCAGCACTCCGTGGACAAGTACTTGGAGCTCGATCAGCAATTCCACGCTCAACCTCAATTAATGACATCTGACGGATTTCATATTCAAATCACTCGAGATGGTGGTATATTTCTGACATTGGCAATTCCCGACCGAGAAGTGTCTTTGGCTGAGATTCAAAATGACTGGATTCCCACGTACGGTGAATTGGCTAACAATCTGAATGTCACTATTATAGTGAAAACGAAATCGGATTTCATTTACATCGGCAATCGAGCCGACGCTGGACCTAATGTCCTTACCAACACCGACAGTCGAAGCCATCTCGTGGGCGGCGGAGGGTCCAACGCCAATTACATTCTTCTCGATCTGAAAGCCGATGTGTTTATTTACACTGGATTCGATATGCACAGTAGCGAAACTCAGTTGGTCGATTTGTCCGAAGTGGTTTGGAAAATCAGAAAAGAAACCAAAACCAAGTATGTTCCTCGTCTGGTGGAAACGGCTGGAGGTCATTTGGAGATTTTAGTCGATGACTTCAAATCCAATTTCCCCGGGAAAGTTATTATTGTGGACGGAGCTAATTACGGACATCGAATACATTTTTTGTTCAACGCTGCGGTGATGCAATTGGAGATGCGTGACAGAAGTGAAGAGGACATTAAGAGTCGTTGGAATTTTAAACCAATGCTTATTGACATCAACGAGGACACCCTTTATGTCATTACGCCGGACGACTTTGAATACGGACAGGAAATAGTCGTATCTCAGGGAAAATCTTCGGTGACTATAGACTCGAATAACTTTCATTTCTTCCGTAAAGATAACGAGCTAATATTGACCAACTTGGGAAGCAGTGGCAATACGAGTGAAGTCAGTGCTTTGATGTTCTTCGATTTTTTCAACCAAGACGAACCGTTGGACGCCTTGCAAGATTTAAAAATCAACATTGGAGACCAAATAGTTGAAATGAACTTTCGTGACAATCATCTTACGAGCGACAGACAGCTAAAGGATTTCGACATCTTTCTCGAGAGATTGGAGAAATCTTTGTTAGAAGATCTGCCCAATATCAAAAGGGAGTTCAAAATACCGATACGAGAGAAATTTTGGGATAGGTTCAAAGATTGGTTTGTTGGTTGTATTGTAACTAGTCTACTGGTCGTTTTGTTGATTGTTAGCGTATCGATTGTTAGGAAATACAAAATGAAATTTGAAAAAATAATTGCTCCGTCTTCGATTTCTGCTCCTGAAGAGTTTGAATTATAGTTTTAAGATATTGATACTTACAACTTTAACCTCTAGCTAAATTTAATCTTATTAAGGTTAATTGTAATAGTTTAATTTAGGAGAGCCAAAAGCGTTAGTTATGCGATAAATTGGAGGGTGTACCATTTTGTACCTTTTAAGGGAAAAGGGTGCAGAAAAGTTTCATAATTTGTTCATTTAGTTGTTAGAGGTCCAATGTTAATTTATTTGTTTCATAATTCAAATAATTTTGGTATTAGTTTATTTTAGTTTTTAAAATGTTATTAATTTACGAATATTTGTCTTAAAATCTATTCAATACAGGAATGTAGATATAAATTGTGGAGTTTTTTGAAATTTTATTAAAAAAATAAAAATTAATTTACTTTGTTATTTTATCTTTTTTATTATATCTGTACAATAATTTGAATTTATTAAAACAAATAGCAAAAACGTTTAAAAAGGATAAATACATTTTGTTTTTCTTCAGCATTTCTAGATTAAAATATTAACAATTCTTTCATGCATTCTAATTTTTCATATTTACAAATCTCATTCTAAATTAGAAATGCGTAAATACCATTAATTCTCAGATTGAACTTTTACACGAAAATTTCCAAATTGTTTAGAGTAATATAAATTGTACGCGTTTGTGTTTTCAAAAATCTTAAAAAACTTTGAAACCAGCCATTTGTTATTTATTCATTCATTTTTTCATTATCGGAAATTTTTAATAAGCTATGATTATAGATTATTCAAAAGATCATAACATTTTACTAAGGTATCAAGTTGTATCTTAGCCACACTCGTCAGACTCCCATGGACTGTTGTTTTCAATGGTCAATTCCTTCCCCTCTATTCTACCGAGACGCTCCCGCCAGTTTAAAAACTCGTAAGATCCGAATCATTGGCTTATTCCTAGTATAGAATAAACGCTGCAATACCGCTAAACTATGGCACGCCAAACAGGGTAAATTAAGTTCATGTCTTGTGAGAAACTTTTTTTTGTTTGTGATAAACTTTTTTGTTTTGTGATAAACTTTTTTGTCTTGTGAGAAACTTTTTTGTCTTGTGATAAACTTTTTTGTCTTGTGATAAACGTTTTTGTCGCAAGGTGGGCGGAATGGTTTTCAAAACCATTTTAATTTTAAGATGGAGGAGAACTCGCGACGGTACGACCTAAATTATAAACTATACTAATTAATATCCAAACGCTTCTGGATAGCGAAAAAACACGAAAACCTAAAGTAAATTATATCTTAAGACTAAAAGCCATTAGAAATTAAAATTAGTTGGTGGAATTAAAAAAATGATTAACATATTCCACGTTTAAAACAAATGTCCATATTTCGATAATATATTAAATAGGCTACGTGGTTTCTCAAAATCCACCTGGTGAAACCCATCAAGAATTTAACATCTTAATCTACATTAATAACCCTAATTTATCAGACAAAAATTGACCAGTGGGCTATGCATATCAGTATCGCACACATTTATACAAAACGTCCATATTTCGAAATAATAGATGGTTATAATAAATACGTGATAAAATACGCGAAAAAGTAGATTAGTCCATAATTAAAAGGGATAATATAGCTATTTGATCCGAGTTTCGCGTTTTTTGCTCGAAGACCTATTGGGTACGAGTTAGTAGTAAGTTTTTTAATTTCTTCAAATTTGTTTAGGATTTAGCTATATTATCCCTTTTAATTATGGACTTATCTACTTTTTCGCGTATTTTATCATCCTTCTCACAGTCCATAGGTGGTTTCTTCTAACTTAACTTATCGTATATTCTATTCTCCACCACACTCCCCCCTTTTCGGCTTTCCGTTGCTATATGCAACGCGTTTTGAAATTTTAAATGTTTAGGCTTAGTTTCTCCTTTAGATTTGACAGTCGCCCGCCAGATTTCCCGCACGGTACTGATGAGTTCCAAATAGAACGAAACCGGTCTACCGTTGGAATTTCTGGCTATTTTATTTAATTTTAATTTAGTTTATTACTCGAAGATCTATTTGATCCGAGTTTCGCGTTTTTTGCTCGAAGACCTATTGGGTACGAGTTAGTAGTAAGTTTTTTAATTTCTTCAAATTTGTTTAGGATTTAGCTATATTATCCCTTTTAATTATGGACTAATCTACTTTTTCGCGTATTTTATCATCCTTCTCACAGTCCATAGGTGGTTTCTTCTAACATAATAAAAACGTGATTTCTCAAAATCCGCTGGGTGAAACCCATCAAGGATTAATTTCAAAGTGATTCTTATTTAATTCTTAATTAATAAGCAAAGAATGTCCTGGATCGGCTATATTTAAAAAGATTTAGTCAAAATGTTGTTTGAAATCATAAACAATTATGACCTTGAATATTATGGATTTGTATGATGTGCAATTTCCAAAAACGAACTTAATTTTATTTAAATGGATTGTTAATTGTTTGATAAACAGTATATTTTTTGGTTTACATTTTTATATTTATTTATTAAGTAAATAGTTTGTGAATTATTTACGAATCTTTTCTCGATGGGTTTCAATGTGGACGAATTACTGAAGAACACTTCACTAGGGAGAAGACCCACGTTCAAATTTACTTTTTAGGGGCAAGACAAGTGATGACTCGCGAAACACGGTTGCCCTCTCATTCGCGATTTACGGATCTATTATAAATACAAATATTGTTTGCTCTCTCGAGAAATATTTTTACATTTTATTTTACGCTCTGAATAAAGATATAAAGTGTTTTTAAATAGTTACTGTTTAATAAACAATCAGAGTGCCCTATATGTGAGCAGTCCAGTGCAATTTATAGTGAAATTCTTCACCAATTATTGCATGGCAGTCGCTATTCAGCAGACATCTGCTGAATAGCGACCGCCATGCAATAATTTGGGAAGAATTTCACTATAAGTTGCAATGGACTGCTCACATATAGGGCACTCTGATTGTTTATTAGTTTTACTGATATCGGCAGATTTCCGAGGATAGCCAGAGTTCCTACACAGTACTGATGAGCCCCAAAAGGGCGAAACCGGTCTACTGTTGGAATCTCTGGCTGAAATTTTGACTTTTGATAGTTACTGTTTGTTAAATCGCTAATAGAGCGTTAGAGACACGCACGCTGGCTTGTTCTAAATACACGTGGAGATTCCGTGGTCACGTGACGTTTTATTTGTCCCTGAAGTCGAAGGCAGCGCGCCCTTATGAGATAATCGCGAATTATAGTTGCTACGTAACAAAAGCGTAAAATGAAAAGCAGCCTGGGAAGTGTCCTGGGAAAACCACGTAACGGGGATTATAGTGTTTTTCTTACTCTTTATTATCGCGACACTTTGTTTAGTGTTTTAGTTATTTTTAACCTACGCGTGCTTATAAAGCGTGGCATGTGAAATTGTGTAGGCAAACTGGTCCTATTAATGGATTAATGGTGGCCTTAAGTTATATGGCTATCACTAAAACGTGGTGTTGGCCAGGTAGGTCATGCCTCCCACTTTAATTCACAGTTGGCCGGCAGTTATCTCCGGTGCCTTTTCGACAGCGCTGAGCTAGCACTTTTTTGCTACTAGGGTAGTACAACGCGGACGACTAAATCTGGACTATCCGGCCGACGGTCATATTTCGAGGAGATAGTGGACGGCTTTTGGGCAAGTAGGGCCAACGAAAAAATGACACCGTCGGGCCGATTTCTTTGCGCTGCTGGGGTATGATTAATTTTTGAACTCCCTATGAGCCTTGGTTGGATTAGGAACCTCCGATAGTTCATTTCTGATCTTTAATTTGCCTTTTTTGAACAATGACGGTCCGATGGTTAATTCTACGTCAGGGCTGTCTTTACATAATCGGAGGCCCCTAGGCAACGCTATGGGCGAGACCCCTAATAACCCCACCCAAGTTTCTAACCTCCAGTGCGAAGTCTATCGTCGCTATAGTCTACTAACTATCGGTTCAAATAGTCTCACTTGTCCTACTAAAGGTTACTAAAGAAGAAGCTTATTCTGAACTTAAAAAATAATAATAATCAAAACTCTTTATTCGTTTTAGATTTACCATGGTTATAGACGCGACTAAATATGGAGTTTAGGACTTTTGAGCAATGTTAAAAACGTTTTTTTAGATTAAAATTTCTTTTGCATTTCAAAAATTGAAAAATGGGGCCCTCCAGAATCTTGGGGCCCTAGGGTTGTGCCCTTTTTGCCCAATGGAAAAGACGGCACTGTTGTTTGTATAATGAATTGGTTCAATACTGAACCCTTTTAAAACTTGAACTTTCAAATGAACCTTTTGTAATATCAGTGTAACCCCCATTTGGTTGCAAGGGAAATTGTTATAACTGGAAATAAGAAGTAAATTTCTAATCAAGTTAGGAACAATATAATATGCGTTTATTATTAAAATAAATAAATAAATATCCTAGGATACAGCGATATCTAACTACCCTCCTGGATCAGAGATCCTTAATTCTTTAATATGCTGCTGCATCTTCGGACAAGGAATTATTTTGGTCAGTTGATCGGCAAGATTCTCCTCGGTCCTCACGGATTTGAGATAAATATCATCGTGCTCAATAAGATCTCGAACATGAAACATCCGGAGATCTATGTGTTTAGATCTATCTGACGTCATTGGATTTTGGGCAAAGCGAATGGCTCCTTCGTTATCAATTTGTACGACTATTGGTTGAAGTACCAATGCTGTTTGCCCGATTTCTTTCAGTAGACTTTATTCCATGTGCATTCTTTCGCCACTTCACTGAGAGCTACAAATTCAGCTTCAACGGTTCTTAAATATAACTCGGTACAACGTTGTTTTCGGAATGTCCAACTCTAACTCACGGCAGCGCCTCCTAGCTTAATTACATATCCACTGAATGATTTTTGATCTTGAATATCTGAACCACAATTAGCGACCTTTCTCAAATTTCAGTGATAGATTCTTGGTATCATTTAAGTTACGTAAAATATGCTTCATGCCTGTCCAATGGTCAGCAGATGGCCTGTGGTTAAATTGACTCATGTATATCGCTGAGAATGCGTGATCGGGTCGTGTGTGGATTGCCAAATACAAAAGGCTTCAAATTACTCTTCGGTATATCGTGGCTTTATCCATATCGAGATCTTGACCATCATCACGTTGTTTGTATTTCACACCTAAGCATAGCGGTGCGGCTACTGCTTTCGAATCGCGCATACCCATCTCCCTTAACAATTCAGTCGCAAAGAGTGGCTTGGTCAATGAAAATAACATCGTTATTCTCAGTTCTACGAATTATCGTGGAGAGAACGTGCTAAGCGGTTCCTAATTCTTTTACATCGTAATGTCCTTTTAGTGCGTTCTTTAAGGGATTGATCGCTTCGAGTGTTCCATAGAGCACCAAATCGTCCACGTAAGTAGTGACGATGAGAGATCCGTCAAAATGATAATATACACAAGGGTCGGCTCTTGATCTTTTAAGACCTTGGGAACATAGGAGTGCATCCAAGTGTCTATTCCATAGACGTCCGGATCGGTGAAGACCCGTAAAGACTTTTACATAGTCGCCAAACGTAGTCTTTGGCTTTTAGCTCTTCATTGGTAGGTGCATTTGGAAATTGTTTCCTTAAGTCTTCATTTAGACCGTCAAAATCTTCTGCTATCTCTAAATAGACTTTTTCGTCTAATTCCGCTTTTAGGTACGCGGCAGTGATGTCCAAATGTTCGATATGCCAGCCCATTTCAACTGTTATTCCGAATAATAGCCTGGTGGTTTTCGTTTGAACGACTGGTATATTCGTTTGGCCATAGTCCATTCCAGTGATTTGGGTGTAACCCAAAGCAACAAATCAGGCTCGGTGTCTCGCTAATTTTCCTTCTTCGTCATACTTGGTTTTGAATATCAATTTAGCTTTAACTGTCTTTCGGTTTTTCGGTCTTTCAACAAACTCGAACGTGTCATATCACATGGGTTTTTCTGCTTCTTCTAGCATAGCTTTTCGCCAATGTATACTATCTCCTCCATTTAATGCTTCTTTGCTTGATCGAGGGTCTACTGGTTTTTCTGTAACATGAGCTCTATTACACCTTCTGTTCATCACGTAATCATTTGTCCAAATTGGGGTTAGTATTTCTCTGCCAATGCTAGTTAGTTGAGGTATGTTTTCGGCAACAGCGTCATCTACATTAATAGCGTTCCCCTCCTCGTTCTCAAAATCGTTGCTTGGATCAGGTTCTGCGTCGCGTTTGTTGACTGGTTCCATATCGTCTAACACCGGTACATTCAAACTACACCATAAGGAGACTTCCAGGAATTCACGTTTTTCGATCGCTTCATCACGTTTTACTTTCATTGGGAAGTTGTCTTCGTCGAGCCTGACGTCACGGATTATAAACACTTCGTCATTAGTTTCGTTCCTTAGACGGTACGCTTTGGCACAGCCGTCATATCCAATGAATATGCACGCTACTCCTTTAGGGAAAAGTTTTGTGTCTCTTTTCTCATTCATTGCCCAGGCTCTGCATCCAAGTACTTTCAAGTGCGAGGTTACCACTGGTATTTTCTTCCAAAGCTCAAGCGGGGCTTGGCCATTGTTTGCTTTCGCGCGAATCTATTCCAAATGTAAACGGCAGTGGCTACTGGGTCAGCCCAAAAATATGTTGGCATACCGGATTGCAATAGTACATCGCGCCGCATCCATAATCGTTTAATTGGCTCGTTCCGCCACGCCATTTTGTTGAGGTGTGCCTGGTACCGTTAACTGTCTGTCAATTCCTCGTTCGGTTAGCATGTTTTTGAATGAATTAGACATTGTAATGCCAAATATTTAAGTTTTATATATTCACAATCAATGAGTTTAACTAAGTATATATTCCCCAGTTATATTATTTCTAGCTTAGAAATGAAGTAGTTCTTCCCAAACATTTGTTTCCTATTTTTGTTTTTTTTTAAACCATCAATCGTCATGTGTGGACGCTGGTCACCCCCATGACGGTTGACAGGTTTACAATCAGCGCTCTGCTCGCTCGCCTCAAGGCGTGTTGGCAGGGTCGCCTTTAAATTGGTTCAGAGGGCTAATGGCCATGGTCCTTTACTCCCCGTTCTCGCTTTTGACATTGTTCCGCACGTGTCTCCACTCTTGGAGCTTTATGAGAATCCGTCCCTGTTTCTTACCTTCGTTTCCTTTTTACTTATTTACAATGAAAATAACTATTGAAGTTTGCAAGAAATCCAGTATAATCCTAAGAACACATGTGTGTTGCGCTTTGCTAAGTGCGGAAGTTTTATAACTTGCATGCGCGCGTTTCCGACCTTTGACCCTGGGGTCACCAAGTTTGGTGTCCCCTGGTATTCTAAGTTTGTGCCAATAAGATATTCCAATTAAAAACTAAAGAAACTGATTGGCGAACACAAACCGACCCGGATGAAGAGGTCACGTGACCCTCGAGTAAAAACTCGGTGTCCTCGTTTTTGGAAGGCGGAATTGGAATCTTAACGAAGTTAAGAAAAGGACCAATTCTAGAGAGACCAAAAACAGCCTCGTGAGCGACTTCACCTATGATGGTGTGAGTAATAAAAATTTGTTTAGTCAATCATCTATTCGGTACCGATGATTCGCGTTATACGCGACGGTATAAGTGATCGAAATAAAGAAGGTCCAGAATACGTCTAAATTGTGCGCGCACCCCGCTCGTGCCACCTTCTTAGGAGAAGCAAGGCGTTGGACACCGGACTCAAAATCTTAAGTATCGTTCTATTAGCAGGGCCCTATGGGCTTCATTTTAAGGGAATTCCCAGAAATACCCTAGTTGGTGTTTGAATTATGAAATGTTTTGTTTTTGTTTTAATTGGTTTTTATTGGTCAACCGTATATCCGGTAAACGTTCCTTTTTGTGTTTAGCTTTATCGATGTGTATTTTAAAATTAAATCTATCTTGCAAACTTCAATCTATTCTCTTTACCTCTAACTAGTAAGCATACCCCTAGGCACTTAATCCTAAATTTAGTATGTCTCTCGCTAACGCCAATAGTGAAGTTACGCGAGTTCCCCGGGACAGAGTCAATTGCTGATGGGTTTTCGACTATGGTTTTAGCCCTGGTGATAAAGCCCGTCACAACATGTATTCCCCTCCATTGTCTTTTCTTAATGCAGCGATCTTGGTTTCGTGAAATGTTTAAACTTTTTTTCGATACGCGTCGAACCTTTCCTCTACTTGGCTTTTTCGTTGCAATATATGCACTTCTGTGTATCGTGAATAGTCATCCATTAATGTTACGAAATAAGAACCTCCTCCTTTCGATTTGGGTTTAATAGGTCCAACAACTTTTCTTTGGGAAAGATTTAGATTTCAATTTCGCTTCCTTACAAACTTCGCAACAACCAGTGTCTTTTTCTTCACCAACGTCCATAGTTAACGAACCGTTTCGTTCCAAATCCTCAACTACCGAAACATGTAAATGACCCAATTTCCAATGCCATAATCGCTGTGACTCTGCTAGATTAACGGACGTCGTAGTCTGGTCTGGTATCGGCTTCATGTATACTATAGAGATGACCTTCTTTTCGACCTTCAGCAATGAATTTTCCATCGAGTTCTATTCGTGCTAAATTCGCTTTCATGATTACATGATACCACTATTCAGTGAATAGTGGTATCATGTAATCATGAAAGCGAATAGTATTCACGAGGTGTCGGACATTTACCAAAACTTTGTACGGGATTTTGAAATCCTGGATTTTGCGTTGGATTTCGTGATTTTGTCCCGTATTTCAAAATCTTCTGGGATTTTGGATTTCTCGGCGTATATATATTGGATTTTTTCATTTCTCACTGGATTTCGTGATTTTGTCCCAGATTTTCGGGTTTCTTGGTTTATTGTCGGTTTTCTTGGTTTCTTTTATTGTTTTTTTTTAAATTACGAACGAATTCGGCTTATTGACGAATTCATGTTTGATTTTCACTATTTTATTAATTAAGAATTAAATAAGAATCACTTTGAAATTAATTCTTGATGGGTTTCACCCGGCGGATTTTGAGAAATCACGTATTTATTATAACGATAAGAAATCGGGCAAACAGCATTTGTACTTCAACCAATAGTCGTACAAATTGATAACGAAGGAGCCATTCACTTGGCCCAAAATCCAATGACGTCAGATAGATCTAAACACATAGATCTCCGGATGTTTCATGTTCGAGATCTTATTGAGCAAGATGATATTTCTCTCAAATACGTGAGGACCGAGGAGAATCTTGCCGATCAACTGACCGAAATAATTCCTTGTCCGAAGATGCAGCAGCATATTAAAGAATTAAGGATCTCTGATCCAGGAGGGTAGTTAGATATCGCTGTATCCTAGGATATTTATTTATTTATTTTAATAATAAACGCATATTATATTGTTCCTAACTTGATTAGAAATTTACTTCTTATTTCCAGTTATAACAATTTCCCTTGCAACCAAATGGGGGTTACACTGATATTACAAAAGGTTCATTTGAAAGTTCAAGTTTAAAAAAGGGTTCAGTATTGAACCAATTCATTATACAAACAACAGTGCCGTCTTTCCCATTGGGCAAAAAGGGCACAACCCTAGGGCCCCAAGATTCTGGAGGGCCCCATTTCTCAATTTTTGAAATGCAAAAGAAATTTTAATCTAAAAAAAAGTTTTTATATTATCGAAATATGGACATTTGTTTTAAACGTGGAATATGTTAATCATTTTTTTAATTCCACCAACTAATTTTAATTTCTTATGGCTTTTAGTCTTAAGATATAATTTACTTTAGGTTTTCGTGTTTTTTCGCTATCCAGAAGCGTTTGGATATTATTTAGTATAGTTTATAATTTAGGTCGTACCGTCGCGAGTTCTCCTCCATCTCAAAATTAAAATGGTTTTGAAAACCATTCCGCCCACCTTGCGGCGGAATGACGTTGGTGAAAAGATTCTGATGCTTAATTAGGACCTGTTCTCACAAGACAAAAACGATTCTCACAAGACAAAAAAAGTTTCTCCCAAGACGAAAAAAAGTTTCTCCCAAGACAAAAAAGTTTCTCCCAAGACGAAAAAAAGTTTCTCTAAAGACGAAAAAAAGTTTCTCCGAAGACAAAAAAATTTTCTCCCAAGACAAAAAAGTTTCTCACAAGACAAAAACGTTTCTCACAAGACAAAAAAGTTTCTCACAAGACAAAAAAGTTTATCACAAGACAAAAACGTTTCTCACAAGACAAAAACGTTTCTCACAAGACAAAAACGATTCTCACAAGACAAAAAAAAGTTTCTCACAAGACAAAAAAAGTTGCTCACAAGACAAAAAAGTTTCTCACAAGACAAAAAAGTTTCTCACAAGATATGAACTTAATTTTGTCCTGTTTGGCGTGCCATACTTATGGGCAAGGCTTAACGATTCGACGTAAGATTTTGGTAAGTATGAGCTTTTTAATTTAAATATTATTAAGTAATGCATTTCTTAAGTAAATATTTTCGTCTTAGGTCTTGTCACCGATAATTGCTTCAAAATGCCTGGATATTCTTGCGCCGTATTTGGGTGCACTAACCATGACAACAAAACCAACAATCAAGACATAGCATATCATAGATTTCCTACCCAAAAACAAATTCGACAGATAAGGATAGCGAAATGTAATTCTAACGAAATTAATGCGAAATATGCGCTTGTGTGTTCTCAACATTTCAAAATGGAGGATTTCAATCGCGATTTAAAAGCTGAACTGTTGAATTTAAAGCCAAGGAAAACGTTAACAACGAATGCGATTCCATCCATAATGTTATTTGATGAAGTTGGTAATAATAGTTCCTGTTTTAAAGAAAATAACGGTGCTAATTTATCTGAAAAAGTTCAAATATTAGTGATAGCGTTATATCATCACCATGCAAATCATCGGGGTCAGCCAATACGGAAACCTTAATAGAAGTTGATGAAAGTTCCCGTTTAAAGGAAAACAAATGTGCTCATTTATCTGATAAAGCTCAAATATTCATGTTCCGATATCGTCACCATGTAAATCATCGTACTTAGTAAATATGGAATCCGTAACTGGTACCCCGATAAATTCCTTTCTTAATCGTGATGAAAGCTCATTCGTGTCTAAAATACACGAATGCAATTTTCAAAGCACTCCCAAATTTAAAAAAAAGGAAACTGTGCCAAATACCAAAGATATCAAATCAAAGCCTAATTCGCCTTTCAGCAAAAAGGTGAAATACAGATTAATGTTTAATGATTCTCCAAAAAAACAGCCACCTTTAAAGACGCCAATCAAAACCCACTTATTACAATTATTTGAAAATTCGGAAACAATAAGGAAGATTCTGGTATTTACTCCATTTATGATAATCCAAATCTCAATTCATTAAATAATCAGTCTCCTCTAAGTCATCGTCGGAAATTGAATAGATTATCGTGTAACTGCAATTTCAAAGACGTTTTGGCAAAGATTGAAAAGCTCCTTTCAGCACGCAGAGCAAATGTTATAAAAGTTAAAAAACTATGTGACAGACTTTCGAAAAGGGTTAAAAAAAATGCGTACATTAGTGTGGAATAATTCTAGTAAAACAACGTACAGTTCTTCTAACAAGGATTATAACAAGAATATTGTTAAAACGAAAGCGACGTTAACTATAGAAACTAACAAAAACCTTAGAGACCATGAAGAAGGAGGACTGGAATATCTAACCGGTTGCGTAGCAAATAAATTTTTTAAACAATTTCCTAACTTAGATCTTAAAAATCAAGATAACTCGGTACTTGACCATTGTTATTCAAGCTCCATTGTCTGAGGTGATAAATATTATCTGATCCAAGAAAATTTCGTAGATATTTAGAGTCTCAATAATCTGATCAGCTAATTTAACGAAATTACTGGATCCCTCACCCTTAAGCTCGACCATGGAAAGCATGCGCGATGGCACTTTACCATTGTCCATAAACCAGTGGCGAATACATATGAGAGGCGCGGGGGGCACGCGCCACCCCCATGACGCTTAAGCTTTGCATGTGACTTGATGATTTGTTATTACACCCATAGCTTCGGTTTCCCCTTCCATAAAAACTTGTTGAGGTTAACGGTAATAGTTAGTGTAGGGAGCTGTTGGCTCGATCGCGTGGCATGCAGGGCTTGCCACCACCCTCCTACGCATTTTCACCTGGCCAATTGAATTAAAGGCTTCAAAAGTCGCTTGATGACTTAGGCCTAAGGTGGTACCTTGGGTATTAGCCTAGCTGATTATTGTGATCATTATTATTATTATTATTATTATTATTATTATAGCTCAATATATCTTTTAGCACTCCCCCCCCCCTTTAGTTTGTTCTGTATCCGCCACTGTCATAAACTGAACGCTAACACCGAAGACATTGAGGGATCATCGAGACGCCGAGTCTATTTTCGAGGATTTTAAACGGACTTCATTTCACTTGAATCTTAGCCGCAGTCTCCTTAATGGCCGAAGACATATTTCGAGGATTCATTCGAAAGGCAGTACTTGAATAATTATCCGATAAAGATTCACAAAAAAGATCTGTAAGCGCTCGAAAATTTCGTTCGTTCATCGAACTTACAGGGAAATGATTTTCAGTGACCAATCCAAAACATGCTCCTATAGTAAGAGCGCATGGTTACAAAATATACCCGAATTGTTCGAAATTGGTATACAGCTCTGACAATTAATATACACGTACCTTGAACTAAACTCTCGACTACCTGAATTTTATTTTTCACAAAAACCGACTAGAAAAACTTTTATAAGCAAAAAACGGCCTTGTTGCCGAGGACGCGCGCATCTTAGTTGATAAGTGTATTTAAAATATCATGGTCTAAGTTGCACCGCATATCCGCAACTTTAGTAATAAAAAATGGTAAATCGCGTGTAGCTCGCGTGGTAAAGGTGGTAAAGTTATGAATTTTTTTATGGTAATACGTGTCACAGTGCTACTTAAAACCTGATATGGAACCACATCGAGGTATTTTTTTTACTTGACGTTTTTTACCATTTTTCATATCTCTCCATAGGGAAAAATGGTAAATCGCGTGTATCTCGGGTGGTAAAGGTGGAAAAGTTTTGAAATTTTTTATGGTTATACGTGTCACAGTACTACTTAAAACCTGATATGGAACCACATCGAGATACTTTTTTAATTGACGTTTTTAACGATTTTTCGTTTTTCTCCATAGGGAAAAATGGCATATCAGGTTGTGATGAGCTTTCTGAAGGTGTTGTTTCACGTTATTGGACCGTTTCGAGTCGAACGTTGACTAGCATAATTTATACGTTGAATTATTGGTTTTAGAATCGACGACGTAATGAGCCTGCACTGGATTATTTGGCCCCGTTTCGATGCCATTTTTCAAATTTAAACCTTAAAAACTTGAAACAAACTAAACGGCTGACTAGCTGTGTTAGAACGCGTGTATTCTTCTTTTAGCAAACGCAAAAATACTAGATAACGTAATCAACTTAAAATATGTGTTTTTGTTATCCACCGAAAATATAAATTTTCAGCCCCTAATAAAGTCTAAGCTTAGGGACTCGGGTTGTACTTAATCCACCACTGATTGTTTTATACAGGGTATTTCAGAGAAGTCTAGCACAAATCAACAGGCGTGTTCTTTGAGAAAAGATAAGCAAATAATGTTCCTAGAAATGTTTTCCTAAATTGAACCGTATGCGAGTAATTGGCCGTCAAAATCGGCCTCCAAAACGTCAAAAAACGAGCTAATGTGCAGTTTCTATTATTCCTTGGACCCAATTGTTTCGTTTTACTAAGCATTTGGTTTCATATCTTTTTCGATAAAAAACAAACTAGTATCAGAAGTGCGTTATTAAAATGAAAAAAGTAAGCTACGTGTAGAAATACGTTTTAACAATAATAATAATAATAATAATAATAATAATAATCAGCTAGGCTAATACCCAAGGTGTTTCTAAGTCAATTATACAAATTATTTAACCATGGTCAAAGTATTTAACCTAAAATAAAATACACGACGGATACTTCATGGTTTAAACATATTTATTTAAAACTTTATAAACTCTGCTTGTGTTTATAATGTTTTAAATAAATATGTTTAAACCATGAAGTATCCGTCGTGAATTTTATTTTATTTAAGTTTCTTATTACTTGGAATTGGCATTCACCTCGTACAAGTTGCTTATTTCCAAAATTTCGATTAAATTCGATTCTTTGAAATATTGTAACTTGGCATTAATAACATCATTGCACATAATTCAATAATAAACTTTTGGTACTTGATATTGTGTTTATCGCTTCACCGTTAAAAAAAAATTAATAATAAATGGAAACAATTAGGCCCAGTTTTTGTCGCCCCAAATTTTATGACATACTTATCCGTAACACCCTGTTTTGGTATTCTTGACCACAATTATTTTTATATTGGTTTACTTCACCATAATAATTATTTGTATTGATAGTCTTGACCACAATTATTTTTTATATTGGTGGTCTTGAAAACAATTATTATTTATATTGGTAGTCTTGAAGAAAATATTTTTTAAAATTTTGTAGTCTTGAAAACAATTATTCTTTATTTTGGTAGTCTTGAAAACGATTATTTTATTGGTAGACTTGAAGACAATTTTTCTTTATATTGGTAGTCTTGAATACGATTATTCTTTATATGGGTAGTCTTTAAGGCAATTTTTCATTATATTGGTAGTCTTGAAAACGATTATTCTTTATATTGATTGGTAGTCTTGAAGACAATTTGTCTTTATATTGGTAGTCTTTAAAACGATTATTATTTATATTGGTAGTCTTGAAAACGATTATTCTTTATATTGGTAGTCTTAAAAACAATTAATTTTTATATTGGTAGTCGTGAGAACAATTATTCTTTATATTGGTAGTCGTGAGAACAATTATTCTTTATATTGGAGAATTGCTTGGTGTGATATTTTAAACCGCATATGGGATCTACGGTCATTCGCATTGAGCATAACACAATTCCCGTTGCAACTAGCTTCACTAGCATTCGGACATGTAGTAGGACCCCCTGAGAAACATCGTTATCTGTCGTATCGTTTGAGTTGGCCACACTGGATACTTGGCGAAATTATTAGCTCTCAATTTCGTTTTGTAAGAAGAATCCTTTTTAGTTATTCCTATTACGTATCAAAATAAGTACTTCAAATTTTCCACGAACTAATATTCAGCGTTATTACGCAATGAAGGTTAAGTTCAGCCCAGAGTGTCTTGTGTAAATGTGCAAGGTCAGATTGTCAATGTTAAAAAAGGTTAGATTTATGTTTCTTGTGATGTCAATTTAATCTAAGAGACATTGGGATAAAATGTACAAATTCAGGGCCGGATTAACCAATAGGCCGACTAGGCCTAGGCCTAGGGCACCAAGTCTACAAGGGGCACCAAGAAGTTTCGAAAACATTTAAATTTATTTTTCAGAAAAAAATTATTCCGGAGTAATTTTAGTATATGCGTCCACATTTTTCAATACTATGTAAAGCAATATCATTTATTAACGTCACTAAAAGTCTACATTGAAATTGTATTTTCCATCCATATGTCAATTACAAATTGCGGGAGCGCCTCGCTCGGCCGCCACAGAAAGGGGGCACAAAAATTAGCTTGGGCCTAGGGCCCCACAACATCTTAATCCGGCTCTGTGTACAGTAGAAAAGAATAGTATTAAGCTAACCATGGAATTTAAACCTATTTTTAATTTTTCGGCACAATATCGAAAATTATCCAAGAAAAAGGCACCGGTAATTTTCCGACTTACAACTCTACTCAAAACTAGTCAATTATGAAATATCATTCAAAAATCAAAATAAACAAGATGGCACGGGCCATAATAGCAGCCTCACCCCTTCCCTTTATTATCGTCAATGTTGCCTCAGCATTTATTGAAACATTAAAGGCTCAAAACGGGTTTTATCCCCAATTCATGGACATATCGTTCATATTTGTCGCCTCATTGGTCGCTGAGAAATAAATTGATCGTTTCACGAGGACCATTTCGTTAGATTTGTATTCGGGGGAAATTAAACCGATCGAACCCCGCATCAATTAAATATTCACCACACACCGTTGATAAGAAATGGTAGTTTCGTCGAGAGCCATGTTGAGCTAGCGCAGCTGAGTATTCACCATCGGCATCATACTCTTCAGCACGACCACAACATCTCCATTGAAAATAGCAGCCTCTCAGCTCTAAGAAATCTGGGTGAAGTGGGAAATATGGAGAGCCGGAAACCGCTAATCTAATGGCCTCAAAGAAATGTTTATCTCTAATGAAATTAAAATAATCGCCAAACCCTTTTTCTTCCGTAAATTATCTAGCAAGTGTCTAAAACATTCCCATCGTCTCATTCGGACAATTTTGGCGCCCTAAGCCTGGGCTTCGGTGCCATTAGTTATTATCAGTTACTCTTATTCAGAAACTTTGTTTGGTATCTAATCGGGAATGAAATAATCTTGACTGTACCGTTAAAGAATTTCGCTTTCGTCTTAAATGATTTTCATCGCCGTCATTGGAAATCTCAGCGGTAGATCGCGAAGGTACCTGTTTCAATTGGATAACATTTCTTGAAAAGGGAGATCGATATCTATCTCGTAACAAATATATGATAATTATACAAATAGCACTTTAATGAAAATAATTAACCAAGATTTCAACAAAGAGTAAGTATTCTACTTTAAGTTTATGCCTTTTATCGCTTTATCAACGGTAGAAACAAATCTAAGCTTTGTAAGAATTCGAGTACACTGGTTTGCTCTTTAATATAGTTGTAGTAAATATCTTAACAAAGTTCCCCGTCCTTTGACGTTTTATTTTCTATTCTTATTATTTTTTAATTCAAGGCCCAATTTATTAGGCCATTGCTATTTCGGGCTTTTCTTTTAAGAGATTTCTATTTTCACCCGAAACACCGGCCAAAATATCCCGCAAGCGTCTTAGAGCAAATTTGGCCTGTTTTTCGGTTCTATGAATTGCCATGCTAAATGAGACATGTTTGAAAATCATCGCATTTTCGTCCCGACGAAAAGGTAAAAAACCAGTTCACCAAGAAGGTGATAATATTATTTCGTTGCCCGTGTACCATTTAAACAGGGCAATATAATCATAAGCCCTAAATTCACACTATATACCATGTTGAAGAGCGACCCTTAAAGGGATAGTAGACTTGGTATAGTCCTACCAAACAAGAGGGACTAAACTCCCTGTACAGAAATACGAAAATCAACTTGAAAATCGCGAAATCTGGGGGGAAATCGGTTCCAAAATACCAGAAATAAAATGAAAAGAAAAATCAACATGAAAATCTAAGTCAATTTCTGAAATCAATTTTTGATTTTTAAAATCCCGTGAGCAAAATTTGATTACCGCTCGATGACCTTGGGGTTGAGAGACTCAATATGAAGAACCCCTTTAGGACATGAAGTCGTTTTAGGGTCGGGGTATGGTCGAAAAGTCGCTTTATAGTCGACGACCGAATGCCGACCTAAAAACGTCCGAACGTTTTTCGACCGTAAATCCTTTTTGGGACTATTTGTGGTCGGTATGCCGACCATTATCTGACTTAAAATAGACCTTACATTTAATTATTGGATTCAACATTAACTTTATGAAACAGACCATATATATTTAGGAAAAGGGGATATTTTCATTATTTTCTGACTATTTGATGATATTCTGAGATAATTTTTTATTCACTTTTATTTTTTCTTCAAACTTATTTATATTCGAAAAACGCGGCATCTAATAATTAGATCAGTTTGTGTCGGAAATAAGCATTAATATAAAGTCGGTCCGGCGTCGTTTCGGAGTCGGTTCTTAGGTCTATTAAAAGGCGGTAAAGAGTCGACGTATTGTAGTCGGCCGACCCTTTTACCCCTAGGACATTTCAACCCTCAATCCAAAGGTCGGCCGACTTTAGTGTTTAGTACCTTTTGCCGACATCGGTCCGACTCTAATTTGCTACAGGAGAATTTCGTTTATTCGGGCTACGGCTAGCTTTGATTCAGGCGAGGGAGGGTTTACGAAAGGTTTTTTACATTTCGGTTTGATTTCTGGCGTTCTTGGGATTCTTTCTGGATACAACGGTGCTAGAAGGGACCTGAGACGACTTTGACTCCGCAAAGAAGGGTTGAAACCAGGATTAAGGCACTTTTGGCGAGTTGAGCTTGATGAAAGTTTTTCACAACACAAAATGCACCATTTAGGGCTATTTATTTGTGCACTTTGCATCATTTAGTGCACTTTGTGTCATTTAGTGCTATTTTTTGTGCACTTTACATTATTTAGTGCTATTTATTTCTGCACTTTGCATCTTTCAATATAACTTAGTGGGAAAATCAATAACTAGGTTTTCTTCTGACTTGGCGGTTTGTTTGAAGGGGGAGTTTTTCAGCTTCTCCGGGTTATCTCTCGGCTTTAATATCTCTTTTATCTTCGGTCACTTTCTTCAGCCAGAAACTGAAGCGGAATTTTGGTTTTTCACCTTAAATTTTCCTCTGTCTCGTGGTTTTGTTATCCTTCTATTTGCGGAGGAGGCCAATTTTAAGAGCTGGAAAGGTTGTTACCTGTGGTTTCGGTCTAGGGTGACGTGTTAGTTTGACAAATTTTCCGAATCGCTGGGGATGATCTCAGTCCGTTTGGTCGGCAAACACTATCTAATGGACTTCGTAAGTTCGTAGTCTCTCTTTCCTCTCTTGTCTTTGGACGGCGAACGGAAGGCTTTCTCGGACCTCGTGAGTCTGGACTCCTAAAAGGGAAGGCTGCAGAAAGGGTAAAGTTTCCACCAAGGCAGATGTTTGGGGCTTCTTACTTTCGTGATCAGGTTTCTAGGCGCAATTAACCTTCAAGTTGTTTTCTTCGACTTTCTATTTATTTTACTGGTGTCCGTTTGGTGAGTTTCGGGGGAGAGGTGAAAAGAATAGACAATGGGAAAGGTTTTTCCAAAAGCGCCCTCTTTTTGTCATTGGGTGTAGTATAATTTTTTCATCGGCCGGGATTCGAACCCGAGCCCTCTTGCACGACAGGTGAGCGTTCTACCGCAGAACCACTGAAAAGGATATAATTAAAAGATTTTATTGCTTTTATATTAGCTGAATTGTACTTTCAAAAGGAGCCTTATTGGTGGCCAAATCTCCCAACTGTCACCTCTGACTACGTTTTCATGTTTGGTGTAAACTGAATTTCAAAATCCGTGCTACAGTGCATGAAAACGCTTGTGTTAGAAAATCCGATTTTTCTAAGCTTGACAACGCACGAACACGGGGTTTGATAGGCTGGGGTTTTTTAAGTTGGAAATGTGAGATAACTTAATTTCGCATCTACGTTTTTTCCAAATATGAACAAATATTTTACATCAAAGTTAACTCGATTACGTTTTATCCCGAAAATTGTCACTATTTCATATTCGTAGGTGTGTATTAAATATTAATTACGATAACAAATTTCGGCATATAAACGAAACTAACGTTATTAGTAAGATAGTTTATATATTAGATAGCCTATTTAACTATTAACATTGTTTATTTGCCGATTGTTTTAAGAATTTCAAGAAGATAGTTCTTTCTTTCAAAATTCTTAAAAATATTAGAAAAGTAGTAGAAATATTAATTGTTACGAATTGACGTCGTCTTTGACTATATGTGAAAAATTAGCGTTGACGTTCGAAGCCCCATGTAACCTTTCGACTAAATTGCGATAGAAATAGTCTCTAAAAACGTGTTTCCGCAAAGGCCCCCGTCCAAAGCGAAATCGGGATATACCGAATTCCATAAATTTACTACATGTATGAGTATCGGAAAACAGTAGATAAAAAAATTAAATAAAGATTGAAGAAGGCTACAAGACGATATTATAAACGACGGGTTATTCACAGAAGCGTAGCGAGGGGGGGCATCAGCCATGGGCGCCGAGGGCTAGGGGGGCGCCAAAGAAATACATGTAAAATGAAATTTTTGGATTATATATTAAACACATTTTTCTTGAAAGTACGATTTTTTTAAATAAAATAAAATAAAGGCCTAATTCGGTTTTCCAGAGGCCACGGGTGGGGTGGGAATTTGGGTTGTTGCCCCGGGAGTCAAAAATCGTCGTTACATATGAGAATAGCTAAGATGTGAATAGGATAGGTATTGAAAATATAGGAAATGTGGTCATCTTGTAACTGATTTAGAAATGTAATCATTTCGGTAAGAAAATGTACAAACATTTTGGAATAATTGTTAGTTAATTAAAAAAAGGAACCCCTGTGAGTTAAACCAGTCAACCCTGGGGTATTGTTTATGTTATGATACATTTATGATATTTTAATAATGAATTATTATTTGTCGGGTTTTGTTTTAAAACTACAATAGTTGTTATTGTGATGTAATATTTTCATTTATACGAACCACCTTATTAACGGCGATTATAAACAACTTGGTAAGTTTATTTAGTCTTTGCTTTACCAGATTTTATTATTATTAGTTTTTTTATTCTATTTCAGTTGTTTGTCTGGGACCTTGTGTTAAAATTTAAAAACATGAACATGATTGCCAAAGGAAAATATCATCAAATCTATGATCTCGGCTCCGCAATGTAACAACAAACAAGGGGTGGCAGGGTGTAATTTTTCATTTTTTCGGTTTTCAAAAGATCACGAACGGTATGATTTTTTAGGGTTATTCATAATGATATGTAACCGGCACTGACTTATTATAGGCCTCAGTGACGGATGTTTTTGATTCGTCGTTCATCAAAAACTACAAAGGCCATTAATATACAATTTTTTGTCAGATGTCAGAAATGGGTTGAAACTGTGGAAATGTGAAGTTGCCTGGTTTAAACTCCTTGGTATTGTACAAAAATCACCGATAACGTGGCAAACACAAAATATCGCAATTTATGAAAAACAGAAAAAAAATAAACGATGGCTGAACATACACGTGGTATTATTAAGGATGACATTAATATTTTCTTTTGTAAATTATCTAATTTCCATTTTTATCATGACAGTTTTGGCACCACGAGAGTCCAACGGACGAGAACCAGAATTTGCTCAAAATGTGCATGGTATTATTAAGGACATTTTTTATTTATTTCGATTTTGATTATACAATTTCCATTATTATTATTGTGACAGTTTTGTCACCACGAGATTTCAACGTCCAAGAACCAGAATTTGTTACCGGTCTGCTGAAGAAATTTCAGTCGATGAAGATCGTCTTCTTTTAAACACTTTGATCCAAAAGTACTTGATAGAAAAAAACTATATTGAAACTTCGCAACTGCTGGTGGAAAATTTTTCACATAAGTTAGTGAAACGTTTGCCTCTGGTTTATATTTACTAATGTATCTCTTTAATTACTTTAGGAATTATCTTCAATTGATACGTTGCATTCCTTGCTCGAAATGTTTAAATGTCACACTTCAGTCAACCAAAGATTTTCCAATATTTAACTCCAGTTTAGATTAGTATACAGATTTTGAATAAAATAAAAACCTAATGAATATAATATATAACATTTTTCAAAATTTTCTAGGTCCAATAGTTGCAGCCCCTTCGCAGAAAGTTACACCCCCTTCGCAGAAAGTTACACCGAGAAAAAGTTATTGAAAGCTAAACTCCGAGTAAAATCGACTCAAATAAGCCGATATGAGATATTACATCTTAATACAAATGTAGTACGTAAAAAATTTGCTAAAATTAGAACAATTCGAGAATATAGCGAGAATCTCTTATCAAAAGAACATCTGATTTTTTTTGAAAGTCAATTAAGACTATCGGACTTAAAACCAAAAGGCAGAAGATGGACAGAGAACAAACAAAATCTCGCCTTGTCATTACATTATGCAAGCCCAAAATGCTATAAAGTTTTGAGGAAGATTTTCTGCCTGCCACATCCAAGAACACTACGTGATTGGCTTTCCACGATAAACATCCATCCAGGTCTAAATTCATTCGTTTTTGAAGAATTAGCGAACAAGGCTAAGAACGTGAAACCTAAGGATCCAAATTGCATTTGGACAGTAGATGAGATGTCTCTTACTGAAATGCTCGCTTATTATCCAGCCAGATATTAAATTGAAGGCTTCGAGAATTATGGGAAAATTCCAAATAACGAATACTCGCTAATGAAGCTCTGGTGGTCATGGTTCATGGGCTATTCAAATATAAACAGCTAGTATCGTACATTTTTGCAAAAGAAAACATCCCCGAATTTTGGAAGACATTTCTAATAGAATCTATCAACCAATTACACTCGATTGGTCTTAGAGTAAGAGCTATACTCTGCGACCATAGTAGCACTGACAGAAGTGTTTTCAACACGATGCAAGTTACCAAAACGCAACCGTTTATCACTATTAATGACAATAAAATATATTGCGTATTTGAGTGACCCATCTGCTCAAGAGATTGAGAAACCACTTTAGGAAGTACGTTGTAGTGTACAAAGGTAGAAGAATTTTATTTTACTACGTGGATGCGTTCATTAAAAAGGACAGACAACGACCTGTGACAATGGCACAAAAACTTACAGAAAGAATGCTAAAGCCAAACAATTTTTGGGAAGATAAGGGTGAATTGGGCTGCGAACCTTTTCAGTAATTCATTCTCCGTTGGATTGTCAACCTACATTTCACTAGGTATTTCAACTCTGCCTTTGTTAATGTTTTCCTTTTATTATTTATAGGCGAACTAGATGCCCAAGCAGGTGCGACCGCAGAATTCATCAATTCTGTAGATGAAGCTTTCGACGCTGTAATTTGTAGCCGATTCAAAAGTGGTCAAAAGCTGTTAAGGCCACTTAAGGAAAGTTCTGGTCACGAAGAAGTGTTACTGAATGCCAAAACATTTTTTTGAAGAACTGGACTTTTTAGTTCCCAAGAACTTGAAAATATACTGTGTATATGGATGGATTCAATCGACTACCGCCCTCCTAGCATTATGGGAAGATTTAAAAAGTGAAGGGTATAAATTTTCTTCACTAGACGATTGGCGCAAGACCCATTGGAAAATTTGTTCGCCACAATTAGGGACACAATTTCAAGAGGGGGTCGTTGCTTCCAACATTTTCGTTCAACGAATTGGACCGTGTTTGGTGTTGTTGTAGTAAGTTTTAACGCGAGGGCGAATGTGACCAACCGCGGTTCGCTAGGACTAATAGTTTCAGAGTAATTACCAAAAGTACACTCAAAAACGTGGTTGTTTCGAAATTTCCCTAAATATTGAAAGGTTGTATCAAGATTTTGGCCATACTTTTGGATCTTACGTATTGGGTAGTGCCGAATCGAATGAGACCAACCGTAAGTCCGTAAGATGAATCAGTTTTGAGGTATAACGAAATATGTGCGGAACATAATTGGTACTTTTTTCAAAAAGTTCTAAAATTGGCACATTGTACCTGTCTTACGAACTACTAATTGCTGAATAGAATGAGACTAACCGCAAGTCCGTAGGATGAATCGAGCTGTAACGGAATTTACATGAGTAAATTGACATTTAATCCTTCAACAGTGTATGAAAATGTTTTTTATTATTTTGTAACAGTATTGTTAAATATTTGCTACAAGAGATGTTTAAAAAACAGGCACGGAGCTCTTGCAATCAAACACATTTTTATTAAGTGAAAATTTAATACAGACAATACAACTAAATAGAATTAATGAATATCTCACTGAAAATAAATAAAAAAATAAAAAAAAATTTCACACACTGTTGGAGGATTAAATGTAAATTTTCTAATGTAAATTCCGTTATAGCTCGGACACGATTCATACGGACTTGTGGTTGGTCTCACTTACAAGTGTTACACACCGATTTTGTTCAAAGTCGGGGCATTGTTAGACCTTCATGTTACTTGAAAAATCCTAAAGGGATTTTATTCAATGGGCAACGGTTTTGCCATGGCAACGAAAAATGTTTTTGACCACTTAAAATGGAAATTTTTCCATTGAAAATAACATGGGTTTTTGACCGATTGCATGGGTCCCCCCTGTGAAACATTTTACATAATTGAAAAAAAAATTAAAATACCAAAATTAAAAAAAATTATAAAAATTTACGAAAAAAATCAAAATTGGTCACATTTTTATCAATTTAAAAAAAAATCACAGGGAAATCGGTCAAAATCCCATGTTATTTTATGTTGTCAAAAACATTTTTCGTTGCCATGGCAAACCCAAATCGGTGTGTAACACCTTGGGTAGTCTCCTTGTTAGTGGTTCTTAAGACAGGTAAAATGTGGTGGACCGGAGAGCAATGTTCAGTGCCAATTTTAGTACTTTTTGAAAATATCACCAATTATGTTCCACACATATTTCGTTATAACTCGAAACCGATTCATCCTACGAACTAGCGGTTGGTCTCATTCGATTCGGCACTAAAGTGACTAAACAATACGTATGAGCCGAAAGTATGGTTGGTCCTGGCCAGAATCTTGATAAAACCTTCAATATTTAGTGAAATTTCAAAAAAAACACGTCTTTGAGTGTACTTTTGGTAATAACTCCCAAACTAATAGTCCTAGCGAACCGCGGTGGGTCACATTCGACTTTGCGTTATAACATACTACGGAAATGATACCCAACTCGACCCGATTTCTAAATTGAAAAGTTAAGGATTTAGATTTTGCATATTAGAGTAAAAACCACGTAATTCAGTAAATATTTGGTCAGAACTCGGAAATTACCATCGGGAACAACACCAAACACGGCTCAATGTGTTGAACGAAAATTTCGGTGGGCAACGGACCCCTCTTGGCCCCTTTGCACTCCTCCCCCTCCCCCCCCCCCAAATCTATGTTGTCCACCCCGCATCGCTGCAGACTCATCGAGTCCTCAAAGTAGACACCTAAATGAAACTTTTAGGGCACATTGCAAATTGGGACTAATTTTGCCGCTGAGCTTACCTATTTTACCCGTACTACAAGTATTAATGATGACATTAATTTGCAGTAGTGGCAATGAAAATTGTGACGAAGATTGTAAGGAAACCCTGTTTACACTGAAATCATTGACACAAAAGCCCAACCATGTTTCTTCCGAAAGTTCAACCATAATCGTTGCAAAAGATCCGAACAAAGCGACCTTAAAACAATTAAAACAATAAAAACTTTACCTCAATTGCTTGTCATATGTCATCGGTAGTACCATTCACGTATCTTAAAGCATACTCCTTCGACAAGGGCAGCTTATTTCCCCATCTGACGCAGTTTTACAATTAATGTTGGATTGCGAACATGTTTTTCTAAAAGAATTTAATGAAAACATGCATCAGCCCAACATCTTGCAAAATTGCATGGCAAAATTCAATGAAACATTTACTGGGGATAAAAAACTATTGCAACTTTACTGCCGTAAAATTTCTAAACGTTGGTGTGATGAAAGAAACAGAAAAGCACGTCAAGCGATAGCAAAACGACTAGCAAATAAAAACACTACTTCAGCAACACCTGGAAGTGGAAACACAGTATCAGCCAATCAAACTAACCTTGCTGTAAAACCAGCAAAACAGCAAAAAAGAAAAATGCAACATTTAGGTTGCTAATTTGTTTTTCTTATATTAAGTTTTGTGATAATATTTGAGTATTAAAATTTGGATTTATGAAATTTGAAAACCATTTTGTTAATATACCTATAAAATCAATAAAACTATGGCTAGCAAAACCAGTATCCTGAAGGTTTTAAATATAGTATTGTTAATATAAAATTATCTGCAATAACATTATTTCTTCCTCCAAGGTTTAAATTACCCGCCTTCCAAATAATAGTTTCACACGAGTTTACATAGCAAAACATACTTAACAGTTATTAAATATTGTTAAACTTTCAAAGCTAGCGCGGTTTCGTTGATTTCTTCGTTTACCGCTTGGGGCTCCGGGCTCCTTTTCCTAATACCACATCTCCAAAAAAAAGGTATCCGCTTCCCTTTCCGTCTCTCTGGTGCTTGGCCCCGCGGATGGCGACGTTAGCCACCTCCGTAGTCTGCTCGTGTGTGTGGATCGTGTTCGTGGCCATGGTAACGCGTATAGGTCGGCCATGACATTAAAACGCCCATTACAGTCACGTGATTATTTCGCCGGATCGCGTGGTCTTAGTAGACTATCCGGCGCTTGACCCCGCAGATGGGGATGAAGCCGCATAGTACAGTGGAAGGTATCTGCCCCTTCTTTTAATTTTTACCACACCTGTGCCCTCGAGTGAGGCGTTTTAGAATGCATCTCTAAGAGGGAGATTTGCCGTAACCAATTAGCTCCATGCCGTCACCAATGAGCTTCATGCCGCAACCATGCAGGTCATTTTAGCGTGACTGATAATAGTGGCAGTGTCACTGGTACGTGTGATTGAGGCGGGAACGTACATTGACTGTAGTAGCTCAGTGTTACCGGGCGATTTGTGGACGTCGGCGGCGGGAACTCTAACGGTCACAGGAATCTTACAAGAGCCTAGCCTTGTTATCGCGTCAGAAAAAATCAAGAAAACTGTTTTGCTCCTCGTAGTAAACGAATTTGGAGAATTGACTCACTCCCCCAATCAACGAGGTGCCATAACGAAAATTATCCGATAAAACGCTAATTTAATTGTCATTCTTTGTTAATTTACCGATGTGGTAACTTTACAGGAAACAATTCTTGTCAGCGCCGATTAATAGGAATATATGAAAAGAGGAACAAAATGAGACGAATCATTTGTTGGCTTTTGACATTAAACGCTGTTTGGAATGATCAAACACTCGCAGAAGCCTTAAAACCGGTATGGAACTATCTTTATTTGCATATTCCTGGATAATTATACATTAGAGAGGCTCAGCCCACCTGGAAAACGAGAAGGTAGAACACTCTGTACACTTCGTCTACATTGCTACACATTCTCCGTACTCGTTTTATATCGTGGGCTTAACTTCTCTAATAGCGGAACATAGATTCCTTATCTACAAAAAAATCAAAAGGGGAAAATACATTACAATAAAATTAATAGAGGCGTGTTTACACCACTAACTTGTGGCTCCTTTTGATTATGGGGCCCAATTTGCCCGCGTTTCAAGACTAAAATATCGTTTACAACCCTCTCGCGTAAAGTAGCTTATTTTCTCAAAAGAAAATGTTATCAATTGGTGATTTCATCAACTACAAGTCACTCCATAACTATCAGTATTCACTTCGGAAAATCTAAACACTTATAGAAACGAAAATATGTAATTTTCAGACTACAGAAAATGACATCATTAAAATGGAATCGATGAAACTGGCGGAATCAATCTTAACAGAGATTCACGGCGACAGGCGGGCCAATGTCAACGCCAAAATTAAAGCTATATCACACAGTTCGTTGAAACAAATACGAGACGGTCTCATCGGTCAGTACGACGGAGTGGAGGAGGTCAAAGATAAAGTGGACACGCTGAAGAGGATGACCAGCACTGAAATGAAAAACACTTTATGGAAGGTCATTGATGGAAAGTTCATTAGAACCGTCAATTCCGTCGCAGTCATGCACTCCGAAAGAGGGGATTTCCTGGTTGTGGCCGCTAACATTCAAACGCTTCTTATTCCGGAGCTGGACGATCCCAAACTGTGGGCGGATGTTCTCGAGGTCAATCAAACGTTCGAATATTGGTACCAGAACTCTGGATTGCATGATTCGGATTCAACTGCCATTGGAAGAGCTCTCAAAAGTAGCCAGGTATAAATTACGATTTAATTTGACTTAAAGCGAGTACAGCTTTCTTAATCGCTCACTCGAGGCCCAACAGTCTAGAAAAGGTACAAAATCCTGCAGCAAGCGATAATCTTGCAACGTTATCGCTGTAGACCTCGCAACGGATGATAAAGTGTAATTTTGTTCTAGACTGTCGCGCCTCAAATGAGTATTGACTGAAGCTTTACTTTATATCCTAGGGTTTTACTACATTTAAAGGGAGGAGTCTATAATTAAGTATTTATTTTGGTTTACCAATGCAATTTCACATTTCTGTAATAAGATTTCTCAGAAGCAACGGTATCTGATGCTCGTGTTCGAAATGTTTTTTCGGTGGATTTTTCTAGATTTATAATACTTTTCGTTTTTCCACTAAAAGCATTTTTAAACTTTCTGCAATATTCGCAGTAACTCACGTTTAGCTAAAAACCTTTAGGTGGTGTTTAACGTTTTATAATTTTTTTCAGCTCGTTTGGTTGTTTTTGACTTGGGGGTTCGTTATTTATGAGCTAATTTTTTGATTTTAATTTAAATTGTGTGGTTACAAGCTAGCAAAAGAATATAAAGCCCCAGGAATGGAAGGTGTAGCTCCGTCTAGTGGAACCTTTGCGCCTCTCGTTTTTAAAGAGAGACCGGGTTGCGTTAACCGTTTCCGGGTACTCTGATTTGCTTTGCCGGAAGTTTCTAGCTCGGCCAAAACACGCGGCCAATAATATCAATCCTTCCATTTCGGGGGCTTTATATTCTTTGAGCTAGCCTACTTCGAGGAGTTGATCGCTTAATGTTTTCCTATATACATTGATTTCACGTAGTACGCTAAGATTACACGAAGTAGGCCGGGATTACGTCCTCTTTATGGGAATCGTGTACACCGATTACGCAGATTTTCAGACCTTATATGTATTAAATTACTGAATAAACATTATTTCTTGATTTCTTTTATAGAATCTGAATTTCAAGGATAGAAATATTTTCATCGTTAGTGCGGACATTGAACCATCCGTGGTTAGCTGTAAATGTTTCGAGGCAGATTTTCAGAATGCGACATCCACTCACGGAAAACTAAAAGAAGATGGTAGAACCCAAGAAGACAACCTCGAAGACAAGTCAAATCCACGTGGTCGACTGGACCAGAAAAAAAGTAACCACCTGGACCAATACCGGAATCTGGTGAAGATATGGGAATCCGATGTAACCCCAGCTAATGAAACCCTGAATAGGTTTCCTCACGCTGAACTTCAACTTCTCAATTTGAAAGATCAAAGCAGCTCGGTAAGACAAATTTAAATTTATTTTCAATAAGTTAATTTTAATTATAATTTTATTTAAGACTAATTTAATTTCGAGTAATTTTATTAGGATTATATTAATTTCGAGTAATTTTATTAGGATTATATTAATTTCGAGTATTTTTATTTCGACTAATTTTATAATTACTATTTATACCATATAAATAATTTTAATTCAATTTATTTTAATATTATTTCGATTAATTTAATTTTGATTAATTTAATTTCGATTACTTTAATTCCGAATAATTTAATTTCGATAAATACAATTTCGACTAGTTTAATTTCGATTAATTTAGTTACGATTAATTTAATATCGATTAATTTAATTTCGATGAATTTAATATCGATTAATTTAATTTCGATTAATTTATTATCGATTAATTAAATGTAATTTTTTTTAAATCCTAGTGAGTTTAATATAAGTTTAAAAAATTAAACGAGCTGAATCTGCTTAGTATAGTCGAAATGTATGGAAACATCCACCGTTGGTTAAAGCGAGAATTCAGCTTGATTGGAAAATTCAACTGCCGTTCGTAGACGAACCCACGCGACCGGGCTACATAAATTGAAGTGTCCAAAGTGAACTCAATTACAAATCCTGTGAACTAAAATGTATTTAAAAATAGCTACTAAGCATGCATAGTCGAAATGAAATGGGTGCCGGCAGTAGTGGTGCTAAGGGTAGGCTGAGGTAGGCTATCGTGTACCTAAACTTTTCAAAATGGCCCCGGAGTTGACGAAAAGGGCGCATATTTTCTTCAATTTTAATTCTTTCAAACACTCCAAGTACTGTAAGAAAATCAGAATTTAAAGCTAATTTAACCATTTATCAGAGACCTTTATATTTTAAAAGGCAAAGCACTGATACGCCGCCCCTATTATTTCATACAAATTCTCTTATCTTGATACTCGATATTGTTACATTTTCGTACCAATCGGTGCCGTTCTTAGAATAAATGCTAATAAGCTTTGTGCAGCACAAAATTGCGTAAAATGGAGCACATTGTAGAACAATTTTATTTAATTAAATAATATAAATACTTTTAAATTTAAACTAACTTGTCCACTTCAGTTTAACCTTGGATCAGACTCTGATATAGTGCGTGTAACATATCCATCGAAGCACAAAACCACTAATTTTACAAAAGACGAAGAACTTTCGAGACACAGAGCGAGATGGGAGAAGAAGTTCAATGTCACCGCCAAAGCAATTCTTGAAGCCCAAACAGTTCCTGGTACGTTACTTAGGGATTAGTAGACTGTTCTTAGATAAATCGACTCAACGAAAGATAATCTAAATTGTTGGCTTATTTTGGTAAAACCACAAGTTTCATAAACCATAAGTGTTTCAGGTCCTGAATGAATGTATAATAACCTTTTTTATTTGTTTAGAATTTAGGGCCAAAGCTTAGCGCGTCGAAATTTAAAACCCTTTCAAAATTAAAACTAACGCTCACTTTGGGAAAATAATGACGAACCTAAAATTGCCCTTAAATCACTAGCTTCTTTTTAAGATATAATAATTTTTGTATTATATTTTAAAAAGTGTTTACGTTGAATTTCACTCAACAAACCAAGTTATTAGAGATTTATTATCGAATTTGGCCTGACTTTAAATTTGACCAATATAGGTAAAAATGTTTATTAAATGTCCCGATTATGAATTTACTTATCCTTCTACTAATTTTTCAGTGGTTAATAAAGTCTGTAGTAAGAAAAAATTTCAAGGCTACAGGTGTCAGTCTTATTTACATTATAACTTATGCTTAAGGTAATATGTATATTATCCCTTATAAAAACGTGGGTTACTATGAATCACTTTTTGTAATCAAAGTTATAAAACACCATCGATCTTTCCAAGTGACATATACTACATCAAAAACCTCAGTTTCGGTAAGAATTTTTTTTATAAAATTCAAGCTAAGCAGGGTGTTTCAAAAGGTTATGCTAAATTTTAAGGAGTTCTAGGGGCGAGTTGAGAAGTATGTATGTTTTTTTTTTTTCATTTTCCTACGATAAGTTAAAAGAGCGACAGAGAGCTTCAAAGTGGCGCCTACTAGCCCCTGGAAGTAGGCTGCACCAAACACAAAACCAACTGAACATAACGGGCAATCCGTGGTCGTACTACTTCGTTCCTGTTCTGTAAAACGAACAATACTTTTGTAACGAAGCAGTCGCAGAGAAGTTCAAGTAAAAAAATGAAGTAATGTACTTAGAATGTGCCTGTCTCACGTAATCTACGATAGACATTGGTAAAAGTCCGTGAGACAGGGATGCACCGGTTCGGGAACCTTTTCTGGTAGAGACGTTGAGCAGCCAAAGCATTGCTATCCGCTAGTCCATACTCGAAATGAATATCCGCCAGTTCTTCCGAAGTCAAGTCCATTGTTGCAGTTTGAAAGTTATGAGTAATCGGGGTCCATCACGACACATGGACAACTTATGAATGCAATTTCAGTAGTTATTTTGGGATTTACTTAGACCGCTTTTACAAATTAAATTGTAATATATTAATCACTTAGTGTTCCCATAAATTGGTCTTAATTGAACCTTTTACTACATTTTTTGAATTTGTATTTGTGATTAAGAATTGTATTTCAGCCTTTCACAAATTATTTTTATTGTTTAAGATTCAAAGGATTTAATTGGATCCTGTCTCAAATCATCGAAAGGATGCGTATTTGTGGTCACTAAAGAAAACGAGAATTCTGTCAGTAGTCGAACTAACATCGAAAAAATTCAGAGTGAAGAATTTCTGAGGGTATACGTGGACGCGGATTCAAAAACTAGAAAACAAATAACGGAAACGGTTGTTGCAAATTTTGACAAGCTAGTAGGCTCGCCAGGCGACATCAGCCAAATAAAGAAACTCATCGACTACGAAACCATGAAAAAGGTGAAAGCCAGAATGGACCATTCCTCGGTGATCCTGAAAACGGGAGATTTCTTCGCGAGCGAATCACAAAGCCTATTCAGTCCTGAAGAACTGCTATCGAAAACAAAGCTGAGCCCCACAAGAACAGCTAAAGCGTTAAGCAGCAATATTGCAAAGTCTCCCGCAACAGTCGTGAAGGTTAGTGGCCTATTAGGGAAACCCAATCTGGCCTCAAGCGTTATAAAAGCCATAAATAGCGGAGACACAACCAGTTTGGACATGACTAGTGGAAGAGTAGGAAACGTGGTCACTCTAAGCGCTATCGGACCCTTTCCGAAATTGAAAACTAAATTGGGAATTCAAGCCGCCGCGAAGGTGGCCAGTAAAAGTTTGCGTCTCTTGGGGAAAGCTGCCGGACCTTTGGGAAGTTCGATCGACGAAGGATTGAGCGCATGGGGGCTAAACAACGCAGTTCATAGACAGAATGACCCGTCCACTCTTAAATCCCAACAAAACAAAGCTATAGAAGATATCGTACTTGGAATCACAGTCTTTCCCATCAGCTTGGTGGTGGCGGGGGTCATAGCTCCTTCCCTTATTCCAATGTTTGCAGTTTTCGGATTCATTTATTTTCTGTTCATACCGTCGGCAGTTAACACCCGCCTTGCGCAAGAGCACGTGAAGAGCTTGGATTCCCAAATTAAATTATTGGATTACGAAAGAGCCGAAGAGTTTGGGCGCAATAAACAGCGGAAGGAAACGTCGCCTTATTTGATGAACTTGATTAGAACCAAAAATGCCAATAACATAGCCGTAACCTCAAGTGTTGATTTCTTGGAGGAAAATCCTGATGTAATCGGAAATGTTTTTCCCAGTCGGACATTTCATATTCAGGGGTCGTGTCGTCTATTTCGAAGATATCATCTTTGGTTTCACAAAGAGAGAAAGGAGGTATCTCGAAGCTGTTGGGAGTACGGTGGCCCTTGCGACGGTTATGACAAGCCATGTGTAAATTCCCATCAAGAAGTCACTTGGGTAGAACATATCTGGTTTGAGTGCCAGTGCGATTTAGGACCAAGAACCACTTATGGAGAGGAACATCCCAACAGCAGGGTTGACTTCCGCATCAAGCACAAAATTTACTTAGAACGAGCATCCCCTAATCCACCGGTAAATTACCGGTACGAACTCCTGTGTTCTCCATCATCCCTTTACGATAGAGGTCACCGTGTATCTGAAAGAAACCCAATTGTTGGTTACAATTGCGAAAACGCACTGGCCGTTCGACGAACCTCTAAAATGGGTAAATACATGTTGTTCAACCTCGGAACAGGTGATGACCAAATTTATCTCAACCCTCTGGATAAGACTAATAACCAGTTTGTGGTCGACGCCGGAATAAAGATGTTTTACGGAAGCGCCGGCATGGATACGTTCTCCGTAACAGGAACTTGCTCCAAGCTGGAAGGTGAAATTGACGGGGGTCAATTCGGGGAGGACAACGTTCTAGCACTTGGGAAAAACTGCGTAGCTGGTCAAAATCTTATCATTGATCTACGGCGAAAAGTGATGATATCAGGAAACAAGGTTAACATGACAATAATGAATTTGCAAATGATTTACGGTCGACATGGACACCAGGACGAAATTCACGCTAGTTGCGATTCTAAACTGATAAACGGTCGTGGAGGACAGTCCAGTCTTTTCCCCGATTATGTCAACGTTCCTGATTTGAACTGTGATGTAAACTTATCCATAACGGTGGCTAACTACACAAAGACCAACTTGGCTCACTCTCAAGGATATGTCTCCATTATGATTCCAAGAGGCGAAAAAGGTCTCGACTTCTCTCATTTGGTCAACTCCGCGACCCAATTAACCAGTTACACGTTTAAAACACCCAGTCATATGTTGAAGAACGTTTCCGTCTTTAAGGACTCTAACGAAACGACGCGATTAGTCCTTACTTTCGAATTTGATGAAATCGCAACATTCACTCTTCCTGCCAACGAAGATATTAATTCAACTACCCTTCCTACCAACGAAGATATTAATTCAACCACTCTTCCTACCAACGAAGATATTAATTCAACCACCCTTCCTACCAACGAAGATATTAATTCAACCACCCTTCCTACCAACGAAGATATTAATTCAACCACTCTTCCTGCCAACGAAGATATTAATTCAACTACCCTTCCTATCAACGAAGATATTAATTCAACCACTCTTCCTACCAACGAAGATATTAATTCAACCACCCTTCCTGCCGATCAAGATATTAATTCAACCACCCTTTCTGCCAAAGAAGATATTAATTCAACCACCCTTACTGCCAACAACGATAATAATTCAACCACCCTGATTGACAACGAAGATTTTAATTCAACCACCCCTCCTGCCGATCAAGATATTAATCCAACCATATTTCTGGAAGAAGAGCAGGATGGATTACATTCCTCAATCAGTTACGACGAAGGGTTGACGGCTAGAGTCATTCACAGGCTGGACACTAAAGACACAGTACGTAGAATACGAAAAGGAACGAACGCGGTTCCCAATTACTTCAACTGTTTGGAAGGGAACTGGTCTGTGCTCGGAGGAAAATACGACGACGATTTTGTTTTAAAGAATGATAATTTTACCGGAACTATAGAAGGAGGTGGAGGCGAAGATACTTTGAATTTGGATAGAAATCTGGATGATATAATTGTAAATTTGGTAGATGGCTTAGTGACCTGTCGGAACAATGGTACTATTAACATTTCGATACGGAACATAAACCGAGTAATTGGACGGACAGCCGCGGTGGATCATGTCCAATGCGGATGCGCCACATCGTACGTGTCCGGCGGAGGTGGATATTCGCAGAATGAACCGGATATTATTACAAACATGGCTGAATGTGACCAAAAAGATAATCAGTTGACGGTCGTTGCTTCGGGATTCACCCGAATTATTAGTAACACGACCCAAGGTCAGCTCATTCTAGTCGTACCATCGGAGCCTTATTCTTCATTATCGGCTACATTGTCTATTTCCAACAACTCGAACACTATTTATTTCAAGTCCCCACTAAATTCCGTTCAATCAATTATCCCTAACAGTAGTTTAAGCAGCTATCAAATTCGCTTGGAATTCGATTCAAACCAAAGTGTTACTGTTGATGTTGTTGTAGAAAGTGACTTATTGGGAGAAGAAGAAGAACATTGGCCCCAGCCTGTTGTAATGTTTGAAGAACCAGACGGCCTCACCAGCAGACTTCTCGTAAGTAAGGCAACTGGCTCTGCTATAGCTTTTCACCAACTGGACTCGGTCAACGGCACCAACTTGACCATTCTCGAGCGTATTGGCTCTTCTATCATTCCCAACAATTTTCAATTGAGAAGTGGCAATTGGCGAGTACATGGTGGTAATGGAGACGACGTCTTTCAAATTCTCGAAGCACTTAATGGATCAATTGTAGCCGGAAAAGGAAATAACTCTCTTCATTTGGACGGAGGAATAATCGCCGATGTGGTGGTCATCGACGCCTCAATCGGGGAAGTTAGTTTCGGAGATTCGAAAAAAATATCTTTCAGTAATGTGCAGAAAATCTACGGTAGAACCAACAAAGGCGATGAGTTCATAAGTGACTGTCAAACCAATTTCGTTTCTTTGAATGGTGGTAATGGAAACACGCCAGACTTTATCAATATCACGGAAGTAACTAGTTGCGACAATACCATTCAAATCATGTCCATGGGTCATACACGACTAACAAGTCACAAAAACGCTGTTAATTTCGAAGCTCATATTTTACCAGGAGATAACGGCGACATAAACTTCTCGGCGTATTTTCACACAACAGGAAAGAGAATCTTCGTTCTCCACGTTGATGTCGACGATTTACTGGACATGCATTCTTCCACGACTCTAGTCGAACAAACGAAACGTTATTCGGTTAATTTAAAGTTGACTGGCGCGAGTGCAAATGCTTTTTCGTTGGACTTCACGACGGATAAGACAGAAATCACCTCGCCGTACTTTAACTCTCCTCAAATAACCGTTTTAGGAAGAAACAACGAAGTGCAAGGATCCTTCTTACTTAGCAGCTCGGACGCGATGGGAATCTTTCTACATACTGTCGACTCGCAGGCTAGTGACAGTAAACGTTTTGGCGCCAAGTTGATACCCAATATTTTCAATTTGATTTCCGGATCAGGGGCTTCCATCGGCGGATCAAGAGACGATACGTTTGTGCTCGGCGGACTTTACTTCTCAGGATCCATAAACGGTGGCAATGGTTCTAATACGCTTGTAATTGGGGAAAACATTACCGTGGACAACGTTCTAATTGACTTGCGAGGTAAAGTTGTCCGTGGTCTTCCCAACGATATATACTTGGACAACATTCAAAATATCGAAGGTCGATCCGAGAAGGCCGATCAAGTTATTTGTTCCTGTGAGAGTAAAGTGGTGAACGGTCAAGGCGGAAATGAAAATGCCATCGACGAAATCATAGTTCCTTATTGTGCAGAAAAGACCACTATTTTCATAACCGTACCCAAACATACGTCGGTGGTTAATTACAGGGACATTGGTAATTTCACGTATGAAATATTGAACGACCATAACTTGGACATCTTCGCGAATCATTCCACTAAAAGTTATCATACATACATATTTAAATTAAGTACTGAAGTACTACTCGATTTAAAATTTGAACGGATGAACCAGTCTCTAAGTTTGAAATTATCTTCGAATAAAATATTTAATTTTGGACTAAACACTATTAATGAAGAGCGTGAAGAGTTTACAAATCCAACCATAAAGTTTCAAGAGATGGAAACCGTAGTCACAGAGATTAGGGTAAAGAATACGGGATCCATATATTCGTCGATTTTAATTGAAAAAGCCACGGGACAGAACGTTTATGGCGTTAAAGGAATAGTCAACGAATTTAGGATTAATTTGGGACTTGGCAACCGAATGGAAGGTGTCATTTACGGTGGTAACGAAGACGACAAATTCTGGATCGAGTCGGGTGGCTCCATCGGAACATTGGACGGATTAATCGGTACCAACACCATCATTCTTCTGCCGCAACTGTATCCGGACCATCGTTTATTTGTAGACTTGCGAGAAAATAGTGGATCAATTAGATTCAGTAATGAAACTGCGCTGGTTAACCTTATTAAAAATATCCAAGTATTTCGAGGAAGAATCGACGCTTACGATATCGTTCTTGCGTCTTGTAACACAAAGTTCGTAGCTTCAGCGGATGAGATTTGGTTCACTGATTTTGAAAGCTGGAATTACGACGTCGTCCTTGAAGTCGGAACGGACACGGTGGTCGGTTTTGTAGGTGATTCTGGAACGTACGAAAGAGCTTACGCTGGTGGAAAGTTCTATTACAAATTTGAAACGCTCAGATCTTTCGATCCTATTTTCGACTTTTGGTTTACCATTCGCGATACGCTTCAAGTGTATTATTTAAAATTTACCATAACCGATCTTGAAGCAATAAATTACTCGCGAAACAACTCTAAAATTCAATATTTCATTAAAAAACAAATGTACCAGCACTCCGTGGACAAGTACTTGGAGCTCGATCAGCAATTCCACGCTCAACCTCAATTAATGACATCTGACGGATTTCATATTCAAATCACTCGAGATGGTGGTATATTTCTGACATTGGCAATTCCCGACCGAGAAGTGTCTTTGGCTGAGATTCAAAATGACTGGATTCCCACGTACGGTGAATTGGCTAACAATCTGAATGTCACTATTATAGTGAAAACGAAATCGGATTTCATTTACATCGGCAATCGCGCCGACGCTGGACCTAATGTCCTTACCAACACCGACAGTCGAAGCCATCTCGTGGGCGGCGGAGGGTCCAACGCCAATTACATTCTTCTCGACCTGAAATCCGATGTGTTTATTTACACTGGATTCGATATGCACAGTAGCGAAACTCAGTTGGTCGATTTGTCCGAAGTGGTTTGGAAAATCAGAAAAGAAACCAAAACCAAGTATGTTCCTCGTCTGCTGGAAACGGCTGAAGGTCATTTGGAGATTTTAGTCGACGACTTCAAATCCAATTTGCCCGGGAAAGTTATTATTGTGGACGGAGCTAATTACGGACATCGAATAAAATTCTTGTTCAGCGCTGCGGTGATGCAATTGGAGATGCGTGGCAGAAGTGAAAGATCCATTTTAGAGGATGTTGAGAGTCGTTGGAATTTGAAACCAATGCCTTTTGTTATCAACGAGGACACCCTTAACGTCATAACGCCGGACGACTTTGAATACGGACAGGAAATAGTCGTATCTCAGGGAAAATCCTCGGTTACTATAGACACGAATAACTTTCAGTTCGTCCGTAAAGATAACGAGCTACTATTGACCAACTTGGGAAGCAGTGGAAATATGAGTGAAGTCAGTGCTTTAATGTTCTTCGATTTTTTCAACCAAGACGAACCGTTGGACGGCTTGCAAGATTTAAAAATTAACATTGGAGACCAAATGGTTGAAATGAGCTTTAGCGTCAACCAACTTATGAACGACAGACAGCTAAAGGATTTCAACGTCATTATCGAGAAAATGGAGGAATCGTTTTTGGAAGATCTGCCAGAAATCAAAAGGGAGTTCAAAGTTATGATACGCAAGAATTTTTGGGATATGTACAAAGATTGGTTTCTAGGTTTGATTTTGGCTGGTTTCCTGGTCGTCTTGGTGATTGTTGTCGTATTACTAGTTAAGCGCTACAAAACGAATAACTAAAAAGTAGTTGCTGTGTCTTACATTTCTGCTCCTGATGAGTTTGAATTATTCTAAGATATTGATACCAAAGAACTTAATCTCAAGCGGAATTTTATCATATTAAGGTGAATTGTTATAATTTAATTTAGGTGAGTCAAAATTATGTTTCATGAAAATAATTGATGGAGATTTACCATTTTGTACCTTTGTAAGGAAACTTGTGCAGAAATAATCAAGATTTATAGTTTGCTAATTTAATTGTTAAAGGTCCAATGTTAAATAATTTGTTCAATAATATTACAAATTTAGTCAATTTCAGTTTTAGAATTGTTATTAATTTACGAATAATTTTTTTTAATCTATTCAATACAGTGGAGTGTTTCTTGTAATTTTGAAAGTGGTAAATTGTCAATATTGCTTTATTGGCGGTTCACTAAATACCGATTTTTTAATTTACTTTGTTATAGGAATATCTCGGTAGAATAATTTGAATTAAATTTGTTTTTAATTACATTAAGTCTGAATAAAAAATTAATTTGGATTAAATTGGGATGCTACCCTACAACAATTAAAGCCATTTACTAAATGTAATATACTTCTGGTATTAGTTAATAATTATCCGCTATGCTAATACCACCACTTTAGGCTCAAGTCATCTAGCGGCTTTTATTTCCTTAAACAGGTGGCCGGGTTAAAATGCATAGGAGGGTGGTGGCAAGCCCTTCGTGCCACGCGAACCAACAGCTCCCTACATAGCGCCGAAAAGAACGTTTTGAAATCTTTCTAGTCGAAAGACTGTAAGACTTTTATCCTCGCCTTGTTTCAGAAGTGAAAATGCTGGGCAGTATATGAAATTCAAAACCCTGGGTGAAAATCGATAAGCGCCTCCCCTTCCGTACCCCGTAATAGCGGATCTAACTAATCATATTCTCGCATTTAACCTGCCCGAATTAAAGAGCTTGTGCGTTAATCAATTAAATTCATGAGCCAGTGTGAAAGAATAAAGATGGGTCCACAGATAAATTCTTCAGTGTTCGACACTTGTACGTATAGGTCAACGGGCTCGGGCTCCCGGATCAGGTATTTTTAAATAAATATTGTGAGCCTGAGACGAGACCGATAAATTTTCACGTTAAAACCGAGCCCGAGCTGAGGTATTGTGGAACGAATATTGCAACTAGTGAGCCTGAGCTTGAGCCCCTGTTAAAATACAAATTACTTTGAACTTGAGCTGGAACCTATTTCATTATTCACATTACGTACTAAGAGCTCAACCCTGAGCCCGACATAATACTTGAGCCCGAGCTCTAGATTGATTTCGTTAGTTTTCATATCTGAGGTAAGCCCGAGCCTGAAACCGATTTGAATACTGTTATCGTATCTGGGGATGAGCTTGATCTCCTCCCAATTCGCAATATTGCTTAGCCCTAAGCCCACGTTCAAAATTTAATTTGGCAAAAAAAGTGTTAGAAGCTATTGCGGCCTAGCGCCGTCTGGATTCCCGGGCTCAGGGCTGCCTTACCGCCTCCGACTGTCTTCCAGGTGTGCCATTGATGCCGGAATGGAGCTCGAAAACCCTAATTGGGCTATTTGATAAATAAATTGTGCGACAAAAATCAGGTTGAGCAACTCGAGCAACTCCAGAGTTCAGAGTTGTTGAAAGGGTTTAATTGTATCATGTTGAGCAGAGCTACAATATATTGATCCCGAGCTAGAGCTTGTCTGAGTATTTTGAAACATCGATCTCGAGTTTCAGCCTTTAGTAGTTTTAAAACATAGTGAGACCGAGCTCGAGGCCACCATTTAATTTGTAAGTAACTATAGTGAGCCTGAGCCCGAGATCAAATGTCGAATTGTAATTAAATTCTTTAACCATGGTCAAGGTATATAACCTAAAAGAAAATACATGACGGATACTTCATGGTTTAAACATATTTATTTAAAACTTTATAAACTCTGTGTTTATAATGTTTTAAATAAATATGTTTAAACCATGAAGTATCCGTCGTGTATTTTATTTTATTTTAGTTTATTATTACTTTGAATTGGCATTCACCTCGTACAAGTTGCTTATTTCCAAAATTTCGATTCATTGAAATATTGGAACTTGGCATTAATAACATCATTGTAGAAATTAGCACACAATTCAATAATACACTTTTGGTACTTGATATTGTGTTTATCGCTTCACCGTTAAAAAAATAACAAGTTGGCAAGCCAAAATATACCTCTCCTCGGAAGAATTGTCCCTAGCGGTATTAATTTCTCGAGATTACCCTTAAAGATAGATCTCCGCAATTCAGAGTTATTTACTAAAAACCTAATCCCGGTTCAATCCCGCCCGGTATAAAATTTTAATTATAATTAAAATAATTGAGACGAAACAACCGAGTATAATTTATTCAGCATATTATAAACTAAGTAGTTACAACAGTGAGTTAGACGTACTAAAACAATGTACAATTGAGTTTAACCCTATTTACGGTACAAGTTTATCAGTTAAATATAATACGAAGCCAATTTTAATGAAAGAAATATCTACAGAGGGTATTTGTATTTTTCGTGCTTACGAAATACTTGCCGCATCTTTAACGCTCATTTTATTTTAAATTAAACATCTTAATCAGTCGAGAAAACGTTTAAAATAAATTACGTAATAATGACGACCCAGTTAAAAACCAGACCAACATAAGTGTAAGCGCACGATGTATACAACTAGATAAATATATATATATATATATATTATAACGCAGTCAAGCAATAAATTAGTTCAAATACTTAGAAATCAAGCAATAGAAAATATAATATCAAGAAGCGCAACACCTTAATATTCACAAATACGATTTTTCACGTTATTATAATGAAATTGGATAAGCTTTTGGGCATGACTAAGCTCTTAAAGGTTCCTCTTAGACCCGCCGCACACTGGACGGTTGCTCGTCTTAGCAACCGTTGTTGGCACCGCCAACGTTGCTCGTATCGGCGACAATATATCGCACATTACAATAGCCTAAACTCGCGGCCCACGAGGGGTCGGAGTGTGCAATAACTGGTGGCTTTACCGGGGAGTCGGGGTCCGGCTCTTGTAACCCAGCACGGGCGGTGGCGCACTGGGAGATGTTAGCTCCGTCCAAATGGTCCTATCTCCACCTCCGACTTCGGTCCGGTGTGGGCTGGTAACTGGGCTTCGGCCCAGGCTAACGGAGAGGGGCCGGGCAAACTGGCCATCTCGGCGGATTGAGTTGCCTGCTGTGGGGCTGCGGGCCTCCGTATGAGGGCACGGCGCCCATCTCCCGGCCTTTTGCGGTTCCGCCGGGATTTCCGGTGCCAGCTGTGCCGGGTTATGCGGTTTGCCGTGTGCCCGCCGTTCCCCTTTAGGCGCTCTTTCCAATGGGCTAGGCTCTCTACCTTTCTAGGTAGGGTGTCGGCTGGCGTTGCCAGAGCATCCGCTCTCATTCCCACTGCTGTGTGCGAAGTGGCGAGTTGGTCGGCCCATTGCTGCACCTTCTGCTGGGTTGAGAGGCTTGCGTCGAAGGTGCGACCATCAGTAGTAGGGTTCTGCTACCCATGCTGGTTTTGTCACCTGTCCGGGCGTGTGGACGCTGGCGTAGGCCATTTGATGATGGACCTCCGGTGGTGTGGTTTAAATCTTACCGGTACACCGGGCTATAAATCTGATGCATGTCCAGCCTAAACTCGCGCTGACGCTGGCGACCTGCTGTTCGGACGAAAGTACGTTTCGTACCGACTACAACTTGCCTGAACATTTTGACGCTCCTCTCAGCTTCGGTCTCTGACATCACTACATTCCTACTCTTTTTATCCAACACTCTAAAAAAAGAGCATCCCTATACTTTGCAAATATGAACGCTTGCATTCAAAATTGAAAAAAAGCGTTCAAAATCACTTTCGCTCCAACTGCTTTTTTGAATCCATTCAAACCCGACCAAAGCATTAAAATTCGAACAAAAAACAAGTTTGGCCATCGAGAGGTGAAAATACACAATGCGCGCGCATGCAAAGACAATTGCCCCGTTCTAAGGTCATAAAGGGCGCTGTGTGGTTCGATTGCCAATCGTAGGTCTAAGCGTAGTCATAATAAGCGTATTTATGTCACGTCAACCTGTAGATAGACGTGGGTGGAAATCGACGTAAAGTTTTCGGCCGGACCGTGAAATATTGGGAAGAAAGTAATGATAATTGGTTTTTGAAAAGTTTAACGCAGTTACGGAGTAAGTCGTCAATCGTACAGTTGCACGCTAATATACCGGATGGATAATATCTCAAAGCCATCAAATATGAGTACTAAACCATTCTGATTTGCAAGCGAAACTCTGAATTCGAATTTAAACGCTATAGCGTTCCAATTTTAATGTTTTAGCCATATTTTACAAACAATTCAATAACGAATACTTCACCTTTCAATTGTGAACGAAAATTCAACTTTCAATTTTGAACGCCTTAAAAATTTGAATGATAAAGCATGCTGCCCCAGTGTTGGTCATGTGAACGTTAAAGCATTCAATTTTGAGTGTAAGGTTTTAAGAGTGAAGGGAGAAGGAGTACACTAGATTTTTCCGCCAAAAAGAGAGATTGCACCACGCCACGAAACACGTGGATATGTTTTATTTTTGTTGAATTTAATTATAATCAGCCGGCTTATATTGTGGCAGATGATATAATGTCAATTATTTTAGAAAAAATGAGGGGCGTAAAAATGCAATGAACTATGAAAATGACTGTGATAGTTTAAATTGGGATGAAACATATGTTTATTTCCATTAAAAAGGCCTAAAACATTTTCGTAAAATATATTTCACCCTTTAATAACCCGGGTTTTTTTTCATATTTATAATATAGTAAACTCACACCTACTTTAAAATTCTAAAATATCACAAAATTATTAAAATATTTAAAGATAATAATGATAAATGAAATCAAAATAGCTATACGAAACGATATTAATGCACGCGCGGCAGACACGACGGATATCAAAACAAACGACTGCGCGCGCATCCGATGGTGTTCCTGATGTCTATAGTAGCGACCTGCTAGTGTGCGATTCTCCGAAAATGAAGCCAACGTCAGCGCCAGCGTTCTTTTGCACTGACGACAAAAACCTGTTTTGAAGAAAAAAATGATATCCAGCGCCAGCGTCAACTTGGAGAAATTTTTACCTCTCCGAGGGGAATTTGTACCCTAGGAGGGGTTATACAACCACCGTGTCTGTCTGTGGGTCTGTCAGGCCTGCGAACGCGTTCGCATTTTCGGGGCAAAGGGTAATCACTGCGTACCCAGTTTCTCAGAATCAGAAAAAAGATTTTTCCAAAATCACCCTCTTTTTGTCATTGGGTGTAGTATAATTTTTTAATCGGCCTGGATTCGAACCCGAACCCTCTTGCACGACAGGTGAGCGTTCTACCGCAGAACCACGGATACAGTTACGCTTCATTGAAAATTAAAAACTCTTCCGAGGAGAGGTATATTTTGGCTTGCCAACTTGTTTTCTAGTGTTCGGCGGGCTTAAGACTGGACGATTTTGCGGTTAAAAGGAAAAAAACTTAAAAAATAGTAGATACAAATATAAGGCAGAAAAAACCAACAATACCAAAGATTAGACAAACAAGATTAAATCAACATAATTTCATTCGTAAAAAAAAACAGATTGGGCCTTCATAAATTCATTCTAAAAAAATTCAAGACTTTATTACCTATTATGCTTACGATGAGTGTCTTATTTTCAGTTAAGCTAAGCAGCTATCGGTGGTTCTGTGATAGAGCGCTCGACTGCCAAGTCGAATAGCCTGGATTCGAAACCTCCCCTGTAGCAATTTTGGGTCGGCCCGACGTCTAAAAAATTCTAAAAATGCCGGGTCGATCGACGGTCGACTGACCGTCCGATTGTTAGTCGAAATGTCCTAGCCGAAATAGGGTCGACCGACCGTCCGATTGTTAGTCGAAATAGGGTCGATCGATGGTCGACCTACCGTCCGATTGTTAGTACAAATAGGGTCGATCGACGGTCAACCTACCATCCGATTGTTAGTCGAAATAGGGTCGATCGACGGTCGAGCGACCGTCCGATTGTTAGTAGAAATAGGGTCGATCGACGGTCGGCCGACTATATAATAAGCTTTAACCCGTAAATAATCCGACTGTGAAATAAACGTGATAGTACCTCAAAACAGGCATGGGCCGACTAGGTAAAATTCAACAATTTAGACCATAAAACGACGTGTTTTAGTATAATAGACATATGGGCTATTTTTAAAAATAGGTACTTTTGTTTTTTTTGGGTTTTGTTTATTTTTTTAGTTGTATTATTTGTCAAGGATTACAATAATGCAAAAAGTTTTAACCGCAATTTATTATTTAGAAAGTTATGATAAATTTAAAATTTTGACTTGCCAGCAATTTTTACCTAGGAAAATACGACATATTTCGAGATTTTTGTACTTGCTGGATGAGGTAGGACTGATGACGAATTAGATTTAACGACAAGATATTACTAAATTTTTAAAACGTGTGCAAACCGAAAATGTGTTTACGGCTTTTTTGGTTTTGTTATTGTTTTTTTTGTTTATTATTTGTCAAGGATTACAGTAATGCGAAAAGTTTTAACCGCAATTTATTATTTAGAAAGATATGATAAATATAAAATTGTTATTTGCCAGCAATTTTGGGATAAGTGTAGAATAGCTGCCCCCCACCCGATTTTTTATATATTTTTTTTGGATAGAGGGCAAGATGGGGATTACTTTAATTTTCATTTTATTTTGGCGAAAATGAATATTAACAAAGATATGCATTTTTAAACATTGGCCTTTTGCAGTGAATTTTCCCTAGAACGATTCTTTAAATTCCTAGATTTTAGTGCGTTGTGGATAACGTGGCGCTGATGACGAAAAAGAAAATGTGGAAATGCAAAACATACTAACTTTCTTTTTTATTTCAGGTATTTTCGCCGTATTTCAATGCATTTTAGGGGTTTTGGCGGGGATAATGGGTTAGGTTATTTATATTATTAGGTTGGATTAATATCGGGTTGACGATACTTGATGCGTCAGGCTTGGTGCTGTCCTCTAGGTTGCGTTATAGATGGCCCATAGCTTTTTTTAGTATGGGGTTGGGGAGGCGCCGCGCGCCCCAGCGCTCGAGCGAAGCGAGTGCGCGGCGCCGTCAGACGCCAATACTCAGAATACATTCGACATTGTATAAGTCAACATCATACACACGACATATAATATGACATAGTATGGTTAAAAAAAGGCTAAAATGCGTTGAAATACCGGAAAAATCCCCAACCCTTAAAAGTTAGTACTGTTTTGTATTTCAGCCTTTTTCTTTTTCGTCATCCGTCCTACTTCATCCAAAAAGTATTAAAATCTAGTAATTTAAAGAATCGTCCTCGTCAACAGTCCTACCTCATCCAACACATACAGAAATCTCGAAATATGTCGTATTTTCCGTTGTAAAAATTGCTAGCAAGTAGCAATTTTACATTGTTCATATCTTTTTAAATAATAACTTGCGGTTAAAACTTTTTGCATTACTGTAATCCTTGACAAATAGCAAACCAAAAAAAAACACCAAAAAAACAAAAGTACCTATTGTTAAAAAATCCCGAAATATGTCTAAGGTTGTGCTTCAATCTTTTAACATAAAAGTTGCTTAGTTGATAACTTTCAACTTATTTATAATAAATAATAATAATTACTTAAATGCCACCAAAAAGATATAACCTTGAAAAATATTTAAAAAAAACTTATTTAAATTATTATACTTTCATCTTTTACCATTAAGATAAGACGTTTGCTTGAGAACTTTCAACTTTTATTAATTTTTAATAGCGAAAAACCAGCTGAAACTGATCTATAAAATCAATAGTTCCTTCAGTATCTGCAAATCTGTTGGGGTAAACAATAACCCACAAAGGCTTAACAGCTATAACAAAAGCCTGTAGTTGAAATAGTTATTTTACAAAAATAAGAAATTTTTATTGAATTTCTTACCTTGGAAACTTAATATTTCTTTAATTGAAACAGTCTTTAGAGTTTGGCACTTTAAAATATTCAGTAAATAGTAAAATTCTCGAGCGCAATTACATTTACAATTTGCCTAAGAGAGTCCGACCAATTCTAGTATTAATAAATCATATCGTGACTAATAGATGGCGTTTGGTAGGTTAAGGCGTTATTTTATTTTAGGCCTACAGCAGACGCATTGGCGATACATTTATTTTCCTGCAGTAGTAAATAATATTTTAGCAAAATGTAGTTGGAAACCTCGCTAACTACGATTTTTTTATCAGATACCTTGAAATCGACTTAAAGACTGTGAGCCAACTCTAAAAATTGTAAGTCAACCTATTCGAAGTCGGCCAACGGATAAGGCGCCGACTTTAAATCGACTTCAAACTACATAAAATATTTTTGTACTAGTAGGAACGTTTTAAAGTCGGTGTGGGGTCGATTACTCTTAACCGAATGTGCAACCAACACCGACTCTTAACCGACCCCTTAATGCTACACGGGTATGAGCCGACACTAAGTCGACCTTATCGAAGTCGGCCAACGGATTAGGAGCCGACTATAAATCGACTCCAAACTACAGAAACATTTCTTGTACGTACGCTTAGTAGGAACGTTTTACATAAGGTTATGTATTTGTACCCCGCCGTTCCGCTGGGCACTAAGGCGGCACACAAGACAAAGAGTCATGCCGGGACAAAAATGCACTTTGCGAAACAAACGTTCGGCCAGTGAGACAGCCACAAAGACAGGCTCACATATGGCAAACAAATGCCCTCATCATGGCCCAACAAAAGGCGACACCATGGGCTGCCCTAATTCCCACCCTCGCACAGCTGCGGACTAGAGTGACTTCCTCTTCCACCGCCAACCATCCTCGGTGGAACACCCCCGAGTCTCCAGTGACCCAGCGCCCCGAGCACGTGACTCCCCAAGGACTCCAGTGACCCAGCAAACCGGGTGTGGACCGCCCCCAAGAGCCCAGCGACTCCGAACGCCGGGTGTGGAGCCCCTCAAGAGCTCCAGTGACCCCATCAAACCACTGGATAGGAACAGTGTAACTGTGCAAATCAGCCGCAGGTTATTAGCCATACGTTGCCCGGCTCTCGCCACGAGGAGGCTTTGCAATCAGGATTTAAGAACGTTTTACAGTCGGTGTGGGGTCAATTACTCTTAACCGAATGTGTGACGAAACACCGACTCTTAACCGACACCTTAATGCTACACGGGTATGAGCTGACTCTAAGTCGACCTTATCGAAGTCGGCCAACGGATTAGGAGCCAACTTTAAATCGACTCCAAACTACAGAAACATTTCTTGTACGTACGCTTAGTAGGAACGTTTTACAGTCGGTGTGGGGTCAATTACTCTTAACCGAATGTGCGACGAAACACCGACTCTTAACCGACACCTTAATGCTACACGGGTATGAGCCGACTCTAAGTCGACCTTATGGAAGTCGGCCAACGCATTAGGCGCCGACTTTAAATCGACTCCAAACTACAGAAAATGATTTTGTACGTACCCGTTTTAAAGTCGGTGTGAAGTCGATTACTCTTAACCGACTGTGCGACCAAACACCGCTTCTTAACCGACCCCTTAATGCTACAGGGACTGGGTGACGCATTTGTTTTTAATCAATAGAGAAATATGGAGAGCCGGAAACCGCTAATCTAATGGCCTCAAAGAAATGTTTATCTCTAATGAAATAAAAATAATCGCCAAACCCTTTTTCTTCCGTAAATTATCTAGCAAGTGTCTAAAACATTTCCATCGTCTCATTCGGACAATTTTGGCACCCTAAGCCTGGGCTTCGGTGCCATTAGTTATTATCAGTTACTCTTATTCAGAAACTTTGTTATCTAATCGGGAATGAAATAAACTTGACTGTACCGTTAAAGAATTTCGCTTTCGTCTTAAATGATTTTCATCGCCGTCATTGGAAATCTCAGCGGTAGCTCGCGAAGGTACCTGTTTCAATTGGATAACATTTCTTGAAAAGGGAGATCGATATCTATCTCGTAACAAATATATGATAATTATACAAATTGCACTTTAATGAAAATAATTAACCAAGATTTCAACAAAAAGTAAGTATTATACTTTAAGTTTATGCCTTTTATCGCTTTATCAACGGTAGAAACAAATCTAAGCTTTGTAAGAATTCGAGTACACTGGTTTGCTCTTTAATATAGTTGTAGTAAATATCTCAACAAAGTTCCCCGTCCTTAAACGGTTTATTTTCTATTCTTATTATTTTTTAATTCAAGGCCCAATTTATTAGGTCATTGCTATTTCGGGCTTTTCTTTTAAGAGATTTCTATTTTCACCCGAAACACCGGCCAAAATATCCCGCAAGCGTCTTAGAGCAAATTTGGCCTGTTTTTCGGTTCTATGAATTGTCATGCTAAATGAGACATGTTTGAAAATCATCGCATTTTCGTCCCGACGAAAATGTAAAAAACCAGTTCACCAAGAAGGTGATAATATTATTTCGTTGCCCGTGTACCATTTAAACAGGGCAATATAATCATAAGCCCTAAATTCACACGATATACCATGTTGAAGAGCGACCCTTAAAGGGATAGTAGACTTGGTATAGTCCTACCAAACAAGAGGGACTAAATAAAATGAAAATAAAAATCAACATGAAAATCTAAGTCAATTTCTGAAATCAATTTTTTATTTTTAAAATCCCGTGAGCAAAATTTTATTACCGCTCGATGATCTTGGGGTTGAGAGACTCAATATGAACCCCTTTAGGAAATGAAGTCGTTTTAGGGTCGGGGTACGGTCGAAAAGTCGCTTTATAGTCGACGACCAAATGCCGACCTAAAAACGTACGAACGTTTTTCGACCGTAAATCCTTTTTGGGACTATTTGTGGTCGGTATGCCGACCATTATCTGACTTAAAATAGACCTTACATTTAATTATTGGATTCAACATTAACTTTATGAAACAGACCATATATATTTAGGAAAAGGGGATATTTTAATTATTTTCTGACTATTTGATGATATTCTGAGATAATTTTTTATTCACTTTTATTTTTTCTTCAAACTTATTTATATTCGAAAAACGCGGCATCATATAATTAGATCAGTTTGTGTCGGAAATAAGCATTAATATAAAGTCGGCCCCACGTCGTTTCGCAGTTGGTTCTTAGGTCTATTAAAAGGCGGTAAAGAGTCGGCCGACCCTTTTACCCCTAGGACATTTCAACCCTCAATCCAAAGGTCTGCCGACTTTAGTGTTTAGGGCGTTTTGCCGACATCGGCCCGACTCTAATTTGCTTCAGGATAATTTCGTTTATTTGGGCTACGGCTAGCTTTGATTCAGGCGAGGGAGGGTTTACGAAAGGTTTTTTACTTTTCGATTTGATTTCTGGCGTTCTTGGGATTCTTTCTGGATACAACGGTGCTAGAAGGGACCTGAGACGACTTTGACTCCGCAAAGAAGGGTTGAAACCAGGATTACGGCACCATTTAGGGCTATTTATTTGTGCACTTTGCATAATTTAGTGCACTTTGTGTCATTTAGTGCTATTTTTTGTGCACTTTACATCATTTAGTGCTATTTATTTGTGCACTTTGCATCATTTAGTGCACTTTGTGTCATTTAGTGCTATTTTTTGTGCACTTTACATCATTTAGTGCTATTTATTTGTGCACTTTGCATCTTTCAATATAACTTAGTGGGAAAATCAATAACTAGGTTTTCTTCTGACTTGGCGGTTTGTTTGAAGGGGGAGTTTTTCAGCTTCTCCGGGTTATCTCTCGGCTTTAGTCTCTCTTTTATCTTCGGTCACTTTCTTCAGCCAGAAACTGAAGCGGAATTTTGGTTTTTCACCTTAAATTTTCCTCTGTCTCGTGGTTTTGTTATCCTTCTATTTGCGGAGGGGGCCAATTTTAAGTGCTGGAAAGGTTGTTACTTATAGTTTCGGTCTAGGGTGACGTGTTAGTTTGACAAATTTTCCGAATCGCTGGGGATGATCTCAGTCCGTTTGGGTCGGCAAAGACTATCTAATGGACTTCGTAAGTTCGTAGTCTCTCTTTCCTCTCTTGTCTTTGGACGGCGAATGGAAGGCTTTCTCGGACCTCGTGAGTCTGGGCTCCTAAAAGGGAAGGCTGCAGAAACGGTAAAGTTTCCACCAAGGCAGATGTTTGGGGCTTCTTACTTTCGTGATCAGGTTTCTAGGCGCAATTAACCTTCAAGTTGTTTTCTTCGACTTTCTATTTATTTTACTGGTGTCCGTTTGGTGAGTTTCGGGGGAGAGGTGAAAAGAATAGACAATGGGAAAGGTCTCTTTAACTAAGCCGTAGCTGGATTAATACTTAACTCGAATTTTTAATGTGAATTCCAGGTCTACTTGATAGCTTTCAATTTAACATTGTCACTGGTTTGATGGGGATATTAGGGATATGAAATATTAATAGGGTCTGAATATTAGAAGAGGCTCCAGTATTATTACACATTAACACATGTTATATATAATTGCGCGAAATTTATACGCAATTTTACCTTTTCCAATTAAGGAGGAACTAATCTTAACTGTTAACGAAACGTAACGCAACGGATATGAAATAGTATAACAATGAAGGAAACAAACACACACTTTCAACGTATATGCACACTTAAAATAACATTAATGGGAGAGACTTGAGATAAGAAGATTTTTTTGAATTACTTGTTTTAACGACCATAAGGTGCAAAATAAACTAATGAATTTTTACATTTTTTGAATTTATGCGTAATAAGGAGAATATGGTTTTATAGAAAAAAATAATTCATGGGTAATCCGGCAGACCACGCACAAATATTAAAAATACAAAAAAAGTTCCCGGTTTTTAGCTGACAGAGGTTTGGCTTCACCGAGGGCTTCACGAAGTAAAGATTGAGCGTTCTAAATAACAAAACTACCTTATAAATAGAAACAAAGTATATGTTTGACGTCCCATCTCCTAAATGAAACTGTCAGTGTAGCGAGCTAGCTGGGCAAGAAATCCAGGATATAAAATTTTTGTAATCGTAAAATCCGAACCACTGAGAAGGATATAATTAAAATATTTTATTGCTTTTATACTAGCTGAATTGTACTTTCAAAAGAAGCCTTATTGGGGGCCAAATCTCCCAACTGTCACCTCTGACTACGTTTTCATGTTTGGTGTAAACTGAATTTCGAAATCCGTGCTACATTGCATGAAAACGCTTGTGTTAGAAAATCCGATTTTTCTAAGCTTGAAAACGCACGAACACGGGGTTTGATATGCTGGGGGTTTTTTTAAGTTGGAAATGTGAGATAACTTAATTTCGCATCTACGTTTTTTCCAAATATGTACAAATATTTTACATCAAAGTTAACTCAGTACCGTTTTATCCCGAAAATGTTCACTATTTCATATTCGTATGTGTGTGTTAAATATTAATTACGATCAAAAATGTCGGCATATAAACGAAACTAACGTTATTAGTAAGATAGTTTATATATTAGATAGCCTATCTAACTATTAACATTGTTTATATGACGATTGTTTTAATAATTTCAAGAAGATAGTTCTTTCTTTAAAAATTCTTAAAAACATTAGAAAAGTAGTAGAAATATTAATTGTTACGAATTAACGTCGTCTTTGGGTAGTTACATGCATCCTCGAAGGTCGACGTAGCTCCTAAAGTCGACCGTTCGAGGTAGGTTTCGCTAAATCGACGTACATGTATCTCCTCGAACGTCGACGTTCAAACATTTGATTACATGTGAAAAATTAGCGTCGACGTTAGGGAGCCCCATGTAACCTTTCGACTAAATTGCGTTAGAAATAGTCTAAAAAAGTGTTCCCGCAAAGGCGAAATCTGGATATACCGAATTCCGTAAATTTTAGAGACGAGTCGGGCCCACTTTTTTTTCGGCCCGACCCGACCCGACCCGAAAAACGTAAAAATAAATTTTGCCCGATCCGACCCGACCCGATATAATTAAAATAAAATTTTGCCCGACCCGACGCGACCCGACCCGACCCGAAATTTTTAAAATTAAATTTTGCCCGACCCGACCCGACCCGACCCGTAAAAAATGAAAATAATTTTTGCCCGACCCGACCCGACCCGTAAAAAATGAAAATAATTTTTGCCCGACCCGACCCGACCCGATAAATTAAAAAATCGATTTTGCCCGGCCCGGTCCGGAAACCCGACAAGACCCGAAAACCAGATAATTCCCGAAAACCCGACCCGACCAGAAAACCCCACCCGATAAGACCCGTAGAACCGCCGCAACCCATAGCATGAAGCTTTTTTTTATTTTATTATATAGTGTAGATGTAGATATGCAATACAAAATATAACAAGAGGTAGATATGCAATACAAAATGTAACAAGAGGCATTTATTTATTTAAACAATTTTTGTAGAGAACAAGTAGTTGCGAAAGAGTTGAACCTTTTAAATTCGTTCTTCGAGGACCAAGTGTCCGTCCCGTGCTGGAAAATACACGTTCGTCACTCGTTTGTGACGCGGGAATATCTAGAATTCTTTTAGCTATATTTTTTCAAAGTACGCCGAGACACAATTTAACGCCGTGAAATCGAAAGTAAAACCAAAACGAAACGTAAGAGAGGCTATAACCTCTTCTTCCCGTTTTCGTTATTGTTTAACCAATTAACGATCTCAACGATACTTTCTCCAAGGCTAAGGGAAGATGATGGTAATTGCTAGTCGTGGCCTTTGGTGGGGTGAAAGATATCGGAGCGAGAGAATGATTATAAAAATAAGGGAAGGAAAAAAAGGGGGGAGGTTCGGATTTCAGTCTGGTAACACTTTGCCTGCGATTAAATTCCAGAAATCTTTATTTACGTATTAAAATATATATACATACAATGAACAAATATCGGACGGTAAGGATATTATAGCGCGGGAATTAAAATGCAATACAGTAAATTAGGGCGAGGGTTAATATTATACACTCTACGGAACACAAAATAATAAACGAAAGGGAAATGGAAATCTAATTCTGATTTCCTGTCATTAGCGCGGGACATTCAAATGCTCTGACCACAATTTTAACATTAAATATTTAGATTACTTACAATTATTTATGGGATCAGTCCCAATTTCTCGGGCGAAAGCCATCGGTTTGTTTAGGCGAGGGAAATGAAAATACTAAATACACTATTCTTAAATAAAACTACAATTAAAAATGCTACAATTAACTTCACTACAATTAAGACTTATATAACAAAAAGAAATACACCACACTACGAAAAAGATTTATACATATATATGGGACAGAAAACTATTCGGAACGACCGTGAAAATAGTGGGACCTCCTAAGGGATAATCTACGGATAAAATGAGCTCTCAAACTCGGGGCCTGATTTTATATCCTCTTCGGACCATGGCGAGGGAAAAACCCTTTTTGCTTCTTTGTATTTTGGGAATTCTTCCAGTCTTACTGGCTACTATAGATTCTGACCCTAGGTATCTACGGGGGGAGGGAAGGAACGGAAAATTGTACTCATCACTGGTTATTTTCGGCTCGTCAGTTTGCTTTTCTCTGGGACGTTGTAGCACTTCGTTACGGTACGATTGGGGTCCGGATTGCGCAAGATGCTCACACACGTGGTTTTGGTGACGCGGGCGTGGGATTTGACAGTTCGATTCGATTACGGCACGGGACACGGATTACGGCAAGACATGGACCGGGTTACGGCAAGGACGTCCGGATTTCTACGTCGAACTTCAAGACGGGCGTTGGCGGGGATGTAGATACGTCAAGGGTTTTGATTCTGGAGTTTCCGGATAGGCGTTGGAAAGGATCTTTGATGTCGGATGGCTTTGGATGGCATCAGCTGATTGGTTTTCATGGGCCAATTGGTTTATCGTTATGGAATTGCGAGGGCCTGATCCGGTGAGGCGAGGGTGATCTGGGTCCCTTTCTTTCCGGATTTCCAGCGGCGGTATATCGTGAGTCCCGCTGGACTTCCGGATAGCTTATTCGTCTTGGGCGCACTCTCTTTTTTCGGTCTTGTCAGAGAGAATTTAGATAGGGAGAAGAAAGATGGGTTCAGAATGTAGCTCACAATACCACGTGATCAAAAAAACTGGCCAGGTTGATTTCCGGTTTCACGATTTTGTAACCGCCCCGAGAGGCGGGGTCATTATTTGAAATTTGGCTAGAAAACGTATTTGCAACGAATAAATTATGTCGTTTCTCTTGAGAGGTAAATATTTATCAACTATTTACACTGGAATATTATTATTATTTTAATTATTTATAACATTTTCTTAGGTACTGTAAACCACTGCTTGGAGTATACTTTCAAAAAGCTTTATACCCAAAAATTTGCCTTTCGTTTGGAGAGAGAACAAGTACTAAACTTTTTTACAAACTTAGATGCAATAAAAGATGAACTAGTGAAATATGTTATCGCTAAAGCTGAAACTTTAAAATATAAAAACTCCACAAGGGAGGAATACCTAAAAGAGGTACATAATATTTTAAAAATGGAGAGAAATGAGCAATGCCGTAGGCATATTTTAATCAAAATTCATCCAAGCTTTAAAACTTTATTGGAACCCACCCAAAAAAATGTAATTATTCGCATGCTTCATTTATTTTTCCATGAGCTCATGGTGAAAATGGAGGTTGGAGTTGACCACGCACTTATAAAAGAACAATCAAAAGCTGAAAGAGCGGAGAAGAAAATGGAGCTTCTAGGATTTACTGACCAACCCAAGATACTGGAGGTCATCTCTAACACAAAAATAGCTGAAAATCTTCCGGTGACAAGGTACGTTGCTGGATTTTCAGCATTTTCACTAGTAAAAAGTAAATGTCCCACGAAACTAGCGGAAGCTATAGTAAAAAATAAGGTTCCAAGCAATATTGAATTTGAAGATGACAAACTAGATGTAACAGAGTCTTGGACAGTAAAACTATCAAGGGGTGGATTGATTTCAGTCACTGAGGAATTTTTTGCTCTAGTCAAAGTCATTAAAACTGTTTCAGACTTAATATATGTTACTGATATTAAAAAGATTAGACACCAAAACCTTAAAATTAAAGCAAAGCAACATATTTTACAAAACGATGACATTGTTCAAAGGTGGAAATTAATTTATGACGAAATGGATAGCAAAAAATGGCTTGTGAAACTTCTAGATGTTTTTTTAAATACAAGAGACCTTTTAGAACGATACCAATATGATACCAAAGAAGCCCTCAGATCAAAGAAAGCTTTGCGTAAAAGTCTTATGGAGAAAAGTAAAGAATCCAATATAAATTCAACTGATAAGAAGAAGACTAGAAAGAACGTGCAAGAAAGTAAAAACACTCCAAGTACTTCCAAAAGAGAAAGCAAAAGCTCAGTATCTGTGATAAAGAAAAATACCGAGGGGAAAGGAGTTCCAAGACAATCGGTATTGACAGAAATTCCTGAAGTTGACACCACAAAACAATTCGTACTTTCTGAAAATGAATATCATAACTCAAACTATGTGATGACTCCAAACAAAAAGAACATACTGATAAATAAAAATAGCCCTACTCAAGTTTTTCCAGGAAATAAAACAATATCTCCAAAAAGTCAAAATCTTAAAAAGAAAAGATTTCAAAGGCAGCTTTTAACTGAAATACCTAGTATCCATATTCCCGAAGCCAACAGCTCAACAAAAAATATCGGCGACTTTAACTTTTTAAACGAGGATCTTGATTTCGATCTTTATAAACAATTTGTACCTGCTAAAAATATACCTCAGAGCTCAAGTAATGTGATGGCTCCAAAGAAAATAAAAAGAAATACTCAACATTTTTCAGAAAATGAAAAACCAAGATCTCCCAAAAGTGTTGTCCAAAAAAGAGTTCAAAGTAAAACAGTATTAAAAGAAATCCCCTGTATTCATATTCCTGAACCTACTACCTCAACCCAAAGTTCAATAGAAATAACAAATTATGATAGCTTTAACTTTTTAAATGGGGATCCAGATATTGATTTATTTCAACAGTTCCTACCTCCAAGCAATGTTCATGGAAACTCAAATGTAATATTTCCCTCTACAAATTAACTTTCGAAACAATGTGCCTAATGAATAAGCCTTTCAAAATTAGTCAAGGAGGAGGCATAGTTGTGCAATTTTTAAACTAAATATTATTTTAAATTCATGTTATTTGTGCGGTACAATGATTTTAAAATCCAATTTAGGAAAAAAGCAGTAAATAAAATATTATTGAAAATACAAAGCATTCTTTACCTACACAGCTACAAAAGAACGATAAACCAATCAAATTAATTGACTCCCTTTTCAGAAATTGTCGTATTTCCATTAATCGCTTCTAAAACCAACCCTGACAAGGCTTTAAGTTTGTCCATGTTGCCTTCAAAAAGAGCAACTGAAGGATTCGAATTTCTACCGCCCGCGCAACGCTGTCTCCCAAAGTACTGTTCTAGAGGGTCTTGGTTTAGATGCTGAGTCAAGATGTATTTCGCTCCTTTTCTTAGTAGAAATTTAACAATTCCTACTGTCGAAAGAGCTATAATCGTGAAACAAAACACATTGATAAGTTAAATTATTTCATAGTCCTTTGTGAAGTCCAAAAATAATTATACCTGTCATGCGTAGACCCTCAATAGTAGTTTGGCTCAATAACATCTTGCTCCTTGCACTCTTAGAAAAATCTCCAGTCCGATTATTAACGTCTTTCTCCCAGTCGTCCAAATATTTCATAAAATCTCCCTCAAGCCGCTAAAAAAAATATTAAAAATAATATTATTTATGGAAATATTCTGAAAAGGTCTTCTTTACCTTTAATCGTTCATCATTCTCATTTTTGTAAACTCTTTTATCAGACTTCCTTTTACGTACACCTTCAATGCAATTTTTTACATTACACAAATCAAAAAATTTGTTGAATGTGCGAATAAACTTCACAGTTTCTGGGTATTTATTATCACCAAATAGCGTTTCTATTGCAGAGGCTACAGTATCGCTCATAACTTGGGTTGCCAAATTATCTTTCATTTTTGAATACCCGTTTAAAAACACATGGGCATATGTTAGTCGAGATGCATTTTTAAACTGCCCTATCATTCTTAGTTGGGAATAGTACAATCGGAAAATTACTTTCCATGAAATATCCTCACCATTTTTCCACATACTGCGTGACTTAGAGTGTGCACCACTATTACTGAAGCAGTTGCGAACAGTTTTTATTAGATGAGGTGCATCCGAAAGAAAAAATATGTCCCTTTCTTCATCAGCAGCGTAGATATTAGGAGTAACGAAGGGAACAGCTGTTTCGTCAATGGCAGACATACGGAAAAACTTGCGATTTGTTGACGCCCCATCTCCAGCAACAGCTAAAATTCTGAATCCATTATTTTCCAGCAAACTAATGGCTTCCCAAATAATTGAATAAAGCTCGCCACTTGTAACACCTTTTGTTGGAAAATGGGCAAAGGGAATTTTTATGTTACTGGTAATTCCACGGATCATAAGTTGGAGGATACTTGTTGCAAAAAGCGGTGTAGTACTACCCATTAAATTCTGTTCAATATCATTAAGAGTATTGTGATGTTCACTAATATCAGTAAAACCAGTAAGGTATCCAGTATCTTTATGGCAAATTAAATCGGGTTTGATTGACATTTCATCTAGTAAAAGTATGAAGTATTTTTTGTGTTCAGGGAGGTTGTCTATGTCTGTTATTTCTACCATTTCATTAAATGCATCTTCATTGAGCCCGGATTTGTTTTTTAAAGTGTGATTGTGATTGTACAATGTTCTTGTCGTGGGTAGCGTGATAATTCCAGATTTTTTTAGGGCTTCGTAAGCTGACTTTGACTTATTCTTGATGTATGAGCACCACTTCAGAAAGAAACTGTCCCATCGCATGCCATATTTTGATCTTTCCAAAGCTTTTAATTGCTGCTTAATAAAGATTGACATGAAAGATCCAGGTTTTTCTTTATTAATTTTCTCTTTAAAAAGCTGCTTTATTGCTGAAAAGTCTTTCTTTGCCTTCTGGGATAAAATGAGTTTGGATTTTTTGTTTTTGGATTTAGATGCGTTGATTTTGCCTGAAGTTTCCGTAGGTCTAAGATTAGCTACCGCTTTGGCCCGCAAACGTAGAGTTCTAAGACTAGATCGATATTGTCGGCACGCAACACAACGTTTCTTATTCACTTCAATGAGAGCATCACATCTATTGCTATATACAGCTCTTAAGTTATCAGAATAACTGCTGTTAGTTTTGTGGTTGTTTGGACGTCTCTCCTTGAATAGCCTAACAAGATCTTTATCATCGTTCCCGGGGCAAATTTTAAAACAATTCATTTTTATTAAAAAGTCATATATGTCCTTATTGCTCTCAATTTTTAAATTCTTCTTAATTTTATCAGATGATACATTTTTTCCCAATGCATTAATAGTAACTTTAAGATTATTTAATTCACTGGAAATGGGTTCAATTGCTGTGATTGAACAAGATAAAACTATCTCTTTATTTCTGTGTTTAGTAAAAACAACGCCTTTATCCAAAATTTCCAGCGACCATCCACTTGGTGGTGACAGGACTTTAAAGTTCAGTTGATTATTTCTATTATCATTACCAGAAACACTGTGATTTTCATTTCCTGAGATTTTGGTTAACGCTTTTTCATGTGTCGTTGTTTTCTACAAATATATAGGTTAAAAAATGAATAAAAAATCTACTTAAATTTCAATTTATCGTACTTGATTATTAAACACAAAATTAGAGTCCAAGAGATTAGTCAAAGGAATTGGATCCGGATGCTCTGTAGTTGGTCCCACGAGTAACATTTGATAATGTTAAATCATATCGCCCACAGGCAGAAATCCAAAGTTTACATTTTTCAGGATCTTTTTTTGCCGATGGAAACTTCACAAAAAATACTCCTCGAGCGCCATTATCTTGTCTATTTACGGAATTTTGTTTTGACACACATGAACCATATTTGCATGCAATTCTTTGGGGCATGATGATGATGAACGCCAAACTACTATCTAAGCCTTGGACTCCGTAGGAAATTTTCTACACCTTTAAAATAAGAGTGTTTATTAATAATAATACACATATAAAGGCTTTAATAATGTATTTTAGTACAATATTATTTACCTTTCTGTTTAAAACTTCACTATAAAGTATGTTTAAAATATTTTTCGTTCAAAAAACTTTTTCGGTTAAAATAAAAAAACTTGGTTCGGAAACGAACAACCAATGACTGCCAACAAAGATAAATTCTCTCTGCTGCCAATGAAAATAGAGAAATAAATTTGTTTTTAAGGTATTGTCACGTGACCGGAAGAAGACCTGGCCAGAAATTCGAGTAACGGCCGCTCGTAGGAGCGACATTATGGTTTGTACTAATAAAGGCTAGCCTTCTTCTCCCTATCTAAATTCTCTCTGGTCTTGTTCCTCGGTTTTGTTTAACGGATATGGGGCGGAGTTCAAATAAAAATAATTGGTGGCTTCACTTTTTCCAGTGGTCATTGGCTGGTTGGTTTCACGTGGTTGCGGGGGTTTCAGAGGTCTTTCCATTACTTTTGTTTTTGAAGAAAACATCCGGGGTTGAAATTCGGCCCTTGACAACGGATATAAGCGGGGGTATCGGTTTCTATCTTGGAGTAGGCCAAACTCGCTTCTCTGGTCTCTTTAGGGTTACCTGGAAGCCTGAACGGAGAATAGCCACTCGGAAATATCTCCAGGGAGTCGCGGTCCGCTGAGGGTATTAAGTAGTTAAAGTAGACTTTGCCCGGGCGCACCTCGTGATTGTTGAAGGTCTTTTATGCGTCCGCGCCAGCGAGTCTACGTATGTTGGGAAATACTGAGCCACGAAGAGGAAAGCCTTTAATTAGCACCACCTTGGCGACGGATTAAATATTAGCCTTGTGGAAGGCGGGGATTTAGTTTATAATTTATTTGACCTATACTATTTAAATGATCAACTTAATTTTATGTTCAAGGGCGAGGGTAGATCATTTGCTATGATCCGTATAAATTTTATTTAATTCCAACAGATCGTTCCGAAGTTATTTAATTTTAAGTTTAATGTTAATTGTAAATTAATTTAGTCAATTTGGGATAATTTTTAATGGTTGGGGGTGACGATTTCCGTTCTTTTGATGTATCGAGCGTATTGATTAATTAATCATTACTATTAAAAGGGGGATTTTAACATAAATATTGTAACAAGATGGTCAAAACCAGTAATTTTCTAGAAGGCGGGGATTTTTATATATAAGAGAGTCATGTGGCGTAAGTCATGAGCGTATTTAAATAACACTAGTAACAAAGTAAATAAAAAAATAAGTATGCCTGAGGAGAAGGTGAACCTGAAGGGTTACAAGGTTTAGTCGAATCGGACGACTGAGACGACCTTGAAATAGACGCTAGTCGCGCTGCTCGCAGAACTCATTACGTCTATCTCTCTTCTTACAACACCCGAAGGCCCGAAACATTCCACACGACCTACGCGGGTAAGGGTCGGGTCGGGCCTTTTTTAAAAGCCCAGCCCTTTTGAAAATTGGCCCGGCCCGACCCGGTCCATTTAATTTTAAAATATAAAAAACCCGGCCCGACCCGGACCCGATTGAAAATTAGCCCGACCCGGCCCGACCCGAAATTTTCAAAAATTAAATTTGCCCGACCCGATTCGACCCGTAAAAATTAAAATTTATTTCTGCCCGACTCAATCGGGGGCCCGACTCGTCTCTAGTAAATTTACAAAGTTTAAGTTTTAGTTTCGTTTTTTACAAGTCTCACCAGAACGAAGTTTTAATTTTCGTTTCATTTTTGAATTTTTATAAATGCCTTGAACATTTTATAAAAAAATAGGAAATTTTCAAGGGAATTTAATGAAACTATAGGAAAAAACCATAAGCAAAAATAAGGATTCTTATCGAAAAACAGTTGATAAAAAATAAAGTTAAATATAGGTTGAAGAAGGGTACACGACGATATTATAAACGACGGGTTATTTACAGATGCATAGTGAGGGGGGCATCGGCCAAGGGTGCCGACGGCTAGGGGGCGCCTAAGTATTACATGTAAAATGGATTTATTGGATTAAATATTAAACACATTTTTCTTGAAACTAGAAAAGTACATTTTTTTTAAATAAAATAAATAAAACATAATATAATTCTGTTTTTCAGAGGCCACGGGTGGGGTGCGAATTTGGGTTTTTGCCCCGGGCGTCAAAAATCCTCGCTACGGCACTGGTTATATACTACATATGAGAATAACTAAGGTGTGAATAGGATAGGTATTGAAAAAAAAGTAAATGTGGTCATCTTGTAAATGATTTAGAAATGTAATCATTTCGGTAAGAAAATGTACAAACATTTTGGAATAATTGTTAGTTAAAGTGTTGGTTGCACGAAAAATCGATAGTAATAAAAACGAATGAATGCGGGCTTGTTTTGAAGCCCAGGACGTTCTCTTTCCAAAAATGTCATTGCCGAAACAAATTTCCAAGGCTAAGTGTATTAACTTTGAGTCCGAAACTGACCTTTTTCGCTCCCCAAAATCCTGAATTTTTCGGCGAATTTTCTCCTCCGTAGCACGAGCAATTTGGGGCAAATCAAAGCTGTAGTTTTATTCCTAAAATAGAAGGAACTGAAGTGGAGGGATTCATTTTACTTGTAGAAGTTTCCAAACCAGAGGTTTTTTAATCATAATATTAGGCTTATAGATCTTAAAAGAAATTGATTTGAAAATCTTCATCGGTTCATTGTGTAAATTGGCGCGTGCTTGCTCGGAAGGGATAATCTTATTGGCTAAGAGAAATGCAGATAAATATTGCTAAGCCCACGTGATTCTATTTTATTATCAGAATAAATAATTACACGTGCGACGAAAAAATGGGCGATATCATCGAGATTCACGCGTTTTTAATTTAAAAACCCTTCCTTTTGACGGTTTTTATTTTGGAGCGAATAATTTCTTTTGGCGTCTATTATCGAAATAAAAAATATTTTTTATGCGCGCGCTACGCGGCGCGCGCAACCCGACGTTTTAAGAAGAATTTACAAGGAGCCTTCGGTTTCATATCGTTTTTCTATTACGTAGGCTTGTGTATGCCTATTTCAATTACTATTGCGAAGGACATTTTCCTGGGTGTTAAATCAACCTGCTTTTAATCCCAGATGTAAAGAAATGTATTACAGACAATTAGCCAATGATACGCTTCGCATTTTCTGACGTCATGGGTGCCGAGAAGAATTTAGGAAGTCTGGAAATTCGCCGAAAAACTCGATTTCCACCATTTCGACTTCTTTTTATAATAATTCAAAGACCACGTAACCGATTTTGATGAAATTTTCTGTACTTGCTATAAAATGTTTGCTCTTTCTAATGAACCATTAATTAGCCATAGATAAAATTTCGTGCAACCAACACTTTAAGTTAAAAAAGCAAATTATAAAAAAACCATAGTTTTTTTAAATCACTTGGTTGCAACCCCTGTGATTTAAACCAGTCAACCCTGGGGTATTGTTTATGTTATGATACATTTATGATATTTTAATTAATAATTATTATTTGTCGGATTTTGTTTTAAAACTACAATAGTTGTTTTTGTGATGTGATATTTTCATTTATACGAACCACCTTATTAACGGCGATTATAAACAACTTCGCAACAACTTGGTAAGTTTATTTAGCCTTTGCTTTTACCAGATTTTATTATAATTAGATTTTTTATTTAAAGCGTACTTACTGTGTTAGTATTTGAAAACATGAACATGATTGCCAAACGAAAATATCACCAAGTCTATGGTTTGAAGACCTGCTCGGCTCCGCAATGTAACAACAAACAAGGGGTGGCAGGGTGTAATTTTTCATTTTTTCGGTTTTTAAAAGATCACGAACGGTATGACTTTTTTGGGTTATTCATCATGATATGTAACCGAGGGGTCGGACATTTACCAAAATCCCGTACACTTTGTCTAAAATCGCAAAATCTCTATGGTAAATTAACATTGAAATCCCAAAATCATTTCAACAAGTAATGATAAAATCGACAAAATCTCTACGAAATCCCGAAATCCCGTACAAAATAATGATAAGTGTCCGACCCCTCGTATGTAACCGGTACTGACCATTATAGGCATCAGTGACGGATGTTTTTAATTCGTCGTTCATCAAAAACTACAAAGGTCATAGTCCATTGTATTTTCTTACGTTAATATACAATTTTTTGTTAGATGTCAGAAATGGGTTCAAACTACGGGAATGTGAAGTTGCCTGGTTTAAACTCCTTGTTATTGTACAGATGTCACCGAGAATGTGGCTAACACGAAATATCGCAGTTTATGAAAACAGAAAATAAATAAAACGATGCCAAATGCTGTTCCGACAATTTTCATCTCCGAAGAGCAATCAGAAAATTTACCGGAAGGACTTGTGGGAGCTAATACATCCGTCCCCGAGAAAATCTGGAGGTTCAACACCAAAAACAACTCCGAGTAGAACTGGAACTACAACACTCCGTAGAAGTCCTAGATGAGCAACAGCGCCTCACCAAAACAAATTGAAAATGTGTGTCAAAGACAACCACTATCAACACCAAAAATAACTCCAAAAAAAAGAAAACTGTTGGGTTCCGAAGACCATCGTAGTCCCAAGAAAATTATCTTGATGGCTCAAAATACACGTGGTATTATTAAGGATGACATTAACATTTTATTTTGTAAATTATCTAATTTCCATTTTCATCATGACAGTTTTGTCACCACGAGATTTCAACGTCCAAGAACCAGAATTTGTTACCGGTCTGCTGAAGAAATTTCAGTCGATGAAGATCGTCTTCTTTTAAACACTTTGATTCAAAAGTACTTGATAAAAAAAACTATATTGAAACTTCGCAACTGCTGGTGGAAAATTTTTCACATAAGTTAGAAATAGTGAAACTTTTGTCTCTGGTTTATATTTACTAATGTATCTCTTTAATTACTTTAGGAATTATCTTTAATTGATACGTTGCCTTCCTTGCTCGAAATGTTTAAATGTCACACTTCAGTCAACCAAAGATTTTCCATTATTAAACTCCAGTTTAGGTTAGTATACAGATTTTGAATAAAATAAAAACCTAATGAATATAATATATAACATTTTTCCAAATTTTCTAGGTCCAATAGTTGTAGCCCCTTCGCAGAAAGTTACACCCCCTTCGCTGAAAGTTACACCGAAAAGAAAGTTCTTGAAAGCTAAACTCCGAGTAAAATCGACTCAAATAAGCCGATATGAGATATTACATCTTAATACAAATGAAGTACGTTAAAAATTTGCTAAAATTAGAACAATTCGAGAATATAGCGAGAATCTCTTATCAAAAGAACATCTGATTTTTTTTTAAAGTCAATTAAGACTATCGGACTTAAAACCAAAAGGCGGAAGATGGACAGAGAACAAACAAAATCTCGCCTTGTCATTACATTATGCGACCCCAAAATGCTATAAAGTTTTGAGGAAGATTTTCTGCCTGCCACATCCAAGAACACTACGTGATTGGCTTTCCACTATAAACATCCATCCAGGTCTAAATTCATTCGTTTTTGAAGAATTAGCGAACAAGGCTAAGAACGTGAAACCTAAGGATCCAAATTGCATTTGGACAGTAGATGAGATATCTCTTACTGAAATGCTCGCTTATTATCCAGCCAGAGATTAAATTGAAGGCTTCGTGAATTATGGGGAAAATTCCAAAGAACGAATACTCGCTAATGAAGCTCTGGTGGTCATGGTTCATGGGCTATTCAAACAATATAAACAGCTAGTATCGTACATTTTTGCAAAGGAAACCATCCCCGAATTTTTGAAGACATTTCTAATAGAATCTATCAACCAATTACACTCGATTGGTCTTAGAAGAAGAGCTATAGTCTGCGACCATAGTGGCACGATGCAAGTTACCAAAACGCAACCGTTTATCACTATTAATGACAATAAAATATATTGCGTATTTGATTGACCCCATCTGCTCAAGAGATTGAGACACCACTTTAGGAAGTACGTTGTAGTGTACAAAGGTAGAAGAAATTTATTTCACTACGTGGATGAGTTCATTAAAAAGGACAGACAACGACCTGTGAGAATGGCACAAAAACTAACAGAAAGAATGCTCAAGCCAAACAATTTTTGGGAAGATGAGAGTGAATTGGGCTGCGAACCTTTTCAGTCATTCATTCTCCGTTGGATTGTCAACCTACATTTCACTAGGTATTTCAACTCTGCCTTTGTTAATGTTTTCCTTTTATTATTTATAAACGAACTTGATGCCCAAGCAGCTGCGACCGCAGAATTCATCAGTTCTGTAGATGAAGTTTTCGACGCTGTAATTTGTAGCCGATTCAAAAGTGGTCAAAAGCTGTTAAGGCCACTTAAGGAAAGTTCTGATCACGAAGAAGTGTTAGTGAATGCCAAAAAAAATGTTTGAAGAACTGGACTTTTTAGTTGCCAAGAATTTGAAAATATACTGTGTATATGGATGGATTCAATCGACTCCCGCCATCCTAGCATTATGGGATGATTTAAAAAGTGAAGGGTATAAATTTTCTTCGCTAGACGATTGGCGCAAGACCCATTGGAAAATCTGTTCGCCACAATTAGGTAACGAAGGGGAAACAATTCCGATCCAACTCTGCACAATTCAAGCATGCGTTCAAACAATAGTCCGGGCCGTTTTAACCTTTCCGTAGGCCTCTGGCAAAAAAATCTCTCATTTACCGATTTTTCGGACCTACGTAGGCCCTATATATTATATGGAAACGTAGGCTGTAATGTCTCCTAAAATTTTCGTAGGCCCTAGGCACTTTGCCTAGGCTGCCTTATGGATAAAGGGTTCTCCAGCGACAAAATTCGTCCCAACTTGCAATGTGACCTATAGATTCCATTTTGGTGTCTACTTTGAGGATCCGATGAGTCCGTAGAGATGGGGGGTGGACAACATTTGGGGGAGCAAAGTTGGAAAGAGGGGGTCGTTGCTTCCGACATTTTCGTTTAACGAATTGGACCGTGTTTGGTGTTGTTGTAGTATGTTTTAACGCGGGGTTGAATGTGACCCACCGCGGTTCGCTAGGACTAATAGTTATTACCAAAAGTACACTCAAAAACGTGGTTGTTTCGAAATTTCCGTAAATATTGAAAGGTTATATCAAGATTTTAGCCAGGACCGACCATACTTTCGTATTGTTTAGAGCCAAATCGAATGTGACCAACCGCAAGTTCGTTGGATGAATCAGTTTTGAGTTATAACGAAATATGTGCGGAACATAATTGATGCTTTTTTTAAAAAGTTCTAAAATTGGCATTTACACCTCCAACGTTGTGTAAACATTGCTCTCCGGACCACCACATTTTACCTGTCTTATGAACCACTAAGTGAGACCAACCACAAGTCCGTATGATTCGTGTCCGAGCTATAACGGAATTTACATTAGTAAATTGACATTTAATCCTTCAACAGTGTAGGAATATTTTTTTTTATTATTTTCTAACAGTATTGTTAAATGTTTGCTACAAGAGATGTTTAAAAAACAGGCACGGAGCTGTTGCAATCAAACACATTTTTATTAAGTGAAAATTTAATACAGACAATACAACTAAATAGAATTAATGAATATCTCACTAAAAATAAATCAAAAAATAAGAAAACACATTTTCAGACACTATTTGAGGATTGAATGTAAATTTTCTAATGTAAATTCCGTTATAGCTCGGACACGATTCATACGGACTTGTGGTTGGTCTCCCTTAGTGGTTGGTCTTCCTAAGCGGTTCGTAAGACAGGTAAAATGTGGTGGTCCGGAGAGCAATGTTTAGACAACGTTGGAGGTGCCAATATTATAACTTTTTGAAAAAAGCACCAATTATGTTCCGAACATATTTCGCTATAATTCAATACCAATTCATCCTACGAACTTGCGATTGGTCACATTCGATTCGGCACTAAACAATACGTAAGAGCCGAAAGTATGGTCGGTCCTGGCCAAAATCTTGAGAAAACATTCAATATTTAGTTAAATTTAGAAAAAACCACGTTTTGAGCGTACTTTTGGTAATAACTCCCAAACTAATAGTCCTAGCGAACCGTGGTGGGTCACATTCGACTCCGCGTTATAACATACTACGGAAATGATACCGAACTCGAACCCGATTTCTAAATTTAAAATTTAAGGATTTGGTTTTTGCATAGTAGAGTAAAAACCACGTAATTCAGTAAATATTAGGTAATAACTCGGAAACTACCATCGGGAACAACACCAAACACGGCTCAATGCGTTGAACGAAAATTTTGGTGGGCAACGGACCCCTCTTGGCCTCTTTGACTTTTGTGAAAAAAATTGTAAATAAACCCTTTTTTTTCACTGAAATCATTGACGCAAAAGTCCAACCATGTTTCTTCCGAAAGTTCAACCTTAATAGTTGCAAAAGATTTTTAAAACAATTGCACGTTGAAAAAACTGTTAATGACTTTGGGTCAAAAATTTATCTCAATTGCTTATCATATGTCATCGGTAGTACCATTCGTAAAGTCAAGAACAATCATAATTGTGGCTCCAGTAAAGAAATGTGTCAATTTATAACTCAATCTGAGAAATTGGAAATCGAAAGTAAAATTTTCACGTATCTTAAAGCATACTCGTTCGACAAGGGCAGCTTATTTCCCCATCTGATGCAGTTTTACAATTAATGTTGGATTTCGAACATGTTTTTCTAAAAGAATTTAATGAAAACATACATCAGCAAAATTGCATTGCAAAATTCAATGAAACATTTACTGGGGATAAAAAACTATTGAAACTTTACTGCTGTAAAATTTCTAAACGTTGGAGTGATGAAAGTAACAGAAAAGCACGTCAAGCGATAGCAAAACGACTAGCAAATAAAAACACTACTTCAGCAACACCTGGAAGTGGAAACACAATATCAGCCAATCAAACTAACCTTGCTGTAAAACCAGCAAAACAGAAAAAAAGAAAAATGCAACATTTAGGTTGCTAATTTGTTTTTCTTATATTAAGTTTTGTGATAATATTTGAGTATTAAAATTTGGATTTATGAAATTTGAAAACCATTTTGTGATTAAACCTATAAAATCAATAAAACTATGGCTGGCAAAACCAGTATCCTGAAGGTTTTAAATATATTCTAGTGAATATAAAATTATCTGCAATTTTATACTAATCATATTTCAAAATACTTAATAATCCATAATTTTTTAATAATTGCGTATTCTTACTTCCTTAATAAATATATATATATATATATATATATATATATATATATATATATACATTCCTTTTTTAAACGCTTAAGTGATGATTTGTTTAAGCTTTGAGGGGAAAAAACATTATTTCTTCCTCCAAGGTTTAATTTACCCGCCTTCCAAAGACTAAGTTATTGCTGTATAGTCTTTGGCTCTACAATCGACACTGTCAACAGGCTCTGCCTAGGGAGACGCCGGTCTAGTAAGCGAAGCGTAGAAATAGTCTTTGACCACGCCGTGCCCCAAATAATAGTTTCACACGAGTTAACATAAAAAACATACTGAACAGTTATTAAATATTGTTAAACTTTCAAAGCTAGCGCGGTTTCGTTGATTTCGTCGTTTACCGCTTGGGGCTCCGGGCTCCCTTTCCTAATACCACATCTCCAAAAAAAAGTATCCGCTTCCCTTTCCGTCTCTCTGGTGCTTGGCCCGGCGGATGGCGACGTAAGCCGCCTTCGTAGCCTGCTCGTGGGTGTGGATCGTGTTCGTGGCCATGGTAACGCGTAAAGGTCGGCCATGACATTAAAACGCCCATTACGGTCACGTGATTATTTCGCCGGATCGCGTGGTTTTTAGTAGACTATCCGGCGCTTGACCCCGCGGATGGGGATGAAGCCGCATAGTTCAGTGGAAGGTATAGTATCAGCCCCTTCTTTTAATTTTTACCACACATACGCCACCGAGTGAGGCGTTTTAGAACGTATCTCTAATAGGGAGATTTGCCGTAACCAATTAGCTCCATGTCGTCACCAATGAGCTTCATGCCGCAACCATGCAGGCCATTTTAGCGTAACTGATAATAGTGGCAGTGCCACTGGTCCGTGTGATTGCGGCGCGGGAACGTACTTTGACTGTAGTAGCGCAGTGTTACCGGGAGATTTGTGGACGTCGGTGGCGGGAACTCTAACGGTCACAGGAATCTTATAAGAGCCTAGCCCTGTTATCGCTTCAGAAAAATTCAAGAAAACTGTTTTGGTCCTCGTAGTAAACTAATTTGGAGAATTGACTCACTCCATCAATCAACGAGGTGCCATAACGAAAATTAAGCCGATAAAACGCTAATTTCATTGTCATTCTTTGTTAATGTACCGATGTGGTAACTTTACAGGAAAAAATTCTTGTCAGCGCTGATTTGTAGGAATATATGAAAAGATGAACGAAATGAGACGAATCATTTGTTGGCTTTTGACATTAAACGCTGTTTGGAATGATCAAACACTCGCAGAAGCCTTAAAACCGGTATGGAAAATACATTACAATAAAAATAATAGACGTTGTTCACGAGACGCTACTCAAAAATTGTTTTGAAACTTGGCTTGTTACATTACGAAGGCTAAAAAATTATTTTGTAATTTTTAATACGTGTTCATCTAAGCTAATCTACGCCACGAAGAATCCCAAAATTTCAATATTTTTTTTTGAAGTCAAACTAAAATCCTAAGTAAGGTTTAAATCGCCAGGGCCTGCGCAGCCTGGACCATAAGATTGGCGCATGAAGTAGCCTATTTTCTCAAAAGAAAATCTGATCAATTTGGTGATTTCATCAATTCCAAGTCACTCCATAGCTATCAGTATTCACTTCGGCAAATCGAAACACTTATAGAAACTAAAATATGTAATTTCCAGACTACAGAAAATGACATAATTCAAATGGAAACGATGAAACTGGCGGAATCAATCTTAACAGAGGTTCACGGCGACAGGCGAGCCAGTGTCAACGCCAAAATTAAAGCTATATCACACAGTTCGTTGAAACAAATACGGGATAGTCTCGTCGGTCAGTACGACGGAGTGGAGGAGGTCAAAGAGAAAGTGGACACGCTGAAGAGGATGACCAGCGCTGAAATGAAAGACACTTTATGGAAGGTCCTTGACGGGAAGTTCATTAGAACCGTCAATTCCGTCGCAGTCATGCACTCCGAAAGAGGGGATTTCCTGGTGGTGGCCGCTAACATTCAAATGCTTCTAATTCCGGAGCTGGATGATCCCAAACTGTGGGCGGATGTTCTGGAGGTCGATCAAACGTTCGAATATTGGTGCCAGGACTCTGGATTGGGTGATTCGGATTCGGATGCCATTGGAAGAGCTCTCAAAAGAAGCCAGGTATAATTGACGATTAAATTTCACTTAAAGGGAGTACAGAAGGTCAAGCTTTCTTAATCGCGCACTCGAGGCCCGACAGTCTAGAAAAGGTACAAAATCCTGCAGCAAGCGTTAATCTTCCAACGATATCGCTGTAGACCTCGCAAAGGATGAGAAAGTGTAATTTTGTTTTAGACTGTCGCGCCTTAAGTGAGTATTTACTAAAGCTTTACTTTATCTGCCAGTCTATAATTAAGTATTTACGGTGGTTTACCAAATTTCACATTTCTGTAATCAGATTTCTCAGAAGCAAGGGTATCTGATGCTCGTGTTAGAAATGTTTTTTCGAAAACACCTTTTTTTCGGTGGATTTTTCTAGTCTTATAATACTTGTCGTTTTTCCACTAAAAGCAGTTTAAACTTTCTGCAATTTTAGCAGTAACTCACGTTTAGCTAAAAACCTATAAGTGGTGTTTACCGTTTTATACATTTCTGGTTTTTTTTCCGCGCGTTTGGTTGTTTTTGACTTTTGGTGATTTCTTATTTTTGAGCAAGTTTTTCGGTTTTAATTTAATTTGTGTGGTTACAAGCTAGCCTACTACGAGGGGCTGATCGCTTAATGTTTCCCAATACACGGATTTCACTTAGTACGCTTAGTTTACGGGAAGTAAGCAGAGATTAGGCTTTTTATGGGAAGCGTGTACACCTATTACGCAGATTTTCAGACCTTCGCTGTTTTTATTAAATTACTGAATAAACATTATATCGCGATTTCTTTTACAGATTCTGAATTTTAATGGCAGAAATATTTTCATCGTTAGCGCGGACATTGAACCATCCGTGGTTAGCCATAAATGTTTCGAGGAAGATTTTCAGAATGCGACATCCCTTCACGGAAAAATAAATGAAGATGGTAGAACCCAAGAAGACAACCTCGAAGCCAAGTCAAATACACATGATCGAATGGACCAGAGAAAAAGTAACCAACTGGACCAATACCGGAGTCTGGTGAAGATATGGGAATCCGATGTAACCCCAGCTAATAAAACCCTGAATAGGTTTCCTCACGCTGAACTTCAACTTCTCAATTTGAAAGATCAAAGCAGCTCGGTAAGACAAATTTAAATAAGTTATTTTCAATAAGTTATTTATAATTATAATTTTATTAAAGACTAATTCAATTTAGTTTAGATTAATTTAATTTCGAGTAATATAACTAGGATTATACTAATTTCGAGTAATTTAATTACGATTATATTAATTTCGAGTAATTTAATTAGGATTATATTAATTTCGAGTAATTTAATTAGGATTATATTAATTTCGAGTAATTTAATTAGGATTATATTAATTTCGAGTAATTTAATTAGGATTATATTAATTTCGAGTAATTTAATTAGGATTATATTAATTTCGAGTAATTTAATTAGGATTATATTAATTTCGAGTAATTTAATTAGGATTATATTAATTTCGAGTAATTTAATTAGGATTATATTAATTTCGAGTAATTTAATTAGGATTATATTAATTTCGAGTAATTTAATTAGGATTATATTAATTTCGAGTAATTTAATTAGGATTATATTAATTTCGAGTAATTTAATTAGGATTATATTAATTTCGAGTAATTTAATTAGGATTATATTAATTTCGAGTAATTTAATTAGGATTATATAAATAGTTTTAATTTAATTTTGATGACTTTAATTCCGAATAATTTAGTTTAGATGAATTTAATTTCGAGTTATTTAATTAGGATTATATTAATTTCGAGTAATTTAATTTAGATTAATTTAATTTCGATTAATACAATTTCGATTAGTTTAATTTCGATTAATACAATTTCAATTAGTTTAATTTCGATTAATTTAGTTACGATTAATTTAATATCGATTAATTTAATTTCGATTAATTTATTATCGATTAATTCAATTTAATTTTTTTAAATCCTAGTGAGTTTAATATAAGTTTAAAAAATTAAACGAACTGAATCTGCTTAGTATAGTCGAAATGTATGGAAACATCCACCGTTGGTTAAAGCGAGAATTCAGCTTGATTGGAAAATTCAACTGCCGTTCGTAGACGAACCCACGCGACCGGGCTACGTAAATTGAAGTGTCCAACGTGAACTCAATTACAAATCCTGTGAACTAAAACGTATTTAAAAATTAAAGCGCTACCAAGCATGCATAGTCGAAATGAAATAGGTGCCGGCATTAGTGGTGCTGAGGTAGGCTATCGTGTACTTAAACATTTCGAAATGGCCACAGATTTGACGAAAAGGGCGCATATTTTCTTTAATTTTACTTCCCAAACAAGTTTTAAATTATTTCAAACACTCAAAGAAAATTAGAATTTGAAGCTAATTTAACAATTTATCAGATAACTTTATATTTTAAAAGCCAACGCACTGATACGCCGCCCCTCTTATTTCATACAAATTCTCTTATCTTGATACTCGACAATGTTACATTTTCGTACCAATCGATGCAGTTCTTAGAATAAATGCTAAAAAGCTTTGTGCCGCATAAAATTGTGTAAAATGGAGCTCATTGTTGAAGAATTTCGTTAAATTTAAACTAACTTGTCCACTTCAGTTTAACCTTGGATCAGACTCTGATATAGTTCGTGTAACATATCCATCGAAGTCCAAAACCACTAATTTTACAAAAGACGAAGAACTTTCGAGACACAGAGCGAGATGGGAGAAGAAGTTCGATGTCACCGCCAAAGCAATCCTTGAAGCCCAAACAGTTCCTGGTACGTTACTTAGGGATTAGGAGACTCTTTTTAGATAAATCGACTCAACGAAAGATAATCTAAATTGTTGGCTAATTTTGGTAAAGCCATAAGTTACTTAAACCATAAGTGTGTCAGTTCCTATTCTCCACACGCGATTTCTTTACTAGGGCATTTTTGAGACTATAGGTAAAATGTTAGATATTATGAAAGGTAAAATCTGCTCTCAGAAATGAACACTTTTGTAGTAACCGACATAATAATATGTATTACCTAAGTAACATAACTATTTGGCATAAGTTACTTAATAACCGTAGGTATGAGAATAGGGTCATTTGTTTATTAAATCTTTTCTTTACAATTGCTTCCGTAAATATACTTCTGAGAATGAATGTAATAACTTATTTTATTTGTTTAGAATTTAGGGCCAAAGCTTAGCGCGTCTAAATTAAAAACCCTTTCAAAATGAAAACTAACGCTTACTTTGGGAAAATAATGACGAACCTAAATTTAACTTTAAATCACTAGCTTCGTTTTAAGATATAATAATTTTTGTATTAGATATTTAAACGTGTTTACATTGAGTTTTGCTCAACAAACTAAGTTCTTAGAGATTTATCGGATTTGGTTTGTCTTTTAATTTGACCAATAGGTAAAAATGTTTATTAAATGTCCCAATTATGAGTTTTCTTATCCTTCTACTAATTTGTCAGTGGTTAACAAAGTCTGTAGTAAGAAAAAATGTCAAGGCTACAGGTGTCATTCTTTACATTATGTTAAACTTATGCTTAAGGTAATATGGATATTATTCCCTAAAAAAAGCGTGGGTAACTACGAATCACTTATTGCAATCAAGGCAATAAAACACCACCAAAAAGCTCCGTTTCGATAAGAAAAAAAATTATAAAATTCCGGCTATAAAGGGTGTTTCAATAGGTTATGCAAATTTTAAGGAGTGGTTTTTTTTTCATTTTCCTACGATGAGTGAAAAGAATGTCTGAGAGCTTCAAAGTGTGGCTTACCAGACCCTGGAAGTAGGCTGCAACAAGCACAAAACCAACCGAACATTGCGGGCAGCCCGTGGTCAACCTACTTCGTTCCTGTTCTGCAAAACGAACAAAACGTTTGCAACAAACCAGTCGCAAAGAAGTTCAAGTAAAAAATTAAATTGCGTACCCAGAATATGCCTGACTCAAGTAATCGACGATGGACATTGGAAAAAGTTCGTGAGACGGGGATGCGCCGGTTCGTGTGCCTTTGCTGGTAGAGACGTTGTGCAGCCAAAGCATTGCCATCCGCTAGTCCATACACGAAATGAATATCCGCCAGTAATCGCGGTCCATCACGGCTTTAACTTCCTTTTTAAGTTTACTTTTTTACGCTGGTTACCTCGATTTGTTTACAAAGTACTTTTTTACCAATCACACGAACCCAACACTTAATGTTCGCATTTCCCTGCTGCCTGTTGCAGCCTACTTCCAGGGGCTAGTAGGCCACACTTTGAAGCTCTCTGGCGCTCTTTTAACTCATCGTAGGAAAATTTGGAAAAAACAGACCTACTTCTCAACTCATCCCCTACAACTCTTTTAAATTTTGCATAAGCTTTTGAAACACCCTGTATAAAGCGGCCTTTTCAACAAAGCCAAAAAAGATGGCCAACTTATGAATGCAATTTCAGTAATAATTTTATGGTTTACTTTAACCACTTTTACAAATTAAATTGAAATATATTCATGACTAAGTTTTCCCTTAAATGGGTCATAATTGAACCTTTTACTCCATTTTTGGAATTTGTATTTCTGATTAAGAATAGTATTTCAGCCTTTCACAAATTATTTTTATTGTTAAAGATTCAACGGACTTAATTGGATCATGTCTCAAATCATCGAAAGGATGTGTATTTGTTGTCACTAAAGAAAACGATAATTCTGTCAGTAGTCGAACTAGAATCGAAAAAATTCAGAGTGAAGAATTTCTGAGGGTATACGCGGACGCGGATTCTAAAACTAAAAAACAAATAACGGAAACGGTTGTAGCAAATTTGGACAAGCTAGTAGGCTCACCAGGCGACATCAGCCAAATAAAGAAACTCATCGACTACGAAACCATGAAAAAGGTGAAAGCCAGAATGGACCATTCCTCGGTGATCCTGAAAACGGGAGATTTCTTCGCGAGTGAACCGCAAAGCCTATTCAGTCCTGAAGAACTGCTATCGAAAACCAAGCTAAGCCCCACAAAAACAGTCAAAGCGTTAAGCAGCAAAATTGCAAAGTCTCCCGCAACAGTCGTGAAGGTTAGTGGCCTATTAGGGAAACCCAATCTGGCCTCAAGCGTTATAAAAGCCCTAAATAGCGGAGACACAACCAGTTTGGACCTAACTAGTGGAAGAGTAGGAAACGTGGTCACTCTAAGCGCTATCGGACCCTTTCCGAAATTGAAAACTAAATTGGGAATTCAAGCCGCCGCGAAGGTGGCCAGTAAAGGGTTGCGTCTCTTGGGGAAAGCTGCCGGACCTTTGGGAAGTTCGATGGACGAAGGATTGAGCGCGTGGGGGCTAAACAACGCCGTACAGAGAGAGAATGACCCATCCGCTGTTAAATCCCAACAAAACCAAGCTATAGAAGATATCGTACTTGCTAGCACAGTCTTTAACTTCGGCGCCGCCGCAGTCGCCGTGGCGGCGGTCGTATTTTCGCCCCTTGTTACAATAATTTCAATTTTCGCATTAATTTCTAATCTGTTCATATCGTCGGCATTTATCGCCCAGCGTGCCCACGATCACGTGAAGAGCTTGGATTCCCAAATTAAATTATTGGATCACGAAAGAGCCGAAGAGTTTGAGCGCAATAAACAGCAGAAGGAAACGTCGCCTTATTTGATGAACTTGATTAAAACTAAAAATGCCAATAACATAGCCGTAACATCGAGTGTTGATTTCTTGGAGCAAAATCCCGAAGTAATCGGAAATGTTTTTCCCAGTCGTACATTTCATATTCAGGGGTCATGTCGTCTCTTTCGAAGATATAGTCTTTGGTTCTACAAAGAGAGAAAGGAGGTATCTCGAAGCTGTTGGGGGTACGGTGGCCCTTGCGACGGTTATGACAGGCCATGTGAATATTCCCATCGAATGGTCACCTGGGTAGAACATATCACGTTTGAGTGCGAGTGCGATTTAGGACCAAGAACCACTTATGGAGAGGAACATCCCAACAGCAGGGTTGACTTCCGCATCAAGCACAAAATTTACTTAGAACGATCATCCCCTAATCCACCGGTAAATTACCGGTACGAACTCCTGTGTTCTCCATCATCCCTTTACGATAGAGGTCACCGTGTATCTGAAAGAAACCCAATTGTTGGTTACAATTGCGAAAATGCCCTGGCCGTTCGAAGAACTTCTAAAATGGGTAAATACATGTTGTATAACCTCGGAACAGGTGATGACCAAATTTATCTCAACCCTCTGGATAAGACTAATAACCAGTTTGTGGTCGACGCCGGAATAAAGATGTTTTACGGAAGCGCCGGCATGGATACGTTCTCCGTAACAGGAACTTGCTCTAAGCTGGAAGGTGAAATTGACGGTGGTCAATTCGGGGAGGACAACGTTCTAGCAGTTGGGAAAAACTGCGTAGCTGGTCAAAATCTTATCATTGATCTACGGCGAAAAGTGATGACATCAGGAAACAAGGTCAACATGACAATAATGAATTTGCAAATGATTTACGGTCGACTTGGACAGCAAGACGAAATTCACGCTAGTTGCGATTCTAAACTGATAGACGGTCGTGGAGGACAGTCAAGTCTTTTCCCCGATTATGTCAACGTTCCTGATTTGAACTGTGATGTAAACTTATCCATAACGGTGGCTAACTACACAAAGACCAACTTGGCTCACTCTCAAGGATATGTCTCCATTATGATTCCAAGAGGCGAAAAAGGTCTCGACTTCTCTCATTTGGTCAACTCCGCGACCCAATTAACCAGTTACACGTTTAAAACTCCTAGTAATCTGTTGAAGAACGTTTCCGTCTTTAAGGACTCTAACGAAACGACGCGATTAGTTCTTACTTTCGAAATTGGTCAAATCGCAACATTCACTCTTCCAGCCAACGAAGATATTAATTCAACTACCCTTCCTGCCAACGAAGATGTTAATTCAACCACCTTCCCTGCAGATCAAAATATTAATTCAACCACATTTCCGTTCGATCTAGATATTAATTCACCCACCTTTCCTGCTGATCAAGATATTAATTCAACCACATTTCCGGCCAATCTAGATATTAATTCAACCACCTTTCCAGCCAACGAAGATATTAACTCAACCACCTTTCCTTCAGATCAATATATTAATTCAACCACTTTTCCAGCCAATCTAGATATTAATTCAACCACCTTTCCAGCCAACGAAGATATTAACTCAACCACATTTCCGGCCAATCTAGATATTAATTCAACCACATTTCCGGCCAATCTAGATATTAATTCAACCACCTTTCCAGCCAACGAAGATATTAACTCAACCACCTTTTCTTCAGATCAATATATTAATTCCATCACATTTCCGGCCGATCTAGATATTAATTCAACCACCTTTCCAGCCGATCAAGATATTAATTCAACCACCTTCCCTGCCAACCAAGTAATTAATCCAACCATATTTCTGGAAGAAGAGCAGGATGGATTACATTCCTCAATCAGTTACGACGAAGAATTGACGGCTAGAGTAATTCACTGGCTGGACACTAACGACACAGTACGTAGAATTCGAAAAGGAACGAACGCGGTTCCCAATTACTTCAACTGTTTGGAAGGGAACTGGTCCGTGCTCGGAGGAAAATACGACGACGATTTTTTTTTAAGGAGTGATAATTTTACGGGAACTATAGAAGGAGGTGGAGGCGCAGATACTTTGAACTTGGATAGAAATCTGGGTTATTTATTTGTAGATTTGGTAGATGGATTAGTGACCAGCCGGAACAATGGTACTATTAACGTTTCGATACGGAACATAAACAGAGTAATTGGACGGACAGCCGCGGTGGATCATGTCAAGTGCGGATGCACCACATCGTACGTGTCCGGCGGAGGTGGATATTCCCAGAATGAACCGGATATTATTACAATCGTGGCTGAATGTGACAAAAAAGATAATCATTTGACGGTCGTTGCTTCGGGATTCACCCAAATTATTAGTAACACGACCCAAGGTCAGCTCATTCTGGTCGTTCCTTATTCTGCAATATCGGCTACATTGTCAATTTCCAACAACTCGAACACCATTTATTTCAAGTCCCCACTAAATTCCGTTCAATCAATTATCCCTACCAGTAGTTTAAGCAGCTATCAAATTCGCTTGGAATTCGATTCAAACCAAAGTGTTACCTTTGATGTTGTTGTAGAAAGTGACTTATTGGGAGAAGAAGAAGAACATTGGCCCCAGCCTGTTGTAATGTTTGAAGAACCAGACGGCCTCACCAGCAGACTTCTCGTAAGTAAGGCAACTGGCTCTGCTATAGCTTTTCACCAACTGGACTCGGTCAACGGCACCAACTTGACCATTCTCGAGCGTATTGGCTCTTCTATCATTCCCAACAATTTTCAATTGAGAAGTGGCAATTGGCGAGTACATGGTGGTAATGGAGACGACGTCTTTCAAATTCTCGAAGCACTTAATGGATCAATTGTAGCCGGAAAAGGAAATAACTCTCTTCATTTAGACGGAGGAATAGTCGCCGATGTGGTGGTCATCGACGCCTCAATCGGGGAAGTTAGTTTCGGAGATTCGAAAAAAATATCTTTCAGTAATGTGCAGAAAATCTACGGTAGAACCAACAAAGGCGATGAGTTCATAAGTGACTGTCAAACCAATTTCGTTTCTTTGAATGGTGGTAATGGAAACACGCCAGACTTTATCAATATCACGGAAGTAACTAGTTGCGACAATACCATTCAAATCATGTCCATCGGTCATACACGACTAACGAGTCACAAAAACGCTGTTAATTTCGAAGCTCATATTTTACCAGGAGACAACGGCGACATAAACTTCTCGGCGTTTTTTCACACAACAGGAAAGAGAATCTTCGTTATCCACGTTGATGTCCACGATTTACTGGACATGCATTCTTCCACGACTCTAGTCGAACAAACGAAACGTTATTCGGTTAATTTAAAGTTGACTGGCGCGAGTGCAAATGTTTTTGCGTTGGACTTCACGGCGGATGACACAGAGATGACCTCGCCCTTTTTTAACACTCCTCAAATAACCGTTTTAGGGAGAAACAACGAAGTGCAAGGATCCTTGTTACTTAGCAGCTCAGACGCGATGGGAATCGTCCTACATACTGTCGACTCGCAGACTAGTGACAATAAACGTTTTGGCGCCAAGTTGATGCCCAATATTTTCAATTTGATTTCCGGATCAGGGGCTTCCATCGGTGGATCAAGAGACGATACGTTTGTGCTGGGCGGACTTCACTTCGCAGGATCCATAAACGGTGGCAATGGTTCTAATACGCTTGTAATTGGGGAAAACATTACCGTGGACAACGTTCTAATTGACTTGCGAGGTAAAGTTGTCCGTGGTCTTCCCAACGATATATACTTGGACAACATTCAAAATATCGAAGGTCGATCCGAGAAGGCCGATCAAGTTATTTGTTCCTGTGAGAGTAAAGTGGTGAACGGTCAAGGCGGAAATGAAAATGCCATCGACGAAATCATAGTTCCTTATTGTGCAGAAAAGACCACTCTTTTCATAACCGTACCAAAGCATACGTCGGTGGTTAATTACAGGGAGATTGGTAATTTCACTTATAAAATCTTAAACGACCATAACTTTGACATCTTCGCGAATCATTCCACTAATAGTTATCATACATACATATTTAAATTAAGTACTGAACTACTAATCGATTTAAAATTTGAACGGATCAACCAGTCTCTAAGTTTGAAATTATCTTCGAATAAAATATTTAATTTCGGACTAAGCACTATTAATGAAGAGCGTGAAGAGTTTACAAATCCAACCATAAAGTTTCAAGATATGGAAACCGTAGTCACAGAGATTAGGGTTAAGAATACGGGATCCATGTATTCGTCGATTTTAGTTGAAAAAGCCACGGGACAGAACGTTTATGGCGTTAAAGGAATAGTCAACGAATTTTGGATTAATTTGGGGATCGGTGACGCTATGGAAGGTGTCATTTACGGTGGTAACGAAGACGACAACTTCTGGCTCGAGTCGGCTGGCTCCATCGGAACATTGGACGGTTTAATCGGTACCAACACCATCATTCTTCTGCCGCAACTGTATCCGGACCATCGTTTATTTGTAGACTTGCGAGAAAATAGTGGAGCAATTAGATTCAGTAATGAAACTGCGCTGGTTAAACGAATTAAAAATATCCAAGTATTTCGAGGAAGAATCGACGCTTACGATATCGTTCTTGCGTCTTGTAACACAAAGTTCGTAGCTTCAGCGGATGAGATTTGGTTCACTGATTTTGAAAGCTGGAATTACAACGTCGTTCTTGAAGTCGGAACGGACACGGTGGTCGGTTTTGTAGGCGATTCTGGAACGTACGAAAGAGCTTTCGCTGGTGGAAAGTTCTATTACAAATTTGAAACGCTCAGATCTTTCGATCCTATTTTCGACTTTTGGTTTACCATTCGCGATACGCTTCAAGTGTATTATTTAAAATTTACCATTACTGATCTTGAAGCAATAAAGTACTCGCGAAACAACTCGAAAGTTCAATATTTTATTAAAAACAAAATGTACCAGCACTCCGTGGACAAGTACTTGGAGCTCGATCAGCAATTCCACGCTCAACCTCAATTAATGACATCTGACGGATTTCATATTCAAATCACTCGAGATGGTGGTATATTTCTGACATTGGCAATTCCCGACCGAGAAGTGTCTTTGGCTGAGATTCAAAATGACTGGATTCCCACGTACGGTGAATTGGCTAACAATCTGAATGTCACTATTATAGTGAAAACGAAATCGGATTTCATTTACATCGGCAATCGAGCCGACGCTGGACCTAATGTCCTTACCAACACCGACAGTCGAAGCCATCTCGTGGGCGGCGGAGGGTCCAACGCCAATTACATTCTTCTCGATCTGAAAGCTGATGTGTTTATTTACACTGGATTCGATTTGCACAGTAGCGAAACTCAGTTGGTCGATTTGTCAGAAGTGGTTTGGAAAATCAGAAAAGAAACCAAAACCAAGTATGTTCCTCGTCTGGTGGAAATGGCTGAAGGTCATTTGGAGATTTTAGTCGACGACTTCAAATCCAATTTCCCCGGGAAAGTTATTATTGTGGACGGAGCTAATTACGGACATCGAATAAAATTCTTGTTCAGCGCTGCGGTGATGCAATTGGAGATGCGCGGCAGAAGTAAAAGATCCATTTTAGAGGATGTTGAAGGTCGTTGGAATTTAAAACCAATGCCTTTTGTCATCAACGAGGACACTCTTAACGTCATAACGCCGGACGACTTTGAATACGGACAGGAAATAGTCGTATCTCAGGGAAAATCCTCGGTTACTATAGACACGAATAACTTTCAGTTCGTCCGTAAAGATAACGAGCTACTATTGACCAACTTGGGAAGCAGTGGAAATATGAGTGAAGTCAGTGCTTTAATGTTCTTCGATTTTTTCAACCAAGACGAACCGTTGGACGCCTTGCAAGATTTAAAAATTAACATTGGAGACCAAATGGTTGAAATGAGCTTTAGCGACAACCAACTTATGAACGACAGACAGCTAAAGGATTTCAACTTCATTATCGAGAAAATGGAGGAATCGTTTTTGGAAGATCTGCCAGAAATCAAAAGGGAGTTTAAAGTTATGATACGCAAGAAATTTTGGGATATGTACAAAGATTGGTTTCTAGGTTTGATTTTGGCTAGTTTCCTGGTCTTCTTTGCGATTGTTGTCGTATCACTAGTTAAGCGCTACAAAACAAAATACGAAAAAGTAATTGCTTTGTCTTACACTTCTGCTCCTGATGAGTTTGAATTATTCTAACATATTGATACCAAAGAACTTAATCTCAAGCTGAATTTTATCATATTGAGGTGAATTGTTATAATTTAATTTAGGTGAGTCAAAATTATTCTTCATGAAAATAATTGGTGGAGATTTTCCATTTTGTACCTTTGTAAGGAAACTTGTTCAGAAATAAACAAGATTTATAGTTCGCTAATTTAATTGTTTAAGGTCCAATGTTAAATAATTTGTTAAATAATGTTCTAAATTCTAATAAATAACAGAATTATAGATTTAGTCAATTTCAGTTTTTAAAATGTTATTAATTTACGAATAATTTTTTTTAATCTATTCAATACAGAAATGTATATTTAATTTGTGGAGTGTTTCTTGTTATTTTGTAAGAACAATTCGCGACCGAAAACTATCGCTACGCCCCTTTGGCTCGCCATTGAAACCTAGACCGGTGGCGTCTAAAGCGAAGCTATTAGTTTTCCTCATCGTTATTGGTAAATTCGAAACATTTAGCAAAGGCTTCTTGGGCTTGATATAAAGAATGTAAAGTTCTGAAACTGACGTATACGGTTTGTTAGTTACAAGAAAATATGATGTGTATCTAAATGTAAGAAATTATTGTCCCTGAAATAATTTTATTTTTGAGTATTTATGCCTGATTGCTTAGCCCTTCAATTCCAAGTTCTTGTCTTTGGCTAATTTTTGTAGCTTAACTTTCCAATATAAATGAATAATTTTATTGATTAAAGTTATACGATTATGATCAATGACAACTTCAACATCAAACATATGTTCATGAAGGATACTAATTTTTTTCAACTTTAGATGGCACTATTACGTAGCGCATCCAGAAAATATCGGTCTAATTCTGCTATCCATAGAGTATATGCTCTATGTGTAGCTCTCTCTTCCGTGTTCTTACCACTGGCCGGTGTCCAGCGTAAGAAATCAATGCTTTTTTCATATATCTATAACCTAGACTCGTGTCGGTCGTGAATTACAAATTCGCCAGTTTCAATAATGTAAATTTAAGGTATATTTTTAAATACCGGAAGTAGAGCCAGCTTCAATAGTTTTGAATCGCAACTGACGGATTTTGAAATGACGTTTTAGTGCGCGACACTACAGGTACATGTCTTGGGCACACAGAATTCTTTGCGTGCTTTTTTGACCAAAACATGTAGAGGTATTTTCACGCGCAAAATGAATTTTAAAAGCCGTCAATTGGAAAGGATGGTACTTTAGCGCGAGACTAGTTTTAAGAACGCCCTGCCTTTTTCAGTGCAAATATTTTCAACCGATAGATGGCGGTAATGTTTTTGAAAGTGGTAAATTGTCAATTTTGCTTTTTTGGCAGTTCACTAAATACCGATTTTTTTAATTTACTTTGTTATAGGAATATCTCTGTACAATAATTTGAATTAAATTGGTTTTTAATTATATTAAGTCTGAATAAAAAATTAATTTGGATAAAATTGGGATGCTACCCTACAACAATTAAAGCCATTTACTAAATATTATATACTTCTGGTATTAGTTAATAATAATAATAATTAGCTAGGCTAATACCACCACTTTAGGCCCAGGTCATCTAGAGGCTTTTATTTCCTTAAACAGGGGGCCGGGTTAAAATGCGTAGGAGGGTGGTGGCAAGCCCTTCGTGCCACGCGAGCCAACAGCTCCCGACATAGCGTTGAAAAGAACGTTTTGAAATCTTTGTAGTCGAAAGACTGCAAGCCTTTTATCCTCGCTTTGTTTCAGAAGTGAAAATGCTGGGCAGTATATGAAATTCAAAACCCTGGGTGAAAATCGATAAGCCCCTCCCCTTCCATACCCCGTAATAGCGGATCTGACTAATCATATTCTTGCATTTAACCTGCCCTAATTAGAGACCTTGTGTGTTAAGCAATTTTAAATTCATGAGCCGGTGTGAAAGAATAAAGACGGGTCCACAGATAAAGTCTTCAGTGTTCGACACTTGTACGCAAAGGTCAACGGGCTCTGACTCAGGTATTTTTAAATAAATATTGTGAGCCTAGTAAAAGTTGGGTGGTTGGGTTAGAGTGGGCCGTAGCCAGGTGAGCGGGCGAACCATATTTTTGGAGGGTAGAATTGTCCCAAAATGGGGCGTCGGAGTTGAGTTGCAGAAAAGGCTAGGTCGGGCGAAAGAGATCCCAGTACTGGCCCCCCTCTGGCTACGGGCCTGGGTTAGACCCAACCTAGCACTTCGACCAGAGGTCCATTGCGCAGCCCCAGCCAATTAAACATGGAAAAGCCCAGTCTTAGAAACGAAGCGCAAGATTTGCTTCGCCGGGATGTTGGAAAGATCGCTCGTTTCCAACCAATGCATACCAATGCATGTCCCCCTTGCCCCCCCCCCCCAAAAAAAAATAGTTGATATTTACGATGAGTAAATACACGTATCATGTAGGTGTAAGAAATCAATACAGCCTACTGCTTACATGCCGTCACGGTCTTTTACATGCAAGAGATACTGCAGCTACAGAAGAGCTACGTAACGTAAATTTGCCAGAGCTTTAACAGCGGAACTTCGACCGTCACCTATATGCTAAAATTCTTGCAGCTGCAGGCCGAGTCACTGACTCCCTTCTGGAAAATCGAGACCCGGTATTCGGAGATAAATTTCAAGGCCGCGGCAGCTGCAGCGATTAACGGCGAGGTGTTAACGGCCGTTTCCGTTCCTTCTTCTAGAGGAGGCAAGGGCGCGGGCCAGGCCAATGGAAAATGTACGATACATTGTGTTTTTTTTTATTAAACTTCAGGAAATGTTATTGTTACTTTATAATTTATATATATATAAATTTATGGTAAGTCACAAGTATCTTAGTGATAAAATTATTTTAGTAAGCCTATTTATGAAATTACGGATGTAGTGCAACCGTTCAACGATGGCGTCGTAATTTTCGTCGAAACTAAACCTAGTATATAATAAAATAATAGTAAAAGCACGGCCAACTTTGATTTCTCGCGCATCTCTCGCGCTACAGCGGCCATCTCATTCCTTGACGTTTCTGTGTTAACCTATGAGCAAAAGATGTGTATGACGTCAGCGCCCCTAGCGGATTATTATTTTTAGTATAGTTTTTACATTGAAGACAATATAACCACCGAGCGTGGCGCTGACCTCCTACACATTATAGTACAGTTTATAGGGGGAAAATCCTTGCTCGCGGAATTTCGACGAATGTGTTGGCCGTAGTATCGCGAACAGCGCGTGATCAAAGTTGGCCGTGGTAAAAGAGACGGGATACTACATGACAAAAATTTAAAAAAAAATTATTTTTGGCGAGCTTTCGAACCGTAGTTCCTTTTCAAGCCGATGTCAAATATACAACTGTAAATTTCTATATCGATACACTTCTAGACAATTTTTTATTTAATCATTTTTTAGGTTTAATTTTTATTTTTTAATTTTTTAATTTTAAACATCCCCCAATGTTTTATATCTATAGGCCCCTTATATTGATTTAATTTCCCTCTGTCTTTAATATACACAACCTCTTTAAAATTTCTTTTCCCCCAATTATCTTCCCTAGTTATTATTTTTGACTCCCCCCATTGTATGATGTGGTTACATTTTTTATTTAGATGGTTCGAAAGCTCGCCAAAAATAATTTTTTTTTAAATTTTTAAAATTTTAGTCATGTAGTATCCAGCCTCTTTTACTATTATTTTATTATATTAAATAAGCCATGACTGGGAAAATTAAAATTTACGATTAAACCTAGTTATATAAGGAACAAACGATAAGTTTTATGTGAACTTTAGAATATCAAATGCAAGTACTTTCTTGTAAAAATATTCTAAAAATGTTTAAAAAGCTTTATAGAGTTTTATGGTTTTATAGAATGCCTATGGCGCACTAATACCTACAGTGCTCTATCCATAGAAGACCCAAGAATCGAGGGGTCCGACACTCTTTCAAATTTCGTACACGCCAGTGATTTGAAAATTTCCAAATTTCAAATTTCTGATTAAATTTTTGAAAATCTTTTCAAATTTCTCAAATTTCTCAAATGTTTTGTCAAATTTTCAAATTTTTATCGATTCCGACAAATTTCTCAAATTTAATAAATCTTATGAAATTTGATGGTTTTCCGCAAATTTTTATGAAATCTTCCAAAAATTTGTAAATTTGAATTGAAATTTTAGCAAATCTTAAGAAAATTCATAAATTTCTACGGGAAATTTAAGAAATCTTCAAAATTTACAAATTTACAAAAATCGCAGCGAAATTCTCTTATAGGGTGGGTCCGAGGGTGGGTCGATGTTGTCGGCCCTCGGATCTACCATAGGGTTTGCCGAGTGTTCGTTCACATACAATATATTTGTAAAACAAATCGGATTTCTACCATCAACTTCGAGCGCTCAACTTAATCTAACATTGTTTTTGTATAAATCGTAGTTCTATTTCACCCACCTATACATCAACCTTGAATTTTGCCCCGTTTTGGTTTTTGTCTCAGTTGTTCGCTCGTTTTTACACACAAGGACAGTAGGGTGGTCCAAAAAATTTTAAGTTAATAAATTATTTTTCCTCAAGGCGGATCTTGTTTCTTACATAAATTGGATAAGCCCTGCGAAATTTCAGATAATTTGGACTATATTTAGGGGTCGCAACTATATTTAATGAATGCGTTTGAAAAAAAGCCAATAAACGAAAAATCATGTTTATTGTTTATATAACGAAAGTTACTTCACAAATTGGAGCAAACACAATGATCATCGTCAACAACGTTTTATTTATTATATTTTTGAAACAAGGCGCCTTTGGAAGGGTTAGGGTACGCCTTCCTATGGAGCTCCACCAGGCGCAGAAGGTACTGCTTTTGGGTCTCATCTTTTGTCAAACTTTGATTATATTGCTGAATCAGAGCGACTCCCCTCTCGGCGCAGTCGTTTACCACCTTCATTTGTGCAGCTTTCTCCTGGAACAGCTTGTAGGTTGCATCTTCTGGCCACTGACTGGGTTCACTGAGCAAGAAACTCTCTGCGGACATGTTCTTGCCGTTGTCCAAGAGAACATCAAAGATGTTGGACGTTTTCTCTGTGACATAGGTATCTAGGGTGTTTGCAGGAACAAACAACTTCCCGTCTGTAATATTGTTATTTATTGTTTATATCATTAATGCTAGATTAATCCACCAGGGGCGCTTTAGGTGTCATGACTTTCTAAGAACTAACACCTAGATTCATTATGTTGTAGCTATCACGCAAACCAGTCATAATCATGATCGTATGTTTTAACTAATAAAAAGTACTTATTTATTTAAATCGTTAGTTTATTTTAATAACACAATATGGTGTCAGAAGTGGTCGAACTTTTTCCATCGGCGCGGTGTTGATTTATTTTGTTTCCTGAACTTTTGGTGCGATTGCAGTCCAAGGCCCTCAATTTAAGCCTTGTCTACCTCATGGCTCATATCAAGTATCCAACGGAATTTGTTCCTGGCTCGAATCCGGCGGAATCATGGCAGTTTTATAAGGAAAAGTATCATATTTTTGTGGCAGCGGCGAAATTGACGGGGGAGGCAGATGCTCCACAATTACGTGATATTTTCTTACACGTGGTGGGCGATGATGGTTTGAAGTTATACAGAACTCTCCCATTTCAAAGTGCAACAGCAGACAGGACCTTAGGCGAGATCTTTGCCGCTTTCGATTTACACTATAAACCATACCACAATGTCACATACACTCGATACAAGTTTTTGACTACAACGCAGGCTCCGCAACAACCTTTTGATGACTTTTTGTTGAAGTTACAGACTTTGGCTGATGGGTGCGAGTGGGGATCTCTTCAGGACTCCATTATTGCCACAGTCATTACTATTGGAATCCAGGATGCGGAACTCAGAAAGAAACTATTGCAACAACCGACTCTAACGTTACAATTGGCTACATCCTTGTGTAAAACTCATGAAACAGCAAATAAATAATCTCAATCTTTTAGTGCAACCAGTAACTCGACTACAGAGATGCTCACTTCGGTGGATGCACTACTTCGACATAAAACAGCTCGTACTAATGACCGGACAGATCCACCTCGACAAGATTACTTTCGACCACGGGCATACAGCGATACCACAACTTCTCGCACCACATATCCTAGACCTTGGCAACGCCCGAATAACACCTTCCGTTCAAATTCAACTACCAGCAGATGTCAACGTTGTAACCGTTTACATAGACCTCCACAAACCTGTCCAGCTAGAGGCCAACGTAGTCGTGGTTGCGGAGGCTGGGATCATTTCATGGCTACTTGTCGTGCAGTAAATACATTGGAACAATATCTACCCTCGGATCAATATCAATCTTCACATCAATATATATCACCACCACAGTATGAACTTTCCCATACGTCTACGTACCATCCAGTGGACCATTTGACTCAGGCACCAAATGAAACTGACTATGGCAGCCTTTCTAACCATGAGAGCGATCCTTTCCTACACCTATATAGTCTCACGGTACACAAAATTCATTCGCTTAATTCATGGCAAGATCAGGTACCAGATGATCCATGGACAACTAGATTACATGTGGCAGGTCAAGCTATAATTTTCAAGATAGATACAGGGGCCCAAGTCAATGTTTTACCGGAGTCCCTATTCCGGACTATATCAACGGACCAACAACTACAAGAAACGAGAGATGCTATTAAAGCTTATTCTGGTCACAGGATTGATGTTATTGGTACAGCTATGTTGCCCTGTTCAAAGTGTTCATCAACAGTTGCTACATTCCCGACTTTGTTCCACATCATACGGCAGAACAATATACCCATAAAAGGTGGTACAGCGGCTTTACAACTAAGCCTAATTGCACGTTTACCACATAGCACGGTTAACCAAGTCAAACCACATAACACATTGGATGTGGTACAGTCAGTTCGGAAACTTACATCGGATAGAGTGTCGTTTCCACAAGTTCTATTAAACCTCAGAGAGGCACGACTATTAGCGTCACCTTCCAGATCCGGCCAAACACCACAAGACTTACTACACGAGTACAAAGACTGTTTTGATTCAATGGGAAAGTTACCTGGGAAACATACGTTGCGGCTCAAACCAGGTGCAGTTCCACATATATCACCCCCCATTATATTCCACAAAAACTCAAACCGAAATTAAAGATGGAATTAACAAGAATGGAAAAACTGGGTAACATTGTACCCGTGATTGAACCAACAGACTGGGTACACCCCATAGTGGTGGCTACTAAACCAAATGGAGAAGTAAGAGTGTGTTTGGACCCAAGAGTGTTAAATGCGAGCCTATTAAGGGAATATTATCAGATGCCCACTTCACAAGGAATATTCGCAAATTTGTACGAAGCCAAAATATTTACTGTGCTAGATGCACAAAGTGCATTCTGGCAAATTGAACTGGACGAACCAAGCTCTAACTATTGTACTTTTAACACCCCATTTGGAAGATTCACACGTTTACCCTACGGCATAGCTACGGCATCTGAAATCTTCCAACGCACAATGAATACCATTTTTGGTCACATCCCAAAAACCCAGATATCTACCGATGATTTCCTAATCCATAGTGTCACAACAGCAGAACACATGATACTCCTAAAAGCAGTCCTAGAACAAGCTCGAAAAGCAGGATTAAAATTTAGTACTGGAAAGATTCAACTCGCGGTTCCAAAGATATCCTACCTGGGTCACATAATCTCTCAACAAGGTATTCAGACGAACCCAGAAAAGATTAAAGCGATACAGGAAATGGCGCCACCAAAGGATAAATAAGACTTACGTCGTATCCTAGGTATGGTGAATTTCGTATCAAGATTTATTCCTGACTATTCCGAAATTACGGCAGTACTCCGCCAACTCCTAAAAAGCACGGCCGATTTCCGATGGGATGCCAATTACCAAAAGGAATTTGATCACCTCAAAGACGTAATTACCAGAGCTCCGGTACTCACTTTCTTCGATCCAAATAAACCAACAGTCATCTCTGTGGACGCAAGCCAACACGGCATAGGATCAGTCTTGCTACAAAACAATCAACCAATAGAATATGCATCTAGAACATTGACACCGACTCAACAGCGCTATGCGCAAATAGAAAAGGAATTACTGGCAGTTGTCGACGCCTGTAAGGCTTTTGAGTTTTATATTGCAGCTTCACCAGTAACAATACAGACTGATCATAAGCCACTATTGGCTGTCACAAAGAAACCATTAGCTTTGCTATCAGCAAGACTTCAAAGACTCTCCTTGGAATTGGCACGATACAAACCGACATTGATATACGTTCCAGGATCCTTGCTTCACATAGCTGATACCTTATCACGGGCACCTGTACCCGATGAAACTATTAACACCAATCACCTAGAGGGTCCTCATGTTACAGTGTACAGTCTAACTACTATGTCAGATAATGGACCACCTTATGGCTCCTACATGTTTGAAACTTTCCTGAAGAAATGGGGTATTAAACACGTCACCTCAAGTCCATACTTTCCACAGAGTAATGGGCTGTCAGAACGAACGGTTCAGACCCTAAAACATCTGATGAGTAAGGCTGAAAAAGAAAGGAGATATTTAAACTACGTCCTCATGGAGTATCGCACTACGGCCCAGCCACCATTACCAAGTCCAACAGAAATGCTAATGGGAAGAAATATTAGAACCCCACTTACAACAAATGATGCAGTATTCAAACCACATTACCCTACAAACTATATTAAAACAACACTGCAACACTTGCAGAGCTAGAGGAAGACGCTGGTGCTAAGATATATATATATCCAACAACTCGAGATGAGAAAAGGATAATACCACAGGAGAGGAGAGTACATCAAGATAATGGAGAACTAATAGTAAATCAAGAGGTTCAGTTCCAAAATCAAGAAACATTTCACACACTAGATAATTCCTCAACAAGATCAGAAAAAGATGTCTCACGTACACCTAGTGAACAAGGATTCCATCTTCATTATCGAATACAACAACCCAATAAAATGGATCACATACTGCCACCTCCGGGGAGACCAATAACACCATTCCCAGAACAACTTCCAATTTTACTATCTCCAATTGGACCAACTAGTGAAACTCAGTCACCAAAAAAGGGCAGTAGAAAACCACTACCACCATTTCCAGTTACCGCAATGAGAACTATGGACATAGAAGAGAACATCAGATCCTCCCGAGGCAGAATATTAAAACCAAAAAGACCATATACGCCAAATTTAAAAAAAAAAGCTTGTAATATTGTTATTTATTGTTTACATCATTAATGTTAGATTAATCCACCAGGGGCGCTTTAGGTGTCATGACTTTCTAAGAACTAACACCTAGATTCATTATGTTGTAGCTATCACGCAAACCAGTCATAATCATGATCGTATGTTTTAACTAGTAAAAAGTAGTTATTTATTTAAATCGTTAGTTTATTTTAATAACACAATACCGTCCAGTCGTTTGAGTCCCTTGGATTTGGACGGCAGGAGATAATTTTTCTGCATTCTCGATTTCGTTTCGACGTCGAGATCTTTGTCGAACAATGCTAGTCCGACAAGTTCTGCCGCAAAGTACCAGAGATGTCGTTTGAAAGCTTTGAGTGCCACATCGGCCACTGGTCGGTCCGGGAACTCTGTTAGTGTAATGAGGAAGTCTCGGTCATTCCGCGGAGCCTCTGCAGCAAGAGGAGCTTTATGCCAATATTTGGCATACATGAGTGCCACAAACTGGCAGATCCTTTGCAGGCCTTTCCGTTCACGAGACGTAAGTATAATCTGATCCCTAAAGAGGTAGATTTTTAGGGAATAAATGGCCTTGGCCATCCATCTGGCATGGTGGAGAGCTCCAGGTGCTCTAAAGCCGATTTGTTTATTGGGAACCCCTCCGAGAAAAACAAGGCTTAAATATTGCAGTTCAGCGTAGTCATCTCTCAGAAACCCTCCATTTTCGAGAGCAGTTGAGTAAAAACTAATCATTTCATCACGCAGATCACTAAGGACACCGGTGAATAAATCGTTTGAGGCAGCTACAAACTTTGTTTGATCGAGTGATATCCATTGAGTCCTGAAGCGTTTGAAGACAGGAATATCTGGCCCAGAAGATCCGCCGAGGGTTTCTTTGAAGACGTCAGCTAAAACAACTTCGTACACGTGATGGCGACAAGCCACCCACAGTAAAGGACGATCGAAGGTCGTTCAATAATCGCACATGCCCCCCTTGTTAGTCCAGTGTTTGAGGCCGTTGTATCGAAAACTAGTCCACGCAGCTGATTCTTCAGGCCCCATTCTTCAAGCGTTTTGATGCACACGTCAGCTTGAGCCTGACCAGTCCCGCGAGGGATTATAGGGACTCCAAGGAGCTTCTCAAGTCCCCCACAGGATATTACGATGGCTATGCGATCAACTTTCTCTTTCCCATTGACCATGTCTGGCAGAAGTTTTCTGTCCCAGTGCAGAAGGAAGGGTGCATTCATGGAAAACGTGGCCATATCTTCTGTTGCAACTGCCTCACGGAAGGATCTCCGCGATCGCCGGATAGTGCTACGTGAGAGAGAAGTACGGTGTAAATCGTGTCCGAGAGCTTGGGCCGTTGCCGCGATGACCAACGTAGCTTTTCTGTCGCTGATGTTGACTCGGTCAAGTGTCATCGCCACTTCCTGTGTGACTAGCTTCTTGGTCTGTTTTATATTGGGTGAAGCAGTAGAAGACATCGGTACTGACGGCTGGTATTCATCTTCATCTTCTGACGTCGACAAAGGGGAATTTGAGGAATCGACAGCCGACGTTGACGCAATTTTAAATCGTTGTTGGTTTTCTACATCTGATTTGTTCTTTCTGATATCTTCTGTCATAGATCGTTTCCTCTTTCCTGCCTCTTTTTCAGCTAGAATCTTGTCCTTGCTGCCAAAGCTAGCGCTGGATAAATCCTCTCTCTGCATAGCAAGAAAGCGTTTGTCCTCTTCAGATGTCATCGTCTCCATAGCGTTCGCGGCAGCAATGTCAAAGAGCTCCGTTAGTTCCTCTTTGAACATGTCCTCCTTCATACGACAGCTGTCGTTCTGAACTGTCCTGCCCTTCTTCAGTTGCACATACCTTTCAAAACGTTTCTTCAGCTTCCGCTCAGCATTGTCAAGACGCTGTGTTGGTATCCGCGCCTTGTTACAAAACTTGATAACGGCTGTGGGTAGTTTCTCCTCCATGTGGTGGAACATAAACTTAGACAAGGCATCCCCTTTTGATGGTAGCCGTGAGCTACATAAATCTCTATCGGGCTTCCCAATGAGCCAAACACTGGCGGAACTACGACGTGTTGTTTTTGCCATTTCAAAAACGCTTCCACACTAACACCACCGCATAAAGGAGATATTATGGTTATGTGAACGACTGAAACGTACTAGTAAAATTCGAATTTGGTTGCGACCTTAAAATGTGGTCCGATTTGGCTGATTTTTTCTGGCAACATGTATATCAGTCAAAGGAACAAAGCCAAGCTTGAGGAAAAAAGAAAATTCGGAAAATATTTTTTTGCCTCTTTTTTGGACCACCCTAAAGGACAGTGTAGCCGATGCCGATGCTGCCGTGTCGCGCATATCTTTTCAACGGTTAGGGCTAGAAGAGTCAATGATATTTCGTTCGAATGTACATACATCGCCATTGATAGCCTTTCAAAAAATTTCAAATCGGAGCCCTAGAAGTTGGGCATTTGCCCAATTTACCGTTTCCGGTAGTTTGGCTTTGTGTGGTTGATATTTTCTTTAAAATTAAGTCCGATAACGTTAAAAAAATATTTTGGATAGGTTAGGATTCAGCGGACCTACAACTTCGGTTAATCGGGTATATCAGTAAGCATTAAATTTAAGTATAGTTTTCAGGGTAACTTACGGGACGCCAATTTTCGTGGTTTTATATTTTGGCCTAAATATCTACATACAGTTCCTTAAGTCCGATTTTCATGAAAGTTATATTTTTGAATAGCTGTAGTTTACATATAACCTCGAGTTGCAAATACGTTCCTTAAATTTAATTCTAAGTAAGATGTTTTGTTCAGCGTATACGGACCCCCGCAATTTCCAACATTGTAAATCCGCGTGTTTATAGAGGTCTACGCGGCCGTTTCCCTCTAGCGTTTTTCAAGGCCGTTCAGAGTGCGCCGCACTTTCAACGTATGACCAGAAGTAACACTTAAGTATGACCCTGATCGACCTAGTTTTCGGCGTATGACCAGAAGTAATAAGTGTGACACTCAACGTAACAAATAAGTGTGATCAGAAGTAACAAATAAGCATGAAACTGATCGAACTAGTCTTTGTCGTATAACCAGAAGAAATAAGTGTGACACTCAACGGCTGACTAGTAGTAACAAAAAAGTGTGATCAGAAGTAAAAAATAAGAGTGACACTGATCGAAAGAATCTTCGATGTTTTCAAAGTATGACCAGAAGTAACAAATAAATGTAAATACAATTATGTGTGACCGTGGATATATATTAGTTGTGATACGGGCGTTGCAGGTTGCTGTTAATAGCTCAAACAAACTTAACACATTAGAAGGTATTTGTGTATTCTGACCGTCGTACGTCTTGTTGTTTCTCGCTCGGTCCAGAATTAAAGATATTTCGTCGAATTTACAAATTTAAAAGTACTGTTACACTCTTGTCTATCGAAAAAATACTACCTGAATATTACGGTAAATTCCGAGCGGTAAAATCCCGGACATGTTGGTAATATCGAAATGTTGATGTACTACCCTGAAATCATAATAAACCGAGTAATACCTACTTTTAGATTGATTAGTTAAGTAAATTCAATAAAATTGGCCTCTTAACACACCTTTGGAAATTCAAAAGCTTAGATATCCCTTAAAGAAATACTCTGGCTTCGTTGCTTTAAAATTATATAAATGTCAAATTTAAGTTTCTTAATTACAATCAAAATTTGCGTTTCTCATAAGCTTTGGTCACACGTTGGAATCGATTTCGAAAAGGTTTTGGACTACTTTGGAAGGACGGTGTTACGTCACGAAAACGATTTCGAAGCCCTTTGAAACGGTTTAAAGATAATTAACGCGGTTCACACTAGCCTTTGAGAACCGTTTTCGACCGTTTTGGAATGGTCAACTTGATTTTTTTTAGCCATTTCGATAGAGTGATCGTTGAAGAATTAAATTATACTTTTCAAAATTAATTTTTATTTCTCAAAACGATCGAAAACGGCTCTCAAAGTCTCTAGTGTGAACACGACTTTGAGTCGCGTTAACACTAGAGACTTTGACGAAAATGGTTTGAAGCCCCTTGAATCGCTATGAGATAATGAGAGAAATGTGAACCGAGCTCGAAAGAGCTATAGATTTTCGAAAAACAGTCAAATTAATGAAATATTAAAATGACGATCACGATCAAATCTCATGAAAATTTTAAAATCCCTATCAAATCTAACTAAAATTTCCCAATTCCTATCAAATCTCATCCAAATTTTCAAATCCCTATCAAATCTCATTGAAATTTGCAAATCACATATAAAATTTGGAAATTCAGCAAATTTTGTAAATTGATGAAATTTAATTCGGTCAAATCTTCAAATCTGGACGAAAAGATTTGAAGATTTTCAAATTTCGTACGCATTTTAGACGAGTGTCGGACCCTTCGCCAAGAATAAACTCCTTGGCCTGCCTCTGACCCTCCGTCTCAAGCCAAATCCTGACCTGCCTCTCAGTCATAGCGCCATGCACATGGCTGCGAACCAGACCATTGGGTATTGGAATAGCAGGTTCAGCTAATAAGAACCTAGCCTCCGCACCCTCCTTGACCAGAGTGTCGGCCATCTCATTGCCATGATGCCCCTTATGACCAGGCACCCAATATAGTTGAACCCTATTATGGGTGCCCAGTTCCGAAAGGAGATCCAAACAGTTAAGAACGAGCTTAGAAGTAATACTAAACTGATTAAGAGCCTTAAGGGCAGCCTGACTGTCCAAGAAATTCTGAACAGTTTTGCCCCGATACTTCTTCTTAAGACAGAAGTCTACACAGAAGCAGATGGCTGAAATCTCAGCCTGAAAAACCGTAGCAAAAACGCCAAGGGTCTCAGAGAAGCCAAACTTCTTAGTCTGACAATAAACTCCAGCACCCACCCCTGAGTGAGTCTTGGCATTATGCAGTAACCGATGTGCACTCTTAATTGCAACTTCCTCTATATAAAGAAGAAGCGGTAGAATATTCAGGAGCACCTCCAGAGAAACGCTTGGGGCCGTTCTCATAGCTCCTGTAATGCTGACACAGGCCAGCCTTTGCACAGTGCGTAGTTCAGCCTGAACTGACTTAAGCACTACCCTCGGCCACCAAACCACTGCTGCATACGTCAGCATATGCCTGATTATCATGGTATATATCCAATACACAACCTTTGGGCTAAGACCCCAAGACTTGCTTATGGTACCCCTTACTCTCCAGAATAACATTTTTGCCTTCCTGATACTGAGGTCAAGATGTGGCTTCCATGTTAGTCTACTGTCGAGAATAATATCGAGGTATTTTACCTCAATTGATTTGACCAGGTTGGTCCCAAAGAAAGAAATATCATTGAACAAGTCCCGCACCTTCCAGCGAGTGAAAGGAATCAGGCTCGTCTTGTCAGGATTGACGGTGAGGCCAACATCCCTACACCAGCATTCCACAGAGATGAGAGCTTTTCTCATAGTCAAAATGGTTCCTAGGAACTTCCCAGTAATTATCACTGCGACATCGTCAGCATAACCAAAGCCGCGACAGCCATCCCTGTTTAGCCTCACCAAGAGTTCGTCCACAACCAGCCACCACAGCAGGGGTCAAAGAACACCCCCCTGAGGGCAGTGGGGACCCTTAGCTATTCTCCAAGCAGGGAAGCCGTCGCGACCCGATCAGTCATCATAGAGTCGATCCAACGACACAATGTGTCATTGATACCAAAACTTTTAGCAGCATTAAGAATGACAGCCTTAGAGACTTTATCAAAAAACCTCTCGATGTCCAGAAAAACAGCTAGCGCTATTTCTTTGAACTCAATTGCACGTTCAAGGCAATTAATTATGCCATGAAGGGTAGTCTCAGTAGATTTCCCCTTTTGATAGGCATACTAAGCATTTGAGAGGGGTGTAACACTAACAAGGAGACTACCCGAGGTGGTTATAACCGATTTTGTTGAAACTAGGGGGTTAGGTAGACCTTATGGTAGTTTGAAAAGTTGCAATGGGCTTGAGTTTTCCCATGGCAACCGAAAATGTTTTTGACCTCTCCATTTAAAAAAGCATGGGATTTTCTAGTTTACCAAATTGTATTAAAATTTAACCAAAATTGATCAATTTTACCGAAAATCATTGATCAATTTTACCCAAAATAGGTCAAATTCACCTTTTTGGGTATGTTTTGAAAATTAATTTTTTCAAATTTTTTAAGTAAGTAAGTACCCTGTGAAACCGAGAAAATCCCATGCTTTTTTAAATGGAGATTATTTTGTTTTGGGAGATCAATAACATTTTCGGTTGCCATGGGAAAACTAAAGCCCATTGCAACTTTTCCCTTTGGCAATTTTCATACTACCATAAGGTCTACCTAACCCCCGAGTTTCAACAAAATCGGTGATAACCACCTCGGGTAGTCTCCTTGTAAGACCCTCCTCTCTAATATATCTATCAACTAATTTCTACAAAACGTTTAGGAGAAATGAAGTTAGACTGATTGGTCTAAATGCCTTTGCCTAAAGATAACTGGCTTTCCTGGGCTTAGGAATAAAGATAACCTTTGAATGCTTCCAGGAGCTCGGTACGTGCCCAAGAGCAATACAGGACCTGCACAACACAGGAGAGATAATATCTATTCCCTCCGGCAACAAGATGGGTGGTCTTAAATGAATTCATAGCCCACATAAGCTTGGAGTGAGTGACAACTTGTTTTGCCACATCCCAATCTACCGTTTTAGTTCTTTTGAGCCGAAGAGGAAGATCATAAGAGTCATCTGTGTCAGTGACTTTAGAGTCTGGAAAGTGAACTTCCAACATATGTGTCAGTGTTTCCTTTCCAGAACTTGAGTAACTACCATCCTTCAACTAAATAGTATCTAGATGTTTTGTATTGTCATGTGCCATAATTTTCATTAATTGGGCTGAAGTGGGAATATCAAAGATACTCTCACAAATATCCCTCCAGGAAGCCTGTTTGGCTTCTCGGATGGACTTATGATTGGAAGTGAGGGTCTGCTTATAGGCTGACCAATCACCTGTCCTCTTAGCTCTATTAAAAAGCTTACGAGTAGTTTTGCGAAGTCTACCAATCTCATTGTTCCACCAAGGAACTAACCTTGGCTGGTTGGTAGATTTTGCAGGACAATTTTGGTGGTAGGAGTCGATTATGGACTGTTGCATGTGATCAACAGCCATTTCGAGCTCCAGCACCGAGGAGAGCCTAGAGCCACATCCCCGTAAGTGAAGACCAAGGTCTTCCCTATACCTAGGCCAATTAGTTGATCTAGGATTGCGTATTTCTACCTGGGCAGGTTTGACCAAAACAAAAAAACATATTTGCCTATGATCCGAAAGTGATGGTTCATTAGACACATGCCATTGTGTCACAGAGTGTAATACATTTTCTGTGCATAGAGTTAAGTCAATAACCTCACTCCTGAAACTTTTAACAAAAGTTGGTATATTGTGTTTATTAAGAATATGAAGTTTAATACTAACCAGATATTCCATTAAGTCATCACCGCGTTGGTTGCAGTCACTGCTGCCCATGCAACGTGGTGAGCATTGGAATCGCACCCAATGACAAGCTTCTTGCCCAGTCTCTCACAGTGGTTCACCAGATTGGGAACCTCCTGTGATGGAGGGGACAAGGCATCATAGGGAAAATAGCCAGAAGCCATCATTAATTCGTCTTCTCCATCAGCTGATGAAGAGAAGATTTTTATGGTGGCAGTGTCCCTAGATTGGTAAAATGAAAGAGGAAGAGGGTGAATACCCTTTCGTATCAAAATACATGTTCTAGGATTAGCAGATTTGTAGTCATAATAAACAGTACCTGCAATTTTGAGCCCTAGGATTCTTCCATTATGGATCCAAGGCTCCTGTATGAAGGCCACGTCTAGGCCCTCCACAACAAACCTGCGACAGAGAACTGCCGAGGCTGCCTTACAGTGATGCAGATTAATCTGTATCACCTTCATGTCCAACTACAGTTGCCGGTGTTGGTGCTGGGCTACTCGCCTTCTAAGGGGGTGGGTACAGGACTGACCCTACCTCCATCACCAGCTGAACCACTCCCATCTTCACCTAATGCCCCTGTGGGCTGGACAGACCCTTCTGCGCCGGTTGAGATGTTCTCTACCACCGTGATGTCGGAAATGTCCGACATGGAGCCCAGGGTTATATCACCCAGTTCTCCTGCCAGATCAAAGTCCGACATCTCAGTAGCAGAGTCCTCTGCCACCGCTTCAGGCTGCGCTGGGGTGTTAGGATTTTTAAGGACTTTAAAAGTCCCCCCATCCACCCCTGTGTAGGCAGTAAATCCTACCTCCTTTAAAACTACGACAGAATCTTCATCCATCAGGAAAATCCACCGAATGAAGTTCTTGTCACAGATAGAGGTGACCACTTTCCAACGGCTCGTAATGAGCTTGTTGTTATAGAGGTGCAGCCTCTTTAGAAGGACTTCTGGATTCTTCGTCCAGACATCCTTAGTCCTGAAGGCGACCTTGACCGGTTTCGGTAGTTCACTAGCCTTTATTACTAAAAGTTTCGTTCCCTCCAAAACACAGTCCCAGCCGGCTACTACTGGAAGTTGACCCTTCCTCATTCTTTTCATCAAGCCGGGTACTACTGGAAGTAGACCCTTGCTATTTTTTTTGTGAGCCTAAGACGAGACCGATAAATTTTCACGTTAAAACCGAGCCCCGAGCTGAGGTATTGTGGAACGAATATTGCAACTAGTGAGCCCAATCTTGAGCCCCTGTTAAAATACAAATTACTTTGAGCTCGAGATGGAACCTATTTCATGATTCACATTACGTACTAAGAGCTCAACCTTGAGCCCGACATAATACTTGAGCCCGAGCTCGAGACTGATTTCGTTAATTTTCATATCTGAGGTGAGCCCGAGCCCGAGACCGATTTGAATACTGTTATCGTATCTGAGGATGCGCTTGATCTCCTTCCAATTCGCGATATTGCTTAGCCCTAAGCCCACGTTCTAAAAAACGTGTTAGAAGCTAGCATGGCCTAGCGCCGTCTGGATCCCCGGGCTCAGGGATGCCTGACCGCCTCCGATTGTCTTCCAGGTGTGCCAGTTATGCCGGAATGGAGCTCGAAAACACTAATTGGGCAATTTGATAAATAAATTGTGCGACAAAAATCAGGTTGAGCAACTTGAGCAACTCTAGAGTCCAGAGTCGAAAAGGTTAATTATATCATGTGGAGCAGAGCTACAATATAGTGATCCCGAGCTAGAGCTTGTCTGAGTATTTTGAAACATCGATCTCGAGCTTGAGCCTTTAGTAGTTTTAAAACATAGTGAGACAGAGCTCGAGGCCACCAATTTATTTGTAAGTAACTATAGTGAGCCTGAGCCCGAGATCACATGTCGAATTGTAGTTTCTGTGAGCCCTAGCCAGGGACCATCCGTCGTTTTGTAAATATAGTGAGTGCGAACATGAGACTGCACGTATATTTATAACTACAGACTACAGTGAGTCCGAGCCCAAGACGGTTTGTAGAAAAGTTAGATTATATTGGTGAGACCGAGGGGAACTTGAGACCATCCGTAAGCTCATATACGAATTCAGTGTGGTGAGCTCGAGCCTAGCTCTTGGCGTTGATCTATGTACGTAGGCATACATGTATGTCGTGCCAACACGATTTTACGAACCTTGCGTCGTCGCTAAGTATTTATTTTATTTCGAAACCGAAACGCGTGTAGATGGCGTAACGGCGCTAGCTTCTCCGAGGTAGCGCCTATGATCTAGCGTGCAGACAAATTAAAAAGTCATAAGAACGTTTTTTCTTAATTAATCTTATCAAAATATAAGAAGAAGATGCAAAATTAATATTAAAATGCAAGTATAAATATTTATGAAGTCAAATTTAGGAATAACGATGCGGAAAAACCAAAAGTGTTTGCTTTAGGCGCTATACTATCTAGGTTTCAATGGCGAACCAAAGGGGGCGTAACGATAGTTTTTGGTCGCGAATACATTCGGCTGTCCCAAGATAAAACGGACTAAGGGCATTTTTTGCGATTTTCTGAAAATTACAATTTATTAACCTTTATTTGGAGTCTGATATATATGCTTAATTTCAATCGTCTATTCCTTTTAGTTTTTAAGATATTGTAACACATTTTTTATGCAAATTAGCCTATTTCCAATTTGACCAAGGTAAAAAAGGCCATAAAATGTATTTAGATCGTTCTTCCTTGGTAATTTTATATTACGATGGTAAAACGTACTAAATTTAAATAAAGTTCGATTTTCAAAAATAAAGATTTAGTGTTTCACTGAGCAAAACGAACTAAATAAATATTTGGGCCGTTTTACTATAAACAAAGGAAATAAGTAGCGATATGAAAACAAACTATAGTATTTTTTAGTTTGTTTTGGTGATAGCACTTTTTGATTTTCGAATGTTACAAAACAAACTATATATTTTTTGGATTATTTTTCCATTAGTAAAGCTAAAATCTCTTAAAAAGTGTTATGTCAAAACAGATCATATTTATTTTCAAAGATAATTTTTTTTATAGTTTGTTTTTCCATCTGTAACTTTAAAAGTCGTATTTTAAAAACATATTAAAAACATATTTAGTCTCTTATACCGCTATGCATGAGTTTGTAAATGAATATTAAAACAGACTACAAATAAATATAGTTCGTTTTACTGCCGAAGATTCTAAATTAACAAAGTGAAAAACAGACTATATCCAAATATAATTCGTTTTACACGTTGAATTCAGCGAAAAAAATTATTTTGAAGTGGAATAAAGAATTTCCTTTATTTAAGTTGATTAATTTGATTTATTTTGAAATTCTGAGAAAACCATTAGATTCTAAATTAAATTTTACTATAGGGTAACCTAATATTCCACGAGAAAATATTTTAATTTTTGATTTCCTCACGGAAAAAGATAAAAATCTTTGAGGCTTCATTTCTCAAAAAGGGGAAAATGCCTATAGTCCGTTTTACCTTGGGACAGCCGCATTGTTTATTTTATCATAATTCTTGTTTTATAAATGAACGGTGAAGCAGGTGACTTTGTTTGATTTCATGCTTTATTTCGGTAAAATACATGTAGTACCACGGAAAACAAGTGATATTGGATCGATTCTGTGACCTCTTAATTGGTACTCTTGTTTAAAAATAAATGGTAGAGAGTTATCAGAACTTAACTTGCATGCACAAAGCTCTAACAAAAGCCGATTTACACATGGAAGAACTTGGAACACGCCCAGATTTCATCTTAATGTAGTTTTTAACATTTCTAACTCCTACTATAAGTATACTTTTGTAATTTTCATAATTAGTGTAAAAGTAAAACTAATAATTAAACCTCTAGACTTGTTTAAACTGATTAACAATGTAACACTATTAATGTTTAGTAGTATGTTTTCTGTTATTAGACATTTTATATCGATAAAAACATTAAAAACCCTTAAAGTGTTGGTTGCACGAAAAATCGATAGTAATAAAAACGAATGAATGCGGGCTTGTTTTGAAGCCCAGGACGTTCTTTCCAAAAATGTCATTGTCGAAACAAATTTCCAAGCCTAGTTTATTAACTTTGAGTCCGAAACTGACCTTTTTCGCTCCCCAAAATCCTGAATTTTTCGGCGAATTTTCTCCTCCGTAGCACGACCAATTTGGGGCAAATCAAAGCTGTAGTTTTAGTCCTAAAATAGAAGGAACTGAAGTGGAGAGATTCTGTTTACTTGTAGAAGTTTTCAAACCAGAGGTTTTTAACCATAATATTAGGCTTATTATCGAAATATTTTTTTCTTACGCGCGCGACCCGACGTTTTAAGAAGAATTTACAAGGAGCCTTCGGTTTCATATCGTTTTTCTATTACGTAGGCTTGTGTATGCCTATTTCAATTACTACTCCGTAGGACTTTTTCCTGGATGTTAACTCAACCTGCTTTTAATCCCAGTTGTATTACAGACAATTAGCCAATGATACGCTTCGCATTTTCTGACGTCATGGGGGCCGAGAAGAATTTAGGAAGTCTGGAAATTCGCCGAAAAACTCGATTTCCATCATTTCGACTTCTTTTTATAATAATTCAAAGACCACTTAACCGATTTTGATGACATTTTCTGTACTTGCTATAAAATGTTTGCCCTTTCTAATGAATCGTTAATTAGCCATAGCTAAAATTTCGTGCAACCAACATATTAAAAAGTAATTTATGTTTCAAATTCTTATTTTTCCAATTTGCGGAAAATTTTCTGAAAATTTTTCCGCATTTTATTTTTCATTTTTTTATTAACAACTCTAGTAAATTCATAGGTAACATAAGACCATTCGTATGACAATGCATATTGTTTTAGTCCATTTAGTGATTTTCGTCTTGGAATCTACATCCTTATAACTAAACTTAGAGGCGGACTACATTGTTATTCGGTTTACTTTGCGTGTCACTGGTAGTTTACTGCTGTTGGGAGTTTGAAGTTTTTTTGTTCCCACTATTTTACCTTAGGTAATAGAACTTAAACAGGTCCTGGAATTAGTGAGGGAGAGCGGTTATCGGCGGACTGAAACACCGATCGGTTTGGTGTGAGACGAACAGACTCTAACGCTTTTTCGAATTTTCTTTATTTTTACTAAGCCTAACGGAAAACAAGTCCCTTTTGAAAAATCATTTATCACGAGATACAAATTTTAAAACGTCTTTTCTCGAGCTACAGCAATTCGCATCTAACAATAAAAAATAAAACTCTTCTTTAAGAAACACGTACAGTTTTCACGCGCGGCACTCTATTATATTCTACACTTATATTTCTATTTACAAATGCTATAAATAATCGTTTATACTACAATTTTACTATATTACTATTTGTTTTCTAATGACTTCACGATATCAATTTTCTAATGATACTATATATATTTTTTATATTACACTCCCGCCCGAAATGCGACTAGCATTTCTCAGTTAATTAGATTGCGCTTCCGTTTCTCCTATTTCTAATTTGTATAATAACTGAATTGGTCTTCTCAAAAGAGAACCATTTGCGGTTCTCACGAGACAAGACCTAGTTTTTCCGTCGCGCCCGATTTGGTTTTCTACAACTACAGCCATTTTCCACATGTGTTTAGATAATTTGTCATCATGAACTAATATGACGTCGTTCACTTTGAAGCAGGTTTCATTTTTAGTCGGAGGAGTGTGATGGGCGGAGCGTAGCTCCATTAAATATTCAGATTTCCAGCGACCGCATAACCGTTCCATAAGAATGAGACGATGACGTTCTCTCTTCAATATCTCTCCTCGAGTTTGCTTTTCGAAATTTATTTTAACCCTTTGCGATGGCAGAGTTGTCAATCGTTTCCCTATCAGTAGATGAGCTGGGGTTAGAGGTTCTGGTTCCCCCGCATCTGAAGATGTATAGGTCAAAGGTCTTGAATTAATAACAGCTTCTACTTCCGCTAATACTGTTTGCATCTCAGGATAGTCTAATGTGGTTTTGCCTAGTCCTTTTTTGAGCGTAGTTTTGGTCAAACGTATTAATCGCTCGAAAAAGCCGCCCCACCAAGGGGCTCTTTCCGCGTTGAATCTCCAGGTGATTCCGTGGTTAGCGCAATAATTTTCTACCTCCGGTTTGTTTATGTTTTTAAAGATTATTTGAAGTTCAGAATCCGCTTTTACGAAACTCTTAGCATTGTCCGAGATTACTAAACTTGGAAGTCCTCTCTTGGCCACGAATCGACGAAAAGCCAGTAAAAAATCTCTGGTTGATTGAGTTTGGACCAATTCTAAATGTACCGCTCTGACAGCGGCACACGTAAAGAGACAAACGTATGACTTTTCCAAGTCCTTGTCATTATTTCTGCCCTTTATGAACAACGGCCCACAAAAATCAATTCCTACGACAGTAAAAACCTCCGAGATACGGCTTCGGCCCGCTGGAAGAGGAGCGAATGGCATTTCGCCTGGTTTTGACTGATATTTTTTACATGTTGTACAATCGTTTACAACCTTTTTTACCAGTTGCTTACCGGCGGGAATCCAGTACCTCGTACGTAATTGCGTGAAGGTAGCTTGAACACCTCCGTGAATGACCCGTTTGTGGCATTCTTCGGCTATAAGATAAGCTAGTCTTTGGTCCTTGTTGAGAATTGCGGGATGCTTCTCCTCGTAGCTCAGTTCGGACTGTTCCAACCTACCACCTACGCGAATTAACCCATCAGGTCCTAACGTTGGTGTCAGCGATAGAATTTTTGAATTTGAAGGAATTTTATCGTTATTTTTTAGAGCTCGACTTTCAGCCGGATACTCCTTGAGCTGAGCAGATTTTACCCATAGTTTTTCGGCGTTGTTTAGTTCGTTTGCGGTTAAAGGACCGCGTAATTTTTCTTTCTTCTTCCATTTGTTAACGACTCGTAACAACATTGCAGAAATTCGCAGCGGTTTTCTCCAGGTACTAAATTTGTTTAAGTCGATTAAACTTTGAAGGTCTAAAGTTTCTACTACTTGGATAGCCAATACGGTTGTTTTGCGTTTCTCCAGTTCCAAGACTTCTCGCGGAATTTTTTCCACTGGATTTTTTGGCCAATTTTCTTGACCCATTACCAGCCACGTCGGACCAGAGAACCAGGCGTCTCCTTCGATCAATTTCTTGACTTCGATTCCTCTTGACAGGAGATCAGCTGGGTTTTGACTGCCGGGGCAATGCGACCAGCTTTGCGGATCCGATACGCGTTGGATTTCGGCGACTCTGTTTGAGACGAAAGGAAGCCAGGCTTTGGGGTTATCTTTGATCCAATGAAGCGCTATAGTTGAGTCACTCCACATGTTAATGATTAGATTTCCTTTATCGAAAACGCTTTTGATGTGGTTGACGAGTTGGGCTCCAATCAGACACGCTAACAATTCCAATCGAGGAAGTGATAATTCGGGTTGCCTCTTCTTCAATGGCGCAACCTTGGCCTTTGCAGTAACGAATGATACTCCAGTTTTACCGCTTTCTGTTTCGTACCTGACGTAAATTACGGCTCCGTACGCTTTGATACTGTCACAGAAAACGTGTAGTTGTTGGGATTTTATTTTATCTTGATAGTAGTATCTCGGTAATTTCAGCTTCTTTAGATCGTTCATCTCGTTACTCCATTTTTCAAACTCGTTTACTATGTCGACTGGGAGATCTTCATCCCAAGTTTTCTCTAGAGCCCACAGTTTTTGAAACAGGATCTTCGCCCGTATGGTATACGGTGCAAGAATTCCGATTGGGTCGAATATTTGCGCGACCGTACTAAGGATGAAACGTTTACTTCGTTTGGGATTTTTCAAAGTGTCCAGGATGTTACTGAGATCGAAAGTAATGACGTCTTGGTTGTTTTCCCATTGCAGTCCCAATACTTTAAGAGACGCGTTTGATTCGCCAGAATTTTCTTCCATTGTAAAGTTTTCGTCATCTTTCCATTTTTTCTCCAATGTTTTTGAGTTTGATTTCCACTTTCTAAGATGCATTCCTGCCTCCTTCATAATTTGATTGGCGCCTGAAGACATTTCATAGGCTTTATCGTCATCATCATTTCCGGATACCCAGTCGTCCACGTAGATATCGTTAGATAGGGATATGACTTCTTCTTTAGTTTGATCGTATTTTTTTAAATGTAGTTTTATTGTAGCTGCCAAAAGGAATGGTGAACTTGTAACTCCGAACGCGGCCCTTGTTACTCGAAACACCTGAAACTGATCTCTTTTGAATTTACCACCTTCTTCAATGACCCATAGGAATCTTAGACAATCTCGATCTTCCTTCTTTAATTCCACCTGCAGGAAGGCTTTCTCTAGATCTGATATTACGGCTATGGCGTGTTTTCGAAAGCGTAACCATAATTTAAGCAGCTCAGGATTTAAATTTGGACCAGATGCCAGGCAGTCATTTAGGGACGGTTCTCCAACGGCGTGGGCTGACGCGTCGTACACGATTCGAAGTTTGGTTGTGCTACTTGATTCTCTTTTGACTCCTTGGTGTGGAAGATAAAATGTTCCTGGAGTGTCTGGAGTCTCTACGATTTCAATGATTCCAATGTCCTTTTGTTCCATAATGATACTTTTGTAGGTTTCATAATATTCTCTATTTGCTTCAAATTGTTTGATTAAACTTCCCATTCGCTTTGTTGCTACGCTTAAGTTGTTCTTTAGAGTTGATTTTTCGACGAGCCAAGGTAGTTTAACCTGATAACGTTCGCCTTGAAAGGTGGCATTGTTTTGAAACTCTTCCATAATTTTATTGTTTGTCGGAACTTGGTCCTCGTTTGAATCGATACCTAGCGACTCCAGCTCCCAAAACCTTTTGATCGTATCCGATATCAATCTTTCTTCAACACTGACTCGTAGCACTTGCACCACTTCATAATTCCCAATTCCAGTTTGATTTACGTTGATGGGTCCCTGTAGAGTCCAGCCTAGTTTTGTTTCCTGCGCCACTAACGAAGGGCTTAACCTTTGCATATTGCTAGTTACGAATTCCCAGTAGAAATCGCTTCCAATGAGAACGTCTACCTTGTAAGCACCTTTTGGACCTTGTCCAAATTCATCCGCCAATTGATAATTGTTTGCTTCCACGAATTTCTTCATTGCTTCACAGCTCACATTGGCGACCGCTTGACAAATATAAGGTACCTCAATGGCCACTACTTCGATTTTGGTTCCCTTTTGATTGACGTTTTCCAATGTCAACAATACTTTTCTTCTTCGAGATGACTCAGGTGTCTCGTTCCCAAAATTGTTTATAGCTATTGAGGCAATTCCTATCACTGGCAGATTGAGTGGACGCGAAATGCTTTCATGGACAAAGGTGGCTTCACTCCCTCCATCCAGCAAGCATCTTACGCGCGACACCTTGTTTGAAAGGTTGTCTCGGGGGTTTCTCGCGATCGCTTGCCCTGTCTGTAGAAATACAGTTTGATTTACCGTAACTGAGGCGCATGTTTTGTTTTCTGTGCTGAAATTCTCGTCGGTACGTTTTAGTTTTTCTTCTGATTTTGGTTTCGATTTCGGTGCCCCTTTGTTGGCGTTGCTTGATGGACATACGGCCATATTGAAACGCTACGAGCGTATCGGAATTCCATTCAGCGTCCGATGTACGCGTACGGCTAAATTCTAATCTCACTTCTTCGGGTATAGCGCGCAAGATAGCCGGGCACAAGCATGAGCTACTACTTCCAGTATCACAACCTAGCGCTTTTAAGCTACGGATGTGATATTCGCACGACAAAAGCAAATTACGCAACCCTTTTAAATCTCTAACTTTCGTAACTGGCTCTAATTTTAACATTAACTTTTGATGGTGCAGTATCATTTGATCTGTCCGGCCGTAGGTATCTTTCAACAATTTAACAGCTTCGTCGTAAGAGCCATCAGAAACGTCAGCTTCATAACTCGATATTAATTTTTTAGCTTCACCTGATAGATATGATATCAAATAGTTAAACTTTCTACTTTAGGAAGGTTGGTTTTATCAACCGCCGCTTGATATCTGCTCCAAAACCCGTTGAATTTCAGAATATCTCCATCAAAGATTGGCATTTTGAGTTCGGGAAGCTTGGTCACCGAAGGTACTTGACAGATGGTCATATTTTGGCCCATACTAGCTGTTGCGATGTTATTATTTGGATCGTGAACTTGGCTGGCGTTGATAGCTCGCGTTTGCTGCCTCCTTTATTCTCCGGTTAGCTCTTGATTTTGCGATGGTGATTATATCCACGTACTCGTCGGCGGCCTTTAACTCTCGTTGGAGTTCCTTTAGATTGAGCGTTTGATCTTGAACTTGTTCTTCCAACGAAGTCAGCGTTGGCTCTTTTCTGATCAGTATATTAAGGTGATCTTCGACATCAGCGACGTCCGAGTTAACATTATTGAGTAGATCCTCTATTTCCTTGATTACTTTATTTATTTGAGAACGAACTGTTTCTCTTTGTAGCTTAAGGCGTTGTAACTCCATCGGCTCACGTCGGTTTGGATTATCCCCCTCCGACTCTAAATCTTCTATGATAGCTGTCTCTCTAACTACTCTGCTCGAAGTCGTCTCCTCCCAATTTTGAGGTTGATTTCGTTTTGTTTGACTTCTTTTCTTTGGCATTTTGTTGATGTATTTCTTTCACTTCAATCAGTTGTCTCACACTGCGAACTAGTTATCGCGACGTTTGATCATCCCGGGTTTCGGCACCAAATGTTGGGAGTTTGAAGTTTTTTTGTTCCCACTATTTTACCTTAGGTAATAGAATTTAAACAGGTCCTGGAATTAGTGAGGGAGAGCGGTTATCGGCGGACTGAAACACCGATCGGTTTGGTGTGAGACGAACAGACTCTAACGCTTTTTCGAATTTTCTTTATTTTTACTAAGCCTAACGGAAAACAAGTCCCTTTTGAAAAATCATTTATCACGAGATACAAATTTTAAAACGTCTTTTCTCGAGCTACAGCAATTCGCATCTAACAATAAAAAATAAAACTCTTCTTTAAGAAACACGTACAGTTTTCACGGGCGGCACTCTATTATATTCTACACTTATATTTCTATTTACAAATGCTACAAATAAACGTTTATACTACAATTTTACTATATTACTATTTGTTTTCTAATGACTTCACGATATCAATTTTCTAATGATATATTTTTTATTTTACAACTGCTTGCATATCACATGTGTCTTGCCGTTTATTCCCATTCGACCGAAATCCCATTCGACCGAATCCCATTCGACCGAATCCCATTCGACCGAAATAATTTTAAAATGTAGCCCAATTGGCGGGGTGATTTGGTATTTTATTTATAAGGTATGTACTATCGAAGATCCATGTTTAGGTTAGGTTAGGTTAGGTTAGGTTAGGTTCGGTTAGGTTAGGTTAGGTTAGGTTCGGTTAGGTTAGGTTAGGTTAGAGTTGGTTAAGTTTACTATTTCAGTTTTGGTTCAGTTAGTTTTCTTGACTAGGTGAAGATAAAAATATAATTCATGCTCATTCCATTTTATTTTCAAATAAATGCATAAATATTGTATCTTTCTTTTTATTAAGACGAAATAAATAATTATTATTGATGTATAAATACCCTCCTTTATTAGCTATCCGCTCCATTGCAAACGACTTCAGTAACTAAATTGAAAACATAGCAAAAGCCAATTTATATAGCAGCGTTCGGTCGAATGGGACACATAAAAACCGCACGTTTCGGCGGAATTCGGTCGAATGGGACACCTCAAAAACCGCCTTCGGTCGAATGGGACTAAAGCGTGTCTTGCAGCGAGCCAGCTTCCAGTGAATTATATAAATAATAGGCGCTTAAATAAATCATTCACCAAGGAAATCGCCAAGAAGAAATATTTACCAGAGCCAGGACCCTCAAGGTATTGTTTATATTATACTTGTTGAAATAAAGGAAACTTTTCACCTGTAAACAGAACGTCGTGTTTTTTTCTAAGCATTAATATGTCTCTCAGAAATATTACTTCTTGGCGATTTCCTTGGAGGATGATTTATTGAAGCTTCTATTAATGGAAATAACCACATCATTTACATAATTAATAATTTTCGGTCTAGTTATGTTCGGTGCATAATATTCTAATGCTATCGCTTCCAATTCTTCATCAGAGCTGTCAGAAGATGACTCCCATAACATGTAAGCTAGCCGAAATCTAGAATTTCTGTCTCTAGCAGCCGAAATTTCGCACATAAAAAATGCTCGCCATTTGTTGATCTGCCCAAAATTTTCGGATCAACTTCGAGCGCTCGCTGCTAGAGTGCGATCGCCAGTGGAACACACGACTCTCGGCGCTCCAACAAAATCGGAGGCAGATCTATGACGTCAGATAACAATTTTAGAGCGCTCCGAGGTCTTACCAGTGGAACGCGCTATTAGAAAGTCTATGACGTTACATGTACCCAAAGTTGTGACGTAGTCCGCGTTTGCAACATTTTAAAAAAAAAAGGGCGCCAGTAGTCGAGGGCTACGTTGAGAAGACGCGTTTTTGAAGAAGCAAGGATCCTATATGTTAGAAGGATATGAGGCGAGTGACGACAAATGGCAGCGCCGTCGGTGGTCATGCGCGATAGAGAATTCGTCTTTAGATTCCGTCAGGGACAAAACATGGAGGAAGCACCGCCAAAATTTGTCCTTGAGGGAATAGAAACAAGACGACCCACGTTTAGAGGCTCTCTTAATATCGACGTTTTGAAAACACGGGCGGGCCGGATGGCTACCTATCTTTCAAACATATAGGATCCTTGGAAGACGATAGCTGTCCTGGAGAATCTTTAATTTGTCTATGCTTACTGCACCAACGTCAATTTGCCAGAACGAAAATTCTGAAAAGTACATTTTTGGATAACGTTGGGAACGCGACGCGGAAAAGGAAGTTTGGTCTAAGCTACAGAAAAACGAACTGGGGAGTAAGTGCTAGGGTTCATATTTCTCAAAAATGACGCGAAAGAGAAAAATGAAATTAACGTTATTTATACACCTATAAGTGCTCTCTCATTTAAAATTAATTTTATTCTGGGAGCGCCATAATTGAGCGAAATATCAATGATGTAAGCTTACCCAAAAACGAGCCGTTTTCGGGACCTTGACCGGCATAGGGTAGTATTCTATTTGAATTTTATAATAATTGACGCGGGAGAGGTTAATGAAATTAATGTTTTAGTACAATTATAAGTGCTCTCTCATTTAAAATTAATTTTATTCTGGGAGCGCCATAATTGAGCGAAATATCAATGACGTAAGCTTACCCAAAATCGAGCCATTTTCGGGACCATGACCGGCATAGGGTAGTATTCTATTTAAATTTTATAATAATTGACGCGAGAGAGAATAATGAAATTAACGTTATTTATACACCTTTAAAGGCTCTATCGTTTAAAATTAATTTTATTCTGGGAGCGCCATAATTGAGTGAAATATCAATGACGTAAGCTTACCCAAAAACGAGCCGTTTTCGGGACCATGACCGGCATAGGGTAGTATTCTATTTAAATTTTAAAATAATTGACGCGGGAGAGGTTAATGAAATTAACGTTATTAGTACACCTTAGGTCATGCCCATTGAGTTGTTAATAAATAGAGGTACAACTAAATCTGGCTGACGTGGGACCAATTTCTTTCAATAAGGAAACTTTATCAACTTTATCGTTCTACCGTGGCGGCATCTGTCTCTGGTGGTGGCCACTATATGGCAATTGAATTTTTGAGCTAATCTGACGCGAAATTGAAATGTATGATTTCTCGTAACAAACAAACCTTTGAAAATGTTTAAAAATAATTTTAATCTGTCAACACGATCCTTTTTAACACAAGTTACGGTGAGTTAGCTAATAATTATTTATTTTTAGCAATATATCTTTACACAATATACATGGCGCTACCGCCTAATTATAAAGATGAATTTCGTACAGTCTTCTCAGAACAGATCCCGCGTAACCATGGCAACCGAAATCGTAATTGTAATTCTAGCAGTATTATTCCCAATTCAATGGTCATGCCCATTATTAGCGTATTTATAAACCTTGGCTCATCATGGACTGTAAATTTTAGACGACCAGTAGAGCGTAGCCTTCCCCTGTAGAATTTTATTTTCCCCGAGCATCAATCACTTCGAACTAGGGAGAGAGAGTCCGTCAAGGTCATTTGTACCACGCATAGAGATAGACCCCCCCCCCGCATGTTATCTGGAAATCTGGCCGACCGAAATACACGCGCTTTAGTTTTTTTTTATGACCTTGAGCGACTCCCGTCAGCCTGATCGGTGAACGGGGCGTAAAATACCTCTGGAATACCGGTCCTCTAAAATTTACAGTCCGTGGGGTCATGCCAATCTAGTGCCAATAGTTTACCGCCGTCAATTCGCCGAAAAAGGTTTCACGAAAGATATTTTTGAATACAGTAGAACTCACGAAACTCAAAAACAAATTTATTCGAATGTTAGACGAAACTAAATCCCATATAACTTTCATAGATGGCACCAGTTTCACTATTCAAAAGCAATTAGAACTAAACTAGCTTCATATAAAAACAAAATGATTAAATCAAAGCCTTAATAACGCAAAAAACTATGAAATTAACAAAATAATGATAAACAAACTTTACAAATATTTAAATATCACGAAACCTGACAGAAATTGATCAAATTAAAAACTGAATAATAATAAAAAGTGAAATGAACAATATAATGAAAAGATAATATCAACCAATTAACATTAATTACACCCAAGTTCTCGAGAAATATCGTCTTGAAAATCGGGGAGAAAAACGACAAATCTTTGTTTTTCATACAAATTCGTTACGTAATTTCGCGTCATATCTCGCTAATTATTAACGGCCAAGTAGATCTCTTCCATATTAATATATTCTACTCTACGCTATTAAACATTTCGATTAAAAGAAAAAACTGGACTGGTAACTCTTATATTTCTAGAGAAATATCGTCTTGAAAATCGGGGAGAAAAACGAAAAATCTTTGTTCTTCAAACAAATTGGTTACGTAATTTCACGTCATATCTCGCTAACGACCAAGTAGATCTCTTCCATATTAATATATGCTACTCTACGCTATTACCAGAACGTTGACATTAGAGAACGAGAAAAAACGCATTAAACTCGAAATACGGTAATGTTTAGAAATTAATAATTAAAGTTGTTTAGAACGTACACGTCTATATGTTATATCAATCGATAGATAATTTAACGTAGCATTATTAAGATTAATTACAATTAGTTCTGCCGTGTCATATTTCCGCAATTCGGTCAGAACATTAACATTAGAGAACGGTAAATAACGCCCTAAACTCGAAATACGGTAATGTTTAGAAATTAATAATTAAAGTTGTTTAGAACGTACACATCTATATGTTATATCAAGAACTTATATCAATCGATAGATAATTTAACGTAGCATTATTAAGGTTAATTACAATTAGTTCTGCCGTGTCATATTTCCGCAATTTGGCCAGAACGGTAAATAACGCCCTTAAATTCGAAATACGGTACCTAATGTTTAGAAATTAATTTTAAAACTTGAAAATTAACGTAGCATTATTAAGGTTAATTACAATTAGTTCTGCCGTGTCATATTTCCGCAATTCGGCCAGAACGTTAACATTAGAGAACGGTAAATAACGCCCTTAAACTCGAAATACGGTACCTAATGTTTAGAAATTAATATTAAAACCTAAAAATTAACGTAGAATTATTTAGGTTAATTACAATTAGTTCTGCCGTGTCGTATTTGCGCAATTATATCAATCGATTGGAAAGTTAACGTTAAATAATTGAGCTGAATGACAATTAGTTCTGCTGTGTCGTATTTGTGCAATTCATTAAATTCATTTATAAGTTCTTAAAAAGTACGTTTGTGCCTTTGAAATTGGTTTAATTATGTTTATTACTGAGTTTTCGTTTAATTTTCTAATTGTCCTTAGTAGAAATGGGATAAAACTTAAATTCGTAGTTCTTTAGTATAGACCAACATTCCTCTTCTTTCGTCGCGTTCCCTTCTGTAGTCAAAAATGTACTTCTGGCAGATTGACGCTGGTGAATTTGGGTTGGTAAAAATTCTGTATTATATGAAACATGGCATCGAATAATCGGATCATTTGCCGTAATTGTAATAAATCATTTACGGCAAAATCCAATTTGTACAAGCACATGAGAAATATCCACAAAGTACCAAAGTCTCAAGCGGTGGCTGGGAAAATACAATGCCCAGGAGAAAACTGTACTTTTTCTTGCAGTCATTTTGTGAAACTAAGGGAACATGTTAGTAATAGGCACAGTGTAGTATGCAAGAGTGAAACCTTCACTTTTGGAAACGAAATAGGTAAAATCATGTTGAGCTTTAATATTGCTTTATAGGCCAATAACAATTTTAAATTAAATTCAGTTAATTATTTTTTGCATGTATATATTCAATGTATTAAGTCATATTTTGAGTTGTTTAGAACTTTGAAAATTGATTTTGGGTCCATAAACTTTTATATTAAAAACTAGTTAAATTGGGTCTTTCAAACTTTAAAAACTAACCAAGAAATTAAGTTACAACATTTGATTAATGTTAATCTTTTGACAGACTTCTATACTTGGAAAAAAGAAGTGGAACGGGAAGATATTGCACATTTTCTTTCTCCTCGTGCACCAGTTACACTTAAAGATGGCACCAAGAAACTTTGGTTTATTTGTAATAGATCAGGATTTTACAAACCTAAAGCCGATGTGAAAAAGAAGATAAAAAAACAAGGTCTCTCCAAAATGAACAAATCGTGTCCTGCCATTATAGAATATGCATCAAAAGATGGACGTATTACTGTTGAATATTTCAAAAATCATTTTGGGCATGAAAATAGCTTAGCTCATATTCGAATACCAGTCGAAGACAAATTAATAGTAGCAGGTAATATTTAGTAATTATTACAATTTTATTAAAACTTATGCTATGTTATACTTTGTAGGAAAACTAGCTATGGGTGTTGCAAAGGAAAAAATTATCGAGGACGTTCGAGTAGATTCAGAGAAAAAATTGGATAGAGTTGGTTTATTAACGAAGAAAGATATTCGAAACATTGAGAGGACTTTCATCCTACAAAATGATGACAACTTACGTATTCAACAATATGTATTGGAAATGCAAAGTTTGGGAGATAAAAACCCAGTTTTTTTCTATAAGAAACAAGGCATTCCTCACGAACAGTTAGAATGTAATGATTTTGCTCTTGGTGTCATGACAAAGGCGCAAAAAGAAACTTACGTGAAATTTGGGAAGAACATATTGTGTATTGATTCAACTCATGGAACAAATATCTACAATTTTCAACTGACAACGCTGCTTGTCATAGATGGATTTGGTGGGGTTTATCCAATTGCATTTTTCATCAGTAGCCGTGTTGACATATTTACTATGAAAGTGTTTTTCCATTCACTGACAGAAAAAGTTGGCTACCTTTATAAATCAAAAGTGTTTGTGTCAGACAACACCCCGAATGTATATGATATTTGGTCAACTGTCGTTGGTCCGAGTGAAATGCACTTATTATGTTCCTGTCATGTTGATCAAAATTGGAGAAGAGCCCTAAGAAGCGAATTTAAAGGCAGCAGGGAAAAAGAAAATCAGATTTATAAGACCCTAAATACATTAAAGGAAGAGCCTAATGAAGACCAATTTGAAACCAACCTTAACCTTTTTGTAGAACAACTAAGAAAGGATGAGGAAACTGAAGAATTTCTGAAATATTTTTTGTTAAATTACGTTATTTGTAAGGAAATGTGGGCGTTCTGCTACAGGAAAGGAACTGCCATGAATACAAATATGAACTTAGAAGGCATGCATAACACTTTGAAAAGCATATATTTCAATGGAAAAGTTGTGAATGAGTGCCTTTCAGGACTTTTGAAATTAGCTCGAGATAAAGTGTGGGATGTCATTATTAACCTCTACAAAGAGAAGAGAACTTATCACACTGAAAGAATTGATGATATCCATCAAGAAAGTTTACAATTGAATTTATCCAATGTTTCTAACATCAGTTCAAATAAAAATTTATTGAGCTGCTTCTTGGTTAATTCTCAAACAAACCCAAACAGAAAATATAAAGTTGAACGAACTGAAGTTAACAAATGCTCTTCCTGTCATTTAGTATGCCGAGATTGTGAACTTTGTGTTCATACATTTAACTGCCAATGTATGGACAACATAATTAAAGGAGACATCTGTAAACACATTCATCTAACAGGAAGATTTATTCAGGAAACAGCTGGGATTATGCCAGAGATTTCAAAATTTAGGCAAGAAAAAATTGCTCCTGTAGAAGGGGCGGAGTTAACACCCTTTCAAACAGAAATTAACAGGAAAAAACCATCAGAAAAATTATTGATTGAGAAAATGGAATACAGCTTGTCATTAATAAAAAATGTATCACTATCAAATGAAGATCACATGAAAGTATCTAAATCTCTCGACTCCGTCATAGATCTATTAAAAAGTGAGAAGAATAATGCCAGTCACTTTAATGAAGAAAGAGCTAAGCAACTAAAAAAAGTGCTACCAACTAAGAAAATAAAAATAACTCGATTTCGTTCAATAAAGAGGAAAAACAATACATCGGAAAATCAGTGTCCATTAAAAAAGAACACTCAAAAGGAAAAGGATAATTTTTTGAACTCATCAGAAAAAGAATATTTGAATATACACACTGGATTTGACCATTGTTATTAGTTATAATTTTGTTTCTAAGATATCATTGCTTAAGTATGATCAGGGTTGGATAACATTTTAATGAAAAAAAATTAATTATGCAAAAAAAGTGTGGGATTATTATTATTAGTACTATTACCTACAAATCGTTTTTTTAAATAATATATTGTACCGGTATTCTGAATCCTTAAAGCACCTGCTCTGTATACTGGAAAACTTTGTTACCTGAGACAATCACGGTAATAGAAATCAATGTTACCTGAGACTACCAAAATGGTTGGCATTTAATATTAATAAATATCTGCAGAACTCAATTAACTGTTTAGCTGTTTTAAAGACTTTTTAAATAAGAGCAATAATGATCTTGTAATTTTCTGACTGCACAATAGCTCAAAAAGAAAAATGAAGTATCGGCTAAAAGGAGGGTGGTGGCATTCCCTTCAAGCCAACAGCTCCCTACACTTACCTTTAACATCAGCCAGTTTTTATGGAAAGGGGAAACCCCTCTAACCAGCAGCGAGAACTTACAAAATCAAAGCAAGAGAGGTTCGAGGTGATAGTGCTAACCCCCTCGCCACCCCACTTCCATATTTTAACTTTGCTATTTTATTTTTAATGTAGAAGCCTATGATATTACGAATGACTATGACCAAGATTTTAAAAGTAAAATTTTTATTAAAATAATAATTTTTCTACAAATCAATTATTTTGTGGGACAATATGTAACATAACTCTAATCTCTAAAACCCTTCTTTTGGTGGTGGTAACAGGGCTTTTCTAGTTTATTATTAGGAAGAAGGGGGCAGAGGCTGGGTTCTTTGGTCCTGAACCTGCCGTTCCTATCCCCTCTAGCATAGTTCCCGGCCTTATCTCCAACTCCATGACTGACTGTCAACTCAAGCTTTGGCATGAGATGGATGGCCAAAGGCAGGCTAAAGAGTCTATCTCCGGCCCCTCTAGGCAGAGAGCTAAGGAGTTGCTCTCGCTTTCAAAATCTAATATCAGGTTGGTCGTTGGCCTACTAACAGGTCACTGTCTCCTTAACAGACATCTTTACCTGATTGGAATCAGTGATGATACAATCTGTAGGGCATGTCAGGCTGAGGAGGAAACCGCCTCTCATGTGCATTGCAGGTGTGCTTATTACGCGGCCCAAAGATTCGAGCATCTAGGTATGCATCAGCTGGAAACTTCTGATTTCTATAATATGCTGGCCAAGAGGATTCTCCGTTTTGTGTCGGATATCGGGCTTTTTAAGTCTTAAGGTTCGGGGTTGCACAATGGACCTCTGGTCGAAGTGCGCAAACGGGAATATCCTTAGCCCTTCACCCCTTTCACTAATAATAATAATAATAATCTTAAAGGGAGTATTAAAAAATGTGCTACAACTTGTTAGTAACGTAACTAGCGCCAATCACCTCTAGCTTCTGTTCGACATAGTGGCCAGCGGCGCGTTTGATTTTGGGGCCCCTTTTTTTCACAAGGGCGTATCCAGTATTCCATTTCGGGGAGGGGGTCTTCGGGATTTTCAGATAACGTATAGAGTAGCTTAGTTTGGCCTGAAAATTTTATTTCATGTTGAAACTAGTGTTGTATGTAAATAAATAATTATTTATTTTTATAATTTAAATTTTGTTTAAAATATTTATTACGAAAAATAAAGCTACTTAGCACATTTAAACACTACTAATGGATTTCGGTTTTTCGGCTAAAATGGGGGCTCTAGGGTGCGCGCCTGTGGGGAAAATCGTCACTGTTGGTGGCTGAAATGTAAATTTTGTTGATACATCATAAAAATTGAAGTTCATACTCCCTTTAAAGATAAAACAATTTTTTACCCTCAATATTTAAACCAAAAATCTGATATTAATAGTTTTAATTTATATTCTAATTCAATAAATAGTAAAATTAGAAAATTTCATTTTAAATATCGGGGCTTCCAACCATTAACTATTCAAGGCCTAAATTTCCAAGAGCCATAAAACTACTCCCTATTAGGCAGCTAGTTATTGTCACATGGAATATATTTATATCTAAGTGTTCATCTGATAAACAAATATACTAATAATTTATAAATCAGTAAATATGGGTGCCAATCATTTTAGTGTAGGTTAAATGCACACTAAGAATCAAAGGGTGTTTTAATGGTCCATTTGGTTTCAATTCAATAATTTATCGTTTCGTGGAACAATTTTAATTATTGAAAGTGTTTTAATTTTTTTAATAAGCCTAATTAGCTTCGAGCAGCAATTAACTGGTTAAGGAGATGGCTCACTGTAGTTACCTGTAAGCTGCCAAGATATTGGTTTTCATTTTCATATTAATTTACAGAATTTTTGGCAAAATTGAACTACAGCGACCTCATGTACATTTGCTTTTTTTTAGTGGAGAATGTAGCACTTGACGCGTAGATTACGAAACAATTTTTTTGGGCCGCAAATGATTATTTTTTTAATCAATTTTAAAAAAGTAGTAATTTTAGGGGATTACCGTTTTTTTTGGCGGAGAATGTAGCGCTTGACGCGAAGATTACGAAGTTATTTTTTTTGGGCCGCAAATGATAATTTTATTAATTAACTTAATTTGAAAAAAGTAGTCATTTTAGGGGATTAGTAACGTTTTTCTAAAAAATAGTTTCGTCGTGTATCCGTTGACACCACTTTTTTGACGCGCCCCAGCCCGGCCTTCTGTAATCGTACCTAGTGGAATCGTAATTAGTGAAATCGTATCAACTTAAATAGTAACAAAAATGAGAACAGGTTTGCTTCCAAAACACGTAAAAGACGTTACTAAATTCGCCGTATTGGCGCCGCGCACTCACTTCGCTCAAGCGCTGGGGGCGCGCGGCGCCTCCCCAACCCCATACTAAAAAAAGAGATGGGCCATCTATAACGCGACCTAGAGGACAGTACCAAGCCGTACGCATCAAGTATATACTTTTAATATCAACCAGAAAAAAAAGCGTTTGTGGCCCAAAAATACAAAACACCTAGAAAATGAACAAAAACTGTAATTGATTTTATAAAGTACGGGAAATAATATCACGTAGAAATTATTAGGACACCGAAACTATGGTGTCGGCGAACACACGACGGAAATAAGTACAACGAAAGACGTGAAAATGCCCAAAGATGAGAAATTTTTAAAATTACATTAAATAATAATTTGCGGCCAAAATAAAAAAATAACCTCGGCATCTACGTGACAAGGTCTATCAGGCGCAACCAAAATTAATATAAAATTCAATGAGGCCGCTGTAGTTCACTTCACCCGGATTTTTTACTAATATATAAGGTATTTTAGCAATATTTATGATAAAACATTGGGGGATTTTTTATTTTTTAAAGAAGTTTAATTTTGGTATAAAATAGGTTGAGATATTTTTAGGACCTTGATGAGTAAATTACAAATTTTCTGCAATTTAAACGCTTTGTAAGGCTATTGACTTTAAGCTAATATACTCTACTTTATCAATTGTATATTGTTTTAGGACAGCTAGAATTTACTTGGGAACAAATTGTTTTTTTTTAAAAAGTAACACTGAAATGCCCAGCAATCAAACGAACTAAACACAGAATAGCCCAACAACAAAAACCACTGACTCAAACCTCACTCCTTAGACTAGCCTCTCTGAAATTTTTGCATAGTCTTGAAATTTAAAATTTTATGTTTTGCATAAATATGTCTTTGTTTCAGTTTCAAAATTGTAAATATTTCACTTTGACGGCCTATATGGATTAACTATTCTCATGAGACATGTATTTCTGATGTAATGTTACAAAATATACCACAACAAATTGATAATTTTCCTTTTAATGAACTGGAAACGATTTCCATAGGAACAGCTATAATCCTGTTTTTTTACCCTACTTTCTCATTTTAATAGAGTACGTTATTAAAATAAGATCAACATTTATACACACTTCCTGCTGATACTTGTAACATCAAATCATATCCATTGTTTTACAAAATAAACACAACACAGCTGGTTTTCCCAACCTAGATAGCATCTGAGGTTACAAAGTTTCCGTTTTAAAAATACAATTATGGGTCTTAGAAAAGTTTGCTAGAATAGTTAAAATTATTTTTGAGTTGTTACTTTTTAGTTACCAGTAATAAACAAGCAGTTTGAGTATGTGAGTTACAAATGGGTGAAAGGATAAATCACAATTATCAGTACATTTAAGTTATAAAATTTACTAATCAAGTTATTGTATAGTCCAACATTGGGGAGGAAAAACTATTTTGGATGAGAAGTGTGTGCGTTTCGTCATTTACTTCTGAATATTGGTTATTTTACTAAAATATCAAAAAGTGCAGTAAAAAACTAAATGCTATAATAAAATATATTAAAACTACCGTTGAAACCTTTTAAGCAACGCTGGGATATTAAACAAAAATTACTTAAGACTTCATTTATTTTCAAATGAATATTTTTTATGATATGCTTAGAGCGTTTAAGTTTTATCTAAATCATTAAGCCATTAACCGATAAATTACATTTCAACCAAAAATTTCCTCAAATTTCGTTAGATCTCACTACAAAGGGTTGAATAAATTCAGTCAATAGCAGTCTCAAATTTATAATTACCAGTACCAAACAATTACCATTGATTTTTAAAAAAATAAAAATTTTGAAATTTTTCCAACTAGGAGAATTTTAAAAAGCATTAACCTAAAGAAACTCGGAAACCAATAAATTAAGTTTCATACACTTCCAATGAAATCCTTGAAAATAAATAAAAAATTGAACTTGTAGGTAAAAAGTAGTATTCTTCATTAGAAAAATCTTATCAACATAAAGTACAAGTATATTTATGTAGTGAAAAGATGATTTTGCGTAGTTATTCGCATATTTAACGAGTACGAAAGAAGAAAACAAAGCTAATGTCAAACTAGCCCCTTAATCAATTGCAAAGACACTTGCATAAAGTACTTTTTAAAATATTTATTTAAATACGTGGAGGGTTATATTTAAAAGTAGATAGTTTTCCGAACAAACATTCAAAACTAGATCTAAAGCTCCATGGTCTGATCTACAATTTTTCCTTATATTGGGATAAATTAGTCGCAAATAATAATGGAATTGTTTGGTCAATTACTTTTTTTCACAGTTGGGTACTTATATTTACAAATTGAGCTTTGTTATTTTGTAATAAACCATCATCACTTTCGTAATACTATTTTGTAGTCCCAAATGTCTCATGATGTCCTGAATGAATGATGATTGTCCATTGTAATGCACCAAATAAAAAAAGTTTAAATAAAAATTACATTAACAATATAAAAGCCTGAAATGATTGTGGTTGTTGATGCGTCCCGTAAACTTAATTTAAAACACTCAATTTACCGCTTCCAACTTGAACTTAAAATATTTTTGACAGCCATAACATTTAAAAGGCTTAGAGGCAGCCCAAAAAGCAACGGAAGTTTCCAAATACCAGTAACAAGAAATTTGAAGAAATTGAAAGACTATGGCGAACCTTATTTAGCTGCATTGTAATGGTGATAATGCACTTCCAAAATGCGCAATATACCGTTAATTTACTGAAATCAATTTTAATCGAAAGATAACTGCATTGCACATTCTAAAAAATGTGGAAACAAATATTTGTACCATTTAGAAACATTTTAAAAATTTACAATCCAGTTACAAAATTAAAAATCTAAGTTAAAACTAATAAGTTATTAAAACTAAGTGCAATTTCAATTACATTTAAAATAAGATAAATATTTCTCAATTTAAAAATTGGTGAAATTTATGACGCTAGTAAAAAGGTAGGCCTTTGCTATCTGGAGAAACTGAAGTTATTGGACTGCGGAGTACCAGAACTGTTGTTGTTACTGGAACTATTAGAGTTATTGTTCTGAATTGTCGGGGCATACAAAGCAGAAAGTTCAATTTCGGCAAGTAAACTGAAATGGTCGGATGGGATGTGTGGATGAGGGCAGCCAACGATTTTGTTTTTATCTAGCCACTCCATGTCAACCGGACCAAGTAGACCCAAGACAGTCATGTGCAACTTGGAACAAAAGATGTAATCAATGATACCTTTGAAATCAAACCTTAAAAGAAAAAAGTTCAAAAATAAATCATTATTGCTACTTTGAATTAATGGTTTTTAAAATGGTTAAACCCCATCCTCAAAATAAACTGGCAATGGGCAGATTTAAATTTATTCCACACACAGGTACAGGTTTCGATTAAGGAATTTTCCCACGAATAGTGTGTTCTGAAGTGGAAAAATCCAAATTGCAATTAGTATGGAGTAGTGGAAATTTCCAGCCAAAATAATAATCAGTTTACTGGCTAATGTGGCAAATAGTTAACAAATATTTTATACTGAAAAAATTTATATTATACATCACGTAGACTCAGATTTAAGATTTAGCATTGTATTTTGTACTTTTTAGTATTCTCACTAGTTTAAATATAATATTATTGCTCTAAAATAAATATTTTAACAAATTCAAGTTCTTGTGTCAACTATGCTCAACATTCACTTTATAACAGCAATTTATTCCTTGAAGCTAGTTAATTTTTCCAAAGAGTAGAAATGACATGACAGCAAGTGTCAACACAAAAAAGTGTGTTAAGCCTAAGTATGTTTTTACGACTCACTGTTGCAGCATTTGTGAACGTTCGAAAACCAGCCCTTATTCTGACAACACTTTAAGCCTCAATGACCCAAACCATAAAAAGAGTGGCTTGCATGTCAAAGCTCTTTGTATTAATACTTTCTAGTGGATTTCTGAATTGGTTTTATTGAAATTCCTATTTTGGACCCCTGTAGACTTACTACTCTAACCATAATAAATTGCCTTATTATGGTATTCCAAAAACTGACAATGAAGAGGTTTTTTGGTGATCCTTTTAGTTGATTTGTGGGAACCTTAGTTAAATTTAAACTAGGATGAAGTTTATCTCTTGGTTCTGCTAGTACCCCAACTCCAATATCATGAATATTTAATACTGAATCATTTAATAAATATGGTGAAAATAAATATGTACTGAATATATTATGCACTTACGTATAGTTTGTGTAAGGCATCACTGAATCACAGTATGCACTGGTAAGTTTGAATGGGTGAGTATATTCAATATTCTTTGTTGAGCTGTTGCTGTCACCTTTGGGGATTGTGCTGCTTAGTTTTAATAAGCACTCTTTATAACCCAGTCCTTTGAAATCAGCATGACCAGATGAAATGTGGCCTGTGCTTAACAGCTCAAACACACCTGAAAATAACCAGAAAATGAAGTATTTGAAAATTGGATTACTACGTACAATTTCAACCAGTGGTAGCTTAACCAATAGGCTGAGTACTATTAAGCAAAGTAGCCATATTGTATGAGGGGCTGAGATGAGGCTAATGGAAGATCAAGGGATTCCTAATAAAGGACAAGCTTGATGTTCTTTTATCTACCCCATTTTATATTATAGCATAGTTTGAGCAGGTAGTGGTGATTTACAATGAAGGCAATTACAGCTGGCTCAAGAGTAAATTTCAAAAAACGTTCCTACATCAAACACCTTATGTACACCATACCTGAATTTGGTAGCGAGTTAAAGTCACCACACAGTATAAGCGGAATGGCTGAAGCAGCATTTTCCTTTGGGATCTTCGAAAGATAGTTATAAGTCTCAGTCGCATCCTCCACTATCTTTTGCAGTTCACGCATCAACATCATTGTTTGTATAAGTTTCACATCACAAAATTCAGGGTCCCAGTGAATGTGAGCTGTGCAAACCAAAACGGGTTTGCATATATTTCGCCCTCCATATTCGTTTATGTGACCTTCAAAAATAGAAAATAAGAAATTAAATTTATACGCAGGTAACACTCTTAAACCCTATATAAAAAGGTTTTAAGTGTGAGTGCTTAAGTACATAGTTTTTGTGTATTTATTTTGTTACACTGAGCACTAATAATAGTTTCTGTTGTAGATCTTGAGGCGTATATTAAACCTAACCACCAACTACATTGTTTGCTTAAGATTCAGGATAAAGCTAAAGATATAAAGGAATGAATTTCAAGGCCTACAAGAATCTAAATCTCAATTGGGAACCATAATTTTACTATAATTAATAATTAATAAAATTACAATATAATTGATTGTAACTAATGGTTTGGTTAGCAAAAAATGTGTGAAATTTGGTCATATTCAAATAATATTGACATATTTATTTTAGGGAAAGAACTAGCAGTGACGTAGTGTAAGATTATGAAACAGCAACCTCTAAATGCACAGTTATTATTTTAATTTTGAGTACACATTTCCAACTGTGCAAAATCTAAGATTTTAAAATATTATGTTAGAAACCTTGGCTATAAATAAAAGCCAGCAGATGAAGGACATTAATGATGGCGGAGATATTTGCAAATTTTTTAATATACTTCAGTGATTCTTTGTGCAGCATTAGACTAAGAAGTACTAAAATTGGACATACCATTTGCAGAACGATCATCCTTTGGTTGCAAGAGGCATGCAAGTCCAATGTTATCTTTTGTCATAACTCGATTTAGCATGTTGTCAGAACCTTCGGCATTGGCCATTGCTAATTGGTTGAATTCGAAAAGGTAGTGTCGCATCATGGTAAATCTGAATGAAAGAACCTTATATAACAAACAAAAACTGACCGACTAGTAGCGTAACTTTATAAAAACTAATAAATTACACCAAAACCTTACTTGTTTGCTTTATAAAATATAGCACATCCATCAACATGTTTTCTATCATTTTTTGACATTGTTTTTGCTCGAGATTTTGGTGAAAAAATACCTTCATAGTTATCTTTTTTAAGTTCGGGTAAGAAATACTGATAAAATTGTTCAGTTTCAACTTCCTGAAATACAATAAATTTATATAAAAAATTAACAAGTTTTTAAAAATACGAAATACTAAGCATTAAACAGTATTGCGCACATATGTATCCACCTATTTCATTTTTACCAATTTAACCCCAAATATGCTAATACTGATTTTATTCAAAACATATCATTCAACGCCCGTGTCCAAACTAGGCTTTCCCATTTCGGCTTTTGGAATTGGCATGGGTTCTGTTTTTTAGATTTTAAATACTAAATCCATCTTTCGCACAATGTACCTACCTCTGGTCGAAGTGCGCGAACGGGCATGTCCTTAGCCCTTCACCCCTTTCACTAATAATTAGGTCGTGAATGTTGGAAAGTTTTTAGACTTACGTCTATCAAATCAAGAGTAAGCCATTGTTTCAAATTGTATCCCCCCAGGATTTCTTTTAGGTTCACACAGGTGCCATGGACAAAGGTTAACAAGATGATACAACCTAGCTCTCTCTCCTCTCATCAGAAGTTTTACGCTTGTATTAGAGATTTTTTTTTAAATACCTGCAAACAGATCAGGTCGGCTCCATACAGATTGATCTCATCCATGATGCCTTTCCGCCTATAATCCCAAGAGAGAGCCCAATTAGGGCAGTAACCGTAGAGCTGCCTCGTGGCATATTTATCACACAAGATATTGTAACACATCACAGTAAAGACAACTGAAAGAAAATGTTCCAAAATGTTAAGAAAATATTCTATTTAGAATTTAGGAATTTTTGCAGAAAAATTATTTTAGATAGTAGGCATTTTCACAAATTGAATTAATGCCTACATTAAATCTTGAAATATTATAATAACTTATTGTTAAAATACAAATGTAAAACAAAAGATGTACAAGTTTATTAAATTTATGAAAAATATTAAACTCTTGAAGTTGGGGACATGGAAACCAAGCAGCGCTAGCTTTCTATTGTTGAAAAATAACAATTGCATACCCAAATTGCTTTCTTATAAAATTTCAACTTACAAGTTGGACGTGATTTATCAGGTGAAGCTAATGTAAGCCATGGTCTTTGAGGTGGATGAGCAGTTGTCACTGTAAATATGAAAAACATTAACCTTAAATTAACAGGGACAAGTTAACATAATAGAATAACTAAAAAAAAACATAAGTAGTTATGATTTACTAAAGCTCTTACACTTGTAGAAAATATTGAATTACTTAAAGAACAATGCAAGTGATCGTGCACCCAGGAAGCCCAACCAAAAATTTAAATTCGTTATAGGAAAATGAGAACCATTGGTGGATAAAATTTTAGGAGGGAGGTTTGTTGCGAGTTTGATAAAATGACAAAGAAAACATCGACTTGAGCTCACCAACTAAGTTGTCCAATAAATAGGTTAAAAGCTTTTGAATCCCATTTGGTTCACTGAAAATTCCAGTGATTTCTTGTGATAAGGGATTCCCTTTAAGAGTTAACTTATGAAGTTGAAATAGTTTTCCTAATTCGTACGGTAGCACTCGAAGGTAGTTATTGTTGAGCAGTAAATCTTTCAGACTGTGTATATCGCCAATTTCAGCAGGAAGTCTTCGTATTTTATTACATGATAAATCTAGATGCCGCAAAGATGACAGAAGTGAAATTTCCCCAGGTACTTCACTTAAGTTATTATCATTCAAATACAGAGAGGTAAGGTGCTGCATATGCCAAAGGGCCGGGCTTAAATTACATATTGTTCCTGTAAAAAAAGGAGAGTTAAAACCAATCAATAATAAATAATAATTAGCTTGCCTAACACAAAGCAACAATTTTTCTATGAAAATGGAGTTCAATAGGTAAAATAGTTTAAGGACAAAAATTGGCCAATTAGACTGCAACAATTGCTTGTCATCAGAAATAGCATTACAACCATAATATGACAATTTTTGATTTGTCCATACATTTTTATGTTAGTTGATATTGGTATAAGCTGTTCAATTTATCCATGTGGACCTTAAATTATATAAATATTCCATTTAAAAAAAAAGTGCTTTTAAAAATAAATTTTATTTTGCAAAACATATTTAACTATGGTGGCAGAAAGTTGCTGGGAGTGGAGTGATTTTTCGAAAGCCACAGAGACTTCCCTACTTTAGGGGAAAGGCAATAAGAAACATGTTGCATATCTATCGCTGAAGATGGAAAAACTCTAAATTGTGGAGAGGGAAAATGAATGGTGAAAGCAGCCTGTCACCGAATTCCCTTCCATTTTCCCCACGACCCAGTGCCTTGCTACTTGTGTTGACCTTTAACTTAATAAATCTTAACAATTTGGAATTAGGCAATAATGTACATGCATATTTAGAAAGGGTTCCACCAATAATTTATTTCAATTACTGACTACTTATGAGAATAAACTCTTCTCTCAAATGAAATATCTCCATATTCGACACACTTAAGTGTACACTATCTAGTATTAGTTTTAACTTTTTTTCTTAAGAATTTTTTTGCTTTTGACAATAAATGCCTATAATTCATTACGGAAAAGTTAAATTAATTTAGTTTGTGCAACTTGAATTAAAACTCAATATAAACTAATTTATAAATTCATCATAACAGTAAAACAGTTAGATTTTCACTTTTAGTAAAAAACTTAAAAAGTTAAAACAGATGGCATTACTTAATGGTTTTAGTTTGAATTGCAACTTTTAGTCAAGTCTAGGTAATATTTGCTTTGGCAAAGGGTCACAGAGTGGCGTTGAGGCAAACCTGTGAAACTCGCAGACTGCTAAGCCAAATTTGGCAGTTTATGAGCTTCTCAGGTTGACCACTATGTAGCTATAGGTAAACTGAAGGGCTAATTTATACAGTCTCAGTAACCCTAAGAGTTCTTGGTTCCACCAGCAACATAAGTGGATCGTCCCTCAGTCAATCATAATTTTTATTATAATAAATACTGAGAATGAAGCACTTTTCCCCTACACTACTTAGTTTGAACAATTAGACGTCTAGAGAGTGTACTAATCTCTTTTAAGCAGTGGAATCAGTGTTACCTAAATGTCACATTTTTAGAATAAAGTCCATGTCAGTGGCATAAAGTGGCAAATATGGCCAAAAGTGGCAAATATGGCAAAAAGTGACAAATAGTGACTAATAATCAATAAATGCATTTAAATGATGTAAATAATATCTTTCAGAGATGTAGCATCACTTACATGTGAGATAATGTTTCAGTTTTTTCACAAAAGAACCATTAAAAACACCTTAAAGATATATAGCAGACGAATTCAAACTCAGGAAAAATCGTTGAAAAATAGCCAAAAGAAATTACTAGATTGGGCTATAATTGAGTATCTAGCCCAAAACCTGACAACTAATACAGTATATTTGTCTAAAATGGCACAAATATATTTTTCCTTTCGTATGTTTTTTTATTTTTATTAAAATTTATTATTTCACACTTTTTGGCATATTAGCCAGTAAAAGTATTATTCGCCATGTCGGTATTTACCACTTTTTGCCACATTATTTGACACCTGACATTTACCACTTCAGAACACTGAGTGGAATAATTAAGATCTCAGAAGATAAACTGTGAGGGTAGATTAGGAGGAAAGAGTCAATATTTAAACCCTTTAAGGCAGGCATCCCAAATATTGTAATTACTTTTAAAATAAAAATAAAACAGATAAATACATCCTTGTGAACTGGTTGTGTAATCTTCATACAGAACTATTCTTAACAATTTGGTACCTGTTATCTCCAATTCGGGCCAAAAAGACTTTTTTCCATTACTAGCATCTTCTGATGACATAATGGTATGCATACGTCGGCCAACTTGGTAGCTGTTTTGCCATTCTGATTTGCTGTCATTCTTCTCTTGTCTCGACATTTGCTTCCAATAATTCCTACAAAGAAGTTCAATGTATTTACCTAAACCCAGAAGTTTCCAACGCATATATTCTATTTGACATTTTTCACACGTAGGAACTATAGAGATATTATACCCTACAAGTATATTCTAAACCTTTTGGTTTTCTACACAATATTATTCTATTTTTGTCTGGAGGAACAAAGCACACAAATGCACACACCAGGCCATGTCAAATGTACGTAATATACTTTAACATCAAAGATAAACAAATCTTATAATAGCAAGTATTCCATTTCGAATCTATTTAAGTGTACTATTATGATGGGGTTATATAAAAACGAATTCATAAGAGTAAATATTTAACACTGCCTTTATTCTACTATTGATAATTGTTCTTATAAAGTAAGCAGATTTAAATAACCAATACTAAATCATTGGATTATAACATTAAGCTAAGTGGTGCACCTGTTACATTTTAAACGAGATTTTACGCGAATAATATTTACTAAAAACAAGAATAGAGTTAACGAATTAACATAAAAAGGAATTTTATGACTGGTCAGTGATCTCAAACATTCTAAAGCTGAAGCCTTGGCCTTTACCTATTACGTAAAACAATAATTAAAAGCCAGAGCGGAAGGAGAACTGTAATACGAATTACATTTCAAGACCCTCTTTACAAATTATCGACAACACTAATTAATTAATTAACATTAATACTTACTGTTATTTAAATTTTGCGCTTAAAAAATCAATTTTGGTAGGCAACATCTTGATAAAAAACAAAATAGCAGAAAGCAAAGTTTAACTTAGGTCTATTTCTAACCTACACAGACCACAGACTAGGAACGAAATAGCGGACGTAAGACACTGCCAGAATCGGCAGTTTCCAATCCCAAAAAAATTGTAAAACTAACTCTCGTCTGGTAATAGTGATATTTTTAATAGGGGTCCTACGGGCCTCCGACCCCCCATAACTTTATTTTTATTGAGGGCCACAGTGACTGGCCCAAGGGGGGTTCAGAAGCACCGTAAAAAAATAATTTCCATAAATGTCCATGATATTTGTAATATATATTTTTTATTTAATTTGGGAGCCCCGGTGGCTCACAACCCCTTTCGAATGATTTATTTTAAGGGCCACCTGATTTTTTTTAAGAGCCATGCATTGGCCCCAAGACTCCCGCTATTTCCAAGTCTGGTAACTCCATAGACATAATAAAGAAATAGACACCTTACGCGGAATTGGATTTTACAAAAAAAATACGGGAGCGATAACTAGCAGACAACCGGCAGTTAGTCCGTCTACGTACTACCTTCCACAAGCCTTTGCTTCGTAACGGAGACAATGCCTTGTGGAAGGCAGGACGGATACGAAACGGAGGGCCTGTGGACCAAACTTAAGTTGCGCTTGGCCTATGCCACGTAGAACCAAGGATACAGTATCCTTGGTAGAACCACGGCCGTCTCGAGATCTGCTTCGCGCTCATAGCGGCCCAGGCAAAGATTTCCTCTCCTATGTATTTCCGCGAATACCTTTTTTTAACACTAGGAGCGCTGTCCGAGCCCCCCCTTAAATGTAAAAAATCAGCGGGATATTTAATAGTTTTCTATGGCGGTAAATTCAACTAGTTAATCATTTTTGCATTGTTTTTCAAAAACTTCTGGAAAGTTTGGGATATACAACTTATGATTTGATCTTTATCTAATAAGTTTTCATTTAAAACATTTATTTAATTAAAGTAATATGCTTATATTGAGTTATATTAGTTAATTGCTAAGCCTAACCAAAGTTTATTTTGTTTTTCACAGGTTTCAAGTTTTTCAGTTTTCAAACCAGTATTCACATTTATTTTATCAGAATTTTAAATAAATAACCAAAATACTATTCATATTATTTAATAAATAGCTTTATTATTCTTTAAATTAAGTTCACATTTCTCAAATTTTAGTTTTAAAATCAGAACAAGTGTCCATTCTTTGCTAGAAAATTATTTTCCTCAATATCTAGAAAAAGTTCAAACCGACTGCGAGAAGAAAATATTGACAAAGGAAACATATGAATCTATTAGAATAACTTCATTGTCTACAATATCTTGCGTGTCATACCTCCTTAAATCTGGTTTCCAGTTTGTCTTGACAAGAAATGTAACGAGCGATGCTATTGAAATGTTTTTCAGCATTCTCAGGCAAATGGCTGGAGGGAATGACATGCTGGATGCAAGAGCCACTATATTCAGTTTGGAATCCATCCTTAAGAGATAATAATAATCAGCTAGGCTAATACCCAAGGCACCACCTTAGGCCTAAGTCATCAAGCGACTTTTGAAGCCTTTAATTCAGGTGGCACTATATCATTATTTATTTATTTAGAGGTTATCTACAAAGCCGCATAGGCCAACTTATGTGTAGACTTACAGAATCGCAGGATTAAAAATGAACAGAATATAAAAAATTGTATAAAAGTAAGCAAAAAAAAATAATAATAGTAATAATAATGAGATATATACAAATAATTAAAAGCAAAAAGCAAAGCCAACATTAAGAAAACAATGAACAAACGAGTAAAAAATAATTAAAAGATCATGACCAGGCAGATAAATGTTCAGATAATAAATAGCGGAATTTGTGATAATTAGATTGTGTCACAATATTTGATGGCAAAGCATTCCAATCGGTAATGAAACTATGGGAAAAAGAATTTAGTCAAAAACCTAAAACATCTAACGTTCCCCAAGACAGCTTCACAGATCTATCAGCCATGAAGTTACATTACCATCTGAAGTTACTGACATACTAAATGCTTTGGACGGCTAGCAAGTATCGCATACTTGGCTGATTATGTAGCACAAATCCTAGAAGAAAAACATTTTTGCGAATTGTGCCTAATTCTGACTCACCATTTAAATTATCCGACAGAGGAAACCTTAGGTATCCCCAGCAAAGCTTTATCATGTTAATGGCTAATATTGGATATAGTAACAACATTCTAGAGAGAGCTGTACCCTATCTTTGGGATTCACCTGCAATTTTAAAAAACATTGAAATCCACTTGTAGCCAAAAATTGCTCTATGCCCTTACATCCAATGTGATTTGAATAATAATCACCCGAATGAAATTGCTGATTTAATTTGTAGAAAGGTCGTACCCCTAATTATCACAAATATTACCAAAACTCTGTCCGCAAAATTTTAGAAAGTGAAAGAACTTGTGCATAAGCCTCTTTCTCAAAAAGTACTCAAGTCGTAAATTCTAAATTTTTCCTATCTATTGTTTAGTTGTGTATCATTCAGTGGGAAATCCACCTTGGTTTATTATATTTATCAGATTTAAATACCTTCCAAGTTTCCATCACTATTTTCATTCATAGAGATCTTCCAAGTGACAGTTAGTTAATCCATGCCAGTATAAATCATCATTATATGTTAACTCATATTCCACCTAGTCAACACATATAAATTATCACACGTTAACCCATATTTCAACTAGTCAATATTTGAATAAATAATCATACTATGTTAAACAATATTCCAACTAGTCCTGTATAAATTATCATTATAATACATCATCCTATATTCTAACTATTATGTATTATTAAACTTATTTTGGCTCTTAAATAAACAAGTTAATACCTTAATAATAAACTTTTACATAATCTTCAAGAGAAGTCACATTTGTTTTCTTTTAAAATTCATTTATTTTACTACTTTAATTCAATTAAGTTTTTAAACATTAATACAAAACACAGGCCTCTGGAAGTTACTACATAACAAAAATACAGCTGTAAAGAGAACCACGTGTTTATGTTTACATTTTTATACAGAAACGGTGACTTCTGGCTCCAGAATGACCAAATTTTAATAACATTTTTCAAAACTTTACTTTGCGTTAAAAATCTGAAGAGGTGTTTAAATTTTTTATTATTAATTAACTTAAATATTACTAAAAAAATATTTTACAAAAAATTACACATTACGCGATAATAATTGAAATTCCAAAGTTCCGCGCCGTTCCTCCCATTCGATAACATGGCTGTGAATTTTCTCAAGGGGGGGCTAGACTAGCGCCATAAAACGATGTGAGAAGTTTTTGAACTAATTTCCCATACGCGATTTTCGTACGATCGCCTGGGCCGCTATGAGCGCGAAGCAGATCTCGAGACGGCCGTGGTAGAACCTAACGCTTAAGAATATTTATCGGGTTTAAAATCAGACGCAAAAACTTTAGCGGTGAATTTGAAAAACGGGTAGTACGTTTATGTTAGCTAACATGTTTTATAAATAAATGGTTTGTTTATTAAAAAAGTAGTAGTAAAAGTGTTTTCTACTGAAAATCGGTTTTTATTTGGTAAAAATGGTTAATATTTGAGCTTTTACGCATTGCAATAACTTTTCAACAAGTAAAACAATACCGGAAAAGGTTTCATTCCATAATTTTAAGTAGCATAGGTTTCCCTTATCTAAACCTACAATACTTTCTCAATGGATAATTTCTGTAAATCGCGACTACTGGACACCTTCAAATCATGATTTAATTTGTAATGATCACTTTTTAGAACGGGATATACAGATGGTAATTTGGAAAAGGTGGGTCACGCCAAAAGCCATTCCAACTCCGGTTTCGTTTCCAAAACAAGTAAAAATAGTCTAAATTATTTTTTTATTTAATGTAAAGAAATTACATCCACTTGAAAGTAAAATAGAAAAAACCGGTGATGCTAACGTCTCACCTTTAAATTTTGACCAAGGATAATTTCGTGTAGGTTTAGTTATGTTATTATAATTTGAGCGACATCTCCTTGGTTTTTAGCCAACTTTGTTAAGTTGTTATGAAGAAATATTCCTCTCTCTATAACAGAAATGTAGTCTAAGAACTAGAACTTGCTGTATTACAAAATATTGTTGGCATGGACATATCGAACATCATCGCATCAGTTTTATTAAGCACGGCCAACTTCGATCGCACCCCGTCAATCGCCTGAATTTACCGTGTATATATTTTCCCACCAGGGTTTCGCTACTGCCAAAATTTAACGTTAGTCAGATAGGAAAAATCCACAAAAAACAATTATTTTTAAATAAATTTAAAAAAACATTGAATTAAACCGAATGTAGGTTAATATTTAACTATTAGTATAATATTTTTTTAATGATTCTATTTTTTTAACGGTGTTTATAAATTATAAAAGAGTTAAACAGAAACTAAGAACATCCTTTAGATGCTGCCAGCAACATAGTATACTCGCTTGTATTATTGTTTAATACCATAGAAATCGGATTGTCAGCCATTCGATTAAGCTTTCTAGTTTGTTATCCGATTTCTATGTTTAATACTTGAAACACATGTAAATATATAAATAAAACAAAAAGTGAAAAGAAGATTCAATTCAATTCAATTATTTTATTAATATTTTCAGGTTTTTTTAACAGGTTTTTTCGGGCTAAGTCACTATTATTTTAACATATTTTATTAAATAATATTAAGTTAAAATATATTATAAGCGCTATAAATTATAATTTTTTAGGTTTCAACAAGTTTTAAGATTTCGTCTTTTTAAACCTAGAATAATATTGTATATTTAGTAAGGGCCGGTTTGTAATTTTATCTGACTGAAAAGATTTTCCATAATAAAGGTACGAACCTGAACAGAAATCATCCTCCTTGAAATACAGGCTGAAGACCATCTATCTTTTACATATTTAGTTCCAAAGATGTACCTACGCATTTTTTATCTTCAAAAATTTTAGTTTTAAGATTCTTACTCTTAAAACTAATTAGATTTACAGAAAATACTACCTAAGAACGGTTATAAACTCGTGAATTTGCTAAAAAACGCGGCTCTTTTCCTTCATTTAATATTTAAAAGGAAATATTTTTTTTTAAATTATGAATAATACATAAATATATTGCGAAAAGATAGTTTAACTAACTATACCTTGTTTTTTCTAAATAGGAAAGTGGAAAACCGAAGAAAAAACATTTTTTCCGCGATTTCGCTTGTATTCCCCGCCTTTGGCGATAGTAGGTTTTTGGTCGTATGTACCGCCCCTATCGGGATTATTCATACACGTAAATTAACATTAGATGCGAGGCGATTGACGGGGCCGCTAAAGCGCTGTATGCGTGATCGAAGTTGGCCATGGATTAAGAAAGTTATTAATTTATATTGCTATCTCAGACTCCACAAATTAGCGAAGGACAAAAATTAAGAAATGAAGGGTCAAGCCATCAGACTTAAAATGTCAAAGCTCATTTTATTTCAAGGATAATAGCTCCATACCTTTAGTAGAATCATCAATTTCATCAAAATTTCATTTGCTTTTGTTTACAATCTAGAATCTCAGAATATTCCCATAACAAGCCATAACCACAACACCTGTATAGTACACGAGTTACTTAAGTCTTTGACAAAATATCATTTTTATTAAAAGTTTATCTGCTGCTTTTTATTAGGGTTTTGAAAGAATTAATTGACTTATTTACAAATTATAATTAAAATTAACCTTATTTTAAATTATCACAGCCGAAATATTCACGATTCTCGCCAATCACGTCAGAGTACCGAAAAAATTTCAAACACGATCACGTGATGATTTTTTATTTTCTCACCTAATCGACAGGCGTCGCTTAAAAGTAGTACCACAGGAATACGGAACAACAACCGGTTGTCTGCTAGTCGTCGCCTCCGTATTAACCACCCGTACAATCTTGGGTTTATTCATGGACACTGTATCTCTAACCGGACGAGAAAAGCAGCTTAAAAGAGGTACCTCTTCACTGTCCGTTTGCGTCCTACTTCGTATTAGCTGAAATAGTCGGCCGTACTCGATTCGCAGGGCCATCAAGGTCATTCGAAAGAATGTAAACCCCTATTTCAAACGGAAGGTGTTTTGTTGACCACGTGACGAATTATATGGCCTTGACAGCCCGAAACTTTCAAAATTCTTGAACCTCCCCCCCCCCCTTTACAGAGAGACGGTGGCGGCGGCAGATGATTTTGTATATTGGAAGCTACAGCTTTTCCCGTCCGGTTAGAGATACAGTGTCCATGGGGTAACTCAGTGTGACGTTATTTCGTTGCCTTTAAAACAAAACCACGTAACTTGAGATACGTGGTTTTGTCAAAATTGACATATTTAGATTCTACACCCCAATTTACGTATATAACATTAAAAACATTAATAGGTTGTAATTGGATTTATTTTTTTAAATCGAGAAAACATTTAAACGTATCTTTGATATTCACAACTTATTTCGCGCAAAAGCAGGTATCTTGCTTATTTTCAGCTCCTATCTCACTTCATGACGCAAAACCACGTATCTCTAAAAATTCCCCTTTAGCAAAATATTTTTAAATTAAAATCCTCATAAAAGTCAATATTGAAACGAAATTATTTAACTATAAAATTAACTCACATGTAAAAACCTGACGCGCAATTTCACAAGTCCCTGCAAAATTAAAAAATCCATTCTTCTCAAAAAGGCCACTGAAAAGATACGTGGTTTTGTTTTAACGTCGATGATTTATCTATTCGTGACCATAGAGATAGAAAATCTATCTCTATGTTCGTGACTGACTGATACCTATCCCTAGGCCCTCTTTTTTTAAGTCGATAGTGACTTGTGGGACAATTCAGTCCTCCCGTCCATTTAATTAATCAGGGCGAGATATGTGTAACGGCCACGCCAACGGGGGGATACGTGGGGACAGGGGTGGGGACAGGGGTGGGGACACCCGTGGCGGAAGTATTCCGACCACCCGTTGGGGGATTGGTGGTCTTCCTCAAACGGCCATCCACAAACTCTGCTTCCCAGACGCTTGGGATTACAGGAGTACGCCACTACTCCCGGCCCAGGCCCTCTTTAGGGGGAATGATAAAACAATGAGAGGGGTAGGTAGCGTTTTTCCAGTAGGGCTGTGAAAAGTATTCGTCATTATTCGATTTGATCAAATTATTTGGTAATTTTAAGCTAAACTATTCGCACCGACAAATCGAATTTTAGTTTTTAAAATTCTAGAATATCAAATAGTGAACATCTTTGGAACTAAATAGGTAAAAGATAGAAATATTCATCACAATATGCCTTCGTGTTGCGTACCATATAATACATCAAACCGTGTAAATAGAAAAGACCTACGTTTTCACGAGTTTACTAGCGAAGAAAGCCTTAGAAGTTTATGGTTAAAAAACATTAGTTGGGATGATTTTGTACCAAAAGATACACAGTTGGTCTGCAGCCTGCATTTCAAGGAGGATGATTTCTGTTCAGGTTTGTACCTTTTTTATGGAAAACATTTTCTGTCTGATCATCCAACCTTATAGTTCCCTTGGTTTCTACCCTACGTGTGAACGTAGCTTTTGTATGCCCGTCGATCCTTTTTAGCCCAGGACAGATAGACTAAAAATGGGCATGACCCGGAACATTTTCCCATAGAGATGAAAATTGGTACATAGGTAGTTTTGGACCCCAAACAAAATATACTAAAAGTTCCCACCTCTAGAGCGTGAGCTTCCGACGCCACCTTGGAAAATGGCCGCCAAGCACGCCTGACGTCATAAATTTGAACAAAATCATTGTTTTACTTTTACAAATTAAGTGTTAGAACAAGTGCAATTATGATAATAAGGAATTCCAGAAAGGTTTTTACAAATACGGTTCAATAATGCCCCCGTCCGCTGCTATAAAAATCCGTACGCGATGAAGCATATTCTGGAACGAACCACGGAGCATATCTGGAGTAACGAGTTGGAACGCTGCAATGATTCTCTGGCGCAAGTCGTCTTCGCTAGTGACTGGCGTCTTGTATACTTCCTCCTTGACGAATCCCCACAGGTAAAAGTCCAGCGGTGTCAAATCTGGGGACCTAGGAGGCCATCGTACTGGACAATTCTTCCCAATCCAATGCTCAAGGTACTCGGTGTTGAGGTATTGCACCGCATGACTTTCCTGGTGATTAGGTGCACTGTCATGTAAGAACCAAAGGCGTGACAGGTCGACTAAAGGGACATCTTCCAATGCTTCTGCTACTTCATTTCGTAGAAGCGCCTAGTAGCTCACCCCGTTAACCGATTCGGAAGAAAAAATGTCCCAATGACGCGATCTCCTAGTAGACCTGCCCAGACGTTTAAGCGGAATTGTACTTGATTGTGATGTGGAAATCCCCAGTGCGGATTTACATCCCTCCACATATGGTTATTCTGGCGGTTAAATGGGCCGTCCCTTCCAAAGGAACACTCGTCGAACGCCAGGATGTGACGGAGGAAATCTTCGTTGGCATCCGCCATGGTACTGAACCAGTTACCAAAATCCAACCTAAGGCGCTGATCACCATCGTGAAGTGCTTGGTAGAGCATGGCACGAAATGGGTGAAATTTATGGTGGTTAAAGACACTCCAGACATAATATTTTGACAAGTCCAAATCGGAGCGTGCCATTCTCATACTTGCTCGAGGGTAAGCGATAAAGTAGGCGATGACTGTGTCTTCCATATTAGTGTTATGCTAAGGTTGTTTACTTAACAATAAAACTTAATTATAAATGAAATAAACATTTAATTAACTGTATTAATAAATCATGTTACAACAGGTAAATTTACAACATTACAGCTCGTAACGAAGTCCCCGCGAGAAGTGCGCGTTTTTGATCTTTATCCCCTCTAGTCAAACACGGGTAAGAAATAAAACAATTGTAGAGAAGGTGGCGCCATCATTATGCAGTTACGTTCATTAACCAAATATAGGTTAACATCAATTTCAAAATAGCTAACCCTAACATCACCTTTCCGTTTTAAATGAAACCGAAATGCACGAATTTAAACATCAAAAGGTTGACGTGGCTTACGCAAACGAGATGAGCGTCGTAGTATTGGTGTAGTATTGTTTTGAAGTTGTGGCTGCGATATAGTTGTTATATGCAGCTGATTCTGGGAGATTGATCTAGGAGTTGAAACATCTTGTGGGGCTGTAGAAGATCTCCGATTGATCGGCGATTGACTAGATTCTGTAGCTGCTTTCGGTGAGGAGTGATTTCCGCTTGGAGTCAGCTGCGTTGGTGTAGAGGTAGATTGCGTGTGCAGTGAAGGTCTCGGCAAATGTGTACTCAGTGTTACTCACTGAATCGTGATGTATGGTGGATCTGATAGAAATTACTTTCGGCAGCTGATGACTAGTTTCAGATTGCAATGGTATAGTGTCGGTGGGCTTAGAGTTCTTAATCGGGTCTTTGTCTAAACCAGTTCGTATTTGGTTTCGGTGACGCCTGATTGTATCACCGTTGAGGGTTTTAACGCTGACCATGATGTTGCCTAAGAAATTGTTGACGTGGCCAGGTATCCATTTTTGCCATTTTCCAAAGTTGCGTGCGTACACGGATTGACCGACCCGATATTCTCGGACGTTCATTTTAGTAACCTTCGTAAAGTGGTTTGACTGACGGTTTAAGTTGTTGAGGACGAAACAGATCCAGTTTCGGGCGAATGGTGCGTCGAAACATATTTTCTGCTGGAGAAGCGCCACCATTTATTGGGGTCCTTCTATAGTTCATTAAAAACCACGCTATGCGAAGTTGTAAGGAACCCTCTTTAAAACGATTCAAACCATTTTCAATCAGTTGAAGTTCGTGTGACGAACCGCCGCTGATCTTTTTAAGCGTTGTTTTAAGAGTTCGAACGGACCTTTCGGCTTGGCCATTCGATTCAGGGTGATAAGGTGCGATGGTCTTGTGTATGATTCCATTCTGATTTAGAAAGGTGCGAAATTCTGCACTGGTAAAGCATGTGGCGTTGTCGCTCACCAAAGTGTTCATGATACCAAAACGCGTGATGTGTTGGCGTAAACAATTAATAACGGTGGCAGATGAGGTATTCTTCGTGAAATCAACTTCGAGCCATTTAGAAGTGGCGTCCACCGTGACTAGAAGGTAGTGATTCTCGATGGGACCCGCGAAATCTAAATGTACTCGTCGCCAGGGTTCACTTTCTTGAATCCACGGAGAATATAGTTTGTGTGGCATAGGAGCATTTTGGCGACATATTTCACAGCTTTTTGATGTCTTATCTAAGTCTGCGTCGATTCCAGGCCACCAGACCTTAGAACGAGCGAGTTCTTTCATTGACCTGACGCCTTGATGGGTACTGTGTAGTTCCCTTAGAATTTCTTCTCTTAGTGCTTCAGGCACTACGACTCGATTTCCCATCAAAAGAATTTGGTCGGCTACAGATATTGTTGGGACGTGATTTGGTGAATTGTCACTTTCTTAGATAAATAAATGATCACGGCAGCATTAGAACAATGTAACACTTTTATTATCACATACCCGGCTCTATAGTACATCATCTTGGTAAAAGTTCTAATCAATCTTTGATTATCAAATATAGATGTTTTTTTTTAAATATGAGTTTCAGGTTAACATTATACATTTAAATACAGCTTCAGTTATTTTATATCTCGTCAATTAAATATCGCGGGGGTCTTCTGTCTTGACGAAAGTTATATCTATGAACCCGAGGAATGTTATCAGGTTGATCGACGTGTTGTCCCACCTCCGGATTTATTTGTGGGTTAGGTTCGGGTTGCCGGATGTTGTTCGGTCTAGGATGCCGTCGGTTGTCGTAATCGAGGTCAACTTCTTGAGGTTATGGAATCGGGTTGCAGCTGCGTCCGAAATACGAATTTTTTCCGCGATGGGAGAATCGAGAACAGTGGGTATTTGAGGTAATTTGGTATGAATGTCTCTACCGAACAGGGCCATTGCCGGAGCAGCGAGGGTTGAGGAGTGAGGTGTGGCGCGATAGTTCAAAATAAACTGATGGATGGTGTCACGACAGTTGGGACTGTTCGACTGTAGACGTCCGTAAAAACTTTTTAATTGTGCGATTCAAACGTTCGATGAGGCCATTTGCCTGAGGCCAAAGTGGAGTGACTCGTCGATGATGAAATCCGAGCTTAGATGCGAAAGTTCCAAAATCAAGTCCGTTGAAAAGAGGACCGTTATCTGTTTTCACCGTACGTGGTACGCCGAAGGTACAAAATATACGAATTAGTACAGGTATGACAATGCCTCCAGCGGTGGTTTTAGCTACTTCGACAACCGGAAACCGGGAATAATCATCGATCATCAAACACTACAGATATATCGTGGTGTCTCTTGTAATATTTGAGCAGTTCAGCGTCAAGTGTGCTTTTTGGAGGCCATCCACTTTGGGTGAATGTGATTACTTTAACTAATACTGGGTCTTCATTTGTAGCGGTAGACATCAGTTCGACGTTAATTGGAGGGTCTTCTGTTGGGTCATTCCAGGACAGATTTTCCCACTTGTTCACCCGACCATCGCCAAATTTCGTGAAAACTTTTATTTAGGGTTATTTTGGCCGTAGAAGTCGATTCTGAAATTTTCAGAAAGATTGGAGGAGCGGTTGCTGAGATACAGTGTAGTCACATTTTTGAAAATGACATTGAACCCTACCATTAACCACTTTTTATCTCAGCTTCTACTTAACCCACAAATTCGAAAGAGGGTTCATTTTAAAGGAATTAAAGAGCGCAATGTAAATAAGCACTTAGATTCATGCTATATATAAGATAAAATACAATAAATCAAGTTTTAAATAGTTGACCTTTGACCCTGAAAATAGCTCATTTTTAATTTTCAAAATTTAATTATTTTCCGCATTCCCTATACGCGCTTTAGTTGCAGTCAAAAAACTGCGAGGGTAATATTTTTTGTTTTTGAGAAAAAAAATTATTTCGTACGCCCCTCCTTAAAGAAATACATAGAAATTTAAAAAAATATATACAGGGTGTTAACTAAAAAACGATACAGAGCCAATTACTCAACATGTGTTTTAAGTTAGAATTTTAAATTTGCAGGTTACAAAGAGGGTTCAGGGGGACAAATGTCAATGAAAATTTCAATGACCTTGAACCGGGTCTTTAAGGTCATTCAAATTTTATCTCGAGAACCATTATTATTAGAAAAATGGTTCCAATTAGAAATGCGTTCTACGTTTAATTTTAAGTCCAAGCAACTTTGACCCGATCTAATTTGACCAATGGGAAGCCGAGAAATGTTAGACCAAAAACCATAAGGTCGTGTGTCGTATTCTAATCTTAAATTTCTATATATTTTTTTAAGGAGGGGTATACGAAATAATTTTTTTTCTCGAAAACAAAAATATTACCCTCGCAGTTTTTAGACTGCAACTAAAGCGCGTATAGGGAATGCGGAAAAAAATTAAATTTTGAAAATTAAAAATGAGCTATTTTCAGGGTTAAAGGTCAACTATTTAAAACTTGATTTATTGTATTTTATATTATATATAGCATGAACCTAAGTGCTTATTTACATTGCGCTCTTCAATTTCTTTAAAATGAGCCCTCTTTCGAATTTTTGGGTTAAGTAGAAGCTGAGATAAAAAATGGTTAATGGTAGGGTTCAATGTCATTTTCAAAAATGTGACTACACTGTATCTCAGCAACCGCTCCTCCAATCTTTCTGAAAATTTCATAATCGACTTCTACGGCCAAAATAACCCTAAATAGAAGTTTTCACGAAATTTGGCGATGGTCGGGTGAACAAGTGGGAAAATCTGTCCTGGAATGACCCTGTTCGAAGCATTAGCACTAACTCAGTCGGTAAAGGTGGTTCTTGATCTGGTACCTTCAACGGAAGGCGACTGAGCGCGTCGGCGTTGCCGTGGTGAACTCCTTTTTTATGAACTATTTTGTAGTTGTATGCTGAGAGTATGAGCGCCCATCGCTGTAGGCGGGCAGTGGCCATTGGCGGTACAGGTTTGTTTTCATTAAAAATTGTGACCAAAGGTTTGTGGTCTGTGACCAGCGTGAAGGACTTTCCCAAAAGGTAGTTGCGGAATCGAGTTACTGCGAATATAATAGATAGCGCTTCGCGCTCAATTTGCGGATAATTTTTTTCTGCCGATGACAATGTTCTTGAAGCAAACGCTATCGGCCGTTCTTCGCCGTTAATGTGATGCGAAATGACGGCTCCCAAACCAAATGGTGAAGCGTCGCATGCCAAAATTACTTCTTTTGTTGGGTCAAAAAGAACCAATAAATCGGTTGACTGTACGCCTTGTTTTGCCGCTTCAAAAGTGCGTTGGTGAATTAAATTCCACTCCCATTTGGCGGTTTTGGTCATCAACTTGTAAAATGGATCCAGTAGTGTTGATGAATTGGGAATGAAGCGACCATAGTAATTTATTAGACCGACAAAAGAACGTAATTGGTCTACATTCTGTGGAGTTGGAGCGTCGCGTATAGCGGATAGCTTCTGTGTTTGTGGGTGTAAACCGTCTTTGTCTAGACGATACCCTAAGAAATCAACTACTTCTTCGTTGAATTTACATTTATCTCTATTCAGTTTTAGACCAGCTTGATCAAGGGTAGCTAATACGCCATCGAGTGTCTGCAACAAATCTTGGGAATTTCTTCCTCCCATTATAATATCGTCTTGGAATGGTTGGGTTTGTGGGTGATCTTGCAGTACCATTTCAATGTGTTTTTGGAAAATAGTTGATGCGCTAGCAATCCCGAATGGCAGACAGTTATACTGGTAGAATCCTTTAGACGTGTTGACGACGACATATTTTCTTGACTCTGGCTCGAGCTCCAATTGGTTGTAAGCGTTACGTAAATCCAATCGTGCGAAAACTTTGCACCCTGCTAATCTAGCAAATATGTCTTCCACTTTCAGTATAGGGAACTGATCTACATCGATAAGCATACGGAATCGAGCTAATGATATTTTCTTTCTCCAATCTTGAAATTTCTGCTTCGACCTTTTCCCTTAGATGGTATGGTACAGAACGTGCTTTATGGAAAAGTGGAGTAGGCGCATCTGCGCGAATGTGCACCTTGACTTTTACGTTCTTCAAACGGCCAATGCCCGGTGAAAATACACGTTTGTCAGGGCCCCCAGAAATCCTATATTTTCAAAAATGTCCTATAACATCCTATATTTTTAGCGAAATCCCTAAAAAGTCCTATAAAAATCCTATAATTTTGATATTTTGCCCATTTCAAATCCCGCCACTCTGTTAAATTGCTAGAATTAGCTATAGGATAAATTCCTATACAAAGTCACTCTAGTCTATGCTTTTGTCATTGTTAACATGGTTAGCTACTAGTATATTTTTGTGATGAAATGGTTCAATAGTTTCTATTTTTCAAGTGAAAATCAAAGATTTATTTCACTAAATATAGATTTTGATTTTATAAATGCATAAAGTTAGTAAATGAAATAACATATTTAGTCCTATAAAATCCTATAATTTGCAAAAATAGTCCTATAAAGTCCTATATTTTTAGAAATATAATCCTATTTTTCATATAAAAAATTTTAATATTTGAGTGGGGGCCCTGGTTTGTGCTTATCCAATATTATTGTTAAGCGATCTTGCACTGTTGCGACGTGACAAATTGCGTTGATTGGCCTTTGTATCATTTGAAAATCCGAGAAGATCCAACTACGACCAATAAGATGTGGGCCTGGGTCATGATAAAATACCAATGGTAGTGATAAAGTGATGTCATTGTACTTGACCTGAACAATTGCTTGTCCCTTGACGTGAATTGCGTGACCCGAGAATGAGGACAAAATTAAAGAACTTTTTCTAGAGTACCTATGTTAGGCAATTGAGCTTGTACAGTTTCTGGAACGAGTGTGTGCACAGATCCTGTGTCCAGTTCGAAATTTAGCGGTACTTGGTTAACCAGACAGGATACTTTAATTGGTGACAGTGAAGTAGCGCGATTTCTTGCCGTGCTCATTTGCGCATTGGGTGAGACGATGGATTAATTTACGTGAAATATTTCGTACTACGTCAGTGGTTCAACACGTGAGGATGATTGACTTCCTTTTTCGCTCGTCTCGTCAGCTATATGATTAGCTTTCTGTCGGTTGCTATTGTTGCCAGTATAAGATCTGCAGTTGGCATAATTTTCGTTACCAGGACTTCGACGTTGGTGTTGGTTGTGCGAGTAGTTCTGTGGTCGACTCTGTGATTTACGTTGTTGTTGGCTATGACTGTGCGGGTGGCGGTGCGGTTGACTGGTACGGCTTCCACCTCGACATGCTTTGCCGATGTGACCTATTTTATGACATACGTAACATTCTGCATTTAGAAAATGGCATTCCCATTCTGGATGTACTGTACTTAAACAGCGTATACATTTATTATTATTATGATTTTGAACTGGCTGCGATTGAGACTTCGATTGGCCACTGTTGCTAGCGTGTTGATAGGTTGACTTCTTTAAATTCCGTTGGTAATTCGAAATCTTGTTTACTGATGCAGTCCCTTCGGGCTTGTGACTTTTAATAACAGAGGCATCGCGCTCCACAGTTTCCATAGATTGAGCAAGAGTGATAGCTTTTCTAAGAGTGAGACCCGTTTCAGACAATAATATTTTTCGGACTTTGTCATTGTTAATGCCGAAAACAAGACGATCGCGTAAATACTCATCTAAGTTTGCACCAAAGTCACAAAATTCTGCTAATTTTCGAATGGATGACACGAAACTAGCCACGGATTCATCTGGTTTTTGATTTCTTTGGTAAAATTTACTTCGTTCTACCAGCTCCGATGGGACAGGATCGAAATGTAACGTCAGTGCATCAATTAACTCCTCGTACGACTTCTCTGTAGGTTTGGCGGGTGATATAAGACTTCGAAGAATGGTATATGTTTTTGGTCCGAGTACTGTTAATATTACGGCCCTTTTTTTGGTTTTGACCTCGTTGTTCAATGGTACTACGGTAGCTGCATTTGCTTCGGTGACTGTTTTTTCCACAATGTCGTTGGCAATAAAATAAATTTCCAAACGTTCCGCATAAATTGTCCATTGTGTTGTTTTTTCATCAAATTCTGGAAATTGTCCCACTGTGGCAGTCATGTTCGAATTAGGCTATGATTCACTTCTCCGTCCGAGAAAAAAGTCAATATGGCCGGCTTCGTTGTCATCCAAACAAAGGTGTTGTTTTACGAAGCGTGATAACTCGTTGATATCGAATAAACTCGCATTTCCGTCGCCATTTTGTTAAGGTTGTTTCCTTACCAATAAAACTTAATTATAAATGAAATAAACATTTAATTAACTGTATTAATAAATCATGTTACAACAGGTAAATTTACAACATTATAGCTCGTAACGAAGTCCCCGCGAGAAGTGCTCGTTTTTTATCTTTATTCCCGCTAGTCAAACACGGGTAAGAAATAAAACAATTGTAGAGAAGGTGGCGCCATCATTATGCAGTTACGTTCATTAACTAAATATAGGTTAACATCAATTTCAAAATAGCTAACCCTAACATGTTATGACGTCCAGGTCCGCGGAATCTGGGATTCACATTGCCGTCTCTTTAGAAGTCATTCCTTATAAAATTGCACTTGTTCTAACACTTAATTTTAAAAATAAAACAATAATTTGGCTCAAAAGAATTTTCATTTTTCACAGACAATCATTACAATAACATGAGGCTTAAAAACATTTGGGTAGTACCAACTTGTTATTTGTCATGACCTATTATTTCAGTGACAAAATATACGATTTTGACCATACCTACTCCATTAAGGGTCAATCCATGTCAAATCACCCAAGGTCCCCACGCTACCCCCTCCGATTTTAGTGAAACTCTCACCAAATTTAATTCCCGCCTGTTTAGTACGAAATACAAAATTTCAGCTCTGTATTCAATAGCATTATATGCATTAATTTTGTTTATGACGGAACTTACATTCGAATTTGAGATTGAAATATGTTTTGGCTGATATATAATGCCACCAAAGGATAGGTAATAGTTAGTGTAGGGAGCTGTTGACTCGATCGCGTGGCTTGCAGGGCTCGCCGCCAGCCTCCTACGCGTTGTAATCCGGCCACCTGAATTAATGGCTTCAAAGGTCGCTTGATGACTTAGGCCTAAGGTGGTGCCTTGGGTACTAGCCTAGCTGATATTATTATTTTTTATTAGGCAGTGTCGAATTTTGTTTTACAAATCCTCAGGTTACGCTGCTTATATACGCAACCACTTTGTGAGAGACTGTCATTAACCGATATCATTCAGTGTCATACTTATGCTTATTATGTAACTTATGAACATACTGATTAAAAGTAACTGTAATAACGTTAACGCCACAATAATAAAAAACAAATCAGTAACGAGGGTGCCTGATTTTAGTTGCGAATTGAGTAGCTTGTTTCCAAAGCGGTTCTAGGGCTGACACTTATCACATAAACATAGAGATTTCTACCGCTATTTGAGAAGTTATTTAAAGTATCAAGGAATTGTAAACTCAAAATGAATTTTTGATATGTTTTATATGAAACCCTTATCTTTCCAGTGGTATTACAGTTTTTTGCAATTTTAGTTTCTCACCAACCCGAAATCGCCACCAAAGACGGCTTCGATTTTGAAATTTTCAAAAAAAGCCATTAATTAAAGTTTCGTATCTTCACACCGTGACGTCATTTTTAAATTTTAGTTCTATTTTAGTGTTTCCCGACCCCTTTTTACCTACTACAAGTCATAATTAACAATATAATATCTACTGTTAGGAATTGGGAAATTGTTTAAATAAATCTGTCGAACAAAAACCGTGATTTATCAAGCATCTTTGAAAATTTTTATAAAATAAATTACTCATTTATTTTACTTTGTGACACCTTATTTGTGGACTCTAGCAACTGTTTTATCAAAATAAAAAAAATCATTCTGGAAAGCGAAGCCGTTCCTGAAATATAATTCGTAAAAAATGGGATTTTTGAAAGGTTTGAAATTTCGAGCGCGTCCAGGGGTAAATTTCAAAACCAGTATCTCAAGAGCTATATTAAATACAGAGCTGAAATTTTGGATTTCGTACTAAACAGGCGGGAATTAAATTTGGTGAGAGTTTCACTAAAATCGGAGGGGGTAGCGTGGGGACCTCGGGTGATTTGACATGGATTGACCCTTAAAGGTTTTCGAGTACGCTCTACAACTTACTCATTGAAACTTTTCGTCTACCACTTAGTGTTCAAAAACTAAAAATTCAATAACAGTGAAAACTTTCACGATTTTTCTGAAATTCACAAATAACAATGATTGCCACCGAGAGAGTACATACTGAAAATTTAACATTTCTAGAAGGTATAGTTTTTTATAAAAATGCCTGGGCCGATCAAATGAACACACCCTTTATAGTTGGTTACCATGGTACCAATTCGCGACCGGAAACTATCTTTACGCCTCTTTTGGTCGGCCGTTGAACCTAGATAGGTAGCGGCTAAAGCAGACGTTATTAGTTTTTACTCTTCGTTATTCTTAACAGGGACGGTCTAGATCTATAACATTTCCCTATAAAGAATATTTTACTGAGAGCTAGTAATGGAGTGACGTCATCACCAGAAGAAAATATCCCCATAGTGAGGCGCTATCAAAGGCTACGTGTGACGCGTTAACAAGCGGACGGAAAACTGCGACGAAACCCATAATGCAATCTGTCTTGTGAATAGCTCTCAGTAAAACATTTGCATGTGAAGAATAAGAAGTGTCACACGTATGTAACAATATTATACACTTATAGTATAACTGCTCAAATGGATCCCTTTTTGTTGGAGATAAAGCCATACGAACTCCTGACACAAATTATATTTACCCTGCTGAATATCGGGAATGTTTTATTATAATGTTATAAATAAAGAATTTTTTTTCTTAGTATATAACCGCGGGTTATTATTGTTCTTTCATTCCCTTGTAGCACTCGTTGCTGTAACTATTATTATGTAGTCGTTTTAATAAAAAAGAACACGTTGAATATGAACTTCAACGGGTTATGGTCTCAGCACGCTTCCACTGCACAACTGCGCAAAAGTTAAGTTACTTGTGGCACAGCTGTGTATCCGGTTTCTGACACCCGATCAGCAGTCAAATATGGATAGTCTTCTTCGCAGCGATATTGATAATTAAGCTGAGTGGTTTTGAGAATTGGAAGAGCTGCAAACGTCAAATCAGCGATGCCCTTACGATCCGGGATGTCTTAGGGATATTCAATGGTAGTTGGATTGCGCCAATCGCACCACTATCGACAGTACCAGCATCGGAGACCATAACGTACTTGGCAGACCTAAAGAAATTCGAGATAGCTTTCAGCACGCCCGCGCTATTATATGGTCGTCGTTAACAAGTTAAGTCCAGATCAATTATGAATTGTGACTCTCCTCGAGAGAGGTGGGAGAAATTGTTGGAAGTCGTTGAATCGTCTTCGAAAGCTATTGGCTAACAGATGTTCCGAGCAAAAAAATCTCATGGTGTGGATATGGTCACTCATCTCACCCAGATGCATTCCCTCTGGTCAGATATTCGGACGACAGAAAGACATCGTTTGACGATTTTATTATCGTTGCCCGTTTCTTTGAGTCACTACCACATGACGAATATAGAGAGTTTATTATGATATGAGACCCGTTACCCGGAGATAAGCAGACGGTTGGTGAGGTTAAACGGCTTCTAATTGGATGAGCTACTCGAGAAAGATAAAGGATCGGCGAGTCTTTAGGTCTCTTGGTAAATTAGTATGGTCAAGGACAAAAGAAGCAAGTCAATAAACCGAAGAAACTTAATGAGAAAAGATCTACAAAGAAAACCACCTGCTACAGCTGTAACAAACCTGGACATTACGCAAAGGATTGCCGAGAGCCCAAGAAAGATTCGTCACGAATGATGCTACGAAAAATTTTTGGTTCCAGAAATTAAATGCTCCAGAATATATTGAAATCGGAAAAAAAGCCAACATGAGGGAGACATTGTTTTTCTTGTCCGCACCGGAAAGAGGATTCGTAAAGAAGTCATCTCAAGCGTCTGATACGTGAAGTACATCGCCTGTAACGTTTTGTTTTGCTCAGAAGCACGATGCAGCGCATCCAAAATCTTGAGTCAACTCAAGATGTCGGTCTGAAGCATCGCACGTCTATGCCATATATACCAGAACAGAATGGAGTAGCGGAGATAGAAAACCGCACGATTATGGAGTCCGTACGGGCTATGTTACACTCCAAGCCTAATCTCTCACCAAAACACTGGGTAGAAGCAGTAAATACGACGATGGATGTCTTAAACCACACAGCTCCGACACAAGTTGCCGGAAAGACGCCGTACGAGTTATGAACGGGGAAGCCTACACCGTCCATCAAGCATCCAAGAGTCTTCGGAACTTACTGCTATGTCCACATTTCGAAGGAGGAACGAAAGAAGCTTTCAAAGAAAGCCTACAAGAGTTTTTCGTCGGTTATGAAGATGACGCAGATGGTTTTCGAATCTACGTTCCTGAGCTTAATGACGTGATTCGACCTAGAAACGTTAAATTCGATCCCGATAAATGAGTCAGAGATGGTAGCAGCTACAGAAGCAGCCAAAGAAGTATATGGATCGGGTACTTGATGACTTAGGCTTAACGTGGTACTGATTATTATTATTGTTATTATTATTATTAGTCAATCAAATCTGCCATCAGTATCCACAACGAGAACGAGGTTCCAGTCATTAGTATCGACGAAAGACTATATATACGCTTCGCTTACTAGACAGGCGTCTCCATACAAAAAAACCTGTTAACACTTTCGAAACACGGGTGAAGCCTTTGACCAGCTGTTAGAGGCGCCACTAGTAGCACTGATGAAGCGCGGGGATAATTTTAACCAGCGTCTGCTATCGTATGCAAGTTGAGCCATTGAACACGCCAGTCCATTTATCGAAGCGTATATATAGTCTTTGCTTACTAGACAGGTGTCTCCTTGCAAAAAAACCTGTTAACACTTTCGAAACGTTCCGAGCGATGATCAGCGAGCTGATAATCTATCGAAGCCACTACCGAAGGAAATCTTCGACGAATGCTCAACCTACGAGACCATACAGAAGTCTACATCGAGGGTGAGTGTTTTTTTTATTCAAAGACGAAAGGGCTGATTGAGTCTGAGAAGACCACGAGCCCGGCGAAGACACCATCTGATTAATCAGGGCGATATATGTGTAACGGCCACGCAAACAGGGGGATACGTGGGGACAGAGGTGGGGACACCCGTGGCGGAAGTATTGCGACCACCCGTTGGGGGATTGGTGGTCTTCCTCACACGGCCATCCACAAACTCTGCCTCCCGGACGCCTGGGATTACAGGAGTGAGCCACTACTCCCGGCTCGAGGGTGAGTGTTGGAGATAAAGCAATGTGGACTCCTGCACAATGAAGTTTGAAGATTACGATAGAAGACTTTTTAATGTATATATAAATAAACCATCCAGGTTACGAGATTTCCCCCCCACCTAAGGTTTTTTATGGTTTATCTGTTACAGTCTGGTATTTTTTAACTATGTATATTTAAACCTGTAACGCGTCTTAATTATCAGTTCGGTTCTATAATTGGCTTCAATAATTATGACTATACAGTATACTGTTCTCATAAGCCATGTCATTTAAAGGGACTTTCAAGAGACCCTCTAGTCAATTTATATACGTCATTCGTTACAACCAAATGACGTATTTCAAATCGACTAGGTCTTTCTTGAAAGAACTAAATTGAATATATGAAAGCTGACTGCTCGTTCAAAATTCGCTCTGCACAACAGCCGAAAGTTTCAACCGAAAAACGTTGAAATTCCTAAGTCGTCTGCTATTTCTTCATGGATATTAAGGCAGATGGCGTTATATTTCTTAAGCTCGAAGCCTATAACCGCAGGTTATTATTGTTCTTTTGGTTCATTCTCTTGTAGCACTCGTTGCTGTAACTATTATTATGTTGTCGTTTTAGGGAACCAGTTTACTTTTTTTTAACTTCGTCTCCGTCACTGAAGCTTTGCTGATTTAGTTAAATATGAACTTCAACACTTTTTTCTAACTTTTTAAGACACGGTATGTTCATTAGCAATGTTATGGAGTGCTCAGAATAGAATGCCCTCAATTGATTACGTTTTGTTTAATGAGGGTTTCACTCTGCTAGTGGAGTCTATTGAATTGGATGAGTGTGGGAAAAGAGTCTTGGTAGATACCACAAATTAATAACGAACCCCCAACATTGTTTCAAATGAGACTAAGAAATAATTTAGTATTTCAAGGTTTAGCAGTTAAGGTCTAGCAGTGTACAAGGTAGATACGGAAAGTTGAGTACTCTCTGTCCTCTACACCAATTTGAGATATCCCACGGCTGAAGCTACTCCTCTTAATGTCCCGTTGAAACTCCGAACAATGTCTACCATATTCAGCAGGCCAACTGTTCAAATAACTGTCAACGGTATATTTTTTATGTGCCTGATTTCCGACAGTCGCACCGTGTTTCAAAGAGTCCAAATTTTGGAAAAAATTAAAAATGGTCTGCTACAAATATTATGTACATTTTTATAATAAGGAAATAATGGAGAGTGACGCAGCACGAAAAGTTTTTAGCTGTGACCCCTAGCGGCGAAGTTACTTTCCCTGAAGGAGCACAGGGTTTTAATAATAATCAGCTAGGCTAATACCCAAGGCACCACCTTAGGCCTAAGTCATCAAGCGACTTTTGAAGCCTTAAATTCAGGTGGCCGGGTTAAAATGCGTAGGAGGGTGGAGGCAAGCCCTTCATGCCACCTGATCTTAATGATCAAAATTTGTTAAAAAAATCTAAATTATTTTTCAATAAATATATTTTTAAGAAATATTGTACTGTTTAAATTCGGGATGTATTCATATAATACGTTTTATAGGTGTATACCAGTAAAGGTCTAGATATTTTAATATTCCAAAAAGTTCAGTCCGGGTATGAATCTGAAACGGGGTTGGGTATGACTCCATAACGGGGTCGGATATTAATCCGAAATGGGGTCGGGATGGATCCTATTCGGAGTCTGGTATGAATCCGCTATGGTGTCGGGCCCCTGTAGCACAAAAAGTTGATTAGTGTCGGGCTTTGGTCGATAAGTCGCTTTTGCGTCCTAGTCCAAAGGTCGACTCTAAAAGTCTTAAACGTTTTTAAGATAATTCCGCGTTTAGTACGCTTTTGATCACTTTTAAAGTCGGTATGGCAACCTTTCATTTTGGACCACTTTACGACTCAAGAAAGACCTTACAATGTTTAGTATTAATTTATAAGAGTAACGAAATTCAGATTTATTTTATTATATCTTTAAATTTATAAGACCCAAATGGTGGCCCATTGTCAGATATTAGTATCTGCGGAGCGCCATACCAGGCAAAATGAGGGGTGAGAAAGTCTATGACTAATTCAGCAGTCGTGGAACGTAGCTCTTGCTCCTCTATAAACTTAGAAAAACATGGCAAGCCCTGATGAAGTTCGCTATATGTCTTCTGACATTGGCACTTGGCAGCCAGTTGACATGTCATTTCGCCTTAGCTAAGCATGCCGTTATGCCTTGATGCACCGCATGAAGCTGTCGAATGACTTCGTGGCGGATGAGTGGTGGAATAATGAGACGGTTCCCTCGGTACGGAAGCCCCTCAGCCTCATGAATCTCTTCTTGGTGGGGCCAGTAAGGCTTCAACTCAGTTGGTAGTTTCTTCCGAGTTAATGGCTATCCCTCGTAGAGGTAGGTGATCAATATCTGATAGGTTGGATCATTCTTGACGGCATCTGGAAGGGCGAGCCATTTTTCGTCAGATAGTGCCGTCAGGGTATGAATCAGATGTGTCAATGGAGGAGTGACAAAGAGCAGCAACGTATCAGCGATTTGCAATTTCGTCCCTGGAGTAAAAGTATATCTTTATAAACGTAATACCATACGTTGGAGCCGAGGTGAAAGCATATGTATAGGGGATTATGTACAATCGTCGTAAGTGGCTTGTGGTTGGTTTCAATGTACACCTGCATCCCAATAATGTAATGGTGGAATTTCTCACATGCAAAAACAATTCCAAGCAACTCCCTCTGGTGAATTAAGCCAGTGCTGCTGAGGCAGTCGCTCCCAGAATAGGAGGATAGTTTCGAGACAGTCGATGAAGCACATGGCAATTCGAAAACACCAAGAATAGGGACACTGTGACCTGTATACGCAATGATCCTACGAAGTGGCCGTTGGATAGGTGGTTTGACTGGAATCATATATCGTAAAGATGTTTCGGCAGAATGTTCACTTGTGATCCAGAATCCAAGTAAAAAAAAATAGAAGTGTTATTTAATAGAAGTGATTCATACCACTCATTGTCAGAGGAAGATAAGTTAAGATACTGAGTGGCACTGCATACTGCAGTTAGAGTGCATAAAGAGAAAACAGAATTGTCAGGAAGAGGCACGTGTGATTGGTTGAAAAATATCTCTGCAAACCGATTCATGATATCCTGCCGGTCAAACATGGAGTCGTAGCCAATGGGATCGTCATGCTGAGGGTAGTGCTCCAAATGAGTTATCTTCCTGGGAATGGTTGAGGTCTTGAAAGTATGAGCAGCTCAGTGCCCTCGGCAAGAACAGTTCCGACAGATTGAGTTTACCGCCGGGCAAGGGGCAGCGTAATTATGGTGTAAACCACAATTGGTACAAGTATGGTGCCTGTCCTGGGAGAAGGGACGCGCTGGTAGATGACGAGTCGATGGATGGCGGGTCTGTGGATGAGAGATACGCTGAGAAGAAGTCTGCCGTGAAGAAGAAGAAGGTCTCTGACTCTGTAACTTTGATGGGAAACTTGGACGCATCGGAGGAGGTTGATGACGTGGACATAGACGTAACGGATTATATTGGTGCGCATGAATGCAGAGTGTTATGTTAATGTCTCCTCAGCTTGGAACAGAGAGATTGCTTGAGCCAGAGTTAGGTTTTGTTTAGAGAACAAAGCCTTCCGGAGGTCCGATGTATAAATGCCAGCCACATTTTGATAACATATGAGCATGGATGTTTTCCTTACAACCATGAATATCGAACTGCATAAGGTAGTCTGACCTCAGTCGTTAGGATGGGAGGAGCTTAGCTATCATGACGTCGGTCACGCGCCGCCGCTCACAAATTGTATTGAAGGGCAACGTTTTGAAACTTGACTAACTTTCAGTGCCAATTTTGTTTCTAAAATTTTAATACACATCATTTTGAATACAGTTCCCTCCTCTTAGATTGATTTTTAGTTTGGTTTACACATTGCTATTTATATTTAACATTTTACTTTAATTTATGTTTATCGATGATCAGATCTTAGCTTTAAGAATTTCATTACGACACTTTCAAAGATTCAGGCGTTCTGGAGGTTTCCTGCTTCGTGCTGGAGGTTTATAGATGGCTTGTTGTGCTAGCACTTTAATTTTAGTTGATTTCTTAATGCTTGTGACAGAGCTAATCGTAACTAAGGCAATCCTTACTGGAGTTTCGTATGGCAGGAAATCCAGACGTTGCTGAATGGTTTTCTGCGTTGATGGTGTTTCTGGTCATATTGTGGTCGGAATAATCTGGTAACCCTTTCGGATTGGTTATGGATGGTGCGCCATCTAGCTATATTCCATACATACATTACAGAACTGAACCATATTGTGACACGGTAGGACAGGAAAGCGATGGAACTTTTATGGAGGATAGGTGCTAATTTTAAACAAAGTTAAAATTGAAACCTCAAGCTCAATCCTTCTGTAATGGATTTTGGAGCCAGTAGCGGCGCTAAGGTTTTTTTCACGGGTGGGCTAAATATTTTGTGGCCCCTAAGAATTTTGTGGCCCTTACCATTTTAGTTACCCTTTATAATTTAGTGGCAGCTGTGGCTTGTCCTCCAATATGTCTCTTATAGCTTCTACATATTTAAAAATTTGAAAATTTAACTCAAAGTATAAATTGCACTCTTCTCTTTTTTACTAAACTCGTCAACAACCAACAAAGGATTGTCTCTTAACCTATTAGATAAATCTCTATTTATAGAGAGCAAGGCTAAATTTGTTAATCGATTTTCAGACATTGTTGTTCTTAAAAATGATTCGAGTCCATTAAGTGTACTAAAACTACGCTCTGAAATAGTATTAGCAACAGGTATGCATAATACAATTTGGAAATATTTTACGAGATCTGGGAATGCCTGCTCGTATGTCAATAAATATTTATAGCAATCGGAAACATTTTGCAAATTTTGAGGTTTAAGATATTCATTGGTTTCAAGCTGCGTTTGCAAACTTTCTGTGTTTATGTTTTCACCGCTTTTGGTACTAAATAACAATTTAGCAACGTTGACCTGATTTTTCAGAGACTCCATTTCAAAATTAAATCTTTTGTAGTTTTGACAAAACGCAGTAATTTTTTCAACGTTCAAAAACTCGCTCGAATTTGGGTCTGATGCGCAAAGTTCTTCATAAATAGAACAATCTTTTTTTTCATTTCTAATACGAGTCTATCTAAAATTTCAAAATAAGTTGCTTTAAGTTGGTCGCCAATAGTTTTGAACTCAGTTTCCCGACTTCCTATAGTACCCGTTATTATGGTACCTTTTAACCTTTTGTTTTGAATAATTTTTCTTTTCATGGGTACTTTGACGGAATTATTCTTTTCTGGTACTGGAATTGAGGCTGAGAGAGCTAATTGTTTCGCAACATCCCTAATTTGATCGAATCTTTCAGAATTTCGGTCTGTTTCTAACTTTTTTATTGTGGCACCGCAAATTGCTACGGCTTGAGTTATAACTACTTTTGGATTTTGCAAATATTCAGACAACACATTTGTTACGCCTAAAATCTCATCTAATGCTACGGCCATTAATAAAATGCTGAAATTTTGAAGCTGGGAATGGTACCCTCTATATTCGGCTGCTTCCTCAGATTTGCCACTTTCAATTAAGTTTTCTAAAGCTAAAACTACCGCATTATATCTAGTTCTAAAAAAATTTAGACATTTTTTTTACTGGACCATCTAGTGTCACAACTCTTAGGTAATTTTAATATTACAACGTATTCAAGCTCTTTTTGGGCCTCTTACTTTGAAATGTATAAATTGCCTGTAACAAACCAAGTGTTTCACGAATTATTGGTACATTCTTACAGGTATCCACCAAAACTAAATTTAGGCGATGGGCGTAACAGTGCACACATAGACACATCCCACCCACAGCATCCTTAATCCTAATGTTCACTCCCGACTTACTTCCACTCATTACACTCGCTCCGTCATATGTTTGCGCTACACAGTTTGATATTTTTAACCTATTTGATAAAAGAATATTAATAATCGCGGAAGATAAAGATTCAGCGTCAAATTTATGTAAATCAACAAAAGACAAAAACCTTTCAAGAACCTCTCCCTTAGTGGTGGTAAATCGAACACAAACACTTAGTTGTTCTACACCGCCTTTGTCCCTAGTTTCGTCAGCAATTATTGCGTAAAAACCACCCGAATCATTAATATCCTGAATAATCATTCTTTGAACAAGTGCACCACTAGTGTTAATAAGCTCGTTTTGTATTGATCCGTGGGTATATTTTGCTACATTGGGCATGCTATCTACTTTTTTCTTTAAGTCAGGTGAAATGCGCTTTAACAATTCTAGGATTTCAATGAAATTTCCACGATTTTGCTGATCGTCGTTCTCTCGATGCCCTCTTAACGCGATATCCTGTTGAGCGCATGTTAAAACAATTTGCACATGGGCGGATAAAACTTCTCTGTTTCGAATAGTATCTAAACGGTGTTGCTTATTTATCTGTGAAGTTATAGCTCCTCGTTTCTTAGACTGTAAAAAATGTATGTACTTCGTTTCCGCTAATTGGTGGGTCGATTTCTCGGAAGTAAAATGTTCGTGAAATTTCTCATTCATATTTTTCCAATTTTTAAAACCAGTTGTGAAATATGTTTTTTTACCACTGCTTGGAAAATGACGGCAGCAAAAACAGTATACCATGTCATTTTCTACAGAATATTCCAAAAAGGGATATTTTACATAATAAAAACTATTGAAACTTCGTTTTTGATCCCTAATAATCGTTTGGGGAAATGATAAGTGCCTTGGTTGAGCGAGTGGAGAATCCATGTCGATACTAATGTCAGGAATAAATTGAGTTGCATTTAAATCAGATAGAGCAGGAGTTAAATGGTGCACGATACTGCTATTCTCATGGAGTTCTCGGGAATTCCTGGAAGCGACAAATGAAAGTGCAATGTCATTTGAATTGTTTGATTCACTTTCACTAGGAGCTCCTATTAAGATATTATCAATAACTGATTCTTCAATGCCTTCTACAACTTTATCGAAAACATTTTGACTCGTTTGCAACATAGAATGTTTATTTATAACATCGTTCGATTTATTAGTTGAAAGATTACTTTCAACATGAACCACTATAGCGTCCTTCAATATTTATCTTAGTAAATAATAAGACTAAGTTTCTAAGATATTAGAAAAATAACTAATAATAGTAATTTGCCTTGACAAAGGTGGTTTGGAAAATATATATCTACTAATAGTTAGCTAGCCCTGAAAAATGCTTTTTGGAAAAATTAACTATTGAAATAGTCATTTAGCTAAGTGTTTATATTTTAAACAAGCGCATTAGGGCTTCTTTAAACCTCGAGGAGGTAGAAGTCCGCTCTTGCTAAAATATTAGAACAGAAAAGACTAAACTACTTATAATTCGAGAAAGACTTTCAAAATATATATCTACTAATAGTTAGCTAGCCTTGAAAAAGGCTGTTTGGAAAAATTAATTATTAATAGTTAATTAGCCTTTAAAAGGCTGTTGAAATAATTTGAAATAAAATTAAACTATCAACTAGTCATTTAGCTAAGTGTTTATATTTTAAACAAGCGCATTAGGGCTTCTTTAAACCTCGAGGAGGTAGAAGTCCGCTCTTGCCAAAATAATAGAACAGAAAGACTAAAGACTTAAAATTCGAGACTTTCAAAATAGACCTGACTCGTTCTGGAGCTCAAGAGTCAAGACGAAATGGAAAGAAATGTTTAAAACAAAAAGCAGCTTAGCGGTCGAGCCTGGCATTGACCATATTTCGCAAAAGTGGTGAAATCGAAAAACCGCAGAATTTTCCAGGAAGCGAGAAGAGCAAGGTCGTTTTATTGTTGTGGCTATCGTCGCGTTTACTGGACCCCCTTCTGAGCTTGTATCCGAGCGTCGGATTCCGAGCATTGACTATGTTTTCATGAAGGTAGGAAATGCGGATTTGAGGAAATCCCGATTTTGTTCTCAGCGGGGAGCTTTTTAAGAAACTCGTATTTGGACGTTTTCATGGAAGTCCACTCTTTACTTTCAAACGGGTTTCACACCCCAGAAACCTCTACACTTGGAATGTTCTTACTACTCTCTCGACTTCCTTCGGATAAGGGCAGCTGGCCGTTCGTTTAATTTTGCAGTAGCGCGTGATTACTGTAAACTCCAAGCAAATCGATCCCAGTTTAATGCTAAAAACTGCTTTAGCTTTATTAATTTCCCAATTTATTAGCTTAGGAAAATTAATACGTCAACGAACACAAACTCAATCCTAAGAAGGAGAAGCATTCTTTCGTTGGTCATTACTAAAATTAAGCTATCTTCAGAATTAGGTTCCACTAAGCACTAAAGGCGGGTTTATAAGCAAGCGAAAAGCTGAAGCTTTTTGTAGAAACTGAAACTTTTTCGTCAGCGTCGGCTCCCGCGTAAGCGTTTACAAAGAAGTGAGAGCCGATTTCCTACTTGCTGTAGCAGACAGCTTACGCCGAATTCCGACGCTGGCGGCATCAAACTCCGTTTGATATTCTCGCGTGTTTTTCTAGGGTCTCGGCTCTCGCTTGCAAACACGTGGTCATATTTAACCAATAATAAGGCAACCCGTTCTATGACCTTCGTGGATTTATTGTTTTTTTTTAATTTAATTTATTTATCTTTTTTAAAATTAACAATTTTCGTTTTTGAAGCAATAATAAAAAACTGCATTCAGCACCACAATTTCGCGACTTTTTTGTAGCCGCCATTTATACTAAAAAAACACCACGTGATCACGTCAAGTTGAGCAACGGGCTCAGCACGACAAGCGCTTTTGTAAACAGTAGCTTACGGTGCAGAGGCAGATTCCGAAAGCTTTTTCCGATAGCGTCGATCAGCTTTCGGCTTCATGCACAAGCTTCTTTGGATTTTCTCGCTCCTTTATAAACCCGCCTTAACTTCTTCAAATGAGCCCAATCCTACTTTCGAGTGGCTCAGTAAACTTGTCCCCCCCCCCCCCAAACGCTGTGTTCAAAAATTAAAAAGTTGATTGAAAGGCACCCATTTTGCACCATCAGTAAACCATTACGCACCCATGGTGTTCAGTAAGAAATTGCAATTTCAAAGGGGGGGGGGGCAACTTTATCCTAGCCCACCCCCCACTTCCATTTTTCCCTAAAACTTGTTAACCAATTAAACGCACCATTATGCACCATTATGCACCACAGTCGAATCGCCTTTCTTTTCTTTCAATTGTTCATTAAACTTTCTCTCCATTTCCGCTCCCTTCGCCTCCCGAATCTATCTACTGTTTGGAGCAGTGAGCTACTCTTCAAAGCGCCGTATAAGGCTGGTGGGCAATTCGTCAGAGTGTGAACTTTGCAACGATTAAATTTGAATTTAATTTGATTCTAGTGCTTGTTATTAGGTGATTTAGCCATAGCCTCAAAGTCATAAAGTCTAGGTTTACATTGTATTAGCTCACCATATTCTAGATTCCTGGTCACTTTTTGAATTTTCTCTATACTTTATAATCATTAAATTATCTACATTACATTACATTAAGTTACGTGCCGTTACGTGCCGTTACGTTACGTTGAATTACGTTACATTACGTTTTTATAATTTTTAGACCCTTCCGGCTTCGTGCATAGTTAAAATTTTGGTAACAAGTATCGCCGCCTACCGTCCAAGTTATAAATTGAATGTGTGTATCATTAAAAATACAAATACCATAGACATAACACCTTACTCTCTTCGGTGGCAAAGTTACCGCTAGCTTAGTTTGATAGCGATAAATACGAAAAAAAACGCGGCTTAAGTCTCAAATTCGAAAAATACCAAATCATAAGCGAAGGGGATATTGTAATAGTAAATTTTATAATTGTTTTGCCAAATGAAACTTTTTTTATACCTTTTATAGATTAAAAAAAAATTATAAGCCTCTCGGACACCGTTATAATCTCACAGACAAACAGGCTAGTAACAGCTCGCGGGGAGTTCTCAGTACTTAGCCCCGTATTATTTTATATTGTCATTGGCGTGGTCCAATTACGATTTCTATGCTAAGGGCCTTTGTATAGAAATCGTAATAAATTATAATTATAAAAATTATTTTCCATTCTTAATTTTATTTCTTAAACATAAATTAACTATTTATATCTAATTAAACTAAAAAATGTTTTTGGAAAATGTTCCATGAAGTTTTATAATGGGATAGCCGATGGCATGGTTGCACTTTTTAGGAACTAGTTACGATTTCAACGCCTTCTGATGGCCAGAGAATGAGTTTCAGTGAGTAATATCAGTAATAAATGTTTTACGCAATCTCTGTTCCCTTCTTCAATGGAAATAGGCCGCAACGCCTAGCCTAGCCTAGCCTAGGCTTAATGGGATCGATGTGATCCTCCTGGACCTTATCTACCAATTTAATTCAGTATCTCTGGACTACTATTATATTAACTACTTTGTTTCATATCCCACGAATATTTTAACCTAAATGGTAAAATTTCAACAGGTAAATTGTTTTTTTCAGCTTATAGAATGTTGGTACCATTACCATATAAGCTTACATCTGTGATAACATTGATTAATGAGCCCATTTTGTCAAATTGATGGGATTTGTGCATTTTTAATTAGACGAAAAATGTTTCAAATGATCATTTAAAGGCAATAAGCATGTTATCAAAGAATCGTTTTAACACTATTTAGAGTTGCTTGTATTCAACTAGTATGCAAGTTTTGAATTTAATCTTCATTTCTACCTATTCCACAAAAACAAGTAGCAAAGCCACTAACACTGACAATTCTTTCGAGGCTGAAAGATTGACTTGTATGTAATTTAGGTATTGGTATACTACTTGCAATTATTTATTTTAACCCTGCTTAATAAGCCAATAGAACAGCTGGGCTAACCTTAAATTTAAAAAAAAATTACCAAATGAAACCAATTATTTTAAATGAAATATGCATAGAACGATGTGTTTTTGAAAATGATTGGCTGATAGAATAAGGGTAGTAAATTTTAGTGGAATTAAATTCTCTGTGACTGGTACTTACAAATTGTTAGAGCAATTGAAGCCTTTAGTAAAAATTGCTACTGAAAGCTGGAAAATTTCTTAATTTAAAATTTTGGTTGGGCATAATTGGTTAAAACAATTTTAAAAGTCTAATTAATGGCAAAATCATGCTTCAAACTACTAATTTATCTCGCCATTACCCAGACCCTAGGTAGGAGTGGTTAGAAGTCTTTGAAGTATCGTAGCCAGGGAAGGTTAGATTAAGTAAACTAGGTAGCAAAGCAAGCTGTATGGTTAGTTTTTATCAATTGATTTCCCATGAAATTAACAGCCTCTTTTTGTGATACAAGGTGTTGCAATTCCACTTAAACCAGCCTGTGATTCCCGTGGCTTGCGGGTCTATTGTAAGATTGAAAATGATTTTGCATTTGAGAAAGGAACTGAAATTTCTTTTTTTGAGATATTTAAACCAAAAGAAATCTTTGATTTTAATAACCAAAGTGTGCTTTAGGAGGAAAGTAGCTTCTGCGTGAAGTTCTTTGGTCCGAAAAATTTGGTTTCCAAAGTTTTAAATTGTGGCTAAAATTACTAAATAACCATTTAATTGATTTTTTGAAATTTTCCGTGGTTGTAAATTAGAAAACCTTCTAATACTGTAGAAGCAACGCTTAACGCAAATGAAAATGCGTACTTACATAAATTATGAAATAATTTTACAATAATTTCATTAATTTTAAAGCATTAAGTCTTATATTTTAATCAATTTTATTTTAAATTTTTTTTCTAATTTCTTAGTAGCATATCGTATTGTTCAACATGTGTCAGTGACTTAATTTTACACGAGATTCACTTAATACCTTGCTATCAGATGACAACCAAAAAAAGCCTTTCCTTGTTACATATTTATTGTTAAAGAAAGCCAAAACAAAATAAAAAATTCACAATGGCAGCAAATTTTGATCCATATGACCGGCACAGGTAAGAGATTTGAAGCGCTTTTCCAATTTATAAAAGCATCTATTCTAAGTAATGTATATTGCAATTTTATGTTTTTCAGCTGGTTTTTTGGACCTCTAACTCGCCAAGAAGCAACGGATATGTTGATGTGCGAAAATGAAGCTGGAGTATTTCTCGTTCGAAACAGCACAACAATTCAAGGGGACTTAGTACTTTGCGTTCGTGAAGATAACAAAGTCAGCCATTATATCATCAACCGAATTCAACAAGCGGAACAGACTAGGTTCAGGATTGGTGATCAAATGTTTCCTGATATTCCTTCTCTTCTTAGTTTCTACAAACTACATTATCTTGACACAACACCGCTTATAAAGCCTGTAAGTCATTATTATGTACACTAATTTTTCCTTTAATGAAAGTATTTTTCCCAAAGTAAATACCAAAAGAGTATTTATTGTCAATTTAAGACCTAGGATAAAAGGGATGGTTGAGATCCGTTTAGATTACTAATTTTTTTTGTCCTACTGCTATAAAACAATGCATAAATGATCAGATAGGCTAATACCCAAACTACCTTAAATCATTGAATAACAGCGAGTCATCTTGTAATGCAAAGAAGGGTGCCACACAATTAAACATCTCTTAATTCTCTATTATTGTTAACCTCAGTAAGGTTTTATGGAAAAGGGAAAATTAAGAACTCCAGGTCTATGGTGCTTTTGATCGAGAAGTACTCCACTTGGTCCAAACGTTTTTGCCCAGGAGTGTAATGAATAGGGTCGGTTGTTTCTGGAGGACAAACCTGAATTTGCTAACTCTCAATTGGCTTTCCTAATCTTTATATGATAGATTTTTTAGGTTTCTGAAAAAGTAATGAGTTTTTTGGCTTTGGAAATGAGAGGTATATTTCCTCTGGACTTCTACAATTTAATAATAGTCAGCTAGGCTAATACCCAAGGCACCAAGTCATTGAGCCACTTTTAATGCCTCTAAACAGGAAAGTTGTTGAAATTAGAAAGCTAAACAGCAAAATTAAAATACTTGGCACCTGAATGAGGGATTTTGTTGTACTGCTTAGATGCAATACAACTTAGGAAAGTTTTGCCCTTTGGGACACATTTCATTAACAAATCTTTATTTGCATGACAAGGGGTTTCTGAGTGGCTAGCAATTTATCTTGGCATTAGAGGCCCAAGTTTGATCCCATTTTGTGTCAAAATGCAAAACCTAGGAACCACTTTTCATTGGTTGAAGAATGACCTAAGACTAATTATGAATGTTATGTTTTTTTCCTGAAAACTAAACATTTAACCTCCTAGTATTTGACCAAAGCTAATCTAAAGAAGTCATTTGGCGCACAGTATATTAAATCCTTTCAATGTCTGAAGTACATAAATTTTAATGGTGTATTTTTAACTCAAAATTTATAATTTTTCCCTAACACGTTAACAACTTTTTTCTAGGCTAAAAAGAAATTTGAAAAAGTTCGAGCAAAATATGATTTCGATGGAAGTGTAAGTACTTATATTAAATTATTTTATTTTAAATGGGGTTCAAAATCCAGATGGTGTAATTGAGTAATGCTTTAAGTCAATTATTTGATCCCTTACCTCTAACAAAAAGTGGTTCAACAGAATATTAGAATAAATATTATTATTTCTCATCTAGGATGCTGATGACTTGCCTTTTAAGAAGGGAGACATTTTAATCGTAATAGCCAAAGATGAAGATCAGTGGTGGACAGCAAAAAATAGCTTGGGTCAAACTGGATCTATACCTGTACCTTATGTTGAAAGGGTTAGGCTTTTCTGTATTCTTTTATTAGTTAATGCAACTATTATCCATAGTTTGATAGCTTTTCATTGCCGAGATTTTAAACTGTTATTTGCGCTAGTTTGGTATATTTTTAAATATCATTTATTTTTCCAAGAAATCAAGAGTTTCACACATGTAAGTGTTAATGGTTTCAATGGAATTATGGAAAACTCTTGTTTTAATGATTGTTTAGGAATGTTTTATCCCCCTCTTTCAATAATAATTAAAAAATATCTCCCAACTCTCCATAGTAATTAAAAAGTTCCACCTAAATGAATATAAAATAGTAGTACATGAATTCTTGCCAACTACCAGCAATTTTTACTATCTAGTCGCTGCATTGAATCTCCACTATTGATAACTAAATATTGTATTATTTTAAAAACTTGATAATTGTCAATTACAAATTACATTTTTTAATTTTTGTTTTTGTTCCAGTTGGAAGATGGGGTTTCATTAGACGGTCAATCGCAAGTTAACCCACAAATTCCATCATCAAATCCCAGTCTTGTGAATAGTGGAATATGGCAACCGGGGGCTATTTCACCTCCCATATCAAATGTTTCTAGTCAAGTGACGCAGTCTCAAAATTCTTCTCCTAGGCCTCCTGCTCCGCCAACGGAGCCCATAAAATATAATACACCAACAAATATACAAGTAAGTGCAAATTAACAAGATAGCAATTACGAGTAAAAAATTTATTTAATAAATATTTAGTCATTGTGAGTAACAACAGATTATAGATTTAAATTAAATGCGCTGATTTTTCTTTACAGAGGAAATTACCAGCCATGGCAAGAGTCAAGCAAGTACGAATACCTAATGCCTATGACAAAACTGCTTTGAAATTGGAGGTCTCGTTTATTTATTTCATTTTAAATCAAAGAAAAAATAGCATGCTTTTAAACAAACATTGACTATTTGACAGTGTAGGAACCTTTACACTGTACTAGTCTAATGAAAAATATTTAAACTTTAGGTTGGAGATGTTATAAAAGTAACAAAAATGAATATCAATGGTCAATGGGAAGGAGAATTGAAAGGAAAAACTGGTCATTTTCCTTTCACACATGTTGAAGTTATCGATTCGGACAATCCCGATGAAGAAGACTCTTAATAGCTTTGTTGTTATAAATGAAATTCCAAAGGAAACCGTTCGTCTCTCTGATTTCTGGGGATGTGAACCGCTTGTGCAGTTGAACACTTAAGCACCATTCCCCAAACCGGATGCAAAAAAGTTTTCTTTTGGATTTTGAATTAAGTTAAAAAAAAACTGCATGTGATGGGGTTGTGAAACTACGCACCTTAAAAACAAAATGCTTCCAAGTACCCAAATTCTCTAATTTACCCTCCCAAATGACAAGTACAATATCGGGAGATAGTATTTAGTAAGAGAACAATTAGTTTTCAGTTTGAAAAGAAAGAATACTAGTTTGATTTCTATACCAATTTAATATATGGCTCTTTCTATTTCTCTTAATTTTTAAATAGGCTACAGATTAATTAGTTTCCGGTGCTCTCTTCAGTTAATACTAGTTTGCGGTTTTATTCAGAGTGGTTAAGGTTTTTTCTAAAGTCTTCTCATTTGATATATCGTCATTTAGCTGTGTTAAACCCTGAATGTTCTCTATTTTATTTCTATTTATTAAATTTCCATGAATTGAAATGATATTACAATAAATGTTTTTCACTGCTAAGAACTTATGTAGTTTAAATAATGATAGGTGAATCAAGTTGTGCTTTTTCCAGTATTGGAATAAATTTGGTTGTGTTAAAACTAGTACCAATTTCGAACCCTTTTAAATCCATTTTTGCAAAGTATCAGTTAATAAAGCCCTTTTTTCTGAATCTTAAAAGCTCTGAATAATAACTTAATGAAAATTTATTTTGCTGTTTAATCATCATCTTTGTCAGTTCTGTTAATAGTTGCAGTTCAGTTTAAGCATTGTGTAATAATGATTTTCAAAATCTTAGGCTTAAAATTGTCATAAATTGTTTTTTTTTGTGAATTGTTATTTTAGATGATTTAGAAAAGTTAGGCTTACAATAAATTCGTTTAAGAGCCAAAATCTTTTAAAATGTATAGGAACTATTTATAAAGAAATTAAAACTAAGAGAACTTGCTTTAAAAAAGAAATCACTTTTGTACACAGTCATTTTATGGAAATGACAAAGGAAATTCTTTGCCTTAATAGAGCACTTTAAATGTGTCTGTGATGCTCAGTGTGTGTGCATGAGTTCTATCTTCAAGTGGAACGCCTCTCTAACAGCATCTGCTGAAATGCAGACGAAAAGAGATTCTCTGATAATAATGAAAAATGGATGTGAAAATGTTTCAAAAAATATAAAAAAAATGTATATTTAATTATTGGCTTCACTGTATTTTAATTTTTATTCATAATTTGAAAGTAAAAAAATGCCAAAAAGTCAATGAAAATGAACGAAATATGAATACACTTAGTTTTGTTTATTTGTGGTGATAACATAAATTTCATGACATGATCAGGTGCTGATAAGCTGCTCAAACTTCAACATTTAACGCAGCGTTCTTGTAGTGTGCTCGCCTTTGAATTAAATTTACATCCGTAACCTTTTTTTTACATACTAGATAACACTTTTTCTCTATTGCTTAAAATTTTAATTTACCTAATTGGAGCTATATATTCAATACATGATCATTTTGAGTTAATTCTGTTACAATACCTTCTCTATCTATGATTCTTGCAAAATTTTGTTATAAGTAATGAAATAAGTAATGTACGACCAAATTGTTTTACTACAACCTTCAGTGTTATGTCAGAAAATATTGCCACTCGGTAGTGTCTCCATACGCAATATATATCAAATTTGAGATCATCTTTTAATTTATCAATGCTTAGAAAAAGCTAATTTCCAGACTATTTTTAATGTACAATGAATGGTTTTCAGATATTTGATATCTAAGTAATGCCAAAAATTTTAAAATGGACACAACCCTTAATATCTTCTTATATAATAGACTAACATAATTCCATAGAAAATATCCCAAAAATTCTATAAAGAACTCTTCACTTATAGTAGTCTGAAATCGTTTGACTTTTGAGCTTAGTAAAATTTAGTATTTATTATCAAGCTCCCTATTTGTGCCTTAGTAAAACACATTCAAAGAATTAAAAAAGTGTTATAAAGTTTATTAATTCAATGATAATGAATTGTAGGGGTTTTACTAAATAATTTTTTCTCTAGAACGAAAAATACTGTAATGGGATTTTGGCTCTTTCTGTTAAAGCACAGATGGAGCATTTGAAAATAAACATTACACATTTTCTGAAATGGATGTAAGAGGTAAAGATAATTAATGTTTAAGAGTTCAGTATACAATTTTTGAGGAAATTTCTATGGAATACATTAAGAAAACCATTTTAAATCTGATTATTTGCATTAATTATTTAGAACAGAAAAGGAAATCTGATCGGCGCAGATTATGACATAAAATTCGATATTTGAACTGACTGAAAAAAATTGTTATCACGATCAGATCACAATTAGATATTTCATTTCGGCTTAAAGCACTAGGTTCGAGGCCATTATTACCATATCTGACAAAAATTTAGGTATCAAATATCACAAAAACTGTTTATTGTACAGTGAATATAATTTTTAAAACCGGCTTTTTCTCAGAAAAGGACAAATTTCAATAAGATCTAAAATGGAATAGACAATGAATAACTTCTTTTTACAAGAAAACTGCTTTAGAAACAATTAATAGTTTGTTTTGCTATGAATGTTTTAAGTTTGGTTTTCTTTACTTCAGAGTGATAGCAGTGCCCAATTTTGAAACTTTGATCCCCTAAATCCTGCCTTTAACCATGGGAAACTCAGCCTCCGAGTTTCGTTCAAACCAGTGTAAGTAAGTTTCTTTATATTTCAATAGGTGGTTTAGTGGGCAGGGTGCATACGGTATTGAAAATAAAATGATTTTTTAGCCATTCGTATTAACATTGAAATCGAAATAACAGTTTTGGAGTGTTTTACAATATTTGACTACAAATGTGTTTTTAATATTAAGTTTGGACTTGTTTAACTTTTAAAATTCAAATAAGCTGGTAATTTTAAAAGGGCTGGACTTCAACTTTAAATAGTTATATTGCAAATTTTCGGATTGTGACTGTACTTGGAGCTGATCATGGCTTTATGCCTTAGCTCATAAAAAATTGATATGAAAATGGAAGTTTTGTTGCCAGGGTCTTTTTTCCTAAGCTAGTAGGGTATGTAAAGTTTTTACATGTTTTAAAAGTCAAATTTCAGCTGCCAAACGTTGCCAAAGCTAGCTTTTATTGATGTAAATACTACATGTTATTTTAGATCCCGAAGGATAGTGATTACACCATAAGTAACATAATATCATAAGTACGGCAATTAGCAAAGTTATCACTGAACTGATTTTCAGAACTATTGCGCAGACTAGACCTCCCAGAAAAGATTGGAGGACCAGAGACCAGACCTCCCAAACGAGACTGGAGGACCAGAGACCAGACCTCCCAAACGAGACTGGAGGACCAGAGACCAGACCTCCCAAAAGAGACTGGAGGACTAGAGACCAGACCGTCTAGAAGAGACTGGAGGACTAGAGACCAGACTGTCTAGAAGAGACTGGAGGACAAGAGACCAGACCGCCTGGAAGAGACTGGATGACTAGAGACCCGACCATCTAGAAGAGACTAGAGGACTAGAGACCAGACCGTCTAGAAGAGACTGGAGGACTAGAGACCCGACCGTCTAGAAGAGACTGGAGGACTAGAGACCCGACCATCTAGAAGAGACTGAAGGACTAGAGACCAGAGCTGACCAGACGATACTGGAGGACTAGAGACCAGAGGATACTGGAGGATAAGAGACCAGCGCTAACAGAGGATACTGGAGGATAAGAGACCAGCGCTAACAGAGGATACTGGAGGACAAGAGACCAGACCGCCTGGAAGAGACTGGATGACTAGAGACCCGACCATCTAGAAGAGACTAGAGGACTAGAGACCAGACCGTCTAGAAGAGACTGGAGGACTAGAGACCCGACCGTCTAGAAGAGACTGGAGGACTAGAGACCCGACCATCTAGAAGAGACTGGAGGACTAGAGACCAGAGCTGACCAGACGATACTGGAGGACTAGAGACCAGAGGATACTGGAGGATAAGAGACCAGCGCTAACAGAGGATACTGGAGGATAAGAGACCAGCGCTAACAGAGGATACTGGAGGATAAGAGACCAGCGCTAACAGAGGATACTGGAGGACTAGAGACCAAACATCCCAGAGGAGACTGGAGTACTCTATACAAGAGACCAGACCTCCCAGAGGTGACTGGAGAACTTTATACGAGAGACCAGACCTCCCAGAGGAAACTGGAATACTTTATATGAGAGACCAGACCTGCCAGAGGACTGGAGTACTATATATGAGAGACCAGATCTTCCAGTGGATGCTATAGGGCTGGAAACTGGAGACCAAAAGTTTTGCGAAATTTAAAGGAAGTAAAAATTCACATCAGATCTACCATGGTGGAGGTACGACTGAACATTAATAAGCAGGTCCGGACTGGGACCTAAAACCGGCCTGGGCATTTTGGAAACGTCGGCCCCTACTTCCTACAAAAACACTAGATTGTCATGCTGGCTAGACACCGGCCCATCGGGCATTTGGCCGATCTGCCCTATGGCCAGTCCGGGCCTGTTAATGAGTGTTGAAAGAAACTTAAAAGAACTTTTATAGGATGATGTCATTAAAGATTTTTCCCAAAAGAAACACTAGAGAGTAGCTAAGCTTATTAAACATAAATTGTTTTCAAACTTGATTGCTTTGATATTGCACCACTGATTTTAATTGAATCCAAGGTAAGGTTATTGTTATATCATGCCCATTTAAAATAGATTTTATTTTGCCAAATTCAAAAAACTATACACCCAAATTTTACTTCATTGTCAAAAAGGTCTGTCCATTAATTATCTAATGCTACTAATTAATATTTTGTACTCTATACTATAGGGTTTACGAGTATCACAGGGCGAACCCCAAAATGTAAAAAAGTTAATTTAGGCCTTTCCATTTCAGCATTGCTTGATGATAGACACTTCTGGTTACAATAAATAATTTTATACACCAATCTACACTATAGGTATTAGTATTTTTGTACCTTCACTTGAATCAATGAGCAGCTATTCCTTATAAGGTAAATAGCTGGGTTTCAAATTTCAATTTCTAAAATATCAAAAAACAGGTTAAATCTAAAATGGAATAACCCAAAATAACTTGATTTTCAATGCTTAACTTTGGCAAAATATGTTTTTTAGATACAGAATTTTAAGAAATCAGTTGAACCATGGTAAAATCACTGATTGAAACTTCCATGAACTGACGCACTAACCAACACAGAAACATTTGGCACTTTTATGACAAAATGGAAAACCAATTGAAAAATCATATACAATAAATACAGGAAAGGATTTGATACAATATTTACCAAAATGTTTGTAGGCAAGGTAGAATTTTTACTGTATGCATGGTTGAGCAATAGCCTATTAGCAAAAAACCTCACTAACTTAAGTTTTAAATGTGGTTAGTTTAGAGGCCAATATAAAATATTGTGAAGGCACTTTTAGTGTTTACATATCTTTCAAATGAGACTACTGATTCTTGGTGCCAGTCCTAAAGTGTTTGTTGCACTTAATTTAGAAATAAAATATAATGCATATAGGTTTTCCACTTTAAAGATTTTGAAATAAGTCCAAGTGCAAAACGTTCATGCCAATGATATTTGAAAAAACAAAATTAATTTTTTTCACGGAAACCTATTTTTCCAAACTAGTAAGTTCATAATTTTACAAAACAGTAAGTTGAGAGATTTGCAAGTTAAAAATATTCCTTTTTAAATTACTTAAGGACTTATTTAGTCATTTACTAAGTTGCATAATTTGAAATTAGTTGTTTAATAATTTGAAATTATGCAAATTACTAAATTAGTACTTTTGTACATTACCAAATTTCCTTTTTTGTAAATTCATACATTACTAATTTTTTTAATTACTAAATTAATTATTGTCGCAAATTAAACTTCAAAAGAAAAAATATTTTTTCAATTTTAGGAAAATGAATTTCTAAATTAATTTTTTGTGTATTAATTTACGGCTCGATCTAAATTAAATTTAGTCGTTAAACTCAATTTAAAAAGCTGCAATTCAAAACCTTCAACATAAAGTCATCATAAAACAATGATAATATACATTTTGCCATTAATGTGTACTGGGCACTGTGAGGCCCGAGGCATTTTTCTAGATTTCCTATACATAAAGCAGCCAATGAAATGGGTAAATCTGTCATGGAATTGCCTCGTCAGTTGGTGCAAAATTTTCAAATTTGATACCAACCTGATTCGTAACCAGAAATCCAAAAAAAAATTAAATTAATCATCCATCAAACGATGAGTCACGAGCCATGTTCTTCCACTCCTACAATTTACAATCTTAAGCCTAATATTGGGGTTTAAAAACATGCTTAGGAGTAAAACAAGGAGACTATAGGCGAGTTGAAAATACAACTTAGGAATAATTAATAAAACAAATTTAAAATTAAGTTATGAAAGCATTTTGTCTTTGAATGGGCAGTCATGTTAGACTGACCTTTCACTCATTTTAAATTGAAATGATTTGTGATAAAATTGATAAAACTTAATTTTACCTAATTACTTTAACTTAATCGCGTGTTATTTGTTCTCATTCTTCAGGCCAATGATGAGTCTTCGTCAATCCTGCTAATATTAGGGTTACTTATTGAAATACCAATGTGAGCCAGTGCAAAATGTTTAGATATTGAAATCTGTACATTCTTAATGTCATGCAAGCATTGTTAATTTCATGCGAGCATTGTTTATCTCATGGGAGCAATACTAACTTAAAAACAACCTTGAAGGAGCACTAAAAACTATTTTGACCTGTTATTGAATTCAGATAAATTATTACATGGGCAGTATTGCAAGAAGAATTCTCGTGTTATATGTGAAATTGGTTAATAAAACTACAAACAAATTTTAATATATATTTATAAACAATCAAAAGGAAAAAATATCGTAAAATTTATAACATGATTGGCTAAAAAACAACTGCCATAAAAATAGTATAATTTGAGCGCAGTAAAATACAAACTAGCTAGAATTCCTCTGTAAGTTATAACAAATGATATGATAAATGTTTTAGATTTTACATATTTCTCTCATTTAGAATGGTAACCATAACATACAAACTGAGGTAGGGAATTTTATACTTTCCATATTTATATGGTATAGCACAATGAAAATAACAGGTGACTTTCATTAATTAGGATTTTAACGATAAATTGAATATCACCAAAGATCATGTCAATTACAACGGTTTAGTAAATTAAAATCTTAAACTTTTCTTTAGAACGCAGCATATGGGAACTAGGTATCTTTACATAAGGTTTTAGGGTAGAATCCAATCTTTTCTATGACAAAAAAATTGTATATTTTAATTACCTTACACAAAATTAAGGCCTACTAATTATTAAAATGCTTAGGCAATGTGAATTTCACACACTTCTGATCAACTTAATGGTCTCTTTAGATCAGTCTTTTATAATGATACTTATAAAAAGAATGTACCTATTATAAAATCAAGAATCAGGACTGATGTTCATATTTCCGTATTTTTTTCTTTAACATCATATTGTCATGTCGCAGCTTTGAAACTTCTTCTTTAAGAGCAGAATTTTCCTTTTCTAAATAAGACGCCCTGAGTACAATTTGATTTTCTTTAACTCTCCGTGCTTCGCGAGACCTTTTAGCTGCCATATTATTTTTGCGCCGTCGTGCCCAATATTTGTCATCCTTAAATTCTTCCGGTACAAATTGCTTTTTAGACTTTTTGATCATCGGCTGGGGTTTTAATTCATCGTCAGAGAAAGAGTGATTTGTTGGGTCAAAGTTCTGTCCTGGGACACTCGCTAATGCCAGTTCATTGGGATTGACTTTGAAATCCAATTCCAAATCAATGCCCGTTTTAGTATCACATTTTTTTTGAAGACTTGAAGCACTGGTATCTTTTGGAGTTGTGTTTTTAGTATCTAAGCAAATAATAGATCCTGTATTGTCTGGAATTGAAATAAAATGAACTACTCAAACTTACTTTGACTTAAGCTCTCATTTGAGGCACTAGAAATTGAGACTGGAGATCCGAGGCAAGAGCTCAGACTATAACTGCAATGATCAATGGTACCTGAAACTATTTTACTGGAGGGGTTATCTCTGTTATCACAATTATCTGGCTCTGATTGAGAGATGTCATGTTGAGCTCCCTGGTTTAGTTTCTCATCGACTAAATTTGTTGGTTTACTGTTAAAAGTAGTTTTGAAACGGTTTAAAGTTTCACTGTCAGCAATTCCGTTATCTTGTAAAAACTCATCCAAATCGAGATATTCTAGTTTGAAATCGGAAAGAGTTTTATCCCATAAATTAGGACCAAGAAAAGCTGAAGTAGCATCAAAATCTTCATTATCATCGATATCTTTGTCATCCTTATCAGCAGAGTTTATAGACCGAACTGGAATTAAAAATCAATAATTTCAAATTGTAATGCACAAAGAAATTAAAAGCAAAAAATACTGTGACTAATTCATATGCCATACAACAACAGGGTCAGTTATGGAACTCTTGATCTTTACCACCAAGAGGAACAGCTCATCATTAACTAACACAACCATTTTGGGACACATTTTGTGTTATGTAGCATTTTGTTTACATTTTACATTATGTTAGGATCTATTACGTTTGAGTTCATTGGACATTACACACATTTTTTATTCAGGATAATTACTTTTTGAAAGGGGTTCCAAAGTCTGCATAAATAAATGGAATAGTGTTAAATTTAAGCTATTCTGCTCCATGTAATCCGAGATACAAACCCGGGTTCCTACCTCCCTAAAAGTCAAGGAAAATAAGTGTTTGTATTATGTAAACCCCTGGCAGGTTATGAGGAAAACTTTTCTTTGATGAATTCCATTTTAACCTTTTCTAGGTCTACTGGTTTGACAACTGCCCTGATTCAGTGACTGACATCGTTACGGCTTTCACACCCTCTGTCCAGTTTTTGCAGTGATAATGCCTGAATCATACCCATACACCTGTAAATGCCCTAGACAGCTAGGCCTTGATGACTAAGGCAAAATGGCATTACACAGTTCAAATTTTGTTTTAGCAGTTTCTAGTGTAAGTTACATTCACGAGATGTATTATCATTAACGTATTATAGTTTCAATTACTTGTGCCCCACCCCAACCAAAATCCTGGCTATGCCACTGGATAGCAGTGGGCATTAAAGTGCATTTCGAAAATTTTGAAATCGTTTTATCAATTTTGAATCAAAATGGATAAAACGATGTAAACATCCAATAGTTCCTACAGGCTTTCCCAATTTTTGTACTGCAGGGTACATTTTAAGCCACCCCTTGGTAAATGGAACTCCAATAAATTCTCAAATCCAATAACCATATATGTCACTAATGACCACTATTATTTAGAAATGGTAACTGCATAAGCTATGCTAACAGCCAGTTTGCAAATGATTTGTCAGGTTTTTTCAGAAATTACGAGGGGTCGGACACATGCCATTATTTTGTACGGGATTTCGGGATTTCGTAGAGATTTTGGCGATTTTATCATTACTTTTAGAAGTGATTTTCGGATTTGAATGTTAATTTACCATAGAGATAGTTAAAAGATTTTGCGATTTTAGAAAAAGTGTACGGGATTTTGGTAAATGTCCGACCCCTCGAGAAATTATCAACTGCAAACTTAGCCATTGTTAAAAATAGCCGAAATGTTTATCAACGTGAAATATTATTATGAAAGCACAGTAAGCGTTAAGGGATAACAGAACTAAACACAAAATTTCTATACTCATAATTATTGCTTACCAGACATAGGATTTCTCAACTCATTTATGTCGATTAGCTCCCGGATATTAACACCAGAATAGTTCACTTCTGTATTTCGGGTTTGTTTGTCATCCATTTTTAATTCAGAGCTTGAGCATTCAGTGTATAAGTTAAAGATTACAATTTCGTTTAAAATTACCCTTTCGTTCTAGCAACAACTTGTATGCAAACAAATTTATTTTTGTAACAATCAGTCACGTTTGTTAGCTGTAGCTTCGGCCCGAAACCATAGACAGTTCGGCGGGCAGACTAATCAGTTCCCTTTTTTACGAACCTTGGGCAGAGTCGGCAGACTTAGACTAGTTTTTTTTTGTGTGATATGTACAAGGTGATGACCATAGAAATCGGATAACAAACTAGAACGCTTAATCGAATGGCTGGCAGTCCACCGATTAGATTCTTAGCTAAAACGTCGCGCGCACGAAGCTAATTTTATCTAGTGATCAGATCTACTTTGAGGGCAACGCAAGCTCAGTGGCAAAAAAAAGAACAAGTCGGCCCAGGCCGAAATATTAGTTCCACATCAGTGTATTCGAATGGGCAAAGCTATACACCCTTAGTAGACACAGGTAGGCAAACGAATACAAAGCTTTTGAGGCTTTGTAATTTCTTATCGTTGGATATATAAATTGCCACCCTAAGTGAAAGGGTGGATGCCGCCCACCATCAGGAGACCCGGGTGGGCAAACTAATATAAAAACTGTTGAGCCCATGTGATTTCCTATAGTGAGATATACTATTTACCATCCTATGTTAAAGAGAGGCCACCGCCCACCCTCAGGATACATGGGTGGGCAACAGTGCTTCCACTTCCAAAAGATCATTTTACCCAGACATAAGCTGAAAAATACCCACTTTTACCCTTTCCAAATTTCCAAAATACCCTTAAAATTCCCACAAGAATCAAACAATAAAATACCCACTTATACCCATTTTTAATTGAAAAATACCATTAAAATTCCCATAAAAAACACCGATTTAAAAAATGTAGTTTAATTATCACAGTTTTTTTCTTTAATTTTTACAAAGAAAAAGACACTAATATTAATGGTAGGTATGCAATTCGCTATATTAGGGACGAAAACAATATTTTTGTCTGCTCCAATCGGCAAAGCTGACAACAGAGAAAGAACCTAAAAAGGTCTCGACATAAGCAAAACCAGTTTTTTACTTACGGCCAACTTAGTTACACTTTGTCAAAAAGGGAAATTATATTTCATGGTAGATTATTTTCAAAATTTTTAAATACCCTTAAATTTCCCATGAAATGTTCAAAATACCCTCATTTTACCCATTACCCTCAATCTCGAAAAAAAATCCCTCTTGAGGTCCATTTTACGCGAAAAAGGGTAAAATACCCTCAAAGTGGAAGCACTAGTGGGCAAACCAATTCATAAGCTGTTGAGGTCATTTATTGACTTAACTTGCAAGGTAATTTGACAAAAAGCTATATTTTAAATTTCGATCTATTTGTGGTAGAGCTATAAACGGGTAGTCTTTACGTGAACTTGTAAGTTAATATACCTAAGTTTTGCGAATGGTATACGGCAAAGATTATCGTAATAAAAATTTACCTTAATAGATATAAAACTACATATGCCCGAATGCCCCTAGTTTTTGGATGAGTATGGGAGTCCAATAATTAATAATGGCGGTACGTAAGTGTGTGAAGGGAAATAGAGTCTTCAATGCTTTAACTTTTTAAGCGTACGCGTGTTCTTAATAATATAATACCTTCTCCCGATAGTGACTTCAATTTATAATTGTTTCTCTATGGTTCTATTGCTTTTATTACCCAAAAGGAAGTTCGTCAGTGTGGATTGAACTCGTAGTTTGTCTTGAACCTTTTGTTTGGTGTAACGAGTGATGAAGTTTTTTAATGTCTCTTGTTGATTTATTTGAATAAGAAAATAAGTATATCATTGTGGGGCTTTTAGAGCATTTATAAGTACATATGGGGAAGAGGGCATTTAAAATTTTCGAGCTCGTTTATTCGAGTACTCACTTTCGAGCGACGCATCTTAAGCGAGTATGCCCACCTACCACTGCTCACCACCCGAACATTTAAAATTTTCGAGCTCGTTTATTCGAGTACTCACTTTCGAGCGACGCATCTTAAGCGAGTATGCCCACCTACCACTGCTCACCACCCGAACATTTAAAATTTTTTAGCTCGTTTATTCGAGTACTCACTTTCGAGCGAGGCATCCTAAGCGAGTATGCCCACCTACCACTGCTCACCACCCGAACATTTAAAATTTTCGAGCTCGTTTATTCGAGTACTCACTTTCGAGCGAGGCATCTTAAGCGAGTATGCCCACCTACCACTGCTCACCACCCGAACATTTAAAATTTTCGAGCTCGTTTATTCGAGTACTCACTTTCGAGCGAGGCATCTTAAGCGAGTGTGCCCACCTACCACTGCTCACCACCCGAACATATAAAATTTTCGAGCTCGTTTATTCGAGTACTCACTTTCGAGCGAGGCATCTTAAGCGAGTGTGCCCACCACCCACCACCCGACGCGAAGTTTGAGGTTCACTTGACCTTAAATTTCGGAAAATATACGTAAAATAAGGCGTAAAAACGGACGAGAATTTCGACAACTTAACTAGCCAACTCCCCCCGCGCCGCTAAAACTAACGAGAATACAGTAGAAGTTCCGAACAAATTTTGGTAAGTTTCCAGTGGCCGAGAGCGTAAAGGGGTCATTGTTCGGAGTTTTTGACTGTGAGTTCGAATCCCGGTTTCGCCAAAACTTCAAATTATTTTCGCAGCGCCATCTGCCGTGTCGTTGCTTTCCACACCAAACAAACAAACAAACAAACAAACACACAACACTTAACGACAATCCGTCCATAGCAATAGTCCCACTTCGATATATATATATCTCGATGTGGAACTAAAAACCACCATGCTTTTTACCTCTCCGAGGGGATTATGTCCCCTAGGAGGGGTTATACAATCACCGTGTCTGTGTGTGTGTGTGTGTGTCTGTCTGTGTGTGTGTAATGTGTACGCGTTCACAATTTTGGTGCAAAGCGTAATCACTGCGTACGCAGTTTCTTTGATTCTAAAGTGTGGCAAAACTGCCGTGACGGTGAGCGTTAACGGATGTTAGTTGCGTTTTGAGTTTTTTGGTATTTTGTTCGTCAACGCTCACTGCCACGACAGATGAGACTTAGTAGTCATTTTCGTTATGTTGCTATTGTAATGTTAATGTATATTGTGCATTTGTGACGTGTTGTGCTTTTGTGATGTTTGTGTTGCGATTATAATGTTCATGTATATAGTGCTTTTGTGATGTTTGTGTTGCGATTATATTGTTCATGTATATAGTGCATTTGTGACGTGTTGTGTTTCGTATGTATTCTACTTTCCAACGTCTATGTATTGACTTTTCGAACAGACCGAATGCTGAGGGTTACGATAAATGTCTAAACGTCCATAAGGCAGGGTTTCCACCAAATGTTCACGGTATACGTCCTATTATCAATTTGCGAACCCGGGTCTGCTGCGCGAAGAGATTTTCTCTAACACCTCAGCCACCGACGCTTGTTGAGCTTCGGTGTTTTTCAAAAACAGCTTTGGCGAATGTTTTTATGCTGTTATAAAGTTATTAGCGTCAATTTATTTTACAACATTTTATACATTGTTAAAATATATTTAACTTACAATTAATTAATTATTTTATCTTAATTTTAATCTAAATTATGAACGCGTCAAGGAATCGAACCCGGGTCCTTCGGGTAGGAAACGGACATCCTACCGTTGAGCCATTGACTCTCAAGTGACTGTAATGAAAATACAAAATGTCATAGGCAAACTTTTGAAGGAAAAATAGCGATTAAAAAAAGGCCGGTAAAAGTTCAAATCTAAATTTGCTTTTTATATTTGGATGTGGATCTAATAAAATGTTAGGCCTGGGAAAGGACTTATTTTACCTCTGTTGACCTTTGTTTAATGATCCAGATAACGATTTGATTTATTTTCCATTTTTTTATATGATTGTTTTTTTTTCCAGCTATTCTATTAAATTGTAAAGCGAATTTATTATTTATTATTTTTTTAAACGTATTTAATTTTTCCGCGAAATAACTGATTTTTGCAGAAACATTCTATTTGGCTACTTCGTTATTTTTCCAGTTATCTAATCGACTTAAAATTTGTGATATAATTTTATTTTAGCGGCGAATTATTAATGGTAAGATGTTTTTATTGAAGTTGGCTTGATTTTCAAGTATTTGAATTCATGTGCTGCTTGATTGCGGTGAAGAGTCACGCTGCGGCGATGATGGAGGAACTGAGCTTTGGCGTCGTTGAGCGTGGTAACGACCAGAAAAGTTGTTTGTGTGTGCTCGAAAGGTATCTTAGACTGGACGATCTCCATGGACTTGTTTCTGGGCTTGAAGATCTCGTCGGCCTTGCGAGCAGAATGGATAGATATCGACTACCAGCCAACGTTGTATCATCTTGTATTTCTCGATCAGTATCTTGATTCCTGGTATCATGTTTAATTAGTGTTGTAAGTCGGAAAATTTTCTGCTCGGAAAATTTTCCGGAAAATAACTGAGACCCTTTTTCCGGAAAATATCTCGTATTTTTCCGCAAAAAATTAGTTAACGATTTTCACTCGAAAATCTGCCTTGTGGCCCCGTCAAAAATGTCCCTCTGTACTCTCGAGCGACAGGGGCTAAACTAGGAAGCCCTGATTCTTACAATAATAATTGATATTTTAGGCTCCTAAATAAAATGATGATATTTTACCGCGTCTAGTAATTCGGAAATAAATTATGGGACGAGTCTTGATTTGATCTTTATACAGGTCCGTTGGAAGGATAGGGAACTGAGAGGCAGTTAAAAATAGATCCTGAAAAATTTCGATGTAGCCTTAGCTGCCGTCCTCGAAAATTACCGTGCCACATACGGAAATAAAAGAAACTGTTCTAAATTGGATCAGTTTGTGCGTTAGTGATGACTTCTTACTAACGAAGTAGTTGATTGGTCAGTTTGTGCGTTAGTGATGACTTCTTACTAGCGAAGTAGTTGATTGGTGAGTTTGAAAATTTTGGTAAAAGTGACATAATTACCAAAAGTGTGTCAATCTGTCCTATGTTTTAATGAATGTTACGAGCGAAGTAAAAGTTAAGAGGGGAGAACGGAGGGTATGCCAAGATATTTTTGTGGATTATAAATAAAATATTTAATTTTGACATCTATATTTTATTTCATTTAGTAAGTAACTGTTACGACGCTATCGCTACGGTGTACACGGTAGATCGGTTTTAGCCTCGCTCCACGTTTTATACGGAGTAGTGTTGCACCATTGAATTACCGACTCATAATATTACAACGATATTTAGAGAATCACCATAAGTAACAAACATAATTAATTAGCAGCAATGGGATAAAGATCTCGTAAATTTATCGTGGTAAAATATATAACCCTTACATTAAATTTTTAGACTTTTGGCCTGTTGGCTCATTTCTGTTTTTGTTGTGGATATTTGGATATCTACGATTTCTAACGCAGTCAATGATTTCCTGGAAATTGGATGGTATTGGTCTTTTTCATGCGGTATGTGTCACCTAGGAGCAACAAACACAAGGAGAACGCAGCTAGCCTTTAAACACGCTAACGAAGGGTTGTGTACGAATTTCATTGGATGAACGTCACGAGCCTTTACGCTGAACGTTTTATGGGCGGGGGGGGGGGAAGACAATTTCCGAATTTTCCCTTCCGACGGCAGCAGGCGCTAAGGCATCTAGCCAATGAAAAACGTACACAAGAAAATCCACGACTTTGGACGGGTTGCGTTCTCCTTGTGTTTGTTGCTCCTAGGTGTCACAACGTCAACTGGAAGTCTACGAGTGTTGAAATAAAATGGGCGTTAAAGATGCGGCAAGTATTTTGTAAGCGATAAAAATACAAATACCATCTGTAGATATTTCTTTCATTAAAATTTGCTTCGTATTATATTCAACTGATAAACATATACTGTAAAAAGGGTTAAATTCAATCGTGCATTGTTTTAGTAAGTCTAACTCGCTGATGTAACTACTTAATTTATAATATTCTGAATAAATTAAACTCGGTTGTTTCGTCTCAATAATTTAAATTAAAATTAAAACTTTATACCGGGCAGGGATTGAACCGAGAATACGTTTTTCGTAAATAACTCTGAATTGCGGAGACATCTTTGGGGGTCGTGTCGAGATATTATTACCACTAGGGACCATTCTTCCGAGGAGAGGTATATTTTGGCTTGCCAACTTGTTAAACCCCTACACCCCCACTCGGTACTGGTGAGACCACGCAAAGTTTACCGTAAATTTCGCACTTTGCATACATAGTCACACAAATGCCAGCTCACTTGCGTTGCCTTTTAATATGCAAATAACCATTTACAGGTGTTGTTGATTAATTAGTGGTCTTTTCCACTTTATTTAACGGTTTTAGCTGTAAGTACAAAGCGAGGGAACTCAGAATGTGGTTTTCAGATTCATATTTAGAAAGGTAACTACAGCACTTCTTTGTTATATTACGAGATGATAGATTATCTTTTGAATAATTGTTGTAACTTATCTTTATTAGTAAAAAAATAGTTTACTGTATTTAGGGCTAGTTAGGAAGGCTTAGGCTTAGCCTTTGCTATCTGATTCTGTCACTCTTGTAAGCTAATGTTATGCAATTATATTTTACCTAGCTAGCTCATGTCAATTTTGCTTGTATCCAAAAGTTCAATTTTTCTTCGCTGTTTGTTTAGGAATTTTACATTGGTCGCATAGGCCTAACTATTTATAATACTTAGTTTATAGTAGGTTTTCAGTTTGCTTCTGTTAAAATTAGATGTACTTTTGTTTAGAGAGACTGTCTTTGCTAAAGTTATTAACGAAGTATATTTTTGCTGGCTCTGAGGTCTACATTTACACAATGTATATACTAATTTAAAGTATTAAATATAATTTATTATAAGTTTGATTAGCTCGCGTTCTACATGTCGAACAGTCTCATCGGTGTCGTGTTTTCTTTTCAAAGCATTGATACTGGTCTTGTGTGGAGCCCCTTTTAGTCAACGAATTAAAGGGGCTCCAAAGTTCGGTGGCAAAATGTGTGTAAAGTCTGTAAAGTGCGGAATTTACGATTGACTCTGCCCGCCTCTGCCAAGGCCGAGTGAGGGGTTGGGGGGAAGGAAAAATATGCTCAATTTTCTTCTTTTTTTTTGCCACCGAACTTTGGAGCCCCTTTGAGGCGCAAAATTGTAAGACGCGTTTCGGGTACAACGTTAAAACCGCGAATACGACACAACGATTGCTCGTATGTAAAATGTTTATAGAACATTTTTTGTAGGAAATAGCCGGGCCCTAATGTTCGTAATTAGGTTTATAGCCGTAAATACAATACTAACGTAGATATACGTAATAAACCATTACTGTGCACGGGTTTCCCCCATAACCATTGCAAGTAAAACTATTTCTAACAGTAACCTGTGAAAAGATACGTTTTTGTTTGAGTAATTACACCTTAAATATTTATTTACGCAATTTTGAACCATTCTTCATTTAAAAAAAACTAGCTTTCCATGATTTGAAAGAAATGCGTTTTCTTGTGCGTTCTTAGCGATTGGAAGTTATGGTAAAAAGAAAACTATTTCGAACACTAACCTGTGAAAAGATATGTTTTCTTTTGTGTATTTACTCTTACAAGATTTAATTACGCAATTTTGAGCCATTGTTCAACTTTAATTAAACATAAGTCGCTTTAAAGATGTCAAAAAAAGCCGCGTTAGCGTCGAGATAAAGTCGGCCATTTATTTAATCTTAGGCGAAATAGAGTGTTAGTTCACCAGTACGGCATGGGCCAAAGGTAGGGTTCTTTAAAAGTTCTAATCAGACCACGCGACAAAATTTCAAAAATCGTTCTTGTTTGTTATCCGATTTTTATGGTGATGAAAATTATCTGGCCTAATCTCTTTCTTGTTCCAAGGTCACGTTTTTCTGCAGCAGCTCCCGAACCGCCCCACTACCAGCAGGATTTTTTATAAAAGATCATGATTCGTGATATTTGTCATGACTTCCTCCCTTTAAAAATCAGCACACCTAAAATTTCCCTAATTTTTTTCATTTTCCGTTGTAAAGATTTCCATAGATTCGGTAAATTTAACTTTAGTTCCGGCATTTAAAGTCGGTAGATGACTTGGACCTTGGGTATTAGGCCAGATGATTATTATTATTATTACTTGAATGAATTGAAAGATTGAATTTGAAAATACATTGGGCTAATTAGTTCCCCCGAGAAAAGTCTATCCCTCAAGAAAAAAACAGTAGGAGTCCAATAGGAAATATGTTATTGGGAACTTATTAGGAACCAACTGGGAATTTGGACTGTTTATTCCTATTGGTTTTAGAATTGGAAACCTATTTGGATGAATCCAAGTAATATGCTGCTGTAACCTATAGAGAACTAACATTCCGTAGTTTAAGATGTATAAGGAACAAGATGGGAGAATTATCTCAGTAGGAACCTGTTGAAGAAAAATTACGATTTCAATTTTTTATACGCGGTTAACCTTCGGAGATATTGTTTTATATATATATCTCCATTACGTTTGTTTATACTACCGATAACGTTATTATTATTTAATTTTAGTATAAATACTCACAACATTATTATGTAGTGTGTGAGTATCAGCTTAGTTCTAGTTCATAACCAGGTCTCATTTTGTAAATATGTTCTTTTAACTAATGTCGCTATAATAAACTTTTATTTATTATGACTTGAGTTTGATCATTCTATCTATGCAAGAGAGCTCCGCTACAAAATTGCAACAGGTTATGGGCCCAGCACGCTTCCACTGCGCCAACTCTTCTGGGATGACCATCTTAAACTCCAAGTCCTATATCCAGTCCTCAGTATCCTGTTTTCCTGGTAACAATGATTTACAGTCTATCTCGTCAGGACGTCGACAAGTTGTCTGGACCAGAAAACTGGAGGAGCTGGAAGCGACAAGTCACTGATATTCTAGTTATGAAGGATGTCTTTGAAATCGTTATTGGTGAATGGACTGAACCAACGCTGACTGTATCTCCAACATCCGCTGAAACACTTGAATATTCAGTTCAGAGGAAGAAGTACCAAGTTGCTTTCAGTACCGCCCGAAGCATTATTTGGTCTACTCTGTCCACCAAGGTTCAGAATATAACGACCAACTGCGATACTCCAAGTGAAATATGGAACTAGCTGCTCGAGATCTACGAGCAGAAATCGTCGAACCGCCTCCGGAAGCTGCTAGCGCAGATCATGAGAACAACAAAATCAACAGACATCGATATGTCCACCCATCTAGCACAGATGCGTTCCTTGTGGGCTGACATTCTGACGGCCACCAACAAGGAAAAGAAAATATCGTTTGATGAGTGCATTCTCATCGCTTGCATTTTCGAGTCGTTACCCCAAGATGAATATCAAGAATTCAGCATGCTGTGAGACACGCTAGCAGAGGAGAAACAGACCGTGGCAGAATTGGAACGTTTACTGATTGGCCGATCTACTCGAGACATGAACAGTTTCGAAGAATCGTCAGGACTCTTAGCACGTCGAGCCGGAGCACAAGGTTCAAACAACTCTGAAGGACGAACCTCAAGACGCAAATCTCGACCAAAATGCTATAATTGCAATAAACACGGCCATTATGCGAAGAACTGCCCAGAACCAAGGAAACCATCGAAGAACAAGCAACGATGGAGGTACTGGCAGAGGAGGTAAAAGCGGATGTCTATTTGCTGCAAATGGCCTGGTTGCTCGAACGGCGGCAAAGGACGTTTGGTATTTTGATTCAGGAGTAACGCAACATATAACGAATGATGCCACGAAGTTTATTCGGTTCCGTAGATTTGAGACACCGGAAGCACTCCAGGTTGGAAACAAAGCTGAGATGTCCGCTGAGGGGGAAGGTGATATTCGAGTAAGATTTATCTTCGGGAAGACGGTTCACGACGACGGCATCCATTATGTCTGGTATATACATGGTTTCGCCTGCAACGTTTTTTCATTGAAGAAAGCCATATTACGTAACAAAAATCTCAAATTCAAAGCTTCAGCGACTTCATGTGGTCTATACGAAAAAAAGAAGAACAAACTCAAGCTTCGTTTACCTGGGAAAGTAGAAAGCCTATATCGTTTGGATGTTACGGCTGATCAACCATCAGACTTCGTTCATCTTGCATCTGATGTCAAAAATAACCTAAACGCAGATCTTAAAGTTTGGCATGAGCGCCTAGGTCATCAAGATAAACGCCATGTAGCCGAGACACTGAAGAGGCTTGGCTATCACGTTATTGAGCAAGAGCCGAATAGACAATGCGAAGGATGTATGTACGGCAAGATCACTCGACATAGTTTTGGAACCCGTCTGGACAAGGCTGAAAAACCTGGTGAACGTATCCACTCTGATCTCTGGGGACCGTCACCGACACCGTCGATGCAAGGGAAGAAATTTTATCTCCTCTTCAAGGATGAATATTCCGGCATTCTAGTCGTTTATTTCCTGACAAAGAAGTCTGAGGTGGTTGACCGTTTCAAAGAGTTCCTTGCTCTGTGCAAGAATCACGATCATACCGTCCGGGAACTGGTCACGGACAATGATACCGAGTACGTCAACGAAGAGTTCCGTCGCATCACGACAACTGAAGTTGGTCTCAAACATCGCACTTCAATGCCGTATGCTCCTGGGAAAAATGGTGTTGCTGAGAGGGAAAACCGTACGATAATGGAATCTGTTCGAGCGATGCTTCTTTCAAAACCTGGGTTGCCTCTTAAACTCTGGGCTGAAGCCGTGAACACAACGACGCACGTCCTCAATCGTACAGCGCCGACACGCACTCCGGATAGGACCCCATACGAACTGTGGCCCGGGAAAGCTAATCCTTCCATTAAACACTTCCGGGTGTTTGGTACCGAATGCTTTGTCCACATTCCAAAAAAACAAACGGAAAAAGCTGTCAAAGAAAGCGTACAAGCGTTTTCTTGTGGGTTACGAAGACAATGCTGATGGCTACAGAGTCTATGTACCAGAGCTGGATGATGTTCTGCGATCTCGAGATGTGAGATTCAGTCCGGAGAAATGCGTGTTGGATACTACCATTCCAGTACCAGAAGACGAGTTCAGTTGGGGCGAGCTGTTATCTGAAGAATCGGACAGCGGAGACGCAGATTCCACACTAGTTGATGTAATTGACGACGTGACCACACCCGTGAAACCTCGAGATGACTTGGAAACCAGACCGATCAAATCACGGGATGATGTGAGAAACAGACCAGTCAAACCGCTCACCACAACGGATGGTCCTGTTCTTAGAGATCGCTCAACCCTTAAGAAGACACAGCCTTGTAATGCTTGTCTTCCGATAAATAAAGTCAGAAGAAAATAGGGGAAGTACGTATCTGTAGCTTTGAGCCATAGAAGTCGTCGTGTGACCCACGAAAATGCCTTTTTACGCATAATAAACCAAACTGAAAAAGTAGTTCCACTTTTGTTTTGATTCAACTCGGCTATAAACGACGAAAGCAAATACGCCTTAGCTCAATTAGCAGAGAATGAGAAGGACATTATGTTACAATTGTTCTATTTAAGAAAAATTGACTTTTTAAACGATGTATTCATCCGCGATTTCCCGCCAAACCGTTTTGGCGCGAAAATTCGTGAAAAGTGACGCCTTTCCAAAGCTGACTAGAAGCGTACTTCCCCCTATTTTCTTCTGATAAAGTATTCTTGGCTTGCAACGTGTTACCACAGTCTGCGAAGGTAGCACGTTTAACTTCTGGCGATGGCAGAAGAATTGGCATCCATGAAAAAGCACGGAGTCTATGAGGTCGTTGATCCGTCACGTGGTTATAAAAGTCGTGGGAAATCGATGGGTATTTCGTATCAAGACCAGAGAAGATGGAACCACCACGAAGTATAAAGCTCGGCTTGTAGCGAAAGGTTTTTCGCAGGTTGAAGGAATTGATTACGACGAGACTTTCGCTCCTGTTGCGCGGTTTGAGACAGTCCGATTATTCCCTAATGTCGTCGCCCAGAAACGGCTCCACCTACGGCAGTTTGACGTAAAGACAGCTTTCATTTATGGAAACTTAACAGAAGACATCTATATGCAGCAACCTGAAGGCTTCGATGACGGAAGTGGTCAAATGTGGCGCCTACGTAAAAGCCTGTATGGCTTAAAACAGTCTCCACGTTGCTGGAATGAACGGGTTGACAGAGTATTGCGAGACTTCGGTTTCAGACGTTCTGAAAGCGATCATTGCCTCTACGTCTATTCCGAAGGCGATGTATACCTGACCCTTGTACTCTACGTAGATGATGGACTCATAGCTGGAAATACCATCGAAGCCGTAGATGAGTTTTTACGTCAACTTGGTGAGAAGTTCGAAATCACATCGGGCCCTGCGTCAACATATCTTGGACTCAAGATCGAGTTTACGAAAGATGGTTCAATCTTCTTGCACCAAAGCGCCTACCTGGAGAAAGTTCTTGAAAGGTTCACCATGACTCATTGCAAACCTGTTACTACGCCTGCAATTAAACAAGACACCTGTGAAAACTCACATTTCAAATTCTTTTTTTTAATATGTTATGTATAATAAAAATAAATGTAAAATAAAAATTGAGCATGTAAATTAAAACTAAACGTTAAAAATGTAAAATTAAAATACCATCACATGTAAATTTAAATGTAAAATTTCCAAAATACATCAAACTTAACAGTGAACCAAACTTTAAAAACAAGATAGACTTTTGGTATTAAAAACCGTTGTAATTTAAAATTTACTCTATTGTAAGGAGAAAACGCTGGCGACGGACAGTCGGAGAAAAAGGATTATCTTTTCGGCCGGGTTTCAACCGTCCACATTCCTTTGACCTGACTCATATCCTCGCCGGACTGTCCGTAGCTAGCGTTTCCTCTATAAACGTTGTAAATGGAAAATTTAGCTATCAGGGCAGTGATTGGTCGAACCCTTTCACTACCTTGCGAAATTTGTATTTTGAAGAGAGGAAAGTTGGAGGTTCACTGGGCAGTTGCTACTTGGGCTCCGCTAAGAAAGGACCCCAAGAAACTCCATAAAATAAAATAAGTGTTCCGAGCAAACAGTCTCATCTTTAAAAATAAAATAAGTTAGCTACTACATTTTTCAGTCGGTGTGGTAGTAAGAAGAAATAAGTCTCTCCCCAAGAGCGCGAACCTGAAAACTTACAATTAAAAAACAAAATAAATTAGGCGGGTTTCTTCATGGTGCCGAAACCCGGGAATCAATTAACGGTAATTAAGAACAGTTAATTATCAAGTCGCGAAATAAGAATTTAAACGAAAGAATAACCGAGAAACAAAGCGAATCATGGCTGACGAAGCCACTCGAGGAAACGAAATAAAGAAGCTGAAGGCGCTGAGAACGCCAGTCAGGGCGAATACAACCTACGCTGTTAATACCCTGACATCATTGCTGAATGCCATACCGGCCGATTTGAATATCGAAGAGGTGGAAGATCAACTTACCATCATCGAACTAAAAGAAGCGATGTTATTGAAGCTGGACACCCAAATCTACGACCTGATGACCGGAGATGACATCGAACTGTCGAAGGAGTGCGAAATGGTGGAGAAATATAACCAAGAAATTCTCGTCGCGAGAGCAAAGGCGAAGAGGAAACTTCGAGACGCCGGAGTCATCCCCGACGACGCCCGCAGCAACACGAGTTCTTCCGGGACATCGAACAGTGATGTTTTGAACTTAATTAGCGCGGTGAACTGTGAATCCAAATTACCAACTCTCGTGATATCAAAGTTTAGTGGTGACCGCACCCAATTTAAGGGTTTTTGGAGCCAATTTGAAACCATGGTTGCATCGAAAAAAGGGTTAAGTAAGACTCAATTGTTTTTTTACTTAAAATCATATTTAGAAGGTGAAGCTCTTCGAGAAATTTCCGGTTTGCATCCTTCTGATGCCAATTATGACGCAGCCGTTAGAATGTTAAAATTAAGATTCGATAGGGATGATATGATCGCGAAAGATCATTTGCGCCAATTACATATGTTAAGCCCAATTTCTAGCTCATGCAGTTATTTGGTTGCGTTAAGAAAATTTCACGACGAATGCCAAACTAACATTCGTAGTTTAAAATCGTTAGGGTATGATACCGCAAAAAATGGGGTGTTTCTTTGCCTTAAATTAGAAGAATGCCTCCCGAAAGATATTCGCTTAGAATATACAAAACAAAGAGGGTTAGCGGGAGACTTGAATATAGACTCGTTTATTGAGTTTCTACGAAAGGAATTAGAATACAGAGAAGCGTGTGATTTTATGGGCCCCCAAAAATCTGTTAAAGAAAGTGAGCCTTCGCGGGAAAAACAGAAGCCATTTCATAAGGCCCCCACGATGGACGTTAGATCAAGGTCTGGTTCGAATATGCCTAGTAGACTTAATCCCAGCGCGTCTGTTTTCGCCGCCAACGCTAGAGTTAAAAATATTTTTTGCATCTTTTGCAAAGAAACGTCGCACCCAACGTTCAATTGTAGGAATTTCAGCTTAGAAGATAAGAAGCGCATGGTAAATGACGCGAACCGGTGCTTTATTTGCACGCGCTTCGGACACGACGTAAAGGACTGTCCATCACCCTATTATTTATGTAAAATATGTACTAGGAAGCGTAATATCGCATTATGTCCAGAAAATGAGGCTAATAAGGCAAAAATCAAATCAAAAGAAATTAACAAGGAAAAACAAGAAGTCGCGAAAGACGAAAAAGTAAAGGTGGGAAACAATCTAGTAACCTGCGGCCAAACAGTTCTGCTACAGACTGCCAGAGCATTAGCCAGAAACCCCAACAGCGGTAAGGGGGAAGAAATAAGATGTCTGTTAGATCCGGGAAGCCAAGCTAGCTTCGTAAAGGAAGATATATCGCAAAGATTAAATTTGCCGGTAGTAGGAATCTGTCCAGTCGAAATAACAAACTTTGGGAATCAAACTCCGATCGAAGCTGTCAGAAGATGAGTGAAAATAAGCCTAGAAAACGCTTCAAACCCGAGCGAAAAGATAGAAATCACAGCCGTCGAAGTTCCTTACGTCTGCGAGGCAGTAACCATGTCACGATGCAAATATATTGAAAGATTAATGGAAGGCAGAGGGTTCCAAATAGCCGACAAATCAGTTTCAGGACACTCTGAGGATCTGAGCGTAGGAATTTTGATAGGAGGCGATAGTTATTGGGAATTCGCCACGGGCAAAACAGAGCGGCTTTCAAAGTCTTTAGTCGCCGTAGAAACGACCCTAGGCTGGGCCGTGCAAGGACCGGCACGGATCGGAGAGATAGCCGTCGGTACGTACGCCGTTAGCGTATTGCGAGTAAGCGTAGATAGCTTGACAATATCAAAGGCCTTGGAGTCATTCTGGAGCCTAGAAGGAATGGGCATCCACGAGGAGGCGCGAACTGATCCCACAGCGGACGATTTTATGAAGAAATTTAAAAGCGAAATAAAGATAGCCAACGGAAGATACAGCGTTAACTTCCCGTGGATCACGGATAAAAGTAAACTTCCAGATAACTTGACAGTAGCGAAGAAAAAAATGGACGGGCTAGTACGAAGATTCAAAAGGGAACCGCAACTCTATGAAGAGTACAAAGCGGTGATTGAAGGTCAACTCTCCGAAGGAATAGTAGAAAGGGTCGAGCGTCCCGAATTAGCGCCACAGGGAACTTATTACATCCCGCATCAAGCGGTGGTCAGGCAATCGAGCTCCACTACAAAGTTAAGAGTAGTTTTTGACGCTTCATCGAATGTCAAGGGTTGCCCTTCTCTAAACGATTGCCTGTCGAACGGCCCAAATCTTAATCCGCACCTGCTGACCTTGCTCCTAAAATTTCGAGGGCATCGAGTAGCGGTGACTGCTGACATAGAGAAAGCCTTCTTACAGGTGGCTTTGGAGCCAGAAGACAGAGATTCAACGCGGTTCCTGTGGACAATAGAAGATAAGGACGGCAAAATTTGTGAAAATACGCATCAAGTTTTAAGAATGGCTAGAATACCGTTTGGAGTAAAATCATCGCCATGCTTATTAGCGGCCACAATAAAAACTCATTTAGAAAAATACAAAACAAGCTACCCACAAACCTACGAAGTATTAAACGAGCAGCTCTACGTAGACGATCTGCTGGGAGGTGAAGAAGACGTTCAAGGAGCGTACGAGCTGTCAGAAAATTGCTCTAAAATAATCAGGGAAGCGAAAATGCACCTACGCAAATGGCAAACAAATTCATCGGATTTAAGAAGATTATGGGCGGAAACGACCGCGAGAAAAGGCACGATTGACAAGTTCGATGGAGAAGCCAAACCTGTAAAACAAAAGGTTTTAGGCCTAATCTGGAATCCGGAAACGGATGAATTATCCGTAGATTTTTCAAAACTACTAACCGTTGTAGAAGCTAATCAAAAAACGAAAAGATTTCTCTTAAGCACTCTCGCGCAAATTTTCGACCCTGTAGGAATTCTCACACCATATACCATCAGGGCGAAAATAATGTTCCAGAAACTTTGGAAATGTCAAGAAGATTTGAAAAAACAAAAGAAAATACTCGCGTGGGATGACAGTCTTCCGGAAGAAGTTAGTAAAGAGTTCAGCTCCTGGTGCGAAGAGATGGGTGACATCAAAGAAATAAAAATACCGAGATGCATTTACCAAAATCGTCAGTCGGAAGGAGTAATTGAAAAGGAGCTACACTGTTTTACAGACGCGAGTATAAAGGCATACTCCGCAGTAGTATATTTACGATACGTCACCGACCATGATGAAACTAGAATCGCTTTCGTTGCGTCAAAAACGAGGGTGTGTCCAACCAAGGAGCTTTCGCTGCCAAGGTTGGAGCTGATGGGTTGCCTCCTAGGCGCTAGGTTAGTCGCGAACATAAAACAAATATTCAAAAGGGAGAATCTGGCGATCAAGATGTGGTCAGATTCGAAAATAGCGATATACTGGATTAATAAACCCCCAAAGGAAAACAAGCCTTTCGTCCAAAATCGCGCCGTGGAGATAAACAAGCTGGTAGACCCCGAAAACTGGTCGCACTGCCCGGGCTCGCAAAATCCCGCTGATATTCCTTCGCGCGGAGCCAAGGCCAAACAAATACAAGAGGATCACCTATGGTTCCACGGACCCCCCTGGTTGGCCGAAGGAAGGGAACAATGGCCTCGCGAGAAAATAAGCGAAAATGAAATAGCCGAACTCGACGAAGTTCAGCGCGAAAAAAGAAAGTCTGTTTTGACGGTTCAAGTAAAGGACTCTATCGGCATACAAAGAGTCGTGGATTTAAAAAGATATAGCAGCTTTAATCAGGCATTAAGGGTAATATCATATCTCTATCGTGTCGCGGGCAAGGCCAAAACGAAGAAAATGGAGAAGGGAGAAATCAGCGCGGATGAAATGAACCACGCTGAAACAAGATTAATTAAAGACATCCAACTTGAAGATTACGGAAAAGAAATGAAAGCGCTACAAGAAGAGAAAGCTCTACCGAAAGATTCAAGCATAGCTACTTTAAAGCCAAAATTGAACGAAGAAGGAGTCTTATGTCTAGGCGGCAGATTAGATGAAGGTTGTTTTAGTTACGAGCGTAAACACCCAATCATAATCAATAGAAATCAGGAATTAGCCAGACATTTAATGACGAGAAGTCACGAAGAAATGAAACATTGCGGAATTCAGGCTACCGCGAGCCAGTCACGCGAAAGATATTGGATAACTGCGGGGAGGCAGTTGGCTCGAAATATAGTGAGGTATTGTCATCGCTGCAAAAGACACAACGCCAAGCCCCACGAAGCCCCTACTGGGCTGCTTCCAAAAGATAGAATTACGGAAGCCGACGCGTTCACTGCCGTAGGAGTGGATTTCGCCGGTCCCTTGTTAGTTAAAATGGGAAAAGAAGAGGTAAAGGCCTACGTTTGTTTGTTTACCTGCAACGTAACGAGAGCGTGTCATTTGGAACTGGTTCCATCGCTGACGACCTACGAATTCCTAATGGCATTTCGACGTCTGATTGCGCGGCGGGGGTGCCCCTCAGTCGTGTATTCGGACAATGCAAAAACTTTTAAAAGAGCGAAACAAGACTTAAACTCCATGTGGGAAAATATCAACGACAAACAAGTGAGCCAATTTTTTGGAAATAAAGGAATAAGGTGGAAATTCATTGTAGAAAAGGCGCCGTGGGCAGGCGGATATTACGAAAGAATGGTCAAAACTACAAAAAACATCTTAAGAAAAATTCTAGGAAAGGCTTCACTATCATATCAAGAAATGGAAACGGTCCTCCTTGAAACCGAAGCGGTAATAAACTCCAGACCCATCACGTATCTCTACAACGATCACCAAGAGCCCGAGCCATTATCACCCGCTCACTTCTTAACAGGTAGAAGATTAACCAGTCTCCCGCCCCAAAAGTTAAATATCGCGAAGCTTCCCAAAACGCAAACCGAATTCGCTAGGAGGGTACGGTATAGGGAAACCTTAATGCAAAGATTATGGCAAAGATGGAGGCAAGAGTATATTTTAGAATTAAAAACGGCCCATCACGTACAATTAGCTAAACAAAACCAAAAAATTCGTGTGGGTGATGTTATGATCGTCCACGAGGAGAAAATTCCAAAACATATGTGGAAACTAGGAGTTATTGAAGAGGTAAATGAGGGACGAGATGGGGAAATAAGATCTTGCTTAATAAAATTAGGAAAAAATACCAGAATAAGGCGTCCAGTGCAACACCTCTACGCGTTAGAGATTAATAGATTTTGTAATAATGAAAATGTTTAAAGTTTTTTTTTTAATTTTCTCGGAAAATACTACGTATTTTCGCGGGGAGTGTGAAAACTCACATTTCAAATTCTTTTTTTTAATATGTTATGTATAATAAAAATAAATGTAAAATAAAAATTGAGCATGTAAATTAAAACTAAACGTTAAAAATGTAAAATTAAAATACCATCACATGTAAATTTAAATGTAAAATTTCCAAAATACATCAAACTTAACAGTGAACCAAACTTTAAAAACAAGATAGACTTTTGGTATTAAAAACCGTTGTAATTTAAAATTTACTCTATTGTAAGGAGAAAACGCTGGCGACGGACAGTCGGAGAAAAAGGATTATCTTTTCGGCCGGGTTTCAACCGTCCACATTCCTTTGACCTGACTCATATCCTCGCCGGACTGTCCGTAGCTAGCGTTTCCTCTATAAACGTTGTAAATGGAAAATTTAGCTATCAGGGCAGTGATTGGTCGAACCCTTTCACTACCTTGCGAAATTTGTATTTTGAAGAGAGGAAAGTTGGAGGTTCACTGGGCAGTTGCTACTTGGGCTCCGCTAAGAAAGGACCCCAAGAAACTCCATAAAATAAAATAAGTGTTCCGAGCAAACAGTCTCATCTTTAAAAATAAAATAAGTTAGCTACTACATTTTTCAGTCGGTGTGGTAGTAAGAAGAAATAAGTCTCTCCCCAAGAGCGCGAACCTGAAAACTTACAATTAAAAAACAAAATAAATTAGGCGGGTTTCTTCAACACCAGTATCGAAGGCCAAGAACCTTTCCAGACGACATCTCAATACGCATCAGCTATTGGGAGCCTACGATATGCAGCTTCAGGAACGAGACCTGATATTGAGTATTCTGTTAACCAAGCATCGCAAGCCATGGCATCACCTAGCGTTGCAGATTGGAATGCGGTTAAACGTATATTCCGATATTTACGAGGAACTTCAACTCTGGGTCTGTTTTTCAACAGTAATAACAGTTCCACCACGATACCCTATGGCGATATGGATTATGGAGGTTGTCTAAAGACCGGAAGGTCAACTTCAGGTGTCCTTTGTCTCGTCAACACCAGTCACGTGGTCCAGCCGAAAGCAGCAGTCAGTTGCTTTATCAACGACAGAATCTGAACTGATGGCAGCCACTGAAGCAGCCAAAGACTCATATGGATTCAGGATATCAAAGCCTTGATTGGAATTGCTGAAAAAGTTGAAATACCTGCCCTTCGAATAGACAACGCTGGTACGATAAAACTCATTCGAAATCCCGAGTTTCATCGCAGAACCAAACATATTCATATATATATATATATATATATATATATATATATATATATATATATATATATATATATATATATATATATATATATATATATATATTGAATTGAATAACGGTTTATTGTGCCACAAAACAGTATAGAAAATACCAACAAGTTGTAACACATGTAAACTTAAGATAACCTAATACACAGATAAAAATAAAATAAAAATGGTGATACAGAGTAAAAGGTGCCTATGTAGGCCAGAGTCTTAAAAATTATATTACATATGTCTGAGACAATGAGAACTAAAAACGTTTACAATTTTACGTTTTTGTTTTGGATTATCTTTGAATCAAATATATCGTTGAGGGCTCCATAGCTATTATAATTTTTGATAATACGACTGGTGGATTTGCTACATAGTTTAGTTACATAAAAAATACTATTCTTTCTAGTTGTACGACTCGAACAGTTTAGAGAGAATTTTTCTAAAATTTCTGGACAGTCTAGTTTATTTTGAATGATCCGATTTAACAATTTTATGTCATTTTTTATGAAACACGTGGTAACAAGGTCAAGATTGTTTTTAATTAAAAAATCATTATAATTAAAGTTTAGCCCAGATAATGAGATGTAAAGGTAATAAAACTTCTTTTGAATATTTTCTAATGTTTTCACAGTACTGTCACAAGCATTAGTATAAAGAACACAACCATACAACATCGTCGACTTAACTAGGGACTTATATAAAGTCATAAGACATTTGGAGGAATTGAGTAAGCGAGATATTTTATACGAACATCCTAAAATTTTATGACACCTTACAAGAACCCTTTCAATATGGTCGTTATAGAGTAGTTTATAATCAAAATTAAAACCCAAGTCCTTTATTTTACAATCGCGCTTTAAAATTACGTCATTTAATTCATACGGAAATAAAATAGGATTCGTTTTTCTCGAAAATGACAAGACAATAGTTTTCTTCTCGTTAATTGGGATGTTGTTTACAATGCACCATTTATTTAAATTTTCCAGGTCTTTTTGAAGGTTTAAACAGTCGGTTGTCGTTTTAATATTTTTAAAAAGTTTGTGATCGTCTGCGAATTGTAGTAAATTCGACTTTTCTATAATAGAAGGAATGTCGAATGTATAAATGTTAAAAAACAACGGTCCCAAGGAGGACCCCTGAGGAATACCACACGAAGCTTTATAATTTACGTTAGTTATTTCATGACGTCACCGTTACATTTTAAATAATTAGTACGACAGGAAAGATAGCTCCTGCACCAATCTAGTAAATATCCTGATATGCCGTGATAATGCAATTTCTGTAACAATCGTGGGTGCGACACTCGGTCAAAAGCCTTAGAAAGATCCACAAAAATAGTGTCAACTTGACCTCGGGACGATACTATTGGTTCGATGTAGTTGGTGAAAGATAATAGGTTAGTATCCACAGACCTCCCCTTTACGAATCCGTGTTGGCAGACCGGCATAAAAACTTTAAACCAATTATATATATATATATATATATATATATATATATATATCCATTACGTTTGTTTATACTACCGATAACGTTATTATTATTTAATCATAATTTTAGTATAAATACTCACAACATTATTATGTAGTGTGTGAGTATCAGCTTAGTTCTAATTCATAACCAGGTCTCATTTTGTAAATATGTTCTTTTACCTAATGTCGCTATAATAAACTTTTATTTATTATGACTTGAGTTTGATCATTCAATCTATGCAAGAGAGCTCCGCTACAAAATTGCAACAGAACCCAAATCGAAAATTATTCTTATTAGTACAGTGGCGTAGCTAGCATGGGTGGCACCCGGTGCGGATATCATGGTGTGCTACTAATTACTAGTCAACGTGTAAAAAGGTTTTTAGAATTTCTCTAGTTTCTGTAAGTTTTTATTTTTTTCACGGTCGGGTGTCACCCCCAAACGGCCTAAAACGGGTGGCACCCGGGGGACGTTCAGCAGCGCTCATCGGACTCACCGATTATAGCAATCGCTGACATCGGTTTCCTAATGTACGCTTTTTCGCGTTTCCGGTTTTGACGTCACGATGGTCATCGGTTGCTCACCGATGTCATCGGCTTCAAGAGCCGGTTTTTCCGATGACTGCCTTCATTACTGATGTAAAACTACTATAAATTCAACGCAATTTTGATGACTGAATAAAAGCGTTCAACAACTTACGACGTCATTATGACGAAAAAGCTCATCGGTGGAAAATATAAATCTATCGGTTTTTTCCGTTGACTATTACTGCCTACGAAACTGCATTAGTATAAAGTATTTGTATTATTGCTTTAACTATAACATAGCAATAAGGATGACATGCTTGAGGCCCAGGCTTATACATGTAGAAATTTAAAATAATTATTGAATCTGATCACAAAATATTCTATTGCTAATAGCAAGAATGTATTTATTTATATTTAGGTAGAATGTCTATGACTACGGTTACATGGGGCTCTGAACGTCGACGTTCCGAAAAGGGGAGCGGTTACATGATCGACGTTTCAAAAAATACTTCGGATTTTTCCCTCCAAAACAGGGTATTTTGGCGCCCCTTAAAAATATGCTTTACTCGCGTTTTATTAGTATATAATTTTAGGTAAGTTTCTATTGCTATTCAATTATAAAATAATACATTATTAAATATAAATATATCAAGTATTTCATATAATAATAATATATAAAATGACATCTTTCATACGTTGATTAATTTATTATATATATTAATTATAAATTATGTTTATTATATTTTCAGTATAATTTAAAAAGTTTCATAAATTATAAATTGGAATTTGTAGTTAGTAAATTGTTTCGAATTGTTTGAAATTATTTATAAATTAATAGGAAATAAAATTAAGTAAATAAAAACTCAAATGAAAACGAATTTATTTCGGAATAGTCGGATATGTGGTAGGAAAAATCCCTACTAGCCAAGGGAACGTCGTCGTTGAAGGGTTACATGCAGCGCCGAACGTCGACGTAAGGCGTTAAGTCGACCGTTCGAGGTAGTTTTCGTTAAGTCGACGTTCCCTTACGTCGACATTCACAGCCCCATGTAACCGTGGTCTATGTCGAGACGGTTTTTAGCCTTTCTCTCAATCCACCCGTTGGTCCCCCCCCCCCCCCCCCCCAGTACGCTCCTCCGCTTAAAATAAAACGAATAGTCCCGGTATTTCATTGGCTGCTTAAAATTTACGTCACCTAACGCGATGGAAATCAAACGCCGGTGACGTTTTGTCTTTCCCCCGCGCGAGATGGGGGAAAGGCGTTCAACGTGCCCGGCGATTGTCGCAACATAATCATTCTTGATAATAGCTAGGAATATGAAAACTCGGTTAGCTTGACTCATCCTAGAGAATAGCGGTTAACAGTAAATTCTATGTTCCGATAAAATATTTAATTATTTAATCTAAAGAAAGCGTTAGTTTTTAATAACTAAGGTTGCCTAAATAATAGGAAAATAAAACTCGCTACCAAATTTTTGAATTAGAATAATTCTGATCATGGAACAAACTTAACGACTAACGCTAATTAGTTTTATGTTCTGATCAAGACGGTAAAAAAATGGGGGAGGGAACACCGGATTGGTTCAGTGATGGGCACAGGTCCTCTCATTGTGAGCGCTTTTGTTATTTTGAGCGAAATTGAGCGGCAAATATTTTTTAAAGAGCACGAAACGAAAATGAGAGGAGCCTCAATTTCAGCGCTCAAAACAGAACGAAAAGAGAGGGGCGCTTATTTTGCCACTCAAAAAAGAGCGGAAACAGAGGAGCGCTAATTTTACCGCTCAAAACTGCCTGAGCGTGAGCGGATATTATGCTAGCGAGTGCGAGCGGTGAGTGGGCTGAGTGGCTATTTGACGAAAATGCCTAACACTTGATTGGTTGGTATTTGAGCATGCGTAGAGACCGATTTTTGACTGTCATCGAGTATTAAATAACTTAATCATGATTCATAAAGAATAGTAAAAACAACTTTAATTACACAGTAAAAACTTTAATAAGATTTAAAATTTTAACAACGACTAGTTTCGCTCTCTTTGAGAGGCATCATCAGGTCTAATTTCAGCAGCAGTTAGAAATGTATGAATTTAGCTCGGGTCACATGTCATGGGGTGGGTCAAAAAAAAATCGCGATACCAAAGTTCAGCTATTATTGCACTCGGGCCGTTATCTCTATTGAGGCTACATTCATATTTTTGTTTTTTAACAATTTGAAGTGATTCCAATAAGTTAAGTTTAAAGACATTATTTTGTAGATTGATAAGCTTGGGTTTGTCTAATGATAAATTATGTTTCGGGAATTCAACGGAATGAGCCGCTAGGGCTGAAGAGTGGACTTTTTTGTTTTTGATGTCGTTTTTGTGTTCGTTAAACCTTTTATATAGGTTGCGTTTACTTTGTCCTGTGTAGCTTTTTCCACAGGAGCAATCGATTTCGTAAACTCCAAATTTGTCGGATAATGCAGTTTTGTCTTTGAGGGAATTTAAACAGTTTAGGATTTTATTGATTGGTTTAAATACTGGTTTTATGTTATTATTGCCGAGGGGCTGATCACTCCGCGTAATCGGTGTACAGAGCCGTACCTTTGACTGTACTAATGGGACTACCCGTATTATTGAACTCCCTGCCTTTGGCAGTGGTAATCTAAGCGTAGTCCGGTGTACAGACTTTCTAAGAGTGGTTAGCCCCTCGATTATTGCTGAACACATTACCTATTAGGTGGCTAAGATTGTTAGTGAAGGGAAGGACTACATAATTCGGTTTGGTGTTGTCTATTTTTAGTTTAGTATTACAAGTAATTTTGTTGCGGTTTATGATTCTATTGAACCCTCAATTTAGTTGGGCGATCGGCACGCTCCTGTTCTCCGCTATTGCTCATATTTATTTCTGAGTCTAGTGTATTTGGATCTGAGCAAATGTTTACGGCTCGTGTCATAAAGGTGTAGAAGGCGGTTATTTTTTGGTTGACGGGGTGACAAGATTTCCAATGGGGTGGCATGGAGACGGAGAATGGTTTAGGATATACGGTGGTAGAGATTATATTAGAGTTTTTTGAGATTAGTACGTCGAGGAATGGTATAGAGTTGTTGACTTCAGTTTCTACCGTAAACTGGATATTATGGTCAACGCTGTTTAGAAATGTCATAAACTCATTCAACGCCTCCCTACCATGAATCCATTTGGAGAGGATGTCATCGACGTAGCGTTTCCAGAATTCAATGCTAAAGGGGGAGTTATGTAGCTAAATTCATTAATTTCTAACTGCTGCTGAAATTAGACCTGATGATGCCTCTGAAAGAGAGCGAAACTAGTCGTTGTTAAAATTTTAAATCTTATTAAAGTTTTTACTGTGTAATTAAAGTTGTTTTTACTATTCTTTATGACCATATACACAGGTGTTTTTCCTTTTTAATTAATCATGATTCCTCGTGGAGCACGTAGCGCCATCTAAGTAAACTAACAGTTATACTTCAGAAATAAAAGCTTTAAAAAATGATTGTTTAACTGTAAATTCACCTATAACTTGGAATTCGTTTAATTAAAATGCAAATTATTAATTGAGATCAATCATAATTGACGTGAAAAAATGGTAGAAATGACTACAGTGACAACTAAAGGGGCTCCAAAGTTCGGTGGCAAAATGTGTGTAAATTCAGTAAAGTGCGAAATTTACGATTGACTCTGCCCGCCTCTGTGAAGGCCGAGTGAGGGGTTGGGGGAAGGAAAAACATGCTCAATTTTCTTTTTTTTTTGCCACCGAACTTTGGAGCCCCTTTAAACAAATTACGGACAAGTGTTATACATATGACATTAATGTTACTAATGATAATAGCATAAGTTGAAAATATTGTTGTATAAGTATGACATTTCTCATTTTTCATATACAAATTGTTAATCATTATTTTGTTTCGAAGTGATTTATAAGGAATTTGAGTATTTAACATCTCTGTCACCAAGTTTGACAGAAGCATTAAACATTTTGAGAAAAACGATACTTGGAAAATTTAGTTTATTAATAAGGAAGAACACCGACCAATGAAATGAAGTTTCCCAGCTTGCCCAACTCGTATTCTATGGGCATCTTGGTGGTAGTGTGCTTTCGGTACCAGGGTTCGAATCCTTAAGTCTTCAGTGAAAATTTTCATATCTCTTTTTTACACACAATCCAAGGATTTTTGTCCTTGGATTTGTGTGTATTGGTTTCACGTACATAACAGTGTCGCCGATGCCGCCATGTCGTACATAACTCTTTACCAGCTAAGCTTATAAATTTCAACGATATCTAGTTCAATGTTACACTTAAAGGCCGCGGTATCCCGATATTTTTTTTAATCTGAGCCCAAGAAATTAATAATTTTTCCATTTAAGTGTTTTTTAACGATTTTCGACTTTAAAAATTAAGACCTAATTCGTTGAAAATTATATTTTTAGTTAGTACTGATCATTTCTGAACTACGAGTTCGGTTTCATTAGTGAATTTTAATTTTAAGAGAGATTTCTGGCAAATTCCCGGAACCTCATAATCCACGTACGCACTATTCGGTGTGTTTAAAAATTAATTTTAATAAACGTGTTCCCGTTTCGCTGCCTCATTTCCACAACCAGGTAACTCGAAAGATTCATTTTCGATAAAATTCCTTTTGGTCTTATTAAGTTGATGTACAAGATGATTGAAAATTTGTTAAAATTTAAATATAATATTTAAAATATAGTTATAACATCGAGGGGATTGTGTGCACTTAAATGTCCTTTGTTTGTAAACCTTGTTTATTTTTATTTTTAACTGCGTGTATATGAAATATTTTTTAAAAGCGTTAAAGTAAAGTTTTATAACATTTTATTTTTGTAAATAAAACTCATAATTATTGTAAATCTTTAGTTCAATTAAAATTTGAGTGGAATTGTTTAATATTTTACTTTATTTGATAAAAAATTGAGTTGAATTGTTTAATATTTTACTTTATTTGATAAAAAATTGAGTTGAATTGTTTAATATTTTACTTTATTTGATAAAAAATTGAGTTGAATTGTTTAATATTTTACTTTATTTGATAAAAAATTGAGTTGAATTGGTAAATATTTGAATTGAATTGGTAAATATTGTATTGTTATAAAGTTGAGTTTAATTGTTAAAAAGTATTATTGTCTTGCATTTATTTTTGGATTAGAATGTAAGTCCTAAAGGGTTTTCATTATAAGTGCTATGTTACTTATGATATTACAAATAAGAGCGAATATGACCTATTTACGTATACATTTATATACGTATATATTTATGATATAGATGAGAACTGAGAACAGCTGCTATTTCTTATATTCGACTAAGATAAGATTGCCGATATTTGCTACTTGGAAATTTTCATTCAAAACTGTTCAAAATGCCGAAATCGGACGTAATGCGGAATTTTCAAGGTTTGTTTCAATTAATGTTCAGTTACGCTTTGAAATAAAAAGAAATCTTTGTTTTGCAGCTTTTCTCATCGCATTTTATTTGATCCACTATTGTCAATCGAAATTGGACGAAACTTTTGTTCGTAAAGCGGAAGAACCGTCTGGTAGAATGATTCTCTCTCTGTCGGATGGCAAAACCGTCGTCACCGCAATGTTTTCTCCGGAAAAGGTGCTCGTGGACTGCGATGTCGTCAAGGATAACTCGACAGTTTCGAAAGAATTTTTAAGAGAGGTTCGTATTAAGCGTCATACAAGGGTTGTTGATTTTTCGATTTAAAAAAAAATATTTCATTTACACTGGTTTTTCCACACAATCCGAGGGGATTTGTGTGTATGAGTTTCACGCATGGTGGTCGCCACCGCCGCCGCCGCCGGTGTTCACATGATTTCTCGCGGTAGGTTAGAGGTAACATGACGCATGATACGTGAGATCGGGACCAGTGTCGCACCCAGGATTCTATTCTGGGGGGGGGGGGGTGGCGACGTGTATTAAAAATAGTTAATACATCGGGGGATTGTGTATACTTAAATGTCTATGACATCTTGTTTATTTTAGGATTTTATTTTTAATAGAGATTTTGGATTTCAATAAAGATTTGAATAGCGTTTTGATTTTAAGAGGGATTTTTATTTTAATATGGATTTTTGATAGTAATAGATATTTTTGATTTTAAAAGATATTTTTAATTTTAAAAGATATTTTTAATTTTTATAGATATTATTGATTTTAATAGATATATTTCATTTTAATAGATATTTTTGATTTTAATAGATATATTTGATTTTAATAGATATTTTTTATTTTAATGCATTTTGGATATTAATAGATATTTTTGATTTTAATACATTTTGGATATTAATAGATATTTTTGATTTTAATGCATTTTGGATATTAATATATATTTTTGATTTTAATGCATTTTGGATATTAATAGATATTTTTGATTTTAATGCATTTTGGATATTAATAGATATTTTTGATTTTAATGCATTTTGGACATTAATAGATATTTTTTATTTTAATGGATTTTGGTTATTAATAGATTTTCTTGATCTATAAGTTGATTTAAATCAATTAATGTACGATTTAAAAATTGCATTTATTGATTGAAATCAAACTGATTTAAAGCAGACAACCTTAATTTAAGGGGCACCAAATGTATTTTCGTTGATTTGTTAAGTGAATTTCATTGATCTCCGGGACGCCGGAAATAAGCCCGCCCGTTAAAGTGATCCTTATGAAATAGCATTGTCCGTAAGTTGTGAAATCATTGTTGTTGCTTGGACGCTAAAATTTAAAAAATAACTAGTAAACAACCGCAGACGACGGATCATCTACTGATCAGTAAATGAATTAAGTTTAATAATGTTAAATGACAACAAGGGTGGCCTGCGGAAAATTAAAAGACAGATCTGCTCAAACGGCGACATGGGGAAAGTTCTCTGGTGCCGCTGTCGTAGAGCATCAAGGGTACTATCTTCACATTCCAGTTACAGATTGAGCAGGTTCTGCCCCGTAGTGTCCCCGATGCCACTTTTATTTCGCTTTAAACGTCGACCACTTTAAGTCACAGCATCATACGGTCACAGCTAATATTGATTTTCGAGTGCAGCTGGTCTGTCTTCAAGGAATTTATAAATAATATTTAAGTTTGACAGGAACGGACTGGTGATATTTTAGTCATGGGTGGGCTGTAAAGACTTGAGGTTCCCACCTGCCAACCTAGCCATTACGCCCTTGAATTTTGTATGAAGTATTTTATAAAATGAAATTTATTATTAGGTGCTTTCGAATCAGATTCCTCCGAAAGTGAAAATTTCCTCGGCAAATTTGGATGTCAAGAAGCTGGCAAGGAAGTGCAACAAATTTCAAAGAGATATAGTAAGTTTTCTAAATATGGGTATCAGAAATGGGGTACTCTGGGTCAGGGTCAAGGTTCCTAAAACATAATCATTCGAAGCTCTTCTTCCCTGACCGCCTCCATTTTATCTCAGAATTGTTGTTCATCAAAACTTCCGTTGCTGTGACACTGACCTCGAAGCACCAGCGAGTAAGAAATTAAAGGGGCTCCAAAGTTCGGTGGCAAAGAAAAGAAAATTGAGCATGCTTTTCATTCCCCCAACACTAGCTCACTCGGCCTTGGCAGAGGCGGGCAGAGTCAATCGTAAATTTCACACTTTACTGACTTTACGCACATTTTGCCACCGAACTTTAGAGCCACTTTAACTACCACGTTAAATTTCTAGATCGAAAATGAATTTATTTATTTAAGACGATCCAATGGCACCATAGTCTAGTTTTCCCTCGTCGCGAGAAGGTCGAAGGTAAAACTTCACTCGCCTCTGTTTCAACACGGACAATATGCAGGGGCGTATTAACCATTAGGCAGAGTAGGCACGTGCCTAGGGCGGCATTTTTCTAGGGGCGCCAAAACTTTGATAAAGACAATGCCAATAGGCTTCTTGCGTAGTTTAAAATTTGGTCATAAGTATCGCCGCCTACCAATCGAATTTTAAATTAAATAAATGAAAGCTGTCTGCTCGTTCAAAATTAGCTCTGCATAATAGATGAAAGTTTATCTGGAAAACCTATAAATTCAAAAGTTGCCTGATATTTCTTCACATATTTAGTTTACGGATATTAAGGCAGATGGCGCTATATTTCCTAAGCTAGAAACCTATAGGCGCCAAAGTTTTTTGTGCATAGAGGTGCCGAAAGGGTTAATCCGCCCCTGCCCACATGGTAGAAGTATCCATGGCTGAAAAAATAAACGTGACGTAGGATTTTGTTGAACACTTTTTTACCCTTTTTGTAGGCCGTTAAAATTAAATATTTACTTTCCCAGGATAGAGGAAGTTTTATCATATATCAAAATTTAAGGCATGTTTTACTCTTCCTGAGTACCATGTAAAAATTAGAACCCATGAATAACACTGGGTAGAACTGAAATAAATGAGAAGTACTTTCTATTTTTCTTAAACAGTGCTTCAGAAAGCTGTGGTGCTTCAGCTTAGTGTGACGTAAACGTAATTCAGTAATTACACTCGAAGTTACCGTTTCCGGTGCTCAATATCAAAGGCATTGAAGCTATTATAGTACAGTAGATTTTGAATGATCGTTCTGAAGTAAAAATATCTTAGAGGAAGGGGTAGTATGTTGCCTGACACAAAATTTACTGCAAGGGAATAATCTCAGTGGCGTAGCTAAGACAACCTAACCCCCCCCCCCCGGAAACCTTTTCTGGGTTTTGGTCGGTATCTAGCCTATTATTTTATGGGAATTTAGGGGGGCCTTGCAGCTCTGTGGCCCTCCTGCATTGCGGGGTCTGCCAGTCCCTTATAAACGCTACTGAGGAATATAACTTACAACTCGACCATCCCCATTCATAATAACATAATCTATTATTAAATAAAGAACACGGCAACCCCGTTCTTAAATATGTAATCAAAGACTAACGTTTTTCCTATGCAAATTAGCAAATCTAGTTTTCTTTGTTGAGCTATAATTTTAAAATGGCAACTGCGCCATCTGGTGATCAGTATCTAGAATCCTAGAATCTGTCGCGGACGTAATCGATTTCACTTCAATCGACAAAGTAAATCATGTTACATAAATTCCAAATTATCGAGTTGAAAAGTTGCTCCGAGAGCGTTCTCGATTCGTTGATTAGTCACCATCAGGAAATCCGATTCGTGGGATCTCAGAAAAAGCTCGATAGCGGTAAATGCAACAAGACAAAATAGGCACTTAAATAAAACATCTTCAAGGAATTCTCCAAGAAGTAATATTTCCGAGAGTCAGGACCTGAAGGTACTGTTTATATAGTGCTTGTGGAAATAATGGAAACTTTTCACCTGTACGGTATGCAACAATTAAAGGGGCTCCAAAGTTCGGTGGCAAAAAAAAAGAAAATTGAGCATGCTTTTCCTTCCCCCCAACCCCTCACTCGGCCTTGGCAGAGGCGGGCAGAGTTAACCGTAAATTTTGCACTTTACTGACTTTATACACATTTTGCCACCGAACTTTGGAGCCCCTTTAAGTGTTTCCTTTTAACCAGGTAGCTTTTTTACCTATAAAGGCTTAGGAAAAAACCCAGCTTTCTGTTTACAACTGAAAAGTTTTCATTATTTCAACAATTACCTTAAAAACAGAAACTTCCAGGTTCTGGCTTTGGGAAGTAATAGTTCTTGGCGATTTCCTTGAAGTGGTTTTCTTTTTGAAGCGCATAGGGTGACGCTTGATTTCGAACTATGTTTTCTTCTACAAATGGTAAGTTGGTTTTCCAATGAGGATTTTATACCGCGCTAAAACATTATTCTCCTTGGTGTAACAACGTGGTTCAATTTCGCTCTCATTCTCAATGTTTTGGAAAACTATTTGGCAGTTGAATATTTTCAATTTTGGAGGTTGAAAGATTAGGACTTTGACGCGGTATATCTCTGCCACTAGTCTCACACATTTGGCCCTATATCCAGTCTCCCTTAACAATTTCCCAATCATAACACCCTGACCGAATATTTATCTTTATTTTATGATATTTCTTTTGCATGATTGCCTGCTGCTTTTTTGTAGGAAGGATCCGCTTTGTCGGTAAGGTCGAAAACTTCACTATCCTCGGCCATTTCCACGACAAAGAATGCATGGATTTAGTTATCGCATAAGAATTAAGAACCGCGGCAAATATGGTTCTGCTTTTTTATACAGAGATAGCTATGGCAAATAGCGCATGCGCAGTCGTTCTTTTTATCTATAAGATAATTTACACCCCTGCATGGCCACTTGCGTTGACCTTTAATATGTCAAAAAAAAGCTATGTGAATAAAAGGAAACACTTGTTGCATACATGTACCGTACAGGTGAAAATGTTCCATTATTTCAACAAGCACTATATAAACAGTAACTTGGCAATTTCCTTGAAGATGTTTTATTGAAGATCCTATAACCAACCGCTTTAATAGTCCCACCTAACAATAATTTTGTTTACTAGATCAATAACTATTTTATTTATATACTTCGAAAAACAGTTTTCACTCACGCGATTTCAATTTATTTTTAGCTTAGAAAACGGGAATCTGAACTAAACGAACACGAAAAACTATCCAAAGTTCTTTTTTCATTAAATTCTCTACCCAAAGGTAAGCGATTTAAATAGGTCGCATTTAATTTTTCTATTATGACTGGAAGTTTATAATTAATTCCTTTCCAGTAGAAGTATCTAACCGTACGTTTTCCTCGTAACATCCTCTAGATTTGCAAGTCTATAAAAACAGGGTCAATCAATTCGCCATTTTTCGTTTTCTCAGTATGAGTGATAAGCAAATCAAATATAAAATGACGGTGTAATCAAAGATAATAACATCGTACCCTAGATTCTAAATAACAGTCTTGCACGTAGTCAATAGCGTTTAACCACTTCCTGGTGGAACGCTGAAAAAATTTAATCCAAAGTTACGATAGTAACCAACTATAGATAAGACTCCGACCAACTTTGATGACGTGCTTTTCGCGCCACAGCGCGTCATCATAGCTGCCCATGATAATACGATAGCAGGTATTTCTGAGGTCACGTGTAGGAAGGGGTAAACGCTTCGTTACAAAACGGTCAATCGGAAAGCTCTCAAAAATTCGAATCTTTGGTCTAATCATGAATTTGTAAAATATTTCAGACTAGCATACGACAGGAAGATCTACGCGAGGGGCTAACCACTCTTAGAAAATCTGTACACCGGATTACGCTTAGATTACCACTGCCAACGGCAGGGACTTCAAAGATTACGCGTAATCCCATTAGTACAGTCAAAGGTACGGCTCTGTACACCGATTACGCGGAGTGATCAGCCCCTCGGATCTACGTTCTTTTTAAGCTAACAAAATAAATAAGTCCATTTTGGTGAATAAGTGACGGACGTGTAACTAATCGTAGAAACAGTTCCCAATTATTTAGCAAAAAACTTTAGTATTCACAACGTCGTAGCTAGGGGCTGGCCAGGCGAGTGGCTGCAAGGGGGGCAATATTCAAAGGGGCGCACATTGCAGACCCACAGCGTGTACGCCGCTTTAATTAATTACACTTTCAAAGTTATTGTGTCGTTTCTCTACCTAGAAAATAAGTATTGGGGGGCGCAAAATTCAAATCTTGCCAGAGGCGCTCAGTAGCATCATTTAATCTACCGTAAACTAGACTAAATTAACCAGAATAGTATTAAAACTAGGTCTGGCCATCGATTCGCTAAAAAAAATCATTCACGCGAGAAAGATTTCAAAATTAAAACATTATATATTTTTAAGAGCAGTGTTTAGGGGCAATTTTGAGTTAAAATAATTACATTCCTAGCTATGTTCTATAATTTTTCCATGATAATGAACCAATGGGACACGTACTGCGGGAGCAAATAAAAACGACATTAAGCAGTCAATATAGAATTGGGATCCGATGATACGCTTAGGGTGGTACATATTTGACTTGCCCGCCTCGAAGGCGATTTATTATAAAATCCTGTAATTATTTTGAGATGGAACGCTGGGAGTGTGGTGAACTCCTGTAACACCATAAGGTTGAAAGGCAAACAAGACTATGGGCCTCTGGTGCACGACCAGCTAGCTCTAATGATTGGTGGTCATGGTTCCGCCACGGGTTTTCGGTCACCATCTATCCCATAGTGGATTCACACATGTCGAGAATGTACGAGCGAACTGAATTGTGCGACCCAATCTGCAGAGCCGTGCCGATAGGGCAGGTGTCAAAATCACCTAGGCCTCTACAAAATCAGGCTCACAAGCCTGGTTTTTAAGGGCCCTCTACGATGTCGACCTTTCGCTAGTGCCCCCTCCTTTGGGATTTCAGTCATAAGGACTCGAGCTTCTTAATTGGTATTAACTTGTGAGAAATTTGCTAAAATGTATAATTTAATGTGTGAATGTTACCCTTTATAATGAGAGTAAAGGGCCACCTGTTTAAAAGGCATTATAAGGGGCTAGATGACTTGGGCCTAAGATGGTGCCTTGGGTATTAGCCTAGCTGATTATTATTAAGAGTAAAGAATTTATAAAAAAATTCAAACAGCAGTGTGATTATTTAAAATACTGGTGAAAATTAAAGGAATTATTTTAAATTCATTTTTGTTAGGTACTCGATGGTGCACCAGAAAGGTTCGTCCATCGCAATTTGAAAGACTGGGAGAGGATTCACAAATTGATTCTTGTTGCAAAATTCTTCATAAGTGTAATAATTCAATTCCCGGTGAGCGTAACTGTATTTAAAACCTTTCTATAACTCTTTTTCAAATAGGTATCAAATCCATGTTTCAAATATTTTATTTTTTCGCTAGCATTGTCTTTTAGAGACGGCACTATGAATTTCTATCCCTGGGTAGTGCCATCCTGCGAATGTCTTGAAGAATTCAAAATTTGCAGTGGTTCAGATGCAGCAAAAGATTCATTCTCTTACACGTATTTAAATATCTTAGAAATGCCGTGCCTGGAGAGAAACGTTATAGAAGATTGCGCTGAGTTTGATGAATGGGGCTTAGAATGCGTCCGGACAGAAAATATTCAAAAAGCAACTTTCAAATATAAATAAAATGGAAATTAATGTTTGTCTTTTTTTCCTTGGGGTATTAGGGTTTTCCCCTGAAACCTCAGTTTTTATCATAAGTCTATAATTTTACTTCACCTGCTAAACCTATTTACTGAAAGCTATCCATGGAGAATTTGACCGAGAGCATGATCATTTGCCGTAATCAATGTACACACTGGTTGAAATGGTTACGGTATTAAAGAATTAAATAGATAATTTTTATAATCTGCTGAACCTCAACGGTCGTGGGATCAGATAATCAGTCTCTTTGAAGCAAAAACCCTCAGTTTTAATATTTTTTTACTTTTTTCCTAATAAAAAGATGGAAAGAAAGATACTAGAAACTAGTTCGGGGAACCGGTGGAACCATCTCGCGGAACACTGGTGTTTCGTGGTACATTGTTTGAAAACAATTGCAACAACTGCTCCGAAACTGCTTTTAACTCCGACTCGGATCAAATATAATTTCATCGTGATGTCATTATTCGCGTGAGAGCGATTTTTCAATAAGATACACTATCCATTGGGCTGCTCCGAGCGCTCTCGGATCGCCCCGAAAAAAATAAATGTATTCAGTGGGGAAACAAGGAGCAGCTCCGAGACTCATTTACGTCTTCCTTTGCGCTGTTAATTGCTCCCTCACGGATTGATTCGTGCTGCGACATTTTCAGATTGCCCTGATTGCCAATGGAGTACGAACTTTACACTTTTCCTCTTCGGAAAATAGCAGACGATACGCACCTCAGTTAAAAATTTGTATTTCGTTGGGAGCTACTCTATCTTTTATTTCTGTCACCTCGGAGCTAAAACTGTGATGTCGCCGTCAAATGAAAAACGCTATTCACAACCGAAACGAGTCTATGTGGCGACGTCGCGCCTATGATCTAGCGTCTGCTACAAACGGATAAAAAAGTCATAAGAATGTTTTTTTTTTAAATAAAATTATCAAATTATAAGCAAACGATAAAAAATTATATTAAAGAGATAGTGACAGAATTTTTGGCCCATATTTAATTTTTACAAAATATATGAATATGCGTTGATAATAATTGTGGAAATAATGATTTTAATTAAATATTACGCATTCACTATTATATTTCAGTTCATAAATGGATGGGTAGGCTTTCTTTGACGTCACAAATGAGTTTTGAAATCTTTTTTCTCAGCTCGCGCGTGAGTAGGACGCTTTAGCCGGCTTGACTTCTCGTGAAAGTATGACGTAGAGACTGGGTAGAGTTTCAAGGAAGCCAACATAACCCAAAATTATAAATTGAATTTTCATACTTAAATAATTTTTTGAAGTACTATAACATATATATTTTAGGAATAAGGACCTAAAACGCTATCTTATGAAGAACACTAAATTAAAAAATTAATTTTTTCCTTAGCTGACACTATCTCTTTAAAATGTAAGTATCATTATTTATAAAGTCAAATTTGTGAATAATGAGGATTAACTAATAGCGTCTGCTTCAGCCGCTACCTATCTAGGTTTCAATGGCGAACCAAGGGGGCGTAGTGATAGGTTTCGGTCGCGAATAGTTTTTCAAGTATAATTTTGGGCTAATTAGATAACTAGCTAATTAGCAGTGTACACTAGTTAGGGGTAATTCGGGTTTCGTACGTTCCAAAGGTGGTATATTTTCGGACCTACCAATACAGTTGGGCCAATGGTACGTACAGACGGCGGTATTATGTCGGTTCAACCATTATATCACGGGGAAATATAAGGTTGGCCCAAAGTCCAACTTAACTGTTGGCAGAATTTCAAACTGACCATTTTCTGGATAGTCGGCCAGAGTGATATCTGAACCATCGGGTGGAAAATTGACCGATAAGTAGGGTGACTTTGCACCTTCGATGTTGGTGCGACCATGGAACAAATTAGCGTTAATTTGTTCCATGGTGTGACGCTTTTGTGCTGCTGAGGCACTGTCACAGATTATTCTAAATCTGACCATATTCCGACAACAAATGGATTTTTTAAAAAGGTCGAATTTTGGTAGGCTACCGGCCAGGACCATTAACTAACTTTCCTACCACTTCGCAACCAATTTCGGACACGCTTGTGCTTCTGGGGATAGTACATAGGATTACTAGAACTGTTATAGACTTGTATAGATGGCGTTACTATTGCAGCGTTTTGTTTTGTAATTATCCAGGAAAATAACTTTCAGCCGCGCACAGAGGATCAATAAAACTGCAAACCACCTAAGTCCAGGGTATAATAAATATTTTATTAAAGTCTATTATGTTCATCATTAAAGTGTGTTTAATGAAAGACAGAACAAGAACACTCAAGGACTTCGTGTCCTAGAGCAGCATAGAAATGATCATGTAAGGTAGAATGAATCCGTATAAGGGAAAAATATCTATAATGCTGTTGCAGAACTCGAGGAATCGTTCAGGAAATAACAATTTGTTCTTATTTTTCATTCTTGTTCGCGTTTCTTAAGATAAATTTTTCGATAAAGTAAAGTACGTGACGTTTAAGAATTGGTCTATTGATCTGCACTTGTAACCGTTTTATCAATAGGCAAATTACATTGGTGACGTCGTGAGTTTCGAATTGAAAGCAAAACAACCCATTTACCACCGAGAAATTTCTCGTACTTCAAGCATTTTATAAAAAAATATATACGTATAATCATATGTAACATAATTACTCATAAGTATGCCTCTGTATAATATTTCCATTGAAAAAAATTCAATGAGACCTTGTTTCACGCGGAACATACATTGAGCGGACCCAAAAATGCAAAAATGCTTATAAACCTTGCGCTATTGAAAAGGTTACCATGGAAATGAAATCATGTGATCGCGAGGCACGAGCTAAACTTGACATGGGCAAAGCTAGAAACGCGCGAGGAATTCTCACTAATTTCCGTTTCCCATCAGTAAAGTTGATGACACATATTTCGTCACGGAGTTGTAAGTGACGCAATTTACGTCATATCCTGTGAACAAGGTTTCATTAACGAAAATGCTTTTATGACATACTTATGAGTGATTATGTTACATAGGTCACAGAGAAACTTGCTTCAGGTGCTGCCATAGACTGCAGCATTCTAGCTAGGAATATGAAGTCTAGATTCTAGTGAATAAGTGAACTATAATATTTCTATGGTGAGCAGTCCCAGTGGCCCGACATACAAATCGGAGAAATAACTATAACTATTTTTATAATATTTTGGTGCGCGCCGATTAGAACCGTCCGTTTATCATGTGCTTTTCATTGGTTGGCATACGACAGTAACGCCATCTCCACGGAGCCTAACTAAAAACTATCTCTCCCAAAATTCCAAAATTAAATGGCGGTCTCAAGCTCGTCGCTAGACGCTTTTTATTGGAACTCGAGATGGCGGTATTTTGATATTTTGAAACGCGCTTTTTTATTAAAAGTTGAGCAAGGATTCAAAGTTGTGTTACTTAATCTTGTAAACGTAATTACTCAAACAAAAATATATCTTTTCACAGGTTAGTGTTAGAAATTCTAAATAAAACAACTTGGTTACGCCACTGTTATGTAATGCGAGTTATATTCGTTGAACTCTGATGTTAGGGGAAATGAAAAAGTCGCTGATGAATCAATAACGCTTTTCCATAATTATTTATATGGGTGTCTACATTATATATAAAAAAGGCCTGAACATTTAAGAAAATGATCTTCTAAGGTACGACAAAGATGGCTATTCTTTCGTCATCAGCCAAACAAAAAGCACGGTCAAAGCTACAGATTCTAACCGGCGCGCTTCCCTCTTTTCGAATGAGCGTTTTAGTTATCAGATTTCTATGGAGCCCTAATAGTCAAACACGCCCTAAAGGAATAAGGAAATATCTATCGGATATCTGGCAGAGCCGTTTACAGCCACCTGACCTGAGAGTCCTCAATTATCGAACTTGCTGTCTGCTTGAGTGTTAACGAAGTTTATAAAAATTTTCGTAAGATATTTTTTAACTTAAATCTTAATTATTATTTTAATATAATAATTAATTTTTACCAAATAGCAAAGCAACATATTTTTTGCAGTTTTCGACTTAAGGATTAGATTGAGTTCCTAATATGTACTTTTATTTCAATTAACAAAGTACCACCCCCTATAAATTAAACGTTAAGCCTTTGTCTCGGTTGTTGTTTTATGGGAACAACTAACGGTAGTTACATTAAATTAAAGTTACTATATTAGCTGAAAAATGTTTGGTAAAAAGCCTTCTGTACAAGACCAACTGCGTCAACAGTCTAAAGATCTCAGGAAAACACAAAGAGACTTAGAAAGAGATAGGAGGGAGCTAGAGCGCCAGGAGAAGCAGCTAGAATTGGAAATTAAAAAGGCAGCGAAACAAGGTATTTGGTTAATGTTTTAGGAATTTGACTTACATCAGCTAGGCTAATACCCAAGGCACCACCTTTGGCCTAAGTCATCTAGTGACTTTTAATGCCTTTAAATAGGAGGGTGGTGACAAGTCCTTCATGCCACGCGAACCAACAGCACTGCTCCCTACACTATTACTGTTAACCTTAACAAGTTTTTATGGGAAAGGGAATTGCTTTAGCTTCCCTATATGGCAAACAAATATGGGTGCAGCCATTCCAAGACAGCTTACAAATAGAAAACAAGTATTTGGTCTTTAGAAAAGAATTGCCAGCTAACTGTTTTCTGTTTTTTGCATACTATTTCAACCCCTACATTTTGTGGTTGAGGCTATGTTATAACTTTAGGTGGAGTTGCATAATTGGTTTATTATTATAAGTAGTTAGCCTTTTAAGCAAAATATTGTTGTGCGTGAAGTTTTATGCAAATTATATGATAATTTAGGAGACAAACAAGTATGCACTGTCTTGGCCAAACAGTTAATACAAGTCAGGAAACAAAAAGGAAGGTCTTTAACTGCAAGCTCCAAAGTAATGTCCATTGGTACTCAATCCAAAACGATTAATGCTAATGTGAAGCTGGCTGGAGCAATGGCTGCGACATCTAAGACAATGGGTGCTATGAACAAGCAAATTAATCCTGAACAAATAATGAAAACTATGCAAGAGTTCGAGAAAGAAAATACTAAAATGGAAATGAAGGTAAAACATTTCTATTTAGGTTCTTATTAGTCAAACACATGCTAAAAGGAAACCATAGTTCTAAATGTTATTTTCATGTTTTTGTAGGAGGAAATTATGGAGGACACATTGAATTCCGTTTTTGAAGAAAGTGGAGATGAAGAGGAACAAGATCAAATTGTGACACAAGTTCTCGATGAAATAGGAATTGAACTCACTGGAAAAATGTCGAAAGCCCCAACAAGTCACTTGGGTGACAAATTGCCTGGAGCAAAACAAACTTACACTGATGATGAAATTGAGAAAAAACTTGCGGCCTTAAAAACTTGAATAATTATATTTATATTTTCTTTGTAAATCCAATACCAGGTCGCTTAAAAACCAAGTTCCTTAAAACTTTTAAAAATACTTTCCAGCTAAGACAAATATAATTTCAAAAATTAATTTTGCTTTTTTCTGTTCTTCATGTATGAAATTAGAAGATACTAAAATTTTCAGTACACTGTTAATTTGCTTGGAATTTGTCTCTTGCCAGACTTTTCTAGCTGTAAAATACTTAAGTCTTGGAACTATCGTCCAATTTTCATTCAGTAATTAAAATTAATGTATAAAGTTATTTACATAAAGAATTTTATTCCAATATTTGTGGCATTAATAAATGTTATAAAACACGCCCTGATGCAATAACTAACTTCCTTATCTTTAAACAGATTTAACAGAAACTGTTTGTTACTTCGTCATTTCCCAAGATTGTGGTGTAAATCCAACGTTGTATTGGAAAATCTTGTTTACAAATTTATATCAGCATTGCCAAAACTTATTTCCTTCGATGGCAGAGGTTAAAGGGAATGTGAACTGCATATTTCATGAAGGTTCAATAATTTCACATTTCTACCACTAAGTGATTGTCGCTGGTTTATCAATTTAGTTTACACTCCCTTTAAGTTTTACTTAACTAGCTTCTAAAAGATTGTAAACATAAAGCCTATAGGAGAAGCAAACTGCTGAAGAGTTGGCGGTGTACAGTGGTAGGCAGGCTGCTGGAACCCCGCCATCTTTATGCGGTTAAAATCTAAGGATAAATTATATTTGGGGGGTTGAAGTCCATTTAAAATACGTCATTCGGTCGCATTTACAGAGTTACACTTTGATGACGTTTTTGTAATCGACTTACGACCCCTCATCATACCTCCCTTGAAAGTCCTTTTAAGTACTTCAATCAATGGAAGATTAATGAAAATCGGCACCTATGCTTAAGATTACTTCGGCTGTACAAAGGTAAAACGAACTATAGGCATGTTGGTCATTTTGAGGTATCGGAATCTAAAGAATCTTCTATATAGCTCAAAATATAAAAATAATTTTCACAAAATAATGAAATTATTGGCCACTGGATTCAATGGTGTTTAATTAATTTTTATCTCCAGCTGACGGGATTTTAATTAAAACAGATTAGTCGGTTTTTTATCTATTTTTGAAAAAAGGATTGTGGAAAAACAGACTATTTTCGGATATAGTTCGTTTTTAATATATTTTTCTTGTGAGTGGTTAGACGAACTATATTTTGATTTAGGCCATTTTTCTAGTCGCTTTTTTGGAACAATTTTAGTAAAACCACAAGTCTATAATATTGTTCCATAAGTTTGTCATTTTGGGGAATATTTTACTGAGAGCTAGTAACGGAGTGACGCCATCACAAGAAGAAAATCTCCCCCTAGCGAGGCGCTTTCAAAGTCTACGAGTGACCCGTTAGTAAGCGGACGCAAAACGGCGACGAAGCCCGTAATGCGGTCTGTCTTGTGAATAGCCAGCACCGTAACCAGGATTTGATTTCAGGGTGGGCACGCAATGGAAACAAATAAAAAAAAATAAAAAATTGTACATACAACCATACGGTCCAGGGTGGGCACGGCCCGACCGCCCCCCCCCTGGTTACGGCCCTGTGAATAGCTCTCAGTAAAACTTTTGCATGTGAAGAATAGTAAGTGCCACACTTATGTCAAAATATTATACACTTATGGTAAAACGAACTATATTATTTTATGGAATGTTCTTAAATTGGATATTTTATGCGCTTAGCTGTAAAAATCACCATATTTCTATAGGATGTTTTAATGGTAGCATTTAGATAGTTTTATTTAGAAGGATATGGTAAAACAAACTATATTTGTTTTTTAAATATTTTTTACCAAGGACGTGTTTAAGGGAAATCTTATAAATCTTTGAGTTTTTCTGAAATGTATGAACAGTTTGGGATTTTTACAAATCTTTTGGAGATTTGTTATTAAAGTCATACGTAATTCAAAAAACGGAAATTAAACCCCACCTCCAAATAAAACCATTATTCAAGAAAAAATCTAGTGTAAATAGCAAAATAATATCGAATGAAAGTGTGGAAAATTTGTTTTTGTAGTTAATCAAAAATTAAAAGTTATCAAAAAATCATTTGAATAAAGCTCAAAATTTTTTATTGTAAAATATCCAATTCTAAGCTTCGCCTTCGCCCATATCTCCAATAGTAACTGCATTGGATTCGGAAAGAGATTTTCAAAATGCAATCGTATGATTCGGCCGAATGGGAATTCGGTCGTATGGGAATTGACCGAATGTATAGTAGTTGTATGTATTGTATCTTTTATATATTTATATAAAAATGTATCCCTAACATTATACAATACGTAACATAATTACTCATAAGTATGCCTCTGTATAACATTTACGTATAAAAAATTTCAATGAGACTTTGTTTCACACGGAACATACAATAAGTGGACCCACAAATGCAAAAATTCTTATAATTATTGCGCTATTGAAAAGGTTACCATGACAACAAAATCACGTAATCGCGTGGCACGGGCAAAAATACATGGATTTTTAAAGTTAGAAACGCGCGAGAAATACTTCACTAACTTTCGTTCCCCATTAGTAAAGCTGATGACGCGTTTTTCGTCACGGAGTCAGAAATGACGTGATTTGCATCATATCCCGTAAACAAGGTTTCCTTAAAGAAAATGCTTTTATGGCATATACTAATAAGCGATTATGTTACATATGATTTTTCGGTCGATTGGAATTCGGTTCAATGTTTCATTCGGACGAATGGGATTCAGTCCAATGGTATACAATCAAATGGGAACAGGCAATTTTAGAGAAGATTCCTAATGATAAAGACTAATAGATTTTTATACCCCCGTACCCTAATGACAATGAAAATAAACCAGTTACCTTGAACTTAGACGGAAATCAGCGTATTTGTAGTAAGCATTTCCTATTGAGCGATTATGTGATAACGCCTACTTCTAGAAAACGGCTTTCACCAGAAGCTCTTCCTTCACAATTTGATGGCATTTCCGTGATAAAGAAAACAAAATGTCTCTCTGCACCTACAGGACTAAAGCCAGTAGTTTCTGATATAGTAAAAAGCCCAAATACTTGCAAACGCCGAACACCCCTGAGCCCAGTGATAAGTACTTAAGGCTTAGGATTAAACAAAATTTTAACTTTGAAAATTCCCGCTTCTTATTTTTCCCATATTACCGCCATCTGTTGGATTTGAAAAAACCGTAATGCCGTCCTCTCGATTTTCTATGGCCTGTATTACCGACGGCTATGCTCGCACGTTCTTGACCTTACGAACGGCCTCTAAAATTGTAATACGTGGAGCGTGCAAGTTAGGAGCTGGCAGCTCCCAGCTAGGAGCAACAAACACAAGGAGAACGCAGGTTACGCAGCTAGCTTTTAAACACGCTTACGCAATTTTGTGTACAAATTTCATTGGACGAACCTTTATGCTGAGCTTTTTACGGAAAGGGGGAAGACAATTTCCGAATTTTTCCCTTCCGACGGCAGCAGGCGCTAAAGCATCTAACCAATGACAAATGTACACAAGAAAATGCACGACTTCTGACGGGTTGGGATCTCCTTGTGTGGAGTGCTGTCTTTGTTGCTTTTAGGTGCAAGAAGCTTGCCACCTCTAGGGCGAATGTTTTTCCGCGCGGCCGAGCCACTCCTGCCTACTACATTATTCGATCCGTTATGGTAGACGTCATCTACTTTTGGGTCAAGACTAAAAAAGGTGTCCCTAAAGACTTCACGAGTAATTTAAATTTTGGTTAAAAACATCGCCCTTCGCCTGAAGACCGCGTTTTAAATATAAACCGTGAAAGCTGTCTGCTCATTCAAAAGAAACTCTTTACATATTTGAAAGTAGTCTGCTACTTTCTAACGCAATTAGTTGACAGCAAAAGTGACATAATTACCAAAAGTGTGTCAATCGGACCTATTTCTTAATGAAAGTTACGAGCGAAATACAAATTGGGAGGGATGAAGGGAAAGTATGCCTTGGGGAGGGAAGGAAGTTAAAACCAACAAATAATGCCTCGTAGTGAGGAACGGAGGAACTAAGTAGCACTGGTCAAAGTTAGTGTATTTTTTGATTTTTCGTCGTTCTGTGGAGATGCTATCGCCATCTACCTACGATATAATTCCATAGACTAAAAATAGATCCCGAAAGGCGACAATAAATAGTCTTTTATGTGGTCGATCTCGAGTCGAGCATTCATTAAACTTTTAGCATACGAAAGTACATGGTTTGTCACACTTTTGGTAATTATATCACTTTTGTTGACAGGTATTAACGCAGACGGAGGTGTTTTTTACTAACTCGAAGCCTCGTCGTAAGCTCCTATAACGGCTGTGCCTACTCCAACTAATGGGTAAAACGCCTTGCGGCCCTAATTGGAACGAGAAACGATTCCTTGACGAGACTGCATTTTTGGAAAGTGAAAATTATACTTTTGACAACCTCCTAGAGTCAAAAAGGTATCTATAATTTCCCCCGGGATTTTTCAGTGGCAGTTTTTAAACTTATTTTTTTATTTTGCTTTTCCACAATACACGAAACCAGAAGCGTATAAAACCATGCTAAAAGTCGTTAACAACAATTTAGTTATAAATTATTCGCGACCGAAACGGGTCTAGGTGGCGTAATGGCGCTAGCTTCTCCGAGGTAGCACTTAAGATTTAGCGTCTGCTAGAGACAAATTAAAAAGTCATTTAAGAAGTTTTTTTTTGAATAAACTTATCAAAATATAAAATTATATTAAAATACAAGTATCATTACAGTAAAATTTACGAATAACGAAGAGTAAAACATAATAGCGTCTGCTGTAGCCTCTACCTATCTAGGTTTCAATGGCAAAACAAAGGTCAATTAGAGCTCTGAAGATGGGATTAACAATAAATTATCATTTTTAAAGCAATAATTAGCGCAGTCTTAGCGTAAACTATTGTCTAATTAAATGACCCACGTTCAACTCAACTCCCAACAGCGTCGGACTGAATATTTTGATTACATAATAATGGCACTGTGAACATTAGTGGCGCCAAGATATATTTTTCGTTGTGGATTAATAATTTTTTCACGGTAGTGAGACGCCAGTGTTTTTGGATGTGCCCCTAGATAATAAGTTAAGTATTCTAAAGACTACCACGTGGCACAGACGCCGCCAGTTACTGTGATATCACAGGATGCGAGAGTTCTGTTTCATAAGTGGCTAATTTTTCCTCGCGCCATCTCATAAATAGGATCGAACTCTTCGCTATTCAAATGGTTTTGTATTACGCGTCGGTCAACCTCCAAGCTAGGCGCTTTGGTTATTTGCCCGGATTCAAAAAGCGCTCTGATGCAGCTCCACTCTACGGACCCGCGTACGTCTAGGACTCTGCCGGCCAATCTAGTAGGCGTCCTCAGTGCTGTACCATGGACCAGCGGCGTACCCAGGGGGGAACATGCCCCCCCAAAACGTATGGTCGTACGTACAAATATTTTTATTTTTTTACTTTACTGCCAGGGACTAGTTAATTACTCCATGGGTGTACAGACGTCATTGTGGCCACCTTGCCATTTTACGTAAAGCCATTCAAGCTTGACTGTAAAGCTTGGTTTCCACCAGCACGCGTCAAAAAGCGACACTCAGCTTTGTAATGTGCAAATGTTCTTACGCGCGACAAAAAATTAACATTATGACGCGCTCTTACGCGCGTTGGTGGAAACCAAGCTTAACTCATTTAGGACGTTTTTACGCGAGGGGTCGGACATTTGTACAAAATCCCGTACACTTCGCAAGAAATCTCCGACGAAATCGCGAAATCCCTGACAAAATCGCAAAATCTTATGAAATCCCGAAATCTTTGACGAAATCGCGAAATCTCTGACGAAATCGCGAAATCTCAGACGAAATCGTGAAATCTCAGACGAAATCGCGAAATCTCAGACGAAATCGTGAAATCTCAGACGAAATCGCGAAATCTTTGACGAAATCGCGAAATCTTATGAAATCGCAAAATCTTATGAAATCGCGAAATCTTATGAAATCGCGAAATCTTATGAAATCGCGAAATCTTATGAAATCGCGAAATCTTATGAAATCGCGAAATCTTGGACGAAATCGCGAAATCTTTGACGAAATCGCGAAATCTGATGATATCGCGAAATCTGATAAAATCGCGAAATCTGACGAAATCGCAAAATCTCTGACGAAATCGCGAAATCTCCAACGAAATCGCGAAATCTTCGACGAAATCGCGAAATCTCCCACGAAATCGCGAAATCTTATGAAATCGCGAAATCTTTGACGAAATCGCGAAATCTTATGAAATCGCGAAATCTTATGAAATCGCGAAATCTTTGACGAAATCGCGAAATCTCTAATAAAATCGCGTAATCTTTGACGAAATCGCGAAATCTGATGAAAACGCGAAATCTGATGAAATCGCGAAATCTGACGAAATCTCAAAATCTCTGACGAAATCGCGAAATCTCCAACGAAATCGCGAAATCTTCGACGAAATCGCGAAATCTGATGAAATCGCAAAATCTCTGATGAAATCGCGAAATCTCCGACGAAATCCCGAAATCTCCGACGAAATCGGGAAATCACAGAGATTTCGAAATCCCGTACGCTTTTTTTGGGAATGTCCGACTACTCGTTTTTACGTTCATATCAATTTTGTGCATTGGTTTTTACCGTTCGTATTTTTGGCCTTTGGTATTACTTGATTATATTGTATTGAGTTTCTCTCCTGTATGCATGGTGTGAAAGCTTCCAGCCATATACACCCCCGTCTCCATCGCATATGGCGCGAGCCTAAAATAGCGCCCGACTTCGAGGGCGGGTCTGCAGCGGCTTTGCATCCAATGATTAAACATCTACTGCTGCTGACTTTATTCCTCCAAGTTGTAAGTATAGAAACTTAAAATTGAAACTTTAACTGTATAACATCTCCATGGAAAAAATTCCAATAACACGGAACATATAATAAGTGGACGCAAAAAAGGAAAATTCATATAAAGGTTACCATAGAAACCAAAATCTCGAGATCGCCAAGCACAAGCTGAACTATAGAATGTCAAAATCCGATTAACTTCCGTTTCCCTTCATAAAGTTGATGACGTGTTTCTCGCCAGAGATTTGTGACTTGGAAGAGACGTAATTTACGTAATATCCCGTGAACATGGTTTCATTAAAGAAAATCCTTTTTTGGCATACTAATGAGAGATTGAAGTGGTGTAGACAAGGGGAGGGTTTCGGTATTACTTTGACTGTACTAATTTTTCACCCCCTTCTAGACCCCTCTCACGTATTTGAAGAAGATTGAATCCCTCCGTTGAAGGATTTCTGGCTATGCCATTGAGATATTATGTTACATTTGGTTGTAATCATAGATATAAGAAATGTATATAAAGGTCTAGATAAATTTCGGGGCGTCTAAGCCTAACATAAAATACGGAATTGACACCTAGCAGACACCGAGGAAGGCACGTGACCAAGAGCGCGAGCTCTCTTAGCATTTTAGTACTAAGTGCTTGACCTTTCCACAGGCCGTAGTCTTTAGACACCATCTGTTGGTGACTTTTAGTATAATTTTTAAGCATGAGACAATCGCTCTCGTGACGATAGCACGAGCTTTCTTACCGATAGATAGCGCCTTAGAAGGATAGCCTGCAGAAATTACGCGTTTCTGCTAGCTGTCACCTCCATATTCACTCCCTTGGAAATATTTTATCTAGACCTTTATGTACGTTTCCTATATCTATGGTTGTAATGTACAGACTTATAATTATAATCATGTTTTTTTTGCAAGAGTAAATTTCTTAAGCACTTTGAGTGATAAATTTCCAACCAGGTCTTAGTCCGGATTTAACTCACGCGACCAAAGACTATATATACGCTTCGCTTACTTGACACGCGTGTCTATTCAAAGAACCTGTAAACCTGTTAACACTTTCGAAACACGCGAGAAGGCTTTTGACCAGCCGTTAGAGGCACCAGCGGGGGAAAAATTTGGACCAGCGTCTGCTATCGTCATACAAGTTTAGCAATTGAACACGCCTATCTAGTAAGCAAAGCGTATAGTCTTTGCATGTGACCTTCCTATCGACAAAAGTGCACACGTGATTACAGTTCGTAAAACCATCAGTATCGGTTGTTTCTCGATTTGACTTACCTGTCATACTTCCTGCCGAAGGGGACTTTAATAGACTTCTGACTATCTTTTGTTCGAAATATTTGAGGCCCACGCGAAACTGTCAACTTGCGGAATCCGAACAAAGACGTGTTTCCCAGCTCCCGGCGGAGAAGTATCATACTTTTAAAATAATGGCGATAATATTTTCGAAAAGCATTGTGTCAAATATGCTTCAGACTTTTATTGTAATTAAGCAACAAACCGATGTTACCTTTCTAAAGACAACGGATTGCCCGAAGCTATCTAGATAATAAAACTCTAAGCCTCTTTCGTTTCGTTTTGCGAACACGCCTTCGCGGCAGGCAAACTTTTCGCCCTACGGTGCCCTGCCTTCGCGGCGCCGGGGGGTTGCTTATTAACTTTCAAACTCAAAGTTTTAGATACAAGTCATTTTGATAACAAGGCCTAAATTTCCCAAGTGTAACCAGCTTCGGGGGTAGGGGTTGCAGTGTTGTGGGGGTGCTTTTGGACTCCACAACTCAAAGATACACTTGATTTTGCCAACAAGACCTAAATTTGGCAACTATTTAAAACTTCGGAGGATGGTCAATGAGTGGGTGCTGCTTTTTGATACCAATGGCACCAACGATTCAATAATTCAAAGGAAGCGTTTTCATTTTCATAAGACCTTAGCCCCAATTAAGTGAACACTTATCTGACATTGGAATCTCCTCACAGTCGTAACCGGTAAGCAGTGACGTAGTTAAAGTGCAAAGGGCCCTGGTGCAAAAAACAAATGGGCCCCCTAACCAATATGTTTCCAAAAAAATAGATAAAGAAAAATCTTTTATTTTGCTATTTAAAACTTTTTAAATGAAAACTTACAATCTTTTGTGCGCTTTAATGTTTTAAAAATTATCAATAACTTCGTTCAAATTTAATTTTGATGCAGCCTTGTTCTCGATTGCTATTAATGGTAAATGGCAAAGCGGATTTTGTCCCAGACTATTCCGCAAATAACTTTTAATTATTTTTAGTTTGCTGAAAGATCTTTCAGCTGTTGCAGAAGTTGCAGGTATAGTGGGAAATAATAACATTGAAGTAAACACTTCTGTAACGTCACATTCAAGAACTCCGAATTTCCTTATAATTGTTGAACAGTCCACGGTTCGGTTTATTCAGGTAGCAGCAAATGGTAAACATTGAGAAATTGAAGCGAAAAATTTGGTCCTATTATATCAGAATATTTTAACTGAAATTGATCACATTTTTGTAATAAAACTGTTTCGTCGATATCTACTAAAACTTTTGGCGTTAGAAAATCAAACGTGTCACAGATTTCTCTCATAGCAGTAAAACGCCGCTCTACTTGAGATATCAAAATGTCTAACACATTATTGAAAATGGTCACTTTAAAAATATCTCCCATTTTTTCGAATCGGTGGTCAGAAGCTAATTCGTCAAAATGTTTTTTAACTTTTCTCTGCCGTTGTACTTGAAATTGGGGATCAATATCATATTTTGCTGCAGTTTCAGTTAGCGGCGTGACGAAGCGTCGAAGTATTCACGTTATATAAATACGTGCATTTCCCGAATTTTTCCACAGTATAGCCTAGGCTTAGGTCCTTCCTGCGCTATGGGGCCCCGGTGCACCGCACCGCCCAGCCCTATGATAGCTACGCCACTGCCGGTAAGTTACTCTCAGCGCCAAGTTCGTGTGCGGCGTCTGTGTGAACTAACAAGTAATTAAACATTTTTTAATTTTTAAGTATTAACCACGTCTTTTAATATTAATTTTATCATTCTATCCATGATTAATAATTATCACGTACTCGTTTGCCTTATTAATACTTTCGATTTTGCTCAATAGATGGCGGCATTTGAGGTAAAACTACATAAAACGAAACCTTGCTTTTTACGGTTCTTGGCATGCACGATTTACGAACCTTGGTACCACGCTTCTGTAGTTGTATACTGAATGTTTATGGAAATATTTGGCGTGTGAAATCATAATCTGCTCGCATAAGCGAAAACATTCGTATGCGTGTGGTTTCATAAGTTAGTAAATAAATAAATAATATAATAGTGTTGTGAGTTTCTGCTTTTGCCTTAAATATTTATAAATATTTTCCTACAAGGACAATTTGTACTAAATGGCCCGTTTTGCTTGATGCACAACGCTTCACTATTCATACCACGAAAATTCCTTTTCGTCCTTGTTTTTGAAAGAGTTTCGAGTAATTTTCTTCGCTGATTAAACTGAGAAATAGCTGGATGATAAGTTTAAAATATTTCGCACTGCGCCTACGATAGGGGGCATTACTTTACTCGGCATTTTAGTGTACTACGGAAAAGCATCCAAAACGTTTTCTTTGGAGCTGCCTTTTGCTTAAAGTAGACGTAGACACGTTTCCGAAAGGATATGAAATATACTAAAAAAATAGTTTTGAATAAATATAATGAATGCCTTCCAACCTAGCGCACGGTGGTACTCCAGCAGAACAGTCCTCCATCATCTATAGACACTTGTCAGAATGACGCATGCTTTTTAAAATTGAAAAAAAAAAGCATACCAGCATGGCGGCAATAGCCAAAGGTACGGGGTGACGTCATGCTGCCAAGTCCCTATGCTATTTAACTTTTCTTTTTCAGTCAGGTCCAAGGCTTACGGCCTAGTAAGGACTTTGCCAATTATCCATGCGCATCTTTTTTTAAAGTACTTAATAATCTTATTACCATGGACTTTAAAGATTTTAATACTTGTGGTAATATGAGCAGTGTGTAATAAGGTTCTTGAAAGGTTTTTAGATAAAAAGGCGCACTGCACAACATTAGGGGACCAAGTCTGCCTTCGCGTTTGTATATGCAGTATGAGATATTGCGCGCGAGTGGCATACAAAAGCCATAGATATATTAAATAGGATAGATACCTTACGCGGCCTGCAGGCCCGTGGGATGCGTTACGTAATAGTGCCATCTATCGGTGACAAAAATTAGTGTTTGGAAAAAAGAACGTTGTAGATTAGGCCTAATAATGTTGATAGACCTAGAGTAACGTGGAATTGAAGTCACGTGTCAATTTTTTGCTTTTGGTGGAAAGACGGCGCTATAACGTTGGGTATCCAGAACATACGCGTTGTCTGCTAGTTGTCACTTCCGTATCAGTCCCTCGTAGAATTGTGGATCTATACTAGTTCATATATCTATGATAAAAGCAAAGGCTGATTTAGCCCCCTAATATTCTGCAGCGCCCCCTTTTATCTAAAAACATTTCAAGAACCTCATTGGGTTGCCACACATTTGTTTTCATATGTATATCAAGTCAAACCAGAAGCGCAAAAGCTACTAACTGTTACACGCTACCTTAGAGCAAGAGTCAAGCAAGTCTGAAAACCCCTATTTGAGAAAAACCAGTTTTAATTTCGAAATCTAGCATAATAACAATGGTAATCTAATAACGAAAAGTGATAAAAATAGAGTGAAAATATATATTGAAAATTTTGTACTGAGACACCTTAATTTAAAAACACTCAAGGACTCTTATTTTGAATTTCTTTCAATAGTCACGTATCTCGACTTACTTCACTTTTGCTCTCAGGTAGCGTGTATAGTGATGACGGAAAACTTAATAATTATTTAATCAACGGAATGAAATCGTTGCCTAGTTCGTTGCCTAGGCAACGGCAAGGTTTCAAGAGATAAAACTAAAAAAATATATGGCGGTGCATACAAACAAATTATAACAAATTTTGATGATGTAATTTCCGATAATTTTCTTTATATTCTGGTAAGAAGGTTAGTTCTCAGAATTTAGTAAAAAGAAAGGTGTATACCCGTATTTAATTAGTTTAACGCCCACCTTGAATAAGTTTATGAAAACTCTTATTAGATCTAGAGCAGAGATCCACCACTCGCGATTCGCTAGACACAAAAACTAGCTGTCGGGTCGCTGAAATGTCTCACCTCCCTTGACTGAAGCCGTGCAAGAGACTTTATAATAACGTAGGCAACGGAAAAATTAATCAATTTAAACCTGAAACAGCCTGCTGTCAAATATTTTTAGATTCACCATAAGATATTAACCGTCAAAGGGAAAACCAAAGTGGTGCTTTTATAAAACAATTTTAAGGCGCAATCGTGATGCCAGCGGAAGAATGAAGGCTGCGAAAAAAAAGGGGTATTTTTTCAACGTTTTCCAGCTGAGCGTCAATTTGGTTTCTATTTGCTTTTCCTCTCTCGTGAAATACACTATAAAATGGCCATATTATTAATTATTTTTTGGAATACCTAAAAGTCCCTTTTTTCGTCTTAAGGTCCCAACCCTAAAATCCAGATTTGGTTCCTAAAGTACACGTACCCTGTTTTCAATAAATCCGGGGAAAGGAACCATGGGCTTAAATCGAAATTTGGCCCCTAAATAACCTAATTCTCAACAACTCCGAGGGAGACGCACTAGGAGTAAATCTTCCTTAATTCTAGATTTGGTCCCTAAAGAACATCTACCAAATTTTTAATAAGTCAAAGGAACGGCCATAAACTATGGTTTAACTTTAAACCGTCTAAAATCAAGATTTATTAATATAAATAAAATGAATATGATTATAAAAAACGATTTTATAAATTTCATAAAAGGTGTTTACAAATCCAAAATAAAATTTACACATTTTTTAATGCGCTTATAAATAAAATGAATATGCTTATAAAAACGATGTAGATAACAAAGATAATTGATTTAATTTTTATGCCAATAAAGTTCCTAGATGTGTCTTATTATTTTTCTACCCTCCAATACCGTCGACAATAATTATAATGGCTTTACGGCCGCTACTTAACAATAGCTCTGACTAAATTCCGAATAGGAAACTGAAGAACCGCCAATTAAAAAGAGATTTCATTAATCGCTTATAAATAAAATGAGTTTGATTATAAAAACGATTTTATAAATGGATTGTGCTCAGTGCCACCGGATGCGAAGACCATTCCTATAGGAAAGTAGTGTTCGGAATTGTTTATTAATTATCCACAAATTTTCCGATTTATTTAAAAAAAGTTGGTAAAAAGAATATCATTTTAAGTTCTTTAAATATGTTTTTTACGCAACCAAGGATTTATTTGAACAAAAGTGGTATTGATTTAAATAATTGTTTGTTTTATTTAAATAATAGGCTTATTCACTTTCGATTATTTAAACATTTTACAATTTTTATTCAACTATTGGTTATTTAAATAAATATTATTTAAATATAGCCGAGCTTATTTTATTCATGGATAAAAATTAATTGACTGCCGACCTCTATAGGAAAGGTGCTGCTAGCATAATTTTTTTTTACGCTCTTGTTTAAAGGCAGTGCACGAAAAGGTTTGATTTGATTTGATTTGATTTGATATTGTTATAAGTAAATACATTTTTGTGATGGTATGATATCAACTTGTATTTTGTTTAAATAAAGATAAAATTTTTTAACATTGGGATCTGTTTGGTTCTTGAAAGGTCCCTTTCTCCACAAAGTATTTTCCAGATTTTCGTAGAAACATTTTCTTTTGAAGAAAAGATCGGTCATATTACTTAAGATGGAAGTTATTATCCGTTTGAGATTTGGATAATAATGACCTGTGATTTTGATCTTGTCCCCGACTTGTATCCGGATAAAGACAGCCAAATAAATTCTTTATCCAACCTCTGAGATTGTAGGTCCTCATGGTGGATGAATTAGGGTTTTAGGACCAAATTGAATTTGCGCTTGTAGCAATAAGGAAAAATAAAATCAATTTAATAGGATTTCTGGCGCTTTCAAAAGTGGTTTTTCTTTACAGGCAAACGCTACTCCTACATGAAACAACAAAGTGATTTCATGACCATGGCCTTTAACGAAGTACTTTAGGAAATGATAATCAACGCAATTAAAACCACTGAGGCGAAGATAATAAAAAGTCCAAAGTTAGTAAGAAACTATAAACACACAACTGATTGTTTAGCTTTGGTCCGCCCGTTGTTGAATGTTCGCGTAGATTTACTAAGGAGTCGTATTTTAAGACTCTTTTAATGCGTCATTTTGATAATAAGGGTTGAGGAAAAAGGGTCTGCAACGGGTACTTTTTCTCAAGCATGATGACGTCAAAGCCAGGATGCTACTAGAATAGCGTTCAGGCTCTGTTTTAATTATTTCTAGGGAATTTGCTGGATACGTTTTATCATAAGTGTATAATATTATTCCATAAGTTTGTCACTTTATGGAATATTTTACTGAGAGCTAGTAACGGAGTGACGTTATCACAAGAAGAAAATCTCCCCCTAGCGAGGCGCTGTCAAAGGCTACGTGTGACGTGTTAGCAAGCGGACGCAAAACGGCGACGAAACCCGTAATGCAGTCTGTTTTGTGAATAGCTCTCAGTAAAAATTTAGCATGTGAAGAAAAGGAAGTGTCACACTTATGTAACAATATTATACACTTATATTTTTATCCATTACAAAAAATGTCTCAAGAAATCTGAAGAAAATCTTAGGGGGGTCTAAGTAGTCTTTGGGGGTTTGAACGTTTGGAAATATTATCTTAAGAACTCTTTGGAAAGTGAAAGGGAAGTTTTGGGAGAAATTGCTTTGGAATAGATTGGGAGAAAATAATTCTTAAGATTTCTGAAGAAAATCAAATGGAAATTTTGAGCGATAACTTTTAGGGAAATATTGCGAAAATTGGTCTGTGGAAAACGTAAAAATATAAAGGGAATTTTAGAGAAAAATTTGGTTTTACTTAAATAGTAGTCTTATGAATTCTTAGCATAAATAAATGGAAGTTTTGGTAGAATTTAAGATTGATTAATTTCTATTTTTCGAAAGACAAGGGAATATTTAAGAGGTGGGGGCCCAAAATTAAACTTTTTGAGGTATAGCAGAAAATGACCCGCGCAAATATAACCAGATCTTTTTACATTTTATAAATAATAAAACATTTTATTGGGTTTAAATATTTAATAACCAATTAAAAACTAACACAAAAACATTTGTTATAAAAAATAAATTACCAGTTGATTGAGTTTTAATATTTAACATTAAAACAAAAATTTACACGATTAAGAGATGTGAAATCGAAATAGTGTCAAATATTTTAACATTCCGCAAAAGAAATAGAAAATTGTAATCATTAGTTAGGATCATTATTTTCTGTCTAAAATTATTTGCGAAATGTTTAGGGAATTTTAAGGTATTCTTTAGAAAACACATTCTTTCTTAAAAATTTAATATTATACATTTCTTAAGAATATTCTTCGGAAAAAGTGGTAAATTAAAAAAATTCTTAAGATTTCTTGAGACATTTTTTAAGGGTGACTGTGGATCAAAAACGGCATCATGGCACAATAACAGTTCCCACGTAATGAAATGAGATAGTGACGGTATCTTGTGACGTGGTAAGAGGTCGGGACAGTTAAGCTCGAGGTACTCGCCAGTCGCAACGGGATCTGGATCGCGAAACGGTTTGAAAGAATTCTTGCGGAGCTCGAAATTTTTGTCTGTGACGTCACTGGAGGAGATTTTCATGGGCGGGAAGTTGAAAGTAACTTAGAAACACCCTGGCAGTCAAGATTAAAACATGTAGGTAAAAAATACGCAAAGGTTAATGATAAAAAAATTGTGTTTATTAAATGAGGTATTTGCATGGTGAATAAAAAAGGCTTAAAAAGTAATTTCTTTTACAAAACTAATTTTTGGAAGTCATCAGGTACGGTTTATTTAAAAATATTCTAGTCAAAATATCACAATTTACCATATTAAATTTAAAATACCATCTTTGAACATTAGCATTAGCACTTAAGTAACCAATTATTTGGTGTTTTTTGTACTCTACTTCTTTGCCACTTCCTCATTACAAGGCTGGTTTAGGAACCTAATTCTTATGTAAAGTTAAAAGGAACCACCTATGGGCTGCAACCGATAGGCGGTTTCTTTTAACTTAACATTTCGTATATATTATTCTCCACCACCCTACCCCTTTTCGGCTTTCCGTTGCTACGCAACTCGAAATAGTGTCAAATATTTTAACATTCCGCAAAAGAAATAGAAAATTGTAATCATTAGTTAGGATCATTATTTTCTGTCTAAAATTATTTGCGAAATGTTTAGGGAATTTTAAGGTATTCTTTAGAAAACACATTCTTTCTTAAAAATTTAATATTATACATTTCTTAAGAATATTCTTCGGAAAAAGTGGTAAATTTTCCCCATATTCCAAAGATTAGCTTTAAAAAAATTCTTAAGATTTCTTGAGACATTTTTTAAGGGTGACTGTGGATCAAAAACGGCATCATGGCACAATAACAGTTCCCACGTAATGAAATGAGATAGTGACGGTATCTTGTGACGTGGTAAGAGGTCGGGACAGTTAAGCTCGAGGTACTCGCCAGTCGCAACGGGATCTGGATCGCGAAACGGTTTGAAAGAATTCTTGCGGAGCTCGAAATTTTTGTCTGTGACGTCACTGGAGGAGATTTTCATGGGCGGGAAGTTGAAAGTAACTTAGAAACACCCTGGCAGTCAAGATTAAAACATGTAGGTAAAAAATACGCAAAGGTTAATGATAAAAAAATTGTGTTTATTAAATGAGGTATTTGCATGGTGAATAAAAAAGGCTTAAAAAGTAATTTCTTTTACAAAACTAATTTTTGGAAGTCATCAGGTACGGTTTATTTAAAAATATTCTAGTCAAAATATCACAATTTACCATATTAAATTTAAAATACCATCTTTGAACATTAGCATTAGCACTTAAGTAACCAATTATTTGGTGTTTTTTGTACTCTACTTCTTTGCCACTTCCTCATTACAAGGCTGGTTTAGGAACCTAACTCTTATGTAAAGTTAAAAGGAACCACCTATGGGCTGCAACCGATAGGCGGTTTCTTTTAACTTAACATTTCGTATATATTATTCTCCACCACCCTACCCCTTTTTGGCTTTCCGTTGCTACGCAACTCGTTTTGAAATTTTTAATGTTTAGGCTTATAGCGTTTTCCATTTGATTGCTCAAGATTCGCTCTGAATCTGTCTCTGACGTCATAGATCTCGCCCCAATCGACTAGAGTAAAACCGCAAATGGAACATTCCATGAACATATTCCCGCGCTTTGTTGTTTTTCGTCTTCTAGTAATTTGAATTTTCGCGTCTTGGTCTGCCATTTTGCCAAAAAATCTAAAAGGAACACGCGAAAATTTGCTCCGATCTCGATCTCGATCTCGATCCGTTAATCTGTAGAAATTGGCAGATCGGTTTTGGGCGATCTCGGAGCACCCGAGAGCGGGAAATGGAACACGCGAAACTTGATCGGAGCAGATCCGAGCCCGCTAATGGAACATAAAATATTAATCAGAGCGATCTAGAGTGCTCGAGAGCAGACAAATGGAAAACGCTATTAGTTTCTCTTTTTGGTGTAATAGTCGCAAGCCAGATTTCCCGCACGGTACTGATGAGCCCCAAATAGGACGAAACCGGTCGACCATTGGAATTTCTGGCTATTTTATTTAATTTAATTTAGTTTTTCACTCGAATATCTATTTGGTCCGAGATTATGTCTTTATGTTTGCTCGAAGACCTATGTGAATCCATACTTGGTACGAGCTATTTGTATGTTTTATAATGTCTTCAAATTTGTTTAGGGTTTAGCTTTTTTATCCATTTTCGTTAATGACCTTTTACAAAACACATAATTAGGTCTTTTGGATATTTTACTTTACTAATTGATATTTTACCCGCTACGTTTTTAACAACCCCTTTCTCATTTTACAAAGAGGCCCTTACCAAAATTATGTTTCGAAAATAAAACCTTAAAAAAGTCTTATTCAAAGCCCATATTTCCGAATAAGTCTCCTTCAGTCCAAAACTAAGACTAAAAATATACTTAAATGTAGATACAATTAAGTTTTATTTAGGTTTCTTTAAGCTAGCCTTAAAGAAGGCTCTGTTTGAGATCCCGCTTTGAGACTCGTTTCAACGTACTTTTAATATGACCTAATTTAGACTTGTTTTTTTGCGATTTGTTTGAGACTAGATTGAAACACTATTTCCGTGATTTCTAGGAGATTCGGTTTAAACCCAAATTTTTTAATTTTTAGGAGACCCAATTTAGCTTTGATTTAGGCGATTTGAAAGACACTCCTTTAAAATTCGCTTTCTGTGATTTAAGCAGGGGCGGATCCATAGGGGGGCGATGGGGGTGATCGCCCCCCCTTAGAATACTTGAAAAAACCTAAAAATTTATAAAACAAATTCTAGTTTTTAAGCAAACGAAAATGAAAGCTCCACGTTACATTTTCATGCTCTACATGGTATGTTCCCATTTAACTCAATTTTACCTTCTCCCAAAGTTATCAGTTCTCCCAAAAATATGTTGTCCCATTTGTCCCAATTCCATTTCTCCGAACCGGAGTTCATTTAACCCAAAAATATGTATTCCCATTTTTCCCAACGATCAAGTTTCCCCAAAAAATTGATTCCCATTTCTCCCAACGATCAATATTCCCAAAAATATGGATTCCCCTTTCTCCCAATCATTATTTTCCAAATATATGGTAATTGCGCGGTTAGGTTAGGTTAGGTTAGGTTAGGTTAGTAGGCATATCCTAATTGTAGTAATATAAAGAATTACTTGGACTTATTTCCTGTAATATATACCAAGTGTAATTCCCAAAAATATGGATTCCCCTTTCTCCCAATCATTATTTTCCAAATATATGCTAATTGCGCGGTTAGGTTAGGTTAGGTTAGGTTAGGTTAGATTAGGTTAGTAGGCATATCCTAATTGTAGTAATATAAAGAATTACTTGGACTTATTTCATGTAATATATACCAAGTGTAATTTTGGGACAAATGGGATTTGGGATAACTATTTTGGGACAAATGGGATTTGGGATAACTATTTTGGGACAAATGGGATTGGGACAAATAGGATTGGGAGAAATAAGATTGGGAGAAATGGGAATTGGGATAAATGGGATTGGGAGAAACTGGAATTGGGAGAACTATTTTGGGCGAAATGGGGGTAAACCCTCTACATAGGCTTCGAGCTTAGAAACGATAGCGCCATCTACTTTAATACCTGCCAACTAAATTTGTGAAGAAATAGCAGAAGACTTTTGAATGCCCATGATCGCCCCTCCTTACTTGATGGCCTGGATCCGCTCCTGCTTTTAAGCACATAATTTTTTATTTGTACGAGCCTCAATTTAGACCTGTGTTTTACTATTTGTAGAAGACTCTATTTAGACTTATATTACACGATTTTTAGGAGACTCGATCTAAACTAGGCTTTTGAGGTTTGAAGCAGCTACATACGATTTTTGGGAATTTCTCAGACATACTAGAAGTAAAAAACTCATTTTAGAGAACACTACACAAATAACTTTATAAGAGGATCAAGTCGAAAGTTCAACATGAAATTTACGATTACTTTTATTTTAACTTCAAATTGTAACCTCTAAGCAACTCTCAATTAAGTGTCTTTCAAGTCCCCAAAATCGAGTCTTCCCATATGAGACTAAAGTGAAGTCTTAAATGACTCTTATTTTAATCGTAAATTGTAACCCGCAATCAACTCTCAATTAAGCTTCTTTCAAGTCTCCAGAAATTTGTCTTCCCAAATGAGACTATAATGAGTTTCATTTAAATCTATAGCAATAGAACTCTTTTAGTGAGACTAAAATAAATTTTATTTAGGACTAAAAATTCTGGTCTCAGTTTTTTACGCTTACATAATACTTAAAAATCCTTGATCCTACATTGAGACTAATTGGAGACTAAAGTAAGACTCATATTTTGGTAATTAAGGGAAGGTTTAGCATTTATATTAGCTTTGTAATACACCAATTCGCATATTACATACAGGGAAACAAACCTTTAGAAACCGCCATCGAGTATAAAATTTTAATTTCGTATTTCTACACTAGATGACACCAGGGTGGATATTTTGGCACAAAATTAAAAAAAAAATTATATTTATTATATAATTTAAGTGCTATTTCAAGCTGAAAGTTTATATGAAATATTTTAGAAAGTATAGTTATACAAAATTTCAGCTTTTAAATAACCACAATTTAAATTAGACTTTCGCTGATATTATCATTTTTGTTATTTCGGATTATAAACTGATGGCGCCATCTAGTAACAAGTAGATTATTAAAAATGTACACACAATGGCGGTACCCCTGTAAAAGGGGCTTCTCCCTTCTTATACGCGTATTAGTGTATAGCTAACAAATACACTTTCAAAATATTTCACATCATAAAGTAATTTTTGAGATGATATTTAATTTCCGCTGTAAAATAGCTGACTAGCCCATCATGGTATAGTATAAGAATTGTTTTCATAAGGAGCTTTTAAATTCAAATCTGGGTACTTTCTAAAAAAACCTTTTCGCTACCCAGCCAGCTAAAACTTCGAGGCCCCCTTCTTCATGTGCGCTTTCTTTATTGTCAAGAAAAGGTGTAAACTTAAATATGGGGTTGATGTTGTTAGAGAAAAGTCTTGGTATTTGACCTTGGCTAAATGTTTGTTTGCCCGAGGGTGAAAGGACTAGTAATAAATGAAATTACAGTGCAATTATAAAACGTTTAATAATTCGATTTGATTTAAATTCCAAAATGAAATATTCCTTAATAGGGAATATGAAGCCGCCACTCTAGCTTCCAGTGGCGCACCCAGGATGTTTTTCTGGGGAAGCCCGATGGGTGCCAAAACATTTCTACGTAATGATAAGCAAAAAAACGTTTTATTAAGACTTCGGTCATGCTTATTTACTTCTTCTTCCTGGCAGGGGGGGGGGGGGGCTGCCCTCTTCGCCTTGGTGCACCACTGCTAGCTTCTATTTTCGTGATTGCAGGACGTTTTTCTCAGCCTACACCGAGGGAGAGCTTCGGCCTTGCGGTCATACCAGAGCGTCTTCCCCAGTTGCTCTCTCAAGGCTAGTTCCCACTTTATTCGAGACGAATAAAATTTTCGCGCAACGAAAAAAGACGCGTTTTTTCGGTCGCTGGGGAAGCGGTTCTCACTTTAGCGCGAAAACTTAAAAACGCTGAAAACAACTCGTGCGGGTTTTTAGTAATGTTTTAGGCCTAACATAAAACATCAGTTCAAAATGAATCAAAATTAATGGATATTCCTGTTGATAATTTCAATAAATAAACGATTCTATTCGTCAGATAAGACAAGTTGGCTGAGCTGCTTTTCTAAAGACCTAGGCTTAATAAGTGTCGGACGGGAGTGGAAGAAATCGAGGGAACGCGTTTTCAGATTGGCTGAAGCTTTTTATCGCCAAGGTGTGGACGTCAAAAAATAGAACATTCGCTAGATACCGCGGAGACGCGACTTTAGCGGCGAATTTGAAAAAAATCGCCAATTTTATTCGCGAGCGTCAATTTTCAGCGCGAAAATTGTTTTTTTCGCTAAGTGGGAACTAGGCTTAAGAGTAGTATCAGTTTGTTTACGGCCCTACTCTTAGAAAGGTTTGAGCATCTCGGCATGCGCAGGTTGGAAACGAGTGATCTTTTCAATATCTCGGCTTCTGGCTCAGTGCCACCAATTGAGTACTTGAGTATAATAATAATAATAATAATCAGCTAGGCTAATACCCAGGACACCACCTTAGGCCTAAGTCATCGAGCGACTTTTAAAGCCTTTAATTCAGGTGGCCAGGTTACAATGCGTAGGAGGGTGGTAGCAAGCCCTGCAAGCCACGCGAGCCAACAGCTCCCTACACTAACTATTACCGTTAACCTCAACAAGTTTTTATGGAAGTGGAAACCGAAGATCTCGGGGAAAACCCCTTTAACCAGTGGGGAGAGAACTTACAAACTCAACGCAGAAGGAGTTGTTCCGAGTTTCCACCCAGTGCCACAAGCTGGGATCGAACCTGGCTCCTCTTGCTGCGAGGCGAAAGTGCTAACCACTCCGCCAACCCCAACCTGACCGACCCAAAAAAAAACCAATCGATTGCTCAACTTCCAACTAATATCATATAACATCGGTTACCTGTATTTTTAATAAAATATTCTGTTTTAATCGATGTCGAAATTCACAATTAATAAAAAAATATAGCCAATTTCGGTTTATTTACTAATTTCAGGAATGGGAGTTAAAAATTACGATTTTTAGTATCAAGGCATTGGCGTCCGCCTAAAGAATTTGAGCAACAAGTTACGGGCCTGCGGGGCTTTTTCAGCTCAAATGGCCGGGACTGCCCAAAGGGCCTCTGGTCGAAGAGCTAGGTTGGGCCTGGACCAACCACCTAACCACTACTAATAATAATAAATTTCATTAATCATCATTAGCGGCAATTTTATGAAAGAACATAATCTAGAAACTTAAATAACAAAACTACGGAAAACGAGACTTGAAATCTAATATATATTAATTTTTAATATCGTTTTCATTGGTCATCCCAATATAATTGGTTGTGACTATTTCTGCATAAAAATACAAGTTGAAAAATTGATAAAACAACGTTTTTTTATTTTGCACAATATTAAAATCAGTATATGCAGAGACCGACTATAGTTTCGGCTTATTTGGGCCATCATCAGGGGAACAATGTAATTTTTTTATTACTAATTATATATATTTTATTTATTTATTATTTTTTGGTTATTTATTTAAATTTTTTCCGTCCACGAGAGGGCAATTTCACTCGCTGGTACCTCATCTCGGTTTAAAGAACCGTTATTTAAAACAGCATATAGTATTTTTAAAGATTCGCGTACATCAAGATGTAAGCCGTTATTTAAAAAAGTATAAATAATATATATTAAAAATGTATCTAATGATGATTATTATTATTATTAGTCAAGTGTTTTAATAAAGGTTTCCCCGGTCTTTAATGATGTAAATCCTTCACGTGTTCATTGATACGTTTTTTGAAAGTTCTGTTAGTTTGGTCTATAGTCCAAGAGAAAAAAATTGAATAAATGCCAAATTTTTCCGTATCTGGTAATTTATCTTTAGTAGAACCTATAATATTTTGAATTTTCTTTAAGGAGGTAAAAAACGGTTTGTAACCTAAATTGGAAAAAATATGGCCAATAGTTTCCGTTATACCGGGGAAGTACGGTAGAACGCGGAAACGATTGAAGTTAAATTTGTTACATCTAATTGATGTTAAGTTAGTATTAATTTCAAGTAGTGATCGATGGGTCGGGTTTTCCCAAATAAAAACAAGTTGGCAAGCCAAAATTACCTCTCCTCGGAAGAGTTTTTAATTTTCAATGAAGCGTAACTGTATCCGTGGTTCTGCGGTAGAACGCTCACCTGTCGTGCAAGAGGGTTCGGGTTCGAATCCCGGCCGATTAAAAAATTATACTACACCCAAGGACAAAAAGAGGGCGCTTTTGGAGAAACCTTTTCCCTGATTCTAGGAAACTTCGTACGCAGTGATTACCCTTTGCCCCGAAAATGTGAACGCGTTCGCAGGCCTGACAGACAGACCCACCGACAGACAGACAGACACGGTGGTTGTATAACCCCTCCTAGGGTACAAAGTCCCCTCGGAGAGGTAAAGACAGACACGGTGGTTGTATAACCCCTCCTAGGGTACAAAGTCCCCTCGGAGAGGTAAAGACAGACACGGTGGTTGTATAACCCCTCCTAGGGTACAAAGTCCCCTCGGAGAGGTAAAAATAAACGCCCGAGCGAGCGCTTAGCTACCAACAAAAAAGGGAAGGAGGGAGCAAGCCAGCAGCCTATTCTCTCAGCGACTTCTCTCGTTCGAAGGTACAAAGGTCGCGTCACACTCGCTAGGCTCACCTCTCGTTCGCCTTGGTTTTGATTTAATTTTTGGTTTTAGCATAAGTCTATAATGTTGTTCCATGAGTTTGTCACTTTGTTGAATATTTTACTGAGAGCTAGTAACGGAGTGACGTCATCATAAGAAGGAAATCGCCCCCTAGCGAGGCGCTGTCAAAGGCTACGTGTGACGCGGGAGCAAGCGGATGCAAAACGGCGACGAATCCCGTAATGCAGTCTGTACTCTTGTGAATAGCTCTCAGTAAAATTTTACATGTGAAGAATAGTGTGTCAGAATTTATAGCCCGGTGTACCTAGTAACAGAGACCAAACCACCGGAGGCCTATCATCATAGTGCCCTACGCCAGCGTCCACCTAGCCCGGACAGGTGACAAATCCAGCATGGGAAGTAGTACCCTACTATTGATGGTCGCACCTTTGACGCAAGCCACTCAACCCAGCAGAAGGTGCAGCAATGCGTGTACCAATCCCCACTTCGCACACAGCAGTTGGAGTAAGAATGGATGCTGTAGCAACTCCAGCCGACACCCTACCTACGTAGGTAAAGAGTCAAACCCTTTGGAGAGAGCTCCTAAAGGGGAAAGACAAGCACACAGCAGCCCAAGTAACCTGGCACAGCTGGCACTGGTGATCCCGGTGTGACTCCAAAAGGAAGGGAAACAGGACTGCCGTGCCCTCATATGGAGGCTCGCCACCCCATTTAGGTTAGAATAGAAAAAAATTGTGTTAGGAATTAATTAAGTATTTTTTCGCGTCATTGCAAAAATATGCGTTGGGCCTAGCGCGAGTGTTTCGCGTCAACGCACTTACCATCGCGACGTTCCTTCCCTTTTGAAAACCAGCCCTTACAAGGACCAAACAAGGGGAAACTTGCAGTTCCGGGCACGTATGTATTAATAATTCCTAGCGAATCGCTGAAAGAGTTATTTTGAACCGTCTATTTTACGACTTCGTAACTGTAAGCTTCCTATTCTTAGAGTGTCCCTATAAATTGTTTTTGCGCTATACCAATGGTAGCTATCACAAAGTATTTGAAGCAGAAATGACTTTGAAGGCGAAAGTCATGTATAAATAACCAGAGTAACTTCCGAAATAAATATGGATATACTAAAAAACGGCTTCCTAATATATTCTACTTTCGCATAATTTTGCATTAATGGAATCTTGTGGCTTGCAAGGGCTAATCCAAATATCTATAGACGTCAGTAGCGCTTGTATGAAAAGAAACTGCTCCCTCTTATGGACATACATATTTTGAATGCGAATAAAGGAAAAGTCATTAATCACAATCCAAGTACATGTCTAGAAAACGTGTGTACGGTGTGTTTATATTTTCCTATCAAATATAAGAAGTGAAGAATATGCTTATAACCTTCAAGTTCCTGTGACAAAATAATAAACAAAGTTTATCTTGGATTTCGTTCAATCTAAGAGACGGGTCGAGCGAGTATGTACCGTATAGACCCTTTCAAATTTAATGGTGAACGCTGTGAGACATATTTCCAAAAAGCTACACTTTGGTCTTAACTAAGATGAAAAGCTTGTTATTGATTTTAAAAATAAATAATTTATACGAAGAATCCTTTTCACAAATGTTTTAATTAAAGGTTACATAAAATGTGTTGTGAAATGACACCAGCAAAGAAAATTAAAGTCATTAATGTTTTGCGAAAATTTCAACTTTTATGGTTACATCTAGTGTTATGTACACTTAAAATAATTATTTTGGTGCTGTCTGTCAACAGTTTGGTATAAGCGCTCCCTCTCCCTGGTTTATATTGTAGTCTAAAGATTAATCTTAATTTTACAAGTACATATTTATATATGCAACAGAAAGTTAATGATATTTGTTCAATCCCCTTCTCATCCCTTTCAATAAACAGCTCATTATATTGGTTCAATTGGTTTCTCATCCTTTCCAATAAACAGTTGATCATATTTGTTCAATTGGTTTCTCATCCTTTCCAATAAACAGTTGATCATATTTGTTCAATTGGTTTCTCATCCTTTCCAATAAACAGTTCATCGTACTTGTTCAATTGGTTTCTCAACCTTTCCAATAAACAGTTGATCATATTTGTTCAATTGGTTTCTCATCCTTTGCAATTAATTCCCCCTTCTCGGCCCCCTCTTAACATTCACATACTTAGACCCCCCTTGACGAATTTCTGGCTACGCCACAGCTCCCCGACCAAAAAATATCGCTATGCCCCCTTTGTTTGACCATTCGTAAATTTGACTTCGTAAATAATGATACTTGCATAGATCATAAGCAAAGCCTCGGATAAGCTAGCGCCGTTACGCCACCTAGACTCGTTTCGGTCGTGAAAAGAACAAGTGGGTCACGTGACCCAAATAATAGTCTTACACGAGCTTACTGTATCGAGTTTGTGAGTTAAACTAAGCCAAAAATAAATAAGCACGACGATTTATTTGAGTGTACATATATTTATTAAACTACTATTGCCCAGCGCCAGTCTAAACGTAGTGACGATTCCCGCGTCCTCTCCCCAGCCATTTCGCGGTACAGCTCTACCCCAGCGCCAGTCTAGACGTAGTGACGATTCCCGCGTCCTCTCCCCAGCCATTTCACGGTACAGCTCTACCCCAGCAGTGCCAGTTTATGCTTTTCTCAAAGGAGACTACCAGGCGATCTCACTCTCAGTCTCGATGGCACTCCCTTAACCAAAGTCCAATCGTATAGGTACCTCGGTGGTATTTTCGACAACTGACTCACATGGAACGCCCACGTCGAGGCTCTAGCCTCCTCTTCTCTCAAGTGCCTGAATCTTCTGCGTACTGTCTCAGCGACCAGTTGGGGTGCCAGTAGAGGCGTGCTAAGGCTTTTGTACACCCACCTCATTCGTTCCAGGCTGGATTATTCCAGCCCCCTCTATGCGTCCGCAGCCGCTCCTCTGCTCACCTCTTTGGACAAAGTCCAAAACGCTGCTCTACGGGTCATCCTTGGTGTGCCACGGTCTAGACCCATTGTCCTATTGGAAGCTGAGGCCGCAATTCCACCGCTGAGTTTTCGTCGCACTCTTTCGGACCTCCATACACTTGCTCCATGTGGCGCAGCGAATACCCCGACGTATTATCCCGCTCACGTCGGCGTAGCGGGCAATGAAACGGTGGACGATCTCGCGGACGTCACCAGTCTTCCGCGTCCCTCCAAGGTGGACTTTTTCCTCCCGGCTACGCTCTCCGAATTGAAATCCGCGTGAAGTAAAGTGGTTACAAGTGCTTGGTGGGATTCCTGGCAGACCCGCGCCACCTCCTACGCGCTCAGGGAAGCGAAGCCTAATCCGGGCTCTCGCGAGATTATGCGGCGTCAGCTCCCCAGGCGGGATGACACTCTTTTGGCGCGTCTCGGCTGCGGACGCCTTCCCGCTTTAATTTGAGTAGCTCGGATTCTTGCTCGAAGTGCGGGGCGGTAGATACCGCGGAGCATATTCTCTTCGCCTGTCCATCCCAAGTGGTCTCCATAAGAGGGCTCTTCCCGTCTCTCTGACGGGTGTGTTGAAAGCGGTCCACGCTGGATTTTCAGACGTTATTTCCGCCACTTGCGCTATACTTCGCAACGCTGTTCGGACTTGATAACATTCTGCGAACTATTATTATCTAGTTTCTTTTTTTTGTTTTGTTATTCGGTTTGTCGCGTATTTTAATTTTTTGTTTTGTGTGTTCATTTTATTGCATTGTTCGCTTTTAGTGATTGTTAATTTTTCCATTTGTTTTATTTTGAAGCTGGTGCGCTTGGTGTGAAGGCTCATTGCTATATACACCAATATTCATTCTCGTTATTTTGCCCCCCCCCGCTCTACCCCAGCGCCAGTCTAGACGTAGTGACGATTCCCGCGTCCTCTCTTGTGTGTCACGTGACTCTCCCGTGTCTCTTTCTCTAAAGCCACGTTCACACTAGAGCCTAAAACCCAGTTTAGGTCAGTTTGAATGCCAGTTTTGACCGCCGACGATAATTCTTGGTTCACACGTGCAAAATCGCTTCACCCCGGTTCGCTTATAGCCAAGGCTTAACGCCATTTCAAATTATGACCAGAATTTTGAAAATACTAAAATGTATCCCAAAACAATTAGTTAATCATGTTTACTATACATACAGTAATATTATTTGACATTATTTAGAATTTTATTCCCATTATTTTGGAAAATACGAGCAATTTTACTTGCCCGCCTTATCGTTCTGAAAGCGATTCTAAGCGAACCGACTTGGACAAGTTGCATCCCGAACCAACACGAAGCGATTTCTCACGTTGGTTTTGAAAACTAGTTATAAAGCGAAGCGGTTCTAGGGGTAAGTGTGAACCTGGCTTAAGAGTTGTAGGAAGATTCTTCTAGCTTTTGATTGTTACTTCTAGAGGCTGATTTCCTCGCGTGGCTGTTAATCGCAATCGCGTGCGAGGATTCTTCTAAGTTTAGTATGATTTCTACCGTGCCGTGTCATGCCTACGGCGGCGGCGGACGCCGGACAACGGAGCGAGACCAGGAGACTATACGGCTCGTGTAAGACTAAAAATGAATTATCGAAAAAAACAGTTGCCAGGCTCTTTTAACAGTAAAATTAGATGGGTTTCCCCCAAAGCTCTTCAGTTTCTCCTTTCCATAAAATCTTGCTGAGGTAATAGTAAGTCGCGTAGTAAGTGTCGGGAGCTGTTGGCTCGCGTGGCTTGAAGGACGTGCCACCACCCTCCTAAGCAATTTATTCTGACCACCGTTAATTGGCTTCAAAAGTCACTAGTTGAGTGAGGCCTGTGGGGCTCCTTCGGCTGCCCCATGGCAAAACCTTATAACTACCAAATTTTGAAAAATTAGATTTTTACGCATCAGTTTTACTAAGGCATGTACAAAAGTACTGTAAAAGTTTCAGGTAAAAGTCATAAATATTTAACTATTTATGACTTAAACTTAGGTTTTGAAAAAGTCAAATATCTCAAAATTACGATCGTGTTGGTTAAAAGGTTTTGCCATGGGACAACCGCCTTGCGTTCTAGCTTAGCTCATTTTTATTATTATACGCTACTGTGTTAATTTAAATTGGAATTTCGATTTCGATAATATTTAGTCTCAAACAACCAATTAATTTATCGACCTTTTGAACTATTTACACCAAATAAGAAAACAAAATTAATTAAAATTCGTTAGCTGATTTGGGCCTATTAAATAATTTCACTAATTATCAATAAATGTGATTCTGTGAGCAGATCCCTTTTGGCCCATCCCTGGTCACAGCTGGTTTTCCTGATTTGGAATATAATTATGTCGTGCAATACGAAAATTCGTTGACACAGGGTTTCTAGTGCTAGGCTTTGTTAATCTATTGATTTTGGCCCGATATATGAAACTAGCTTGTAAGTTTAAATAATTCGATGAAGACATTGGGATTAAAAGCGGGAATAACATTTTCAGAGTTCCTATGAAATATTAATCAGCTAAGCTTGTCATTCGCTCACAAAAACTACAGAAAGTTTGCTTGAAGTCGGGACTTACAGATTTAGGATTTTAGGTACTCGTTTAGTTATTCGAAATCCCCTTAAGCTAAGGAATGGAAATAGATGTAAGGACTTAAAGCTAAGGTAATATGGAATGTACGCTAGTGCTATTGGACTGAACAAGTTAAAATATTTGCTTTTCTAGAGTCAACAGGGTATTATTTAATTTATTTATTTATTTAAAATAAACGACAGAAATTATCATTTTGATGAAATATTAACGATATTCTAATTAGTATTAGTGTCTAAGAAATAAAATTGGAGGTAATTTATTATTAAAACTTTGTTATTTGGTAGTTTTTTATTAAAGCTTAGTTATTTGATAGTTTATTATTAAAACTTTGTTATTTGATAATTTATTATTAAAACTTTGTTATTTGATAGTTTATTATTAAATCTTTGTTATTTGATAGTTTATTATTAAAACTTTCTTATTTGGTAGTTTATTTTTAGAATTTTGTTATTTGGTAGTTTATTATTAAAACTTTATTGAAACGAATATAACTTTTTAAAGGTTTTTAATTCTAGACTAGTCTAGAGGTTTAGATTAACTTTTGGGTTCGCTAAAATGAGGCGAAATTGCCACGAAATTTAAATTTGCCAACAATATTAAGCTAATCATCAAATGAAAACCTTTTTTTCTTTTCTTCAGGAAAAACACGGAAAATGTTCAGGAAAAAAGGACTCAGTAATTTTCCAGAAATTTAACTTAGACCTATAAGTTTCATTTAGAAAAAGTTAAATATACGGAAATTTAAGCGTAAGATATTCTGATATTTATTAATCGCGGTAATAAACTGTCGTCAATTTGAGGTTTCCTCATCATAATATATTTGCAAAGAAACATTATTTAAAAATATAATAAATATTTTGATTTACAAAAATTAATACAAATATTTGGAACTAAAAAGAAAAGAAAATAAATATTTGGAACTAAAAAGAAAAGAAAATAAATATTTGGAACTAAAAAGAAAAGAAAAGAAATATTTGGAACTAAAAAGAAAAGAAAATAAATATTAGGAACTAAAAAGAAAAAAAATATATTGAACTAAATAAAGTAAAAAATATTTTGAACTAAAGAGAAAACAAAAGAAATGTTTTGTACTAAAAAAAAGAGAATAAAATAAAATATTTTGAACTAAAAAGAAAAGAGAATATAATAAATATTTTGAACTAAAAAGAAAAGATATTAAAATATATATTTTGAATTAAAAAGAAAAGAGAATAAAATAAATATTTTGAACTAGAATAATATAAATATTTTGAACTAGAATAAAATAAATATTTTGAACTAGAATAAAATAAATGTTTTGAACTAGAATAAAATAAATATTCTGAACTAGAATAAAATAAATATTTTGAACTAGAATAAAATAATATTTTGAAATAAAAAGAAAAGATAATTAAATAAGGATGTTGAACTAAATCTAAAAGAGCATTAAATAAATATTTTTAACTAAAAAGAAAAGAGAATGAAATAAATTTTTTGAACTTAAATGTATAGAACAGAACAGATATCTATTGAGCTAAAAAGAAAAATAATTTTTTTGTGCTAAAAGGAAAAGAACAGAAATCTGTTGAGCTAAGTGAAATATAAATATTTTGAACTATAAATAAAATCAATACCTTGTATTTTAAACATAAATATTATATTTTTAATCGGGCCACGAATTCGAATATCTCCGAAAACTTTATTAATTAATTAATGACACTAAAAACGGAATAATTCCTATCAATCAAAATTATTAAAATAATGATTAAACATGTATTAAAAGGGAAGAATTGTAAAAATGTGAGAAAAGCAGTTTTTTTGTAACAATTGCGATTCAAAGCAAACCAAATAACAAGGGGCAGTTTAATTTAATTTCGATTGAAATACGCTTTTCTAAGACGCGAGTTAGACCTAAAATTTAATAAAAGCTACATCTCAATGAAACAGCTTCTGAGACTTAATTTTGAACAAAACCAATCTTTAAGAACAAAAGGAAGATAATTACAAACGTATATCACCATTTGAAGCCTCGAGCGAAATTTTGTGTACAGGTAAAAAATATTTTTTATTTTTGGTTTGGTATTTTTGGAAGCCCTATACGCACGCTTTTTTTAGCCTCACCGCTCTAGTTAAATAGGGGTTGAGGCTGTTATTTTCACTCTTGACGTTATCGGTGGTGGTGGTGATGGTGGTGGTGAATACATCGCGGCGCTTGCTCCGATTGGGACTTCACGAAAAGTCGATTACTAATCAATGGCACTCGATAAAAATTTTATTGATACGTCGTTAGATTGGTATTAGTTCCATCTAACTAAATATGCCAAAGCAGCGTCGTTGTTATTAATCAAAGGGGGTTTTTCATCCCCCAAATGCAAAAGTTACTTCTAGGTCCCCAAAAATTTTCCAAACAAATCCATAAATCTATCAATTTCTCTACAAAATTTACAAATCCACGAGAAAAAGCCACAAACCCACCATATCCGAAACGAATCTACAAATCCACCCAAAATACAAATACAGAGATTTTTCAAACAAATTCACAAGTCCACGAAAATGTAGGTAAATCTCAATTTTTTAACAAGGATCATGTATCTATTTCTATTTCAGGAGAATGACCATGTTGAGACTAATTTTATCTGGGCTCCCAGTCCTCCACATGCTCTAGCAGTAAGCCCATTCACCCTAAAGACCAAATCAATGGTTCCCTAAAGACCAAATCAATGGTTCCCTAAAGACCAAATCAATGGTTCCCTAAAGACCAAATCATTGGTTCCCTAAAGACCAAATCATTGGTTCCCTAAAGACCAAATCATTGGTTCCCTAAAGACCAAATCATTGGTTCCCTAAAGACCAAATCAATGGTTCCCTAAAGACCAAATCATTGGTTCCCTAAAGACCAAATCAATGGTTCCCTAAAGACCAAATCATTGGTTCCCTAAAGACCAAATCATTGGTTCCCTAAAGACCAAATCATTGGTTCCCTAAAGACCAAATCATTGGTTCCCTAAAGACCAAATCAATGGTTCCCTAAAGACCAAATCATTGGTTCCCTAAAGACCAAATCAATGGTTCCCTAAAGACCAAATCATTGGTTCCCTAAAGACCAAATCATTGGTTCCCTAAAGACCAAATCAATGGTTCCCTAAAGACCAAATCATTGGTTCCCTAAAGACCAAATCATTGGTTCCCTAAAGACCAAATCATTGGTTCCCTAAAGACCAAATCATTGGTTCCCTAAAGACCAAATCATTGGTTCCCTAAAGACCAAATCATTGGTTCCCTAAAGACCAAATCATTGGTTCCCTAAAGACCAAATCAATGGTTCCCTAAAGACCAAATCATTGGTTCCCTAAAGACCAAATCAATGGTTCCCTAAAGACCAAATCATTGGTTCCCTAAAGACCAAATCAATGGTTCCCTAAAGACCAAATCATTGGTTCCCTAAAGACCAAATCATTGGTTCCCTAAAGACCAAATCATTGGTTCCCTAAAGACCAAATCATTGGTTCCCTAAAGACCAAATCAATGGTTCCCTAAAGACCAAATCATTGGTTCCCTAAAGACCAAATCATTGGTTCCCTAAAGACCAAATCATTGGTTCCCTAAAGACCAAATCATTGGTTCCCTAAAGACCAAATCAATGGTTCCCTAAAGACCAAATCATTGGTTCCCTAAAGACCAAATCAATGGTTCCCTAAAGACCAAATCATTGGTTCCCTAAAGACCAAATCAATGGTTCCCTAAAGACCAAATCATTGGTTCCCTAAAGACCAAATCAATGGTTCCCTAAAGACCAAATCATTGGTTCCCTAAAGACCAAATCATTGGTTCCCTAAAGACCAAATCATTGGTTCCCTAAAGACCAAATCAATGGTTCCCTAAAGACCAAATCATTGGTTCCCTAAAGACCAAATCAATGGTTCCCTAAAGACCAAATCATTGGTTCCCTAAAGACCAAATCATTGGTTCCCTAAAGACCAAATCATTGGTTCCCTAAAGACCAAATCAATGGTTCCCTAAAGCTTTCGTCTTCCCGAGGGGCTAACCACTCTTAGAAAGTCTGTACACCGGATTACGCTTAGATTAGAATTGCCAAAGGCAGGGACTTCAAAGATTACGCGTAATCCCATTAGTACAGTCAAAGGTACGGCTCTGTACACCGATTACGCGGAGTGATCAGCCCCTCGCGTCTTCCACGCTGGTGATCTTTTTCCTTTCCACTCTTGTATCGGAAACTAGGAAAAAGATTTTGCCAATTGTTTTAAGAAAAAGTCAAGAAAAAAACAACTTTGTTTTAATTTATATTAAAATTTATTTATAAAAATCAACATTTCGGAGGAACTATGATTCGAAAGTCACAAAAATTGGACGTTCCATAACTTCGATCGAGTGATATTATAATATTAAGCCCGTAAGGCTCGCGACGTAACTCTACACAAAACTAACAGTCACAACAATTGGGTTTATGATACAATGCGTATAAAAAGATTAAACACGGCAAGATAATGAATATGAAGACTTTTCAAACCAATGAAAGGCGGGTTTGCACTCACCCGAAAAACTACTACGATGGAGAGCGTAGACGCAAACAATATTAGGCTCTTGGTTGGTTTTTATTAGATCAAAAATGACACGACGGTGAGCGTTCAAGCAAAAATAATTGTATTAGCCTTAGCCTAGCTTTGGGACGTGCATAAATAAAAATCCTTTACTACAAGTCTACACGCGCTGGTAGAAACCAAGCATTAGTTTTCCACTAGTGCGTTTTTATGTATTTTTCTTTACTCGCATCAAAACGTTTGTACGTCCGAAAAATGAGTGACGCCCCGTTTCGCGTGCTAAAGGAAACATAGGCTTATGCTTAGTTTCCACTAGCGCGTCACTCAACTATGGGTCGTACAAACATTTCAACTTGCGTAAATAAAATTGCTCTGTTACGCACGCTAGTAGAAACCAAGGCTTATGCTTAGTTTCAATTAGCGCGTCACTCAACTATGGGCCGTACAAACATTTCAACTTTCGTAAATAAAATTGCTCTATTACGCGCGCTAGTGGAACCAAGGCTTATGGTTAGTTTCCACTAGCGCTTCACTCAACTTTGGGACGTACAAACATTTCAACTTGCGTAAATAAAATTGCTCTGTCACGCGCGCTGCGGCGCTAGTGGAAATCAAGCTTAGTGGTGAGGGTTGGCGTTGACGCTCGTTTCTGTCCCGTTTTGTCTCTAACAAAAAGTAGCTTTAGAGGTTAGACTACTTTTAACTAGATCCAAAATGCAGCTGGTTTTCACTAAAGGCAGGTTTCACTCGGGAAATCAAACCGCAATGGCGAGTATCAACGCTTAGGCCTAATATATTATTGGTTCACACTAACTATAGATGCGTTTTGACTTTAGTGAAAACCCCCCTATAAACATAACAGACATTTTAAAAGTCAACGCTTACTGTAGCAACGTTATGAAAATAATTCTTTAGGCCTTATACAGTATTTTTGCGTCCACCCGCGTCGTCGTAGCGTTTTGGCTTTAGTGAAATCCAGCCCTGACACTGAACTAAACGAAAAATTGTAGAAAATTTTAACAGCGAACAGATAAAATTAGAAGCTTTGAAATCCTTACGGTCACGGTGACACTTTCAGTATAAAAGCTCTATTATGTAAATAAACTAGATACACTTCTATTCAATGCCATTTAACTTTTTTCTGATTGTTCTGCTTTAGTGAGTCCATGAATTTTCTCCTTTGGTTAAGCATGTAACAAAACATTAGAGCAAAGCCTAAACGAGAACCAATGAAAGCGTTGTAATTAATTTAATTATATTATAGTACAGGACTATTCAACTTTTGAGAGGTTGGATTACCAGTATTAGAAATGCGTCGCAATTTCATGAAATGTAATAGTAATCAGCTAGGCTAATACCCAAGGCACTGCGCTAGGCCTAAATCATCTAGCGACCTTTAATGCCTTTTAATTCAGGTGGTCGGGTTACAATGCGTAGGGGGGTGGAGGCAAGCCGTTCATGCCACGCGTTCGAGCCAACAGCTCCCTACACTAACTATTACCGTTAAACTCTATACGTTTTCATGGAAAGAGGAACCTGAAGAACTCTGGGGAGAACCCCTTTAACCATTGCGTAGAGAACTTGCAAACTCAACGCAGAAGGAGTTGTTACGAGTTTTAAACCAGTGCCTCAAGCTGGGATCAAACCCAGCTCCTATTGCTGCGTGGTGAAAGCTCAATCCACTCCGCCACCCCAAATATACTTACTTTAATAAATACAAATATTTTATCAATAAATAGCTATTAAAAATTATGACCATCTTTACTCAATGTTATTAAGAAACTTAATTACACTTATTTATTTATAAGTTGACTAGATGTCCTTAAGCACAATAGCGATGAAAGGTGGGAATTTGGGGAAAGTGGGTTTGACTAATGGGTACCATCCGAAAGCTTCCGTAATCCAACCTCCTAAAATTAAATAACACTGGTAAATGTTTAAATGCTTACCGGGAATGTGGCTCACAGTTGCAATAATAACGATGGAGTAGTAATCCAGGGTAATATGCGCCGCCTTGGGTAATGCCACAATGAGTAGCTGCTTAGCGCTGATTGAGATTGTGAACAGCTTTTTGGCGTAAATATAAGGAAGAGCTGCAAAGACTGTCATCATCTCTGCCTAATTGAGTGTCAGATATTAACTAATGATTAAGGGATTTGAAACTTCTACCAAATATTTAAACCTACTGAAATTCCCATTGGATACAGAACCAGGAAAAAGTTGTACCTAAATGATATTTAAATTGTGTCATGAAAAGTAACCGATAATGAGTTTATTTACCCTAAAGGTGAAAGACTGTTTTTAGCAATTCTCCCAAAAATACGAATTTGCTGTATGATCAGAAGAATATAAAATTTATTTTTGATAAATATAACTATCTTGCGATAATAACTAATATTCATTCCTTAGTAACCTCGTAACCACTCCATAATAGCCCAGTAATCATTCCTTAACAACCCCTTAATAACCCCGTAATCACTCCATAATAGCGCAGTAATCATTTCTTAACAACCCCGTAATCTTTCTTAGTAGAGTATTAATATCTGGTGCTATGAAGGGAACAACAAGGAAGACTGAAGGCCCTACCTGCTCCAATTCAGAAGGCAAGTGGTCTTTTTTAAGAGAACTGCCGCGTATAACAAATAGCGGGTAACCTCAGCTATACACCAAGACGTGAGCGTCAATGTAATTGAGAAATTATTAGTGACCTGCAAAAGATTGGTTATGAATTACCATTACCAGGTAAATAATACCAACGTAAGATCGTTACTTCGAGAACTGGGTGCAGAATCCCCCACGTCATGAACAAGCGTTGAGTAATTTGTAACACGTTGCTTAATAAGTTTGATTTTACTAAACCCAAAGCAACGTGAATGATCTAGGATAACTGGTTTCATTAATTTATTCCAGGCGGAAACGCGTTCAGAAGTATATAATCTGTCTGCTCCGAGAGAAGTATACCCCATTAAAGTACCTTTGCAGGCTACAAATATAGATTTCAAAAAGAGCCGAAGCATGAGGGCTGTTTGATTTAGAATGCATATTAATCAAATAGCAATTTACGCAACGGAGAACTTGGAATCAGCTCCAGTTTAATGTTTTTGTTAAGAATCTGATATCGCCATCCATTGACGGAAATCGAAAGTATCAAATAATGGCAACTTTCACAAATACCAAAATTTCACTATATCTAACTACTTTTAAATATACTGTCACGAGAATTTTAAATCTAAAATGAGTACCTTCTGATACTATTAATTATTCGCGATTGAAATTACATAATATAAATATAAAATACAATAAAATAGTGAAATAAATTAATATAGTATCTATTATTATTATATTTCTTATTCCTTTCAACAGATGGCACTCTAGACCTGAAATCCTGATGGAGCCTGTAGTCCCAGGTTTTTCCTTAGTTCGATCTTAAATAAACCAAATCTATCCGTTGTAAAAGTTTTATCAATAGACGTTTCAATACATCATCCTCCAAAGAAATCGCCAAGAAGAAATATTTCCGAGAGCCAGGACCTGCAAGTCTCTGTTTATATGGTGCTATGTTAAAATAATGGAAATTTTGCACCTTTACGGCAGCAACAAGCGTTCCCTTTTAAACAGGTAGCTTTTTTGACATATTAAGGCTTGGCAAAACACGACGTTCTGTTTACAGGTTAAAAGTTAAATTTAGAAGAAGGCAATGGGGCAGGCGAAACTGTAGGGAGCAAGGCGACCACAGAATATTTTAAAATCCTTTAAAGGAATTATAGGAAATTTATTATTGAAATATAGGAAAATATAGGAAGAAAATTGGGGGGAAAAAGGAAAAAATAGGAGAAAATTAATTATACAATAAGAGAAAACGGTTGTCAAAATTGTTGAAAGGGGGTATAACATTCAAAATAAAGTTGATAACCGATAGAAACTATCGGCGAACGGTGTTGGAAATAAGCACCTATAAAACTAGGACGTTTTAGCTAGGAGCAACAAACACAACACCCCACACAAGGAGAACGCAAACCGTCAAAAGTCGTGGATTTTCGTGTGTACATTTTTCATTGGCTAGACGCTTTAGCGCTTGCTTCCGTCGGAAGGGGAAAATTTGGAAATTGTCTTCCCCCCGCCCGTAAAACATTCAGCGTAAAGGCTCGTGACGCTCGTCCAATGAAATTCGTACACAACCCCTCGTTAGCGTGTTTAAAGGCTAGCTGCGTTCTCCTTGTGTTTGGTGCTCCTAGGTTTTAGAGACTTCCAAGGGTAAAATATCAACTATTTTAATTTACTCATACTTTTGAGTTAACATATCGGGTATTATAGGAAATTTATTGAAATTTTAGGAAAAGAAAGAAAAGACGGTAAATTATAGGAAAAATAGGAAATATAGGAACTGTGGGAGTGATAACGAATAAAATATAAATGTTTCTGATGTAAAAAAACGAAAATTGTCGGGGTGTTTTTATAAACGTTGTTATAAGTAGTGTGCCTGATTAAGATCTTTTAAGTAATAAAAAGTTTAATATCCTCAATGTGATTCTTCCTTTAAAGAGTTTATTTTTATTAGTTTTAAAATCACTATTATGACGTGTAGTTTCGAGCGACTAAAAACTTGGGTGACGCATACTTCCCTCAAAGTGACATGTTATATACTTCTGTTCCGACGAAATGATAATTTACCTCCAAAACCTGCAGCGTTTGGAAGAAACTGAGCAAGTATTTCACTTTCTCCCAGACTCCGAGATATGTTTGTTGGATTGCCAAGTGGTGCAAAATAAGTATCAAAGTGAAACCCCAGCTATTTAGGAATTGTTTAATTGGATTTAAAACGTATTTAAAATTTAATTTAGATTTAACAATCTTGCCTAAGATTGAGACTTAAGTGACGGGTCTTGGTATGTAAGGGGCAGAGTGGTTAGCACTTTCACCGCCCAGCCAGAGGAGCCAGGTTCGATTCCAGCTTGGGGCACTAAATGAAAACTCGGATAAACTCCTTATGCGATGAGTTTGCAAGGTATCTCCCCGTATTTACGTGTTTTTCACAGAGTTTCGGTGTGGCTATAGGACGGAGACACCACTTATGTTGATTTTGAGAGTGCTGGGTTTGATATTCATTTCAACCGTTGGACACTGTCTCTCCACCAACTTATTCTTACTAAACGACGTAGTTGCGGAGTTTACGGTGATTCTCTTTTGTGGGAAGCCTACTTTCTTTAAGTACGATAATTTCACGTGGTTTGTCCCATAGCTGAATCTATTCACGTAAACGAGGTCAGTTTCCCAGTGACTAAGACACAGTTCCATCTGACCGGAAATAAACTGTATTTTGTAGCTCCTGCTGAAAGCTCCAAATAAATTTAAAAAACTGCCAGGCCTTCAGTCTCAATCGCCCTGGTCCAACTCTCTTTTTATACGTAAACGATCGAAGGTGGGCCAGTGCCGTATTTCCGCCTAGGCCAACCTAGGCCGTGGCCTAAGGGCCTATCCTTGGAAGGGGCCCTCCAGTGACCGTAATTACTGTATTCGAAGTCATAAATCTATAATATCAATCGTAATTTATATTGGAGAAATTCCTAGGTAGAAGATTTTGTTTTAAAATTACCAAAATTTCTGCCTGGCAGTTTACGGACGCAGCCTTAAATCACAATGTTGCATAATTATCGCATATTTAGTCGACGATTGTTAAGGGCTATTATTTAGTTATATAACCGTAGAGCTCAGACTTCTACTCTGAATCAGGGAAAATGAGGCACAGCCTAGTTCCAGGGATAAGAGTAAATGCAGCCCGTGAAAAAGGGGCCCAGACTCCTTATATGCCTATGGGCCCAGGATCTCTAAGTCCGGCCCTGAGGTGGGCATAAAACACGCCTCCGAGTTCAAATACCTCGTTTTAATTTTCACTTCGACATGAAGGCTATTGCAGTCAAAACCAACTTGAGGCCTATCTTTGAAAATTGATTCGCCGTCTGGTCTCCACATACGGAGGCCGAAAAGCACCAATTTAAAATGATCCAAAGGAAAGTTTGTTTGCCCAGCATCACGCGTGTAATTAAAAACGTTAACTGAACAGTTCTTCTTGTGCCTTGCGACTATAAACTTTATAATTGACAAAGCTTTTAAAGCGCTATCTCCGATCTCAGATGCTATCATGTCGATCACGACTTGAACTCGGAATCCACGTAGGTGTTCATGCGGAGCCAGATTCGGTAATAAACTTCTGTCCTACCCTTTACTTGGACCTCCTGAAATGTCTCTCCAATAAAAACTTGTTGAGGTTAACGGTAATAGTTAGTGTAAGAAGCTGTTGGCTCGAACTCGTGGCATGCAGGGCTTGCCACCACCCTCCTACGCATTTTAACCCGGCCACCTGAATTAATGGCTTCAAAAGCAGCTTGACGACTTAGGCCTAAGGTGGTGCCTTGGGTATTAGCCTAGCCTAGCCTAACTAGCCTAGCTGACTGCTCTAAATTCATTAAATTTTCCACAATAAGAATTGCTTTTACTAGATTTAAGAAACTTAGAAATTCAGATGGTTCAATCAATATAAAATTAAATTGAATAATAAAAAGTCAGAGGACCCACGATGCAAACCATTTATTTGAAAATAATATTTGTCAGGATTCAGGGATCGGCACTTTTTAAAATAAGGAAATAGAAATACATTTAAACATTCAAAGCTGAAAAACGTCAGGCGCGTGAAAGATTAATAAATATGTTTTCTATAACTGGGAACGCCAGGTGGGGCCCCCTCTGGCTACCGGCCAGGGTTGAAATCAACTTGGGAAATTCAAAATCGCCAAGACCCATTTTCCGCGAAGATTTATTCGATTAAAATGATAATTTAATTGATAAAAGAATCGATAGAATTAGGTTCCGATGGTTTTTTCATAATCCCTTAACAGCCAATCACAGAGTTTTACGTTTTTATTAGGCTCCTAATTCTGCAGTTGAATATCCTTCCCTAAAAACTTGTTGAGGTTAACGGTAATAGTTAGTGTAGGGAGCTGTTGGCTCGCGTGGCAAGAAGAGCTTGCCACCACCCTCCTACGGATTGTAACCCGGCCACCTGAATTAATGGCTTTAAAAATCGCTTGATGACCTAGGTATTATATTCAGCTGTCTGCGTTATTTCATTGAGAATTGTGACGGCCGTCGAGGCTTAAAAAACGTTGTCATATTTCCTTGGTGATTTTCACTAAACATGTTTAGTTGACGTTGCTCAAAATGATAATCTCTTATTTTCCAAACATTTTTGAAGCTGCAGGATTATTAATTTTAAATTATTAATCATATTTATTTACCGTAAGTTAATTTTTAAAGATCCACGAAAAGACCGTAACGCTAAGGGTAATCCAAGCCGTCGTGAGAAATAGCTCTTCGCTAGAAGCTTCCAAAACCCGTCACTAGAGGTCTCAATCTTAGGCAAGATCATCAATTTAATGAATAAAAGAGAACTTCTTACCCAAAAAGCTGGATCAAATTATAAGAAACCAAATACAACTTTACGGCGTTATTCAGCGGCTTCGCTTCCTTCGCGACCATTTTCGAGTGTATCCAATGTTAAGATCCTCACGAATGATTGAAATTGTTTTCCGCGTAGACGGGACTTCGATTCTTTGAAGGTAAAACCAGCGTATGGAACCGGTATAAAATCGCTTAAATTAAGGCTACTAACGCCATTATCATAATCATATATTGATGCTATTTAAAACCAGTTTGGGGTTTTTGTCCAACAGGAAAACACAGGTCTTTTCTGTCAAGGTGAATTCATTATAAACGCAGCTTCGGGGCATACTTTGCAGCCGCGGAAAGGCTTAGGTTGCTTTTCACTTAAAGAATCACAGAATCGTTTCAATTTCGGAAATAGGCCTTGAAAAATGTCCACAATGTGATTGTCCATGAGGGGAGGAGCGAATTGAAATTAGGGCTGCCAAATTGGGCGAATATTCCAGATGGGAAATACCTTCATTATGCCTAAGGGCTTGTTTGCACTAAACCAAAAAGTCACTAAATAAGCAAATAACTAAATGAACAATTTATTAAATAAGCAAATAACTAAATAAACAATTTATTAAATAATCAAATTACTAAATAAGCAAATTACTAAACAAGCAAATTCCTAAATAAGCAAATTCCTAAATAAGCAAATTACGAAATAAGCCAATTACTAAATAAGCAAATTTCTAAATAAACAAATTACTAAATACGCAAATTCCTAAATAAACAAATTACTAAAAAAGCAAATTTCTAAAATACTAGATAAGCAAATAACTAAATTATTAAATAAGCAAACAACTAAATTATTAAATAAGCAAACAACTAAATTATTAAATAAGCAAATAACTAAATTATTAAATAATCAAATAACTAAATTATTAAATAAGCAAATAACTAAATTATTAAATAAGCAAATAACTAAATTATTAAATAAGCAAATTACTAAATTACAAATTTAGCAAATTAGTAATTTACAAAATAAGCAAACTTTTGATGTACCAAGGAAACAAATTACTAAATACGCAAATTACTAATATATTAATTATGCAACTGGTAATTCTCTTGTTGTAGAAATCTTTTTCAACGTACATGTATAATTAATTTACTGATTTTTCCATTATTTTTATTTACTAATTGGACAGTTTACTAATTTAAAACTTCGAAAATCAAATAATTAACGGATTTTGGTCAATGAATAATTTACTGCTGATTTTTTTAATTAAATATTGAAAAAAATTATATTACTAATTTGCTAAAATGTGCTTTTTGAAAATTAAAATCCTTAATTTACAAATTACGAAATTAGTTATCGTAATAAATTAGTAAATTACTATTTCACTAATTATAAGACATGTTTAAAAAAATTCAATTTAATTTTAGTATACGTTTTTTGATAACTTGGTAATAAATTTAAAAATTAGAATAAAAAGTGATAATATTTAACAAATGTTAAGGTAGCATTTGCAAAATATAATTTTAGCTCAAAGATACATATTCTTCTGGTAATCCTTTTTCATACAAACTATAGATTGAAAAATAATATTATGCGGTTAGTACTAAAAACCCTTAGAGAAAGGTTGGTTATTTTAGGCTAATTGACACTAAAATTATATTAACCACTATGGCAAACATATATATTCAATCTCCCCGAAGAAAATACACCTGTGAATAAATATTTACTTTTAAAGATACGTTTTTATAGAGGTCGGGGATGGTTAACTTTTATTCAATAGATTAAGCTCTAAAAATTATTCGTAAAACGTTTTGATCAAGTAATTTATATTTCTGTATTATACGATTAATTTTTTGATAAATCTGTAAAATTAATCGGAAAAACGACGTTTTTTTCGATAAAAAGCTCAAATTTTTCGAATAATACATGTTTTTTAATCATTTTCGGAATTTTTAACCGGTAAATTTCTTTGTTGACATTTTTTCCCCGAAAAAATCAATTTAAACATGGATAATGTTACCGACCTCTACGTTTTTAATCTCCAGTAAGTAAAAATAAATATTTACTTTTTAATATCTTTGAAATAGTTGATAATTATAAACTAACATATCCCGTGACGGTTTTTTAATAAACTCAGGTCCTTAATTGTTATCAAATGCTTCAAATTCCCTTCATTACCGACGCCAATAACTAGCCTTATTAAAAATGGCCATCTTTCAATGAAGGTAAAATATTAACAAAACTTGCAACGAGTAAATATTTAGCCAGAGAAAATGAGCCCCTGTGGCACTAATTGTATGTATTTATCTACAGTACGGGGATATACAAATCCATTAGTCTATGTGGCACTAATTTTTAACCGTTAATTGTGTTATAGGCTCGAAGATATGTGCCAAAAATCTTTCGAAAGTAAATTGCCACCGTGAAGGTTTTCATCCGATGTGTTGAAATTTGGCTGACGGGATTTTCCTCAAATTTAATGTTATTATCTTGAATCATCAACTATCGAAAATTACCGCGGATTTTTCAAAAAAGGTTTAGGAAGAAATAGAGGATATATATAACAAGACGGCCCAGCCGTCATCATATTAGTTCCACATCGGCGAAAATTATGTCACCCTAAGGGCCCAAGCGGGTATCACGACTCTGAACATAGTTCAGGGTTCGAAATAAAAAACGCGGGTTATTTTTTTTTATATAAGAAAGACTCAGTTCACACTAATTTTAGTTTTAACACATGTTTATTCAAAATTTTAAGTATATGGTTCATAGATTTTACTAGAAGTGTCTTAAATTTTATTAATATCGCCAGTCGAAATACGTGGATCTTTGTAATGTTAACTTGTTAGCCTAAATTATAATAAAACCCCAAAAAACCCGTGGTTTCCCATAAATCAATTTACCAAAATTTAAGAGCCCCAAAGGGACCCATCAATGGGTATCGCGATCAAGAGAAACTTTAATCACCCATGGACGTATGTGTGGCGGAGTGGTTAGCCGGGTTCGATAACAGCTTGTGGCACTGGGTGGAAAACTCGGAACAACTCCTCCCGCGTTGAGTTTGCCAGTTCTCTCCCCACTGGTTTAAGGGGTTTCCCCCCGAGCTCTTCGGTTTCCCCTTCCATAAAATCTTGTTGAGGTTAACAGTAATAGCATGCAGGGCTTGCCACCACCCCCCTACGCATTGTAACCCGGCCACCTGAATTAAAGGCTTTAAAAGTCGCTCGATGACTTAGGCCTAAGGTGGTGCCTTGGGTATAAGCCTAGCTGATTATTATTATTAATAAAAAAAAACAATAAGGGATACTTTGCAGTTTTGAGCTGTATTAAACAACTTGTAATCGCTTTATTAAAAACTCGAAAAACCAATGATTGAAGAGCTTCAGTGGTGCCATCTCGCAGAAGAAATTTGTTTGCACTCGGTTGAAAGTCGAAACGATGTTCAGATCTGCCGAAGTAAATTGCCATTTATTAACACTGATATTTCCGATAAACGGCACGAAACTAATTTCATTGGACAACTGTTTTAGAACTTTAGCTTAAAGCGTTTAAAAGTGTTTTACGTGTATTTATTTAAAGGGAGTATGCACTTCCATATTTATGGTGGAATAAACATATTTCACCTTTCGGCCGCCAGGTTAACAGAAGCTATAGGTGATTGGGGCTAGTTACGTTATAGATAATCCGTAGCGCGTTTCAGAAAAAATAGCGAAAAAAGTGTGTTAGACCTAACGGAGATTTTGGCGTCGAGGAGTAAAATATTGTGTTAGGCCTAACAGAGACTATTGCGTCGAGGATATAAATATTAGAGAGTTTTAGCAAACCCATTTCTTAACGTCTGAAACGTTCTAGAGATTGGAAGACGTTCGCGTAAATGCTTAGAAATGGGTTTGCTGAAACTCTCTAAATATTTTGCGTCGAGGTGAAATTTTTTTTAGGGCTAATCCATAATGAAACCAAACTGTACGACCGTGAACCATGTCCTCAAGGTCATTCAAAAACTATATCGAGAACCGCTGGATTTAGAGACTCCGTTCCAATTAGAAAGGTGCACGCCATCGAATTTTATGTCCAAGTGACTCTGAACCGATGTAAATTGTCCAATAGGAAACCAAGAAAATAAACACCAAAACAAGTAGGTCATTGAGTTTTGTTTCATGATTTCATCTAATGACCTTCTGCGCGTGCTATGCGATCTGAAAATATCAAATTCTTAGGAAAAATAACTTTTCAATTATTAGCCCTGGATCGTTTTTTAGTGGACACCTTGTATATATATAATATATTTGAATAAAATGGTACTTTACGTGAGGTTAAATCAATTTGGGTTATTTTGAATAGTGTATTTCCTTTTAGAGCTACTTTGGCAAATTGGCCTAGCGTGTTATTCTTTTCCCCTCAGTTGCCGGGGAAAAACTAAACAATGATGTCCACGGATCGTCAGAAAGAATAATAAGTATATTCTTGCTTTGACGCTTGGACAAAGACATTTACTTTGTGATATAAATTATATTTCTCAAATATTACTTATTTAACCGTGAACAGACGTAGCAGTCGAATATGATGATAGCACAAATCTAATAAGAATAACGTCATTTTGTCTGTTTCAGCTAGGAGCAACAAACACAGCACTACCCACACAAGGAGAACGCAACCCGTCAAAAGTCGTCTATTTTCTTGTGTTCAATTTGTGGTACTATAATGAAAAGCTAATTTTTAGGCCAAACACCTAGGAAACCTACGATATCTGCCAAACGTCGTCTACTTTGGCCTAAAATAAGGAAACTGATCAAAAAACGGCACGTGCATCACGTGCTCAAAACGCGGTAAACGAAAATAATTGAGGTAAATATAACGTAAAAATTAACAAAAACAATGAATTATATCCCCACCCAAATCCCTTGTTTTTACACCTGGTTCCGCTTAGATGGTAGATTAAATAAAACAAACAAATGTAATTGGCCAGAACCGAGTGACGTCACTGCAACTTTGAGAAGGCTAACTATTAGAGAACCGACTAGAGTGTAGAAGGCAGTTAACAGACTTAAAATAAGACGACGCGTAAACCAAAACCACCCAAACGAGGCTACCTTTTATAGCATTTTTTACTAACCTTGGGCGTTACTGACTAATCCGCCAGTTTCAAATCGGCGCGTGGTCCATTGCAAAAATCGTTCTAGTTACATTCTGATTTCTATGCTGTAGAGTTTTATCAAAATGTTGCCAGTTGTTCGATAAATTTAACCATTGAAATAAAATTATATTTACTGAGATCGATATTGTTCTGGCGGTCTCGCCAGACATTAAAAGTAGTCATCTAATTTCATATCGCCTTCTAAAATTATGTTTATACCATTGAGTTAGGTATACACTATAGATTGTTGAACACTCAATTGATATCCGCTATGGTGTCTCGGTTCGGACCACTTTCTAGAAACACTTACGGCGGCTGTCATTTATCATTATACGGTACCGTCATCTATTTTAGAAATAATATATTTAAGCCACCGGCTTAAGTTATTCTCAGTGTTTCTAACCGTTGGCGGTAGATGACTACATCGTACAAGATTCCATACACGATTCCAAGAAAGTGTCCCGGCGAAATATCAATTGGATCCAAATTTGATACAATTTTATTTGATCAAATTAATTTGGATGAAACTTGGATCCAATTCTTAGTTAAAGATTTTTTTTGATCTAAATTTGATACAATTTTATTTGATCAAATTAATTTGGATCAAACTTGGATTCAATTCTTAGTTAAAAGATTTTTGGATCCAAATTTGATACAATTTTATTTGATCAAATTAATTTGGATCCAAATTTGGATCCTATTCTTAGTTAAGATTTTTTTCGATCTAGATTTCATACAATTTTATTTGATCAAATTAATTTGGATCCAATGCTATTGGATCAAACCAATTTTGATCAAACTTGTTAAAGTTCTTAGTTAAAAGATTTTTTTGGATCCAAATTTGATAAAGATTATTTGATCAAGAAATAGTTGATCCTTCTTTGATCCCTTCAGGATATAGCTAGATACAAATTGAATCCAATGTCCAAAATTGGATCAAGCCATTTTCGTAAGGGTTAGCGTCGGCTACCGTCGGAAGGGGAAAATTCGGATATTTTCTCCCCCCCGCCCGTAAATCGTGCAGCGTAAAGGCTCGTCCATTGAAATTTGTACACACTTTAGCGTGTTTAAAGGCTATCCGCGTTCTCCTTGTGTTTGTTGCTCCAAGGTTTTAGCTAGAACGATAACTCCTGGACAAGCCTCCCAACGCTATAGCTACATTTACAGAGTGTCCGCGCATGAACACCACCAAATGGAGAAAAAGCGAACTTCCCATCCCCATGTACCCCCTTTTTCCAACCCCCTTTCCGAGGAGATGGTTTTTCGTGCTCTCTGCCTATGTTATAGCGAACGCCGCCGCGAAAATATTTTTCCGAGAGAGAGAAATGAACACCGTTTTTCAGTTTGAGATATTTTGGGGGAGGTAAGTTCCTCTTATTGCCGTTGGTGGCGTTAGAGTAGTACGGACAGAATACGAACATCTTCGCCTATTCGCAGTCAGGTTTTAGTGTCTTCTTGTATGGACATTCTATTATTTTTCCCTGTATTCTCCTACCCAAATTAGAAACTGTAAAATATGCCAAATCGTTTATTGAATAAACTAATTTGAACTAGCTAAAAATGTTAAATTTAGAGATCGCCATTTTGAAGGTGGAAATGACCATTTACTAAAGATTTGGGAAAGTGAAATTCCTTCACTGCTCTCGAAACACTTTCATAACTCTAGTTAAGTAAAGGATGATAAAATTAGCGAATATGTAGATTAGTCCATTATGAAAAGGGCTAAAAAAGCTAAACCCTAAACAAATTTGAAGAAATTAAAAACTTACTAATAGCTCGTACCAGGAATCCATAACGCTACTTGGAATGAATAACGGCTTCGATTTCCCGCCGTTGGGGCGGAACATAGTAGGCGGAGCTTATAAGCCTTTGTTTGTCACTGAATTTGACGTCATTTAAGGCGGTATAAGCGTTTTAGCCCCTCCCACAATGTTCCGCCACAAAATACCACAGGGGATATGGGGAGATACTCATTCCAAGTAGCGTTATGGATTCCTGCTCGTACCGATAGGTCTTCGAGCGAACAAAAAGACGCGAAACTCGGACCAAATAGATCTTCGAGGGAAAAACTAAATTAAATTAAATAAATTAGCCAGAAATTCCAACGGTAGACCGGTTTCGTCCTATTTGGGACTCGTCAGTACCAAGCGGGGAATCTGGTTCGCGACTATAACACCGAATAGAGAAACTAAGCCTAAATATTAAAAATTTCAAAATGAGTGGCGTAGCAACGGAAAGCCGAAAAGGGGGGAGTCCAAAGGCCCATGACAAAATAAGCATGTGATAAGGTACACGATTGGTCAAGGTATTTTTTAATTAGGTTAGTGATTTATAACAAAGAACTGTTTGTCTTACGGGTTAAAGTGGGGGCTTTCCGGAAATACGAACCACTTCCGGTGACCTTGAAAATTGATATGACCTGATATTGGTCATAAGACTAAAAAAGTAATTTTGTCTTATACTTGTAAATTTGGGAGGGGCTCGAAATTAGTTTTTAATCTTATACGCCTCTTGGTTCAGATTTGAAGGTTAATTTAGCGATATTTGGTAAAAGCACGTTGAGACCAATCGAATGATACCAATATCAGGTCATATCAATTTTCAAGGTCACCGGAAGTGACGTCACGTGGTTCGTTTTTCCGGAAAGCCCCCACTTTGACCCGTAAGCCCCCACTTTGACCCGTAAGACAAACAGTTCTTTGTTACAAATCACTAACCTAATTAAAAAATACCTTGACACATCGTGTACCTTATCACATGCTTAATTTGTTATGGGCTCTTGGACTAGGGAGGGTGGTGGAGAATAGTAGATACAAAATGTAACGTTAAAAGGAACCACCTATGGACTGCATTGCAAAGGACGGTATTGACGAGTCACAAATATAACGAAACCGATCTACCGTTGGAATTTATGGCTAATTTATTAAATTTAATTTAGTTTTTCACTCGAAAATCTATTTGGTCTGAGTTTCGCGTCTTTTTGTTTGCTCGAAGACCTATTGGTACGAGCTAAAAGTAAGTCTTTAATTTCTTCAAATTTGTTTAGGGTTTAGCTTTATTATCCCTTTTCATTATGAACTAATCTACATATTTGCTAATTTTATCATCCTTTGCAATGCAGTCCATACGTGGATCATTTTAACGTTCCGATCTAAAGATTATATGAAAACACTTCAACTGATTAAATTAGAATTAAAATGATTAAATCCGAACTTAAATGATTAAATCAGAGCTTAAATGATTAAATCAGAATTAAAATGATTCACTTGCGATTAAAATGATTAAATCAGAATTAAAATGATTAATACATAATAAAAATTATTATTTCAGAATTCAAATCTTTAAATCAGAATTAAAATGATTAAATCGGAATTAAAATGATTAAATTAGAAATAAAATTATTAAATAAAAATAAAAATAAGTTAATCGGAATTAAAATGATTAAATCAGAATAAAACTGATTAAATCAGAATTAAAATAATTAAATCGGAGTTAAAATGAATAAATGAGATTTAAAATGATCAAATTGGAATTAAAATGATTAAATCGGAGTTAAAATGAATAAATGAGATTTAAAATGATCAAATTGGAATTAAAATGATCAAATCGGAATTAAAATGAATAAATGAGATTTAAAATTATGAAATCGGAATTAGAATGATTCACTTGCTATAAAATAGATTAAAATGATTATCTGGTGAATAAAAAGATTAAAATGATTAACTGGTGATTACAATTATTAAAATTATTCACTCGTGATTAAAAGGATTAAAATTAATTCGCTATTAAATTTTTTATAATATAATTATAATTTTTAGAACGCCCTGAAGCATAACGACCTGCCCTCGACATTTTCGAGATGGGTTTTAGGAATATTTTTGGGGGGCTAACTTTGAGAACAACCACATTCGTAGGTTATTAAAAACATTGTGTTTCAATTTGAAAAAACTGCAGTTAAGTTTTGTTTGTTTTTGAACTAGATAGATAATTAGATATAATTAGGATTTATAGTGGTCTTAATAGTAAAGGATTTTGAAGGTAATAGTTTCAAGCATGTAATGAATTAGTGGTATAAAGATATTATCGTATGAGTTAAAGCATGGGCCAATGAAATCTTTTATTGGCCCATGGTTAAAGAGAGTTTCAAGGGAGGTTTGAGGGGTTGGAAGTCGATTCAAGAAACTTCACTGAAACGTCATCAGAGTGTAACTTAGTAAATGGACTTCAACCCCCCACAGCTCTCCCTTGAAAGTCCCTTTAATATTGAAATCTTCCGGATATTGCCCAAGGTAGCAGCCACGCTCCGCTGAAATCGAAACGACTATTTCCGCGATGAGTTTCCAAATGCACTCCCTGCTGGTTAAAGCGAGGGGTCGGACATTCAGGGAAAATTGTACGGGATTTCGAAATCCACCTGGATTTTGGTGGATTTCGAAATCATTTTCTGGATTTTGGTGGATTTCGAAATCTTCCTACGGATTTCCAAATTTGGAAGCGGATTTCGAAATTTTGAAACGGACTTCGAAGATTTCGAAATGGATTTCGAGATTTCTAAACGGATTTAGGATTTCGAAATTGATTTCGAGATTTCTAAACGGATTTCGGATTTCGAAATTGATTTCGAGATTTCTAAACGGATTTCGGATTTCGAAATTGATTTCGAGATTTCGTTCCGGATTTTGGAAAATAGTGGATTTTTACAAAATCCGAAATCTTTTTTTGGATTTCGTTTTGTGATTTTGGATTTTTTCCCGGATTTCGTGATTTCGAGCAGGATTTCGTGATTTTGCGCCGGATTTCGTGATTTCGTAAAATAGTGGATTTTTACAAAATCCGAAATCTTTTTTTGGATTTCGTTTTGTGATTTTGGATTTCGAGGGGAGTGTACGGGATTTTGACTAAATGTCCGACCCCTCGGGTTAAAGGGATTTTCTTCCGAATTCTTTCCCTAAAAACTTGTTGAGGTTAACGGTAATAGGGAGCGTAGGCAGCTGTTGGCTCGCACTAACGGCTTGCCACCACCGTCCTACGCATTGTAGCCCAGTCACCTGATTTCATGACATTAAAGGTCGCTCGTTGACTTGGGTATTAGCTGAATTATTTTCTAGTACCCAAATTTCCTAATTAAAAATCGGCCATTAATCTCATTACGAGCTCAATCCATTGAGCCCTTACCCACTGTTTTGATAAGAAGGGTTCGTGGCTCTCTCTGAACTGAAATGACTAATAATACGATATTCCTTTGTTCACTAGTGACGTAGAAAGAAAAGTTCCTAAGTAAGCGAATTATTAAGTTTCTAAATAAGCGAATTACTAAATAATCAAATAGGCCGATAAAAATATTTCGCCTAAGTTGTTCTATTTCCCTAACTACTAGAGGATTTCGGAAAGGGGGTAGGAAGGGGAAGTAAGTCTGTGACGTATGTTCAACAGCACCACCATCTATGTACAGATATCAAAACTATAAAAAATGTTAAAAACAAATTTCGTCTGCTGCAGTATTTTTTGTGGGAAACATAAGCCTTAGCAAGAACCGTGGACTTACGAGAACGTTTCTTACCATTAACACGTCAATTATAAGTTAAAAATATAAAATGAATCGTCCAATTGGAATTGGACGATCTGTTTGCTGTTTTATTTAAATGCTATTTAATTTACATTTATCAAAAACATTAACAAACCTTTTCTTTGGAGAATCCATCGCTTCAAACTTGCCGATTCGCGGATTGCGAAATCGTTAGACTGCAAAAAAAATCGTCGAAGTTGGCCGTAAATTCCGACCAATCAGAGAAATCCTCTTTTTCGCAGGTTTACGCGCGGGAAGTACTGATGGAAAGTCTCCTCGTAGGATAATATTTTTATCGACCTATTATTGAATATGAAAATCACTACATTAGAAAATTACTAAAAAAGAAAATTAATAAATAATAAAATTACAAAATAATAAAACTAATAAATAATAAAATTACTAAAAAAGAAAATTCATAAATAATAAAATTACAAAATAATAAAACTAATAAATAATAAAATTACTAAAAAAGAAAATTAATAAATAATAAAATTACTAAAAAAGAAAATTAGTAAATAATAAAATTACTAAATAATAAAACTAATAAATAATAAAATTACTAAATTAGAAAATTTATAATATTTTTCAATACATGCAATATTATGACGTGAAAATCTGCGATTGACCTACTTAAAAATTTCCAAATTCTAAATCGGTAATTAACCTCATTTGGAGGTCCATCCTGGAAACCATTAATTACTGAATTCGAAGAGTTTTTAATAAGAAGGATAGTTAATCGCGGACCCGAAGTCGATTGTGACGCCATTACCATGAAAACAGTCAACAAGCGCATTTAACCCGCAGCGCTGAGGTGACAATATTAATAACTTTCCATCGGGCATCCGTGGCCGGTTGCGGGTCGCCTAATAAACCTGGCTCGAGGCTCTTTGGAGGGTGATAAACGCGAGTCGGCAGACAGCTCCGCTTAAAGCCACACCAAACTGTTGCGCTCGCGTCGATCGATGACAAGCCGTCGAAAGTGAGGCTCCGACGTTTGCATCGCTTCACATAATGAGAGGATTCTTGGAATGGAAAAAGAGAGGCAACTTTCAATCTATTCGCGCTCTTTTGATTAAGGGAGCGTCGTTAAGGGACTCGGCCCTTAATTCCCTCAATCCCCGCGGCTAAAGCTCGAATAGGTCGCCATTTTTCAAACCAGTGAACCTTCTTTTAAAGGCAAAATCGCATATTCGCGTTTTGCGTGTTTCAACTTTCTGGAGTTTGCTTTTTATATTTAGGGTAATCAGTGAAACCTAGGAGCAACAAACGCAAGGAGAACGCGGCTAGCCTTTAGACCCGCTAACGCGGTGTTGTGGACATATTTCAGTGGACGAGCCTTTACGCTGAGCGTTTTACGGAAAGGGGGAAGACAATTTCCGAATTTTCCCCTTCCAACGGCCGCAGGCGCTAAAGCGTCTAACCAATGAAAAATGTACTCAAGAAAATGTACGACTTTTGACGGGTTGCATTCTCCTTGTGTGGGGTGCTGTGATTGTCGCTGCTAGGTGAAACGAAGCAAGCTACTTGGCACGTGAGTGGTTATTTTCAGTTTGAAGGGAGTATATCCCTAACACACAACGGCAAGCTTCGGTCAATACTGACTCGTGGAGAGTAGAAAATTATTATATCTCGAAACGAGAGATACGGAAAAACTAGTATTGACGGAAGCTTGACCTTTCCTGTCATGGTAAGCTCCAATTGAACTGTTCTTATGATGCAATGTTCCCAAATTTTAAACAAATATTTCAAATAAAATATTTCAAATAAAATATTTCAAATAAAATGTTTAAAACTTTATTTAATCAAACTTTTTGAAACTTCAAAATTGTCAGTTTCATTTTAATCAGTTTGAACAATTTTTAAACAATTTTAATCACGCTTGTTTGTAGGTGAGTTTCTGAAGAATTATTCGAATTCAGTTTTTAATTCAAATTCTATTTTTACACAAAGTAAAGTATGGAGCAGAGTTTAAAAACTTTTTTTACAAATGTTTTAATTTTTAGGTTGATTTAAATTGAATGTGTTGGATTTATTTATAAAGTGTAAAAGTGTAGCTTTCACTTTCCTTTTTTGATGTAATATAAAAGAGCAATGTTTTCGACACTGGGGAAAGGAACCACTTATTGGCCACTCCACTTTTTTCGTAATTTCACAATCTGCGATACGTCTTTAGTTTTAAGTTTTGTTGTTACTAAATGATCGCATTAAATAAATACTTTAATATCTTAAACGTTCGTTCATATTGAATTAATTCCGCGTACTTTGATATTAAATATCTCAAGTTCGAATTTTAAAAGGTAAACTATTATTTATCTTTAAAATTTTACCAAGGATCCTATATGTTAGAAGGATATGAGGCGAGGGAGGAAAAATGGCAGCGCCGTCGGTGGGTCATGCGCGATAGAGAATCCGTCTTTAGATCCCGTCAAGGACAAAACATGGAGGAAGCCCCGCCAAAATTTGTCCTTGTGGGAATAGAAACAAGACGTCCCACGTTTAGAGGCTCTCTTAATATCGAAGGCGCTGCCGGCGTTTTGAAAACACGGGCTGGCGGAAGGCTACCTGATAATTCTAACATATAGGATCCTTGATTTTACTCAAATCGATTTAAGTTTAATTTGATTTCTGTCGTAATAATTAAGTTAAAATTTTTATTAGTTAATTTTTAATAAATATAATATAGAACTACGTACCCTAGATTATAATTCAGAGAGCTTTACGATTGAAGGTTTTGTAACGAAGTGATAACCCACTTCCGGCACGTGACCTCTGAAAACTCGAGCTTCGTCGGTTGTTGTATGCGCCCGCTCTCTAAAGCTGGTTACCATAGTATTTATGGAGTTTGTTTTCGGAGTTCAGGCAGGAAGTGGGTAAATGCTATTGACTATGCAAAAAGCAAAGCTTTCGAATCTAGGTTTTGAGGTCTATATTATCTTGATTTTGAATATTTCATAAAGTAGCAAATTATTTGGTTTAAAACGTGGATCTTTTGCTAGTAACCATTTTGTACTCTTTGATTCTCACGAGCTACGCTGCAATTTTTAGGTTTATTTTAAGAACGTTAATAGAACACATCAAGAACATCATTTTCGGTATCGAATTAAGAACACAGCCTCTTAATGAACATTTCAAGATCACATTTAAGCGTTCTTAATATGCTTTTAAAGAGTTCAAGTGATCTTAAAATGTTTCTAGCATGTAATCCGAAAGTGTTCAAATTGAAATGTGGCAGTTAAGTTTGCTTAATATGTGATCGAATAATTATTAAAAAAAATTGAATAATCGACCATGATAATTGAGTATCGTCTCAACATAGTATCTCTCTCTAAATATAAATGATTAAATTCTTGATATAATCTAGAAAATAAACAAATATTTCCAGTAAATATTTATTTAAAAGGGTTGAAATTTGGAGAAAGCAAATCTGACTTTTGGGCACCATACGAAAGTTCTCACAATCTAACCTCTTAAAGTTGAATAACCCTGTACGAAGTATTACGTAATACTCCACCTTCCAACGAACGTAAAATGTAAAATTTTTACAGCGTAAGGAAAATCTAACATTGATATCGGCTCTGTGTTATTCCGAAATTCGTTTAGAAAAACATCGGGGAATTGTAAAGTTAAAATGCTTCAAACAAATAACCGAGAGGCTGATCACTCCGCGTAATCGGTATACAGAGCCGTACCTTTGACTGTACTAATGGGATAACGCGTAATCTTTGAAGTCCCTGCCTTTGGCAGTGGTAATCAAAGCGTAATCCGGTGTACATACTTTTTAAGAGTTGTTAGCCACTCGCAAATAAGATCTGGAGAATACAAGCTTTTTCCTCGAAACTCGGGTAGCGCTCTAAATATTTTAGTAGGTGACTTTCAAATCACTATAGCAGTTTTAGAGTTGTTTGGGGTTTGGATGCCCCCCGAGACTGGACACGAGGAGAAATCTGCATTACAAAAAGCAAGAAATTTAAATAAATATTTCTAAAAGTCCAGATATTCACAAGAAATATCAGAAATATAGAAAATATTCGAGATATATCGAAAATTTTAGATAAATATCGTCAATATTTGAGAAATATAGGAAATTTTAGATAAATATCGTCAATATTTGAGAAATATAGGAAATTTTAGATAAATATCGTCAATATTTGAGAAATATAGGAAATTTTAGATAAATATCGTCCATATTTGAGAAATATAGGAAATTTTAGATAAATATCGTCAATATTTGAGAAATATAGGAAATTTTAGATAAATAGCGTCAATATTTGAGAAATATAGGAAATTTTAGATAAATATCGTCAATATTTGAGAAATATAGGAAATTTTAGATAAATATCGTCAATATTTGAGAAATATAGGAAATTTTAGATAAATATCGTCAATATTTGAGAAATATCGGCAATATTGTAGAAAAATCGACGATATGTTTGAGAGATATCGGCGATATTTGAGAAAAATCGGCGATATGTTGAGAGATATCGGCGATATTTGAGAAATATCGGAGATTAAAAATGTCGGAAATACAGGAAATCGGTGGAAATATTTGAAATATTGGGAATCTAGAAACGTGGTGTTCATTTTTCCTCAACGACCTTAGTCTGGACAGAAAATAGAAAATGAAAACTTATCTTCATTGGTTTTACCAATTATTTAAACTTCATCCTTTGGAAATTTAAAAGAAAAACGCCCCTATATTAAAAAATGATCGATAAGGTGTTTTGCCTTTGTTACTGACTTTTTCATTTTCGAATTGAGAAGACAGGAAAAAAGCGGTTTTCGGGATTGCGAATCGCGGAGGACCGGGATGAGAATCCCCCCCGCGTAGACACCTTCCCCGCAGGGCTTGCATCCTCTCTGCACTTCAACTCGGAATTCCGCGAGTACCGGATCTCCGATCGAAACCTCCCGGAGAAGGATGGACAAGCTCCGAACGCGACAGATTGGAAAACTCCATCATCCATCCCGTCGCTCAGTTGGCCATCCTCGCTAACCATCGAGTCAGTGATTTCGTACCGAAAGGCTAGTACCAGTTCGATCCGCGGGGGAAATATTTCACCACGAGATACTCGTTGGCGACAGCGTCGAAAAAAATATACTCAAAATTGAGATGCAATTGTCCTTCGACCGTTATCAACAACTTCGCCAAACTCAGTTGAAGGTTAGGAATACATTACGATATTTCCCGTTTCATTCAATTTCTGTGTGTTCGTTTTATACGCGATAATGCCAGCGATATTTTGGTTTTCACATTTATTCGAACCTCTTATCGCTTTATGTAAAATAATAACTCCGCTTGAAAGACTTCTACTCATAGTTGTGAAATAGAAGCAAATATTTTATTCGTTATTTCGAAATATAAACTTTTAAGTCTTTTCGAAATTGATTCAAACTTTTAAGTGTTTTCGAAATTGATTCAAACTTTTAAGTCTTTTCGAAATTGATTCAAACTTTTAAGTGTTTTCGAAATGAAATTAGGATTTTTTCTTTAAGTTATTTGGTATTGCAGCTAAACAAATTTAAGTACAGTTGATATAAATGTTCAAGGAATTCCCACGTTAGTACAGTTTGTAAAATATACAAGTAATCGCCATATTACAGTTTGTACAATTTTACAAATGTTCAAGGCATTGCCACGGTAGTACAGTTTGTACAAATGTTCATGGAATAACCGTGTTAGTACAGTTTGTAAAATGTGGAAGTAATCGCGCACAGTTTCAACACGTGCCCAAAAGATTTTAAGGACTTTTCACTGAAGCTCCTGATCTGAAAAACGACCCTGTTAATTGACATAAAATAACCAACCGTTTTACACTGTTCAAAATAAAGGTTTTATTTTGTACCTCTTAAGTGGTTATAACGTTTTTCGATAATAATAATAAGTCATCAAGCGACTTTTAAAGCCTTTAATTAAGGTGGCCGGGTTACACTGCGTAGGAGGGTGGTGACAAGCCCTGCATGCCACTAACTATTACCGTTAACCTTAAAAAACTTGCAAACTCAACGCAGAAGGAGTTGTTTTGAGGTTTCACCCTGTGTCATAAGCTGGGACCGAACCCGGCTCCTCTTGCTGCAAGGCGAAATTACTAACCACTCCGCCACCCCACTAAATAATTAAGGCCACTAAAGGTATAACCACAGAACATATTTAAAACTTCAGCTCTCCTAATTCAGTCATTTTGGGAGTGTTTCAGCACTTAATTTACACTTTTTAATCCATTTTATTCCATAAACAGTAAGAAGTTAGACCTTCCTAACTCTATTTTCTGACCTTTATATGCCCTTATTTTTTTATTAATCAATACGACTTGATTAACCATTAACACGACCCAATTAAGCTGGTTTTCGGCCGAGGGCAACAATGCAATGGAATAAAGGAAAGTTGCAAAGTGTAAAATATCTGATGTATTTTTGAATTTGATTTAGATAAAACAAGATTTCTTAGCCGCCCTAATTGGGTACGTACAGTTTGATGCCTTAATCAATATCCCCTATATTTAAAATCTGTAATAACAATTTAAAAGACTTACCTGTTGTTAAATATTCCAGGTGGTTAGAATTTCTTTGCATTGTGTTATTTTAAAGAAAATATTTAAAAAGGAAATAACTTAGTATTGAAATTGGTCCGTATAGTTTTGCCTTCGTTTAAGGGAATTAAATAGTATTCAAAACGTCTAAAAAATAAAAACAAAACTTTTTATACCGCACAAGGACTAGAAAGGGTTTAAACTCAGGGCTACTTTCCTTTCAAACCCCCAAAAGAATTTTATTAAACATGAAAGAGTAAAATGGGTCTAAAATGAATTATTAGACCTCTTTAAGGACCTTAATGGTACGAAATAAAGTAAAAGTCCAATTTTAGTCGTTTTATAAACTTTTATTTTTAACAGACTTAGCTCAATTTTTAAAGACGTTTTTAAGTCCAAATCTACACTCTGCATTTCACAACGACTCCGAAATTGGTTCGAAAACGGTCGATTTCGCTTTAAAATTTAAATGGAATGTTTTCCTTTCATGCTCGAGTGAACAGGGCGTAAACAAGAGGTGTTGTGAATGGTTGGTTTTAGGCTCGGTCGAGGAAAAAAATCATTTCTATATAATGGAGATTTTTTCGCCTAAACCTACGCGTTTTTATACGAATGAGAAAATGCTTTGCACAAATTATAGCTAAGTCAAAGTCAGGTTTTTGGAAAGCGAATAAGGTCTGTTTGGGGAGAGGTGTATCACAGCTAGTCACGTCTTTGAACTCGTATAACTATATAAATATCTAAGATTTTTCATTTTCTAGACCAATTTCCTCTAACTTTTTTTGACAAAAAACCACTAGTTTCTATAAAGGGTTATTTTGTTATATATATATATATATATATATATATATATATATATATATATATATATATATATATATATATATATATATATATATATATATATATGTGGGTCCTAGATATTTTTAATCTTTGTTTATTCAGTGATATTCATTTTTCCTATGTCAAATAATAACATGTCTATTTTTATTAAATGAGTCTAGTCAGTCTTATGTTGTTTATTAATTACTAAATTGGAATTTTTATGGTTCACTATCACCAACTTTATTTAAACAAATACGATTCTTTTTACTATTATGAAATTTTTTAGGGTCAAGATCGATCTTTTTTTTTGAGTTATTTCTTATTACAAGAATTTAGTTCAATTTCGATTTTACCATTTCGAATTTCAAGATCACCTTTTATAAGGTCAAAATAACCTTTTCGAAGGTCAGAATTACCTTTTGGAAGGTCGAAATAACCATTTACTAAATAATGAAAATCCCTCATTGGGACACTAGTGTCCTAGACTAAAGTCATTGAGAAAAACTCCATCCAAGGCTGCTAATTTTATCAAAATTTATTAACTGACGAGAAAAACTGACTTGCATTAATTAATTTCTAAAACTTTAAGCGTAGAGTTTGTACGTTCATCGGAAAATTATAAATTCCTCGTGACTCTAGCACGCGCTCGTAGACTTGTAATGTTCAGTATGATCGGGACAGTGACGTCAAAGCTACATTAAAGCAAGAAGGCCACGTTACTTATAGAAATACTTAATGGTTTATGAAATAATACTTTGTCTCTATCACACTGTTTAATTAAAATTAATTAAATAATAAGTTAACTAAGAATAGTTATATTTTATCGTTACATATTTTTACTCACGAGCTCGCTGAGAAGTTCGTTAATTGTGAGACGAAAGCGAAAGCAGATCACTGTGTTTTAGTGTCATAATAATCCTTATTGAACGATTCAAATGCAATCAATAATCAATCCCGATTTAATCATTTGAATCTCGATTTCATCATTTCAATATCGATTTCATCATTTCAACCACGATTTCATCATTTCAACCAAGATTTCATCATTTCAACCACGTATTTCATCATTTCAACCACGATTTCTACATTTCAACCACGTATTTCATCATTTCAACCAAGATTTCATCATTTCAACATCAAATTTTTCATAATAATATCAGATTTATTCATTATAATATCAGATTTATTCGTTATAATCATGATATATTCATTATGATATCGATTTATTCGATATAATCATTATTTATTCATTATAATATCGATTTAATCATCTCGGTGTTAATTAGTAAATCACGAATTGATCTTTTAATCGCGAATTACTTATTTAATCATGATTTATTGTACGTAAACAAACAAAATTAGTTTGTTGAACATGGCTGAAGTTTATAACTAGGTTTCTAGAATGACTACTAATTTTTGGTTGACTAAGTCAAAAACGTGCCCTTTGTCCTAAGCCGTGCAGAGGCGTCGGACCGGAGCGTGACAATTGGCTTTCAATTACATATTTTTCTCGTTAGAGGCGCTTATTTTTTTGGCTATGATGTCAAATGTGCGTCTCTCCTTACAAAGCTATTAATAATTATTTCGACTAACTGACACACTTTTGCATCATAATTATAGACTTTATAAAATAATATTACTATTATTTAACAATACTTTGACTTCTTTTGGGCTGCTTATTAAAATACTTGTATATTTCGTTATAAATGTTCAAACATTTATCTATTGTTAAGCAAAATATGTGACTACATGTAAATATATTGATCCTAGCTCTCGGAGCCACGACTTAGAGCTCCTGGGCCGATAGGCAGATAAGGAGTCTGGGCCTGAATTTCCCCGATTCAGCGTAGAAGTCTGAGCTCTACGGTTATATTCCTAAATAAAAGCTCTTAACAATCGTCGACTAAATATGCGATAATTATGCAACATTGCGATTTAAGGGCCCGTTGCAAAAGTCATTCTGAAAAACCTAGCCGATCGGCTAGGTCGTTTGGCGGATTCCCAAAAAAACGCGTTGCAAAAGTCGCCGATGTGCGATCTAGCCAAACGAGATCCTAGCAAACTCGTTTACTTTTTATTTTTTACCGCGCGCATTCTTTAACCAATCAGAAGATGCTATTTACGCGGGGAAATAGTACGTTTTTAAGCAGATGGCAATTCCACAAATTTAAGCGTAGATTGTTTGGTTCTATTTTAAATATAACTTTAAAAGTTTAAAGTTAAAATAAAAGTTAAATTACAAAACGTTATTCGCGTTTCAGTATATACTTTTGCATCGATTAATTATATTTAAATTACCCTATTTCAAAATAAACATTGCTTTTACAAATGTTTCTAATTTTATTATACTGATAATGAAACGGAAATTGAAGAAAATTGCCAAGTTTTGGGCACACGTGACACTTGTTAACTTTTGTGGTAATTTATAAAACGTAAAATACCCAATAAAAGCGTTACTTCAATGTTTTCCTTGTTTAAATCGTAAAAAAGTCATATTTAAATAAAGAGAATTACGATAAATTACTGCAAAATGGCAAACTCAGGGCTGTCGTTTAAGGATTTTTAGGAGGGGAAAAACGCTGTTGTCCGGGGGCAAAAACGGGTCAAATTTAATATTTTTCAATATTTAATCGAAATAGTTATTTGCACCAATTAAACAGTAAATTTCTAATGTAGCTAAATGCAAATTTGTTCATGAACTCTTTTGGGTCAAAAAATTTAGATTAAGTCCCTGGGAAAACGCCTCTCCTAAAATGGCGGTTAGCTTGGCAATAATATACGCAAAAAATACCCTTCTCTTATTCTAAGCTATCGCAGTGGCGTAGCCAGGGGGGGGGGCACAGGGTGCACATGCCCCCCCCGAAACGTATGGTCGTACGTACAAATATTTTTATTTTTTTACTTTTTTTTCAATGGCGTGCCCCCCCCCCGAAACAAAATCCTGGCTACGCTACTGAGCTATCGAGTTTATTAAGAAAAACGACATACCTGAGTTGCAGAATGCAACGGTGGCCGAGCGCGCAATACGTCATGCTCAAGATCTGGCCTAAGCTCAGTCCACAATTTAATAAATACGAGTTTCGGAAGACGATAATTTTGTAAACATTCCTTCTCAGACAGCTCTAATGGATTTGGACGTTCATGCCGTACTCTTTCGCGCCTGAAATCAGGTTCTACAGCTTCATTACCGCGATTATTCAATTCATTGAAATCAAGCAACGCGATAAATTCAGCCATTTTTCCCGCTCTAGCCGATCGGCGGCTGCGTGGGAGCAGTCGCCAATGGGCTTGGAATAATTCTCGCCAGCCAAATTGAAAATATACTTTTGCAACGCGTTTTTCGGCTAGGATCGCCAACTGGCTAAACACGCCCCATTTAGCTAGAATCGTGACGTAGAATCGAACTTTTGCAACGGGCCCTAAGGCTGCGTCCGTAAACTAACAAGCAGAAATTTTGGTAATTTTAAAACAAAATCTTCTACTTAGGAATTTCTCCAATATAAATTACGATTGATATTATATATTTATGCCTTCGAATACAGTAATTACGGTCCCTGGAGGGCCCCTATACCACGGCCTAGGTTGGCCTAGGCGGAAGTAAAACGTTTTTTGGCTACACTACTCGAATGTAAATATATTGATCCTGGCTCTCGGGGCTGCGTTTCGAGCCGTGACGCTCTTGCGAGAGTAATGGGCCGTTTCTGATGACAGATTTATACACGTGCCGAAACTTAGAGCCTTCGCAACTTTAAGTCTTAATCCGGCTTAGCACTTCACAGGTCATTAATTTTGAATATGGCCCGTCATGAATAAATCACGTCGCAGTTATTCCTGATGCTTCATTGTTTTGAAACTTGGAGATTTAAGGGATTCCCGTATCCGGTAATTTTCCGGGATTTGAATGTACGACGCATCTATTGGGCCGCAGTAGCGTCACCAGGATTTCAAAACTGGTGGCGCTTAAGCCATAAGCACTTGTCAGGGGCGTCCCACTGAGTGATATGGAGGGGGGGCTCCCAAAGAGGTTTGTAAAGTGGAAACATTGAGGCCGACTAGGAAAAATAAAAATTTTTATGCCCAATTTTATGTTTGAAGAAACTTATCGCCAAGTGAATTGGAAAAATTCTTAATTTTAGAAGGCGCTTTTCGGAAATTTTTCAGGTAGCTCAAGCGCCGCCAAAAAACACCCTAGCGACGCCACTGTCGGGCCGAACGAATACGCGTCGTATAGATCAATACAATTTCACCGGCGGACGTGGGGAGATATGGTTACCGGGTGACGCTAAAAAGGATACTACCTTTTGTCTTAGCCCAACAATGAAAAATATTTTTGTTAAATTTCAAAATATTATTTTTGTTACGGGAACTTTAGATAGTTTATATCTAAAAATATTTATTTTCTTCGGTCATCTTACAAAATGTCGGCAATAAAGTGAGAGTTAAAGTTCTGTAGTTCCTGGTGAACCGATTTGCACTATCTAGGGCCCAAAATGTCGGTAAAATGAAATTATGTGTTTAATAGCAGATTCAAAAAACGGAGAACCTTATTATTAAATTTCAAAACATTTCATGGAGCCATGAAGAAATTAAACAATTTTCGAAAATTAGTGAATTCATAGAATTTGGGCTGCTCGTTTGCGGGGTAAAACATAAAGAATAATAAATACAAAATACCATTTATACATAAAAGCGAGGCACAATAGCATTATTTTACTTCTGCCTACTTGGAAAATGGCCGGCAAACTCATTAAATCCCAGTTATCTTTAGTACCGTTTAACCGATTTGCACAATTTAGGACTGAAAAATACCCATCACGAGGTAAATGGGGGACAAAAATCATTAAAAATGCAGCTAACTCACGAAGTTTCACATCGAGTGAATAGCAAGAGTGTAGGCTAGTGGCGGAGATGCCGTGGGGCTCTTGGGTTCGGGCCCCTCAGTGAAAAACATACGGGGGCAGAGCCCCACAGTAATTAAATTAAATTACCATCATTGAAAAAATCTTATCTCACTAATTTTTATTTTGGTCCAAATTCAGTCTTTTTACAGACGTTATTTGGATATTGAAGATGCAAGTAACATTTAGATGAACTAGCATAAAATTGTTTTCGGTAGATACGTCCAAACAGAAAATCGGCTCGTCGTGTACTCTGTTTTATTTGGATATTGAAGATGCAAGTAACATTTAGATGAACTAGCATAAAATTGATTTCTATAGATACGTCCAAACAGAAAATTGGCTCGTCATGTACTCTGTTTTATCCACGTTATGTTAGATAGTCTAAAATGCCTTCGTTATGTATGTGGCCGAAAAATTATTAATGATGTACACAGAGATTTTTTCTGAAAACTCGACTTCAATTATGTTATCAATGATTTCATTGACGGATAAAGAACCCTTTTAAAAATATATAGTAATTATGATTTAAAGCCGTGCATTTTCGTGTTAAGTTTTAACATAAGTAACATAATAACAATAAGTATGACAATTAACGAGATTTGGAACCAACTGATTTTCATAGTTATTGCGTAATCAAGATGTTTTCTCATCACAGAGCCCTCTAGTGTCTAAAATATGCGAGACTTCCGCTAAGCCGAAATATCTGGTTTCCGATAGATAGGCGGAATATTAGGCTAAAATGTTAAAAATTAAAAAAGTTTTTCTCGGCGCCACGAGCTCATGTTCTTTTTATCACGCACGATTCGCACGCGGGCTTCAAAACAAAGCCAAAGCCCCTCGCGACTCCAGAACGTGCTCTCCGATGTTAGGCTTAAATTTTTATCAAACAGTAGTCATCCAAAACAGTAAGTCGCGAGTCCAAGTCACAGCTTGAAGAGAGTACCAGTGCCGAAAAAAGGTTTGGTTAGAGAATTAGCATTAAAGCAATAGGAAGTGTCATACTTATTGTTATTATGTTACTTATGGTTTTAAGTATATGAATTATTAGTTAAAAAATAATGAAATGTTTAATTTAATTAAAACTTCAGTCTTCCATATGGTTTTAAACAATTTTTAGCGAATGTGCCTTAAATGATGACGAATAAGTTTCATCTAATTTTAAGTTACATTTACCATCCACCTTTGTCGCAAACCACTAAGAAAAACATTTTTAATAACTCCATGCATGATGTCATTTTCTTATATGGTGAAAATATGACAATTTGAAATTATTATATGCTTCATAATTTAAAAAATAGCTTTGCTTAATTTTACGTGGAATTTTAATGATATTTGTCACCATTTTCCACGCTGCATAGATAACTATTAAGCGAAATTTTAATGATATTTGTCACCATTTTCCACGCTGCATAGATAACTATTAAGCGAAATTTTAATGATATTTGTCACCATTTTCCACGCTGCATAGATAACTATTAAGCGAAATTTTAATGATATTTGTCACCATTTTCCACGCTGCATAGATAACTATTAAGCGAAATTTTAATGATATTTGCCACCATTTTCCACGCTGCATAGATAACTATTAAGCGAAATTTTAATATTTGTCACCATTTTCCACGCTGCATAGATAACTATTAAGCGAAATTTTAATGATATTTGCCACCATTTTCCACGCTGCATAGATAACTATTAAGCGAAATTTCAATGATATTTGTCACCATTTTCCACGCTGCATAGATAACTATTAAGCGAAATTTTAATTATATTTGTCAAAATTATTTTTATTTCTAAATGGTAGTTTACATATGTGTTATGTCGCATAATAATAATTTTCTACCTCCACATTTCGCTGTATTTCAATAAAAGTAATCGGAATCTCATGACACTGCTATTTTTTGTTAGTCGAAAAGGTTATGCCTGGCAGCGCTTTTTTCCCACACCTAAAATAGTGGACATTCATGCCTCCTAAAAACTTAACATAAAATTTAAAAACACGTAAAAATTCTTTTTTCGTATTAGTTTTGGTTTCCGACGCCGACGGTGTACTTCAGATTCTGTTTACGAGCCTCCAGTTTGTGCTACGTCACAACGTTATAAAAGCGGAAATATTACATTTCGAGTTATCCGAATTTTTCATTACTTCGCTCGCCATTTTCCAAGATGGTGGAAATTCCACCAAATGAGGCTCCAAATATCGGGTGCTTTAGGTGTGCACCTAGGTGTAAAATCGTCCTGTGCCTATGTGCTTTCTTTATGTTTTCTAAATGGTAGTTTACAGAATTACAAACATCTATACAGCAAAGTAATGTGTATAAATTGATATAATACTTATATTTATATCTATTTGTGGTTCTTTTATCACGAACACGGTTGTCTGAAATTGATTTAAAACTAATGACTTTTTAAATAATTGATGTATATGTATTTATGAAAATGAACAAAAATAGGTTTTCAAATAATGCCATTTCGGAGTAAATTAAATAAGAAGTAGTAATTAAATTTAATTAAGCTTAATTTAAAATTTTAGTTTACATTGCATGCAAATTATTAACCGATTCGTCAAGAAAAAGAGCAAATTTTTAAAATCAATAAAATACAAAACCAATGAAAATACAATTTAAATCAAATTTGAAATTTTTTTTAAACTTTCAAAAAAACCAAGAACCCGGTTCCCGAGACAGCCGCATTGAAGTAAAATCTCATAATCTCCCACAACACTAAGATTTTGAATTTCAAATCGGTATTTTCTATACGAAACTTCCTGGTATCAAATTCGAGGACATCCAACCTCGACTTTACGTGACAATTTCACCCTCCCAGGGGTTTTAAACTGCCCACTTTCAATTCACTACAGCTCTTTTGTACCAGTTTCGGATTTCTCGCGAATCGGTTTGAAAAGGGGTGTTTGGGAGCTTCGTGTATTTCGAAAAACTCGTTAAAACGAAGTGAAAATCGACCTCGAATCTTTTATCAATTCATTTTAATTATTTAAAAATTTCGGAACCAAAAGTTCTAATTTAAATTACCAAGAAAATATTTAGGAGGACAGAGAAAATGGAGCTGCAACTAAAGGGGAGGGGAGGGGGTAAAAGGGGCCTTAGCTCGTCCAGTGTGTCTTCCCCCCTTACCGTCCAAAAAGTGGGGGAAAGGGGACATGGCTCGTCCGGTGTGTCTTCCCCCTTACCATCCGAAAAAGGGGAAAAGGGGGCATGGCTTGTACTGGAGTTTCTTCCCCCCTTACCATCCGAAAGGGGGGGGGGGAGTTGACATGGCCCGTACTGGAGTGTCTGCAACCCTTACTGTCCGGAAAGGGGGGCCCTTAATGGTTCAGAGTGTGCAATAACGGGTGGTTTTACCGGGGAGTCGGGGTCCGGCTCTTGTAACCCATAAGGGCGGTGGCACACTGGGAGATGTTAGCTCTGGTCAAATGGTCCGATCTCCACCTCCGACTTCGGTCAGGTAGGGTCTGGATACAGGGTTTCGGCTCAGGCTAACGGAGAGGGTCCGTGCACACTGGCCGCCTCGGCGGATTGGGTAGCCTGCTGTGGGGCAGCGAGCCTCCGTATGAGGGCACGGCAGTCCTGTTTCCCGGCCTTTTGGAGTTATACCGGGATCTCCGGTGGCAGCTGGGCCGGGTTACTTGGCCTGCTGTGTGCTCGTCGTTCCCCTTTAAGAGCTCTCTCCAAAGGGTTTGACTCTTTACCTCTGTAGGTAGGGTCAGTGTTTCTTTCAGAAAATTTTCTTCGGGGGGTTTTCCAGACATCCGAAGGTGCTGGTATACAGTGGCGAGCGTAGCACTCCCTGCACGCCTGATAGTGGCGTCGGAAAAAGGGGAAGCTCCGGGGGGGGGGCGGTAGACTTTTTCCGGGGGGGGGTGGCTTCGCCCCCCCCCGGAGAGATGCCTGAAAGAAACACTGGGTAGGGTGTCGGCTGGAGTTGCTATAGCACCCATTCAAAATCCCACTGCTGTGTGCGAAGTGAAGATTGGTCCACCCGTTGCTGCACCTTCTGCTGGGTTGAGTGGCTTGCGTCAAAGGCGTGACCATCAGTAGTAGGATACTACTACCCATGCTGGACTTGTCACCTGTCCGGGCTGTGTGGACGCTGGCGTAGGGCACTATGATGATAGACTTCCGGTGGTAAAGTCTTTGTTACTAGGTACACCGGGCTATAAATTCTAACACACTGTCCGGAAAGGGGAGGGAAAGGGGACATGGCTCGAACTGGAGTGCCTTCCCGCCTTACCGTCCGAAAAGGAGGGGCAGTAGCGGCGCTAAGAGTGGGCTGAAGTGGGCTTTGGCCCCCATGCATTTCTGAGAGATTTTTTGCCAAGAAACGTTTTTCTGGAAAAAAAATCTTTCAAGAAGATAGTAGACCATAAACAGATAGATTCGGGAGGGAGATAAAATTGAATTGAAAAGAAAGGGGCTTAAGATAATTTAGGGAAAAACCCCGGGCATGCACGTGTCCCCTCCAGGTCGGATACAAGGTCAGTAGGGGGTCCAGTAAACGCGACGAGAGCCGCAACAATAAAACGACCTTAAAACGACCTTGCTCTTCTCGCTTCCTGGAAAATTTTTAAGGGGTCACTAAATGAAGGGCCACCAAAATCTTAGGGGCCACCAAATAATTAGCCCATTTGTGAAAAAACCTTAGCGCCGCTACTGAGGAGGGGGAAGGGTCCATGGCTCGTAGCGGTGTGTCTTTCCCTTTTTTCATCCGGGCTGGTGATTTCTTTTTAACGAATGCGTGGATGGCATTAATAAGGACGATATCGAGATAGTTACTTTAAATTTGAAATTTAATTTCGAAACAATTTTTATTTCTGTTATTTATTTATTCTATCTAATATTATTTTACTTACACTCATGGTATTTTAAATATACTTAATCAGCTAGGCTAATACCCAAGTCAAATTCAAATTCAAATTTATTTATTATTTAGGAATACACAAGTCACCACCTTAGGCCCAAGTCATCTAGCCAGTGGTGGTGTAAGGGGGGGGGTGAGGGGGCGGTCCGCCCCGGGTACCAGGGTAGCCAGGGGTGCCATCGGAGAAGCTCGAGGGGGGGTGCAAAACAGAACGATTAAACTTGAAGAAGACGGACCCGTGAAAACGTCTGCATGGTTCTGGAGGGTGTCACAAAACACTGCCGCCGCCCCGGGGACCCAGCCTTCTTAAGCCGCCACTGCATCTAGCGACTTTTAATGCCTTAAACAGGCTGCCGGGTTACAATGCGTAGGAGGAAGTGCCAAGCAATCCATGCCACAGCTCCCTACACTAACTATTACCGTAGAAGACGGTTTTTTGCACATAACGTGTTATTTTACTTCCATCGAGGAGCTAATTTAGGAGGGTCCAAATAAGTGGTCTTTATTAGGGTTTGACCTAGAAAATGGCCACCTCGACCTACAAAATGTTTATCTCGAAAATATGCTAAAATCTTAAAATTTTATGAAAAATAAGTACATTACAAATGCAATCTAAACCTTCAAGATGTCAAAATGGCGGTCTTTTAAATTTTGGGTAACATTGAGCTAACAACACATTTTATTCCGTTGACCGATTACTTCACCAATAAACGATTACAGAGATTACGGATCTACTGCAACGATTACCAAATTATTACGAAGTGATTACTCTAATTACGAGGCCATTGCAGTTGCCGTAATCATTGCAGCCTTAAATTTCCTTTTTAAGTAGTTTAAGGTGAAACTTTATGTAAATAGCTTTTCCGTAAATTATATATTTCAGCTTATCGCGGCAGATTTTCGTCTCGATGTGGCTGTCGGTTTTTTTGACGTCAGTATGTGAACTTAACAAACAACAAACTGAGAGAGGAGCGCGCGCAAAGGGGATTTATTCTCTCGTAGGCGGGGCCAAAGCCGTCAGAGTGATCTTACCATACGCGATACGGCAGGATAAGCATTCCAAGTTCATTCATGATTTGAGGTTTAATTTTTTGCAACTTGTGGTTTCTTGGGATTTTTTTAAATAACTCTTAATATCTTGTGGTTTAGAAATCTTACAATTCCAAAAAGCTGAAAAATGTTTTGTAAATTTTTGGACCTAAATTTTGAAAGAATGATTGATTATTGTGTTATATTGCTAAATAGATATTACACTTGGGTCTGTTGCAGTAACACATTTTTAAAGGTTTCCTTAAGATCTTTTTGAACTTCGCTTTGTGTTGAATTTCAGTTTTAATGACCCAATTTTTATCTTCCTGGGACGAAATACATCCTGTACTCCCCCGAAACATTTAATTAGTTTGCTGCAAATTAAGCCAATTAAAAAGTTGTTTAATATTTAGAAAACATTAAATATTAAATGTTATATATATAGAATAAATTTTGCGAATAAGTACTTTCTTCGTGCTTCCATAAAACAATTTTTGTAAAATAATTATGGGCTTCATTTTAAGTTATTCTCCAATCCAAATTTAACAAAATAACAAAACCTCCATCAGTTTATTTTAAGAAGTTCTCTTTCAGAGCAGTGCATGTGTAACGAATTGGGTATTTGCATAATCGATTTCACTTTCAACTCTTAACATGCAACAACTCTTATCATTTGAATTTCTTATTTGGGGCTAGATACGAATTAATAATAAGTCAATGTTTGCGAAGCGTCCTGGTTGTTATTCGCTCAGTGTGGATGAAAATTTAATTACTCTCTATTCAATCTTCACAACGCTGATAGAGATCCTCACCTAGCGGCAGCCGTCAGTACTGAACATCGGTCTTATTTTAAAAATACACTTAAACACTGATATTGCTTCAAGAAAATCCGGTTTTCATTATTTTAATATATCATAGGAGATACAAAACCTCAATTTTTCTGTACATGTATGTCTGAAATATTTGATTATTAATTATTATTATTATTAATTAATTTATAATTTTTTAAAAAATATAACGTGTAAATGACCTGATAAGACTATTTTTTGTATTTATATTGTTGTATTTTTAGTTTAGTCTACAATTTTATTCCGTACTTCGCGTGCCCTTTAGTACCAACATTTATATCAAGAATATATGTATTTATTCTATACATAGTGTGCACCGAAGGGAGGGGCCTATGATCTCCATGGAAACCGGGAGGGGAGTCAAAAAATCAAAACATTTCACCAATAGCTACTAAATAGGTATCCATTTTTGTTGGTTATCTACGAAAAGAGGTTGGCAAAGTTTATCAAATTACGCCTTTGTGTTGATCCCTTTTACAATTACCTTCGGTATCAAATAAAATGACAATATTCGGACTATCTTTCTAATGGAACTAATCGAACAATTTTTAACAAGGCAGGTAACCATTTTTAACGTGAAACTAAATTCTTAATCATTTTAAAATAATTAAAATCCGCAAACAGATTATTGAAACTGTTAACCCTTGCATATTAGTATAAGAAATCTACACCAGCAAAATGGCGTTATTGTACGGTACATTCTTGCTCATATTACAAATTTATTCTTGGTGCATATATCTATACTTGGAACTGCGTCAGGGGCGTAGGAACCGGGGGGGGGAGGGGCAATGCCCCTCCCTAGAACTTGGCTGGGAGGGGCAACTCATGTTATTGCCCCCTCCAACTTGTTGGTCAGTTGAAATCTTCAAAAGGCTCAAATTCTCATTTTAAAAGCATATACAGCTTATGGAACCTCATCTGTGTTTAAATTTTAGTCTTTTCCCGCCAATTTTTATAGTAATAAACAGTACACATGCATTCGGAGAAGCTACACGCTATTAAAAATTCCAAACCATTCTCTTTGCCCCCTTCAACTTCTAGAACGTTCCTACGCCCCTGAACTGCGTTATTGATGACGTAGGGATGCAAACTATGTATAACTATGTGCTCTAAGAGTAAGCCTAAAAATACAAATACATTTATTTTATAAATCATTTGGTTTGGAAAAATATATCAAATATATAAAATCTGGGGTTTTGTCTGATTTTCAGAGCACCGTGCGGATTTCCGTTCATACAGGAAAGTGTTTCGGAAGCACTGCTCTCGTGAAACGATTGGAATGAGACTTACGTTCATTTTCTTTCACTCGTGGAAACTTTACACAAAGCATTTTTTCCTTTATCAGTCGGTACAAAAACTAGACGGTGCATTCAAAGAGAGGAAAATTTACATTTTATTAAGCATGGAGATTTAATTATTAACTGCGTCAGATTTTCACAGCAAGGAACAAAGAAAAAGAAATAGTAGCTATAGCACCGAACGACGGAGTAAGAGTTTTCGAATAGATTGAATTTCAAGTTAGGGATTTTTGACAGCGTGAAAGAATTAGAATTCACAAAAGATGCTAAGTGTTGGAACAATGCTAATGCTTTTACGTATTTGTCGGTATTGAAAATAGTTCTTAGCAGAGGGTTATGCTTAGGGGCCATGACTTAAGAAATATCTCCACTAGAACAGACCTAGAAATACAGACTTGGTAGTATTTGTTGGTCTAGAAAAGTAGTACATCTTGTCGTCTGCTAGTGACTTTTAAAACTGTTCTTCTTGAATTATTTATCGTGCTCGGAAAAAAATATAATAATATTATAAAGCCATAATGACTCTACTTTTATTATTTAGATGGCTGTGGCTTGTAATACACTTAAAGTTTTAGCCCTAAGGCAAGAAAAATGTAATATCTTGGCTTTCCAGAGCGCTGCTGGGAGCTCCCTTACGAACCACAGCTGCGATTGAAATAACTTACCTTCTTCAATTTATGAAACGTTTGTCACGTCTTCTTTCCCTAAATGTGCCGTTCCTAAATTTAATAGATTGCTAAAAGCGTATTTCCCAAGGATTATATTGAAAATGGATAGATTACTAAAAGCTTATTTCCAAAAGTTTTAAATATTGATAGATTGTTAAAAGCGTATTTAAAAAAGATTGAAAAATTGATAGATTACTAAAAGCGTATTTCCAAAAGATTGAAAAATTGATAGATTACTAAAAGCGTATTTCCCAAAGATTATATTGAAAATGGATAGATTACTAAAAGCTTATTTCCAAAAGTTTTAAATATTGATAGATTGTTAAAAGCGTATTTAAAAAAGATTGAAAAATTGATAGATTACTAAAAGCGTATTTCCAAAAGATTGAAAAATTGATAGATTACTAAAAGCGTATTTCCAAAATATTGCAAAATTTATAGATTACTAAAAGCGCATTTCCAAAATATTGCAAAATTTATAGATTACTAAAAGACTATTTCCAAAAGATGGGAAAATTGATGAAATACTAAAAGCGTATTGTCCCAAAAATTTAAGAAAATTTATTGTTAACTAATTTCCCAAAGATTGAAACAATGAAAAAGTTGCTAAACGCCTATTTCCAAGAGTTTGTAAAAAATGGATTGATTGTGAAAAGAGTATTTCCCAAAGATTGCAGAAAATAAACCAATGACTAAAAACGGATTTTCCCAATAATTTGATTAAATGGACAGATTTCTAAAGGTGTATTTGTCAGAGATTGTAAAATATGAAGCTATTGCTAATAGTGTATTTCCCAAAGGTTGTACAAAAATTTATAGATTTCTAAAATTTAAAAAACGCGTATGGTTGGACAATGGACATTCAGGAAAATCTAAATTACATAAAAGAAATCCGAAATACTTCGGTATTTTTTAAAAAATCGTGTATTTTTAACCAATCCCTAATTTTTTCGACGAAATCCACTTAAAAAAACCATATCTCAGAGCAAAATTCACAAATCCACAAAACTATCTCAAAAATCCACCCAACAAAAAACATCAATCTGTGGATTTAAAAAACAATTGAGTTTTTAAAAAATTTGAAATCTACAAAATCGCGGAAAAAAATCCACATCAAAAACACACAAATCCCGTTAGGTTTTAAAAATACATTTAAATTTTAAGAAAAATCTGCATTTCCAATAAAAAACAAAAGATCGCCTTATTTGCAAATACCGTAAATTTTATTTTCAAAACGTCCGATCCCACGAGAAGTTACAAGTCCCTACCGGAATGTAACGCTTTCTGAAATGTTATTTTAATTATAAAACTTATAAGGCTTTACTTAGGAAATTAACACCTCCACAAGACGATAAAAACCCTCTAATTTTGTAGCTGAAAACTTTAAAAGTTTATCCAAAAATGTTTTCAATCTTCTTTAAAATTACGTTTTCAGTTTTTATCGACCTGCAGCGCCTGCAGTCAAGTTTATATAAAAAAAACACGCAAAGGCTTAAAAGCATCTGGCTACGCTTCCTTTAACTTTCGTTAAAAAAACCACGATTTGCTTTAACAACTCACTTTCTGGTTTTCCTATTTTGAATCGCCTTTTTGTGGCGCAACTTTGCTAGACCGAAGAAAAGTTCTAAAAAAGAACTGTTTTTTAAAATATGGAATTGAAAAATATTTAAAAGCGGTTTGAAAAAAAATAGAAAAAGGAAAGTATAAACAGATTTTGGAAAAGGAAACCGAAAATATGTGAATGTTGGAAAGTCGGAATAAAATCTGAATAAAATCGATATTTGGTACGGACAATCTCCGGCACAATGCTATACCTGCAAGATCTAATGTCCGATGGTTAGCAAGGGTATCTTTTGCCGCGGGGTAAACACTTTTCGGGGTATCGAAATTATTCAAAATGTAAATTGATCTACTTTAGTTAGATACTTTTAATAACCTAGGCCCAAGTCACTTAGCGACTTTTATTGCCTTTAATTCAAGTGGCCGGGTTACAATGCGTAGGAGTAGGGTCATAATTTTGCTCCGATTCTGTAGTGTCGAATAGTCCGAATAGGGGTGAAAACGTTTTCGCAAAATGGCCGCGTGTGAATATTTTATCAGCTAAATTCCGAATAAGCAGACGATTTTATCTCCTTACTCCCGCTTTTTAGTATAAGTAAAAAGAGTAACCCCATTACTCTGACGTTGACGAGTTGCTCATGGTGTAGAGTCGTTATTTCTACCAGAACAGGCGAATAGTTTAATTTAGCATAAAAAGGGTATCTAAAAGTCTTAATAAATAGTAAGTCATCAAACTACAAGTATTCAACAGCCGTTTCATCGAAAACGTAATGGTATAGTTCGAAGCCTGACCTGCTGAAACCTAGGAGCAACAAACACAGCATCAGTGTTTCCACTCTGCGGTAGATATTTTCGCCTATTTTAGGGGCAATTTTACCAGTTTTCGCCGGTTCTATAGTCGATTTTCGCCGCCGTTTTCGCCGCAATGTCCCCCCATAGATTTACCTTAATTTTTTTTAGTGAGTGTCACTGCATATTTTACTTCTCTTTATTTCCAATCTTAGATTTGGGCAATATTTTTTTATATAAAAAAAATGCATTTTATTTCTTCAAATGTTATACATTTTTCATTGGTATATATAAAAATTGAATGGGCGGACATAGGGGGCAGAGTAGAGGGACTACAGAGACGACGATGTTTTAGTTTTTCTGACTGAAAATATCGAAAAATATTTTCGCCGCAATTTGCGCCGTTTTCAATGGTTTTCGCCGCTTTTTCGCCTTTTCGCCGGTTTTAAAATTTATGGTGCCCACCGAGACAGTGTTCGCCGAAAACGCCCTTTTTCGCCGCAAAGTGGAAACACTGCACAGCACCCCACACAATGAGAACGCAACCCGTCAAAAGTCGTGTACAGTTTTCATTGGCTAGACGCAGTAGCGGCCCCAGCAAGTTTTTCTGGTGGTGCGAGATCTCATTGTGAGGTCGGTCTTGCGGTCAAAAGTTATTGGTCCCGTCGTCCTGATCCCGTTTCGGCGTCCCCACCTATGACGGCGCCCGGTGCGGTCGCACCGTTCGCACCGCCCTAGGGCCGCCGCTGGCTAGACGCTTTAGCGCCTGCTGCCGTTGGAAGGGGAAAATTAGGAAATTGTCTCCCCCCCCCGCCCGTAAAACGTTCAGCGTAAACGCTCGTCCAATGAAATTCTCACACAACACTGCATTAGCGTGTTTAAACGCTAGCTGCGTTCTCATTGTGTTGCTGAAACTATTCCGAGGCTTCAATCGAAATAGCAATTCCCCTGGCTACACGAGCGCTAACAATGGTACAATGTCGAATGTAAAAGTTGCTAAATATCATGAACTTAAAACCGTGACCTCTTTCCTAGAATTGTAAACGCTAATATCAAATTTAAAAAATCATCTAGAGCTGACTAAAGATATGTATCTCGGAACTAATTAAAGTTTAATTTTAAAATGGAGGATGATTCCTTTGAGGAAAGCCATTTTGATATTAAAAGGCAGAGAATCTTAAAATTTATACGTCGAAATTAATTCCTAAAAAACTGCAATTTTTTATTAATGTTACTTTATTCATGGATTAAACACTAAAGGATGTTCCACGAGCGAAAATAATCTGTAACCTTGCCACCTAGCGGCGCGAGTCCGCAAACCGGAAGTTGTTTTCTATCCAGGGGCAAACAAACGGGAGTGCAATGATATTTCGTTTATATACTTACCGAAGTGTTTAATCCATGCTTCATTAGTATGTTAAAAATTCAATCCTACGAAGTTTCTCAGTTTTTAAAACCATATTTTGAAATAAATTTGAAACGCAAACCAAAAGTAAATAGGAGTTGTGTGGGCTGGCGCGATGAGCAGTTTGAAGGCTTCAACGTTTTAAACGCATACTCACAATGCGGTTAGCTTAGTTTTTGAGGCGTTAATAGGGAAAAAACTTAATTTGTAAATATTTCAAATAAAAATATAAAACTAATCAAAATGCAATCTTAAGATTGTATGGCGTTGTCGAAATTCTTCGCAAAACCCTCAAGGAGAGCACAATGTTTTTAAGAAAGGGTTTGGGATTTGGAAATGGTTCGGTATAGAGTTGTAAAGTTTAATGCCTTCGTAAAAATTAGAGTTGCGTTTTTTGGTCGTGCTTAAATATGAGATATGTAAAAAATTGTTAGATCCTAAATTTAGGTTATTATTAGCCAGGGAAAACAAATTATTTGAACATAGCAGTGACTTTTGGATAAAAATTAAACAGTTATATTTAAAAAGTTCGCGTACATTTAGTAAACCCATGGACAGTAAATTAAGAGGACAGGTTTTCGATAGCCTTCCACAGTGCATTTTATTTCTCCCCGCGTATCAATCAGCTCGAGAGACTCCGAGGGAGTCTTGCAAGGTCGTTTGTACCACGTGATCTGAAAATTTTAAAATGACAATCTAATGCGGTTGACATTGTTACGTAATTTTTTGCGCTTTAAATTTTTAGTCATTTTTAATTTTGGTTTTTTAATTCAATCAAAACTATCAACTATATTTAGTATATCATATTTAATCTATAAAAACGTGAAAAAATACCTTTTGGCGTAAAAATGTACATCGTGTTTATCTTTTTTCTTTTTCGAACAGTATCGTCCTCTCTTAGCGAAACTTGTTTTTTTTTTTTCAAATAACCTTGGACGACTCCCTTAGTGTGATTGGTTTACGTGGGCTAAAAACCCGGCTGTTTACCGATCCTCTAAACTCTACTATCCATGGTAAACCGAGGGCCAAAAAGTAATTTTTTGTCCGTTCAAAATAGGGTTTTCTCTTAATTATCCTAACAATTCTTTTTTGGAGTCTTTGTATTCGATCTAGGTTTGTTTCAGAGGTATTTCCCCATGCGAAAATACAAAAAATAATATGTGGGTAAATTCGAGCATAATATAATTGTAGACAAAACTTTCTTACAATTTATCAAATAATTTCTTACGTTTTTTCAAATAATCTCTAACGTTTTATCAAATAATTTCTTACGTTTTTTCAAATAATCTCTAACATTTTATCAAACAATTTGTGCGTTTCCTAAAATAATTTGTACTTTCCCTTAAATAAATTGTACTGTCCCTCAAATAAATTGTACTTTCCCTAAAATAAATTGTACTTAATTTCCCTCCAATAAATTGTGCTTTTTGTCAAATAATTCGTTCATGCCCTCAAATAGTTTGTTCGTTCCCAAAAATAATTTGTTCATTACCTCAAATAATTTGTTCATTACCTCAAATAATTTGTGCATTACCTTAAATAATTTGTTCATTACCTCAAATAAATTGTGAATTTCCTAAAATACTTTAGTTTGTGTCTTTCAAGTAATATAATAATTTTGCGCTTACTAAATTTTTATATTCGTTTAATTTCAGATCGTAGCTGTACGAAAACAGTCAAGGTAAAACATAAAATCACCATTTAACCATCTGGGCGATTAAAGGCGGAAAATAAATATAATTAAATGAGAAATTAAAACGCGTAAAATTCTAAAATGGCAAATAAACGAGCGACGTCATAACGAACACGTTTCTAATCAAGCGACTCATCTCGATATTGTTGTTGATAATATAAATGATTTCGTGGAATCTACGACACCGCAATTTCAGGATTGAATAGAGAGAAATCTGGACGCTTCAATCCTTTTACCCAGAAAACGGAAATGAGTAACAGCGGTCGATATCCGAGGAACTTCGCGAAAACGCCGTCATATTTTCAATGAGATGAGTCCAGGACACTATTAATAGATTAGAAGAGCACACCGATCCTCGTCCGCGGGGAATATAAAAAGATTTTCCCGTTCTGACACGTAACCCAATCTAATACGAGAATCGGCGCTAATAAACGACTAATGACTGAGGATCAGACGAGATCGCGAAGATGAAATATCGCCATCGTGCCGGATGGACGAAACTATTCCTCAAGTCTATTAACACCGCTTCCTCCTTATCGAACCTCATCAAAAGTCAATTTAAATTTTGGGAAATGTAAATAGTAAATTTGTTGGATAAATTGCTAAACAGGAACGTGGCAAAGTTTGTTAAGTTGACGAACTAATTTAAATTTTAACTAAGAAGGAAATTTTTAAATTATCTGACGTCATTTACTGCGCGTTAAGCTGATAATTGACATCATCTTCTTCAACGTGAACAAGAAGCGGCTAATTTATTAAAACTTAACCAAGCAGAGTATAATTCAAATACATTTAATAATATTCAATTCTTGGCTTGCGTGTTACATCATTTACTGTAACTGTCATTCACTGCATTATCCTGTACCACGACACCGGAAGTTTGAGCAGCCATATTGAAAATAATTTCGCCGGATATTTTTTTGGTGAGTAGTAAGTATGAACGAAAGTGAAAACAGCACTTTGAACTCAACGGGTTTTCCGAAAGCTGACACTTTTGAATTGGTGGTGGTCGGAATATCGCTGACCACCATCGCCGTATTCGGAATTGTCGCCAACGTCATATCGCTCTGCGTTTTCTCGCGACCGGAAATGAAATCCTCGGTCAATTGTTGCCTGCAAGGACTGGCCATGTTCGACATCGCCGTGCTAATTTGCGCCATATTTCTCTTCGGGTTACGATCACTGGGTCGAAGCGAAGCCTCGTTCCTCAGAGAATACACTTGGAAGATATCTCCTTTCATTATTACCTTCCTGTACCCCGTGGCCCTGGTAGCTCAGACGGGTTCCATTTGGACCACGGTGGCTGTGACCGTCGAGCGGTACGTCGCCGTATGCCATCCACTCAAAGCTCGTTCGTTCTGCACCTACAGGAGAGCCAGGTACTACAACCTAACCGTCTTGGTATTCGCCATCGCGTACAACGTGCCACGGTGTTTCGAAGTGCAACGTTCGCGTTTTTTTGATCCGGGCACTAACGAAACCTACTATAACGTGGTCATGTCCGATTTCCGCAAGAACAAAGTGTACTTCAAAGTGTATTACATCGGGATGTACTTGCTCGTCATGTACGTCATACCTTTCGCGGTTCTGTCCGTTCTCAATGGTCTCATCTGGAAGACTGTTCACTCGGCTAATAGAGATCGCCGGCTGCTCTCGAGACGTCTTCAGAAAGAATTCGGACTAGCCGTCATGTTACTCGGGGTCGTGGCCATCTTCATATTCTGTAACGTCTTGGCGCCCATTACGAACATCTTAGAGTTCTTCGAGAAAGATATCCCGTATATCGTGTACACTTCGAACTTGCTCGTGGTTATTAACTCCTCGGCCAATTTGGTAGTCTACTGTCTCTTTGGACATCGATTTAAGAGGTTTCTGCTGCACATATTTTGCCGGAAGGACGTGACGGAACTGGCCTATTACAGCCGGGACAGCGTGAGGTGGACGAGCATCAGATTGACCACCCCGAAGTCGTCAGTGTCCAGCGGACAAACGAATCAAATCGGGATCACTAGCATCTCCATGGAAGCTAGTAAAATCAAATCTAGAGATGCTTCGAATCACTAACACCGTCTAAACAGGGCATCCGTTCTTAATATTATCCACTGATTTTCTGATGTTACTCCTGGTTCCAAATTTTAAGAAAGCCAGTGATCGTATTTTAATGATGTCCGACAGGTAATTCAGTGGTTTGGAACCATAAAATTTTGCGCCAAGATATCCTTAAACGCAACAATACGTGTTTAATTAACTCTGTATTCCAAATCATACCTCATCCTCCCTCCGTGTAAAAATAAAGAGTGCTCATATAAAGCTGATCAGTGAATTAAGATTTAGATTTATTTTTCGTTAATATTTTCTAAGAATACATGAGTTTAAACGAGTATTTTTAACTACAAATTGGAGAGAAAAGCCTTCCACAGGGCTAATGCCATAAGAGGTTGATTTTTAAATACGAGATGGCGAAAATAATCATCAAATCAGAAAGTTTTAGTTACCTTAAAACCGCGAAAGGAAATGCAATCTATAGTTTTTTCCGCGGCCAGAAAGGGTTCCGATATTGACCGCTGCCTTCTATCGCTTTTGACATTTTTGGTGCTGCTTAGTGGATTATTGCAGAGGTACTCTAAAATTGTTCCGTAAAGAACGTCATAATAATGCCGAATTTTTTATGTATTGAACTATTAGTTATAGTTTTTACATAGAATATCGCCTAAAATAGTTTTCGAAGTTTTTTTCAACAAATCAATAAGTGCGTATTCCCATCCAACAAAAAGAGTAAATTAGCGCCATCTAGTATAAATAAAACTCAATAAAAGCGAACATCTCAGTGTTTTTCTTTAAATTTTGGTTTCCTGTATGCAATTTCTGAATGATATACTTAGAAGAAATGGCGATTATGGCTCTAAGGAAGTAGGTGTAAACGAGCCATTTCATGAAAATGCGTAACAGAAATCCTCTAATTTGGGGTTTCAAATCAATAATCCAAGTTAGTATAATCAGTTTTAAATCCTGTTTCGTTAATAGATTATTTGAAAAAATTTATTTTCTTTGAATCAGAAATAACGAAAATCATTGTAAAGCAGGGAATCAGTTGATCTCACACAGTTATCAGCTAAAAGAAATCATTGGAATGATAATGAAAATTACCAAAAATCTGTGAAATCACGAAAATTAATGAAGTCAGTCGTAAAAGGGAATCAGCTGTACCAAATTTTGACACTGGCCCCAAAACCAGTTCTACGGGTGGCCTCAGAGCCCTAATTTACGTCACTGCACTTATTGATAATTTTCAGTGTAGATAATTTAATTTTGATATCGGTGGCCACAAAAATCAACCATTGCCCCGATTGCCTAATCCTGATAAAATCTTTACCCGCCCGAAGGTACCCATAGGTTGGTTTTCCGTATAATTGCTTATTAAATGTGTATGGACCTCTTCGGCTTTCGCAAAGACTATGAATATTTTAGTTCATACATTTTGGATACGTTCGAGCAAGGTTTATATAAAATGAGAATATAGGAAGCTAAATGGTCGACATCGCTACATTTTGCAGTTGGAAAAAAAAACAAAACCAAATAAAATATGCAAAACGTTTTATAATGTATTTTGGCGGGTATCAAGTTATCAACGGTAGCCACCCACCCGTAAGAAAAATTTTAATAAAATAAAAAAACTGGATATACCCACGCTAAAATGTTCCTACCAACCCATCCACGGGTGGTTGGTTATCCGTCGTGTTCTTTCCACTACCCCGGACATTAACGAATCGATTCTCTGGATTAAAGCTAGCATAATCGCCTTACCAAAATCTCCAACAGATGGCTGTTTCTCAAATGGAATTTCGTTTCCGCGTTAAGAATATTAAAAATGTTATTGGAGCCGAAATCCTTCGTGGATTTAAGTTGCTGTATTTATGCAATTTCCGTTAATTTTCCACCTACGTGAAGAATATAAACTATTCTTCTGGAAAAGTGTTTAAACATGGGTTTCCAACTGAACCGAATAAACTAAATAATATATCCCACCAGTTTGGTTTGAAATAAATTTATACCATAAATAACAAAATACCAATAAGCATGACAAATTGAAAATTTACCACCAAATTGATTTTCTGATATTTATCAGCAAACAGCCCCCTAGTGTCTAAATATGCCCAAGCGGAATTATAAGTTCGGTACAATGTTCTTAGGCAGGAATTTCTCACACTTGTTCCTTGAATAGCTCTATTTCGAAAATTATTTAGTAATAAAGATACGAATTGCTTTTGTGGCTGTAGCTGCAAATGTTCTTAAATACACGAGAAATGGAACCCACACAGGTTCGGCTTATCAAATTTTTAATTAAAAATTATTTCAAAAGATGTGTAAAATGTAGAAATATTTCGCTCCATTTTAAGAATGAAAGCTGTTTTTACCATGGCACCAAGTAAGCCATTTTTAATATTTCATCGCTTTTCAGATCTTTATCATGTCGCTATAGAGTACGAGCGATTGACGCGCAGCGCCTCTAGGGGCAAGCTCACGCGTAACTTGTCGTAATCGTTTGTCGCTTTATAACATTCGAAATTAATATTTTTCCCGCGCCATGTAGATAATCGAACATCTGCTCGTCTAGGTAAAGTTTGCGTTGTCAACCCGCGTATTAGAAAGCAAATGAAAGGCAGTGAATCTTGCCCAGTCCTAAGCCTCGGTTTAATCTGCCGCGTATTTTCAAACGGAAAACCCCGAACGCTCCTTGTAATTAGAAACAAATAACGAAATACGTTCTAAGTCCATTTAACGCCAAAAATCCCACGTATTTCGTTATTTGTTTCGTATTACAATTAGCGTTCGCCATCATTTAAAGATAGTACTCGGGTTTTTAAGTTTCAAAATACGCGGTAGATTAAACCAAGGCTTAAGGCTGGGCAAGAGTCACCACCTTCAAATTTTCGTCTACTTTAAAGACACATTGTGAACCATTTGGTAGGTTAATTAACGTTTAATTATCACCAACTTTACATTGATTTCAATGGGGGCGGCTAAAAACCTTTAACCAAGTTACGCGTGATCTCACCACGAGAGGCGCTGCGTGTCATTTTCGTTTGAAACCGACAAAGCGTATAGTTGATTTTATGAAATAACACGTGCTCTTGCCCAACTTGTTAAATGTTGCTCTTACATCACAAGACCCAGCTATATTAGTATACTCTTCGCACGAGCGATTTGCACGCGCGCTAGAAAAACCTATATATATCGCGACTGTAGCGCGCGCTCGTTGGCTTGTGAATGTAACAGACTGATGTAAGAGTTACATTTCCTACCCATGTGACACGTGAACATTGCACTTCATAGGAATATGAACTAATTAATCAATAATTTTCTCGATGTAATATAGTTTTAGAAACTCGCTAAATGAAGAATTTCGCCACGCGCTTTGTTTTCTTCCAAATAGAATTTCGATATATTGTACTCTTCTGTGGTAAGTGATAATTTCAGGATTCTTCACATTGATCCAGAAACTAAGGGTAAGTTCAGCAGCTGCACCCAACGGAAAAAAACCCGATGGATTTGATATTTTCCACCGGTGAGCTTTTTCGTCATAATGACGTCGTAAGTTGCTAAACGCTTTTATTCAGTCATCGGTGTTTTTTAAAATGGCGAAGCTTTTATGGTAGTTTTACGTCAGTAATGACGTCAGTCATCGGAAAAACCGACTCTTCCAGCCGATGACTTCGGTGAGTAACCGATGACTATCGTGACGTCAAAACCGGAATCGCGAAAAAGCGTACAGTAGGAAACCGATGTCACCGATGAGCGCTGCTGAACGTACCCCAAAGCTCCACCAAGATTTTCCTATCGTCTGGGCCATTATATCAGACACGTTAGTTGATGTTACCCCGAAGTCAAACTGTACAATCGAACAGGAGGTCGCACTAGACCTTATAATCAAGTTTAAGTAAGTTTGTTGCTAGTTTCCAACAATAGGATTGGCGTTTAGTTAAAATATCTTCAAGGAAATCGCCAAGAATTAAAATTTCCGAAAGCCAGGACTTGCAAGTTACTGTTTATATAGTGCTTGTTGAAATAATGGAAACGTTTCAACTGTGAACAGAACGTAGTTTATTTTCTAAGCCTTAATATGTCAAGAAAAGCAACCTGCTTAAAACGAAACCTTTTTTGAATATCATACAGGTAAAATGTTTCCATTATTGCAACAAGCACTATATAAAATGTCACTTGAAGGTCCCGGCTCTCGGAAATATTACTTCTTGGAAAATTTCCATGAAGATGTTTTATTGAAGCCAGTCTTTGCGAAGACAAACCCCCCCCCCCCCGTCATAACGTGTCTCGTGTTCCAACGTCGTTCCTTAAAGGGAGTATGAACTTCCATGTCTTTGGGGTATCAATGAAGTTCTAATTTCTGCCACATGGTTTAATTCAAGCTAAGGACGATTGGCGCTAGTTACTTTAAAAACAAGTTTAGAGTGTTAGCAGACGATTTTTGGATTAAGTTCATATTTCTTTTAAGATTTGGAAATTGGTCGATACCGCGACAGAACAGGCTAGATTTTGCGAGGAAATGAGTCTATTGGAGGATTAACTTTAAATTCTGAATATAAAATGAAAACGGAAGAGGAAAGGTGTTTATGACTGTAAACTTTGCCGCTTTTAGCACCTGTCCAGTTTGGACAACTGTCCGCGTGGTTAGTATGTTAATGGAAGAAGTGAATATATTGGAATAGACGAGCGCGCGTAGGGCTCCCTCTGGGAGGCGAGATGAAAAGTTACTGATTTACGGCTTTGGACACGGACGATCGATAAATTTCACTTTCAATAGATCTGCAATTGAAGCCGTCTGAGGCCAGAAGTTTCGCGTTCCGTGTCTGCTCGGAAGTTTACAGCGCACTATTCAATCTTCATCTACAGGTTATGTTACATACACTTAAATAAGAATGTATTTATTTATACTTTGCGATAATAAATATTTTGAGATGATAAAAGTTGATAAAATAAGGAAAAATCTAATTTCAATATTGACAAAATATATTTAAAATGAGAAAAATTCTGCTTTGAAAATTGACACAATATATTTCAATTGAATAAAATTCTGCTTTGAAAATTGACACAATATATTTCAATTGAATAAAATTCAGCTTTGAAAGTTGTCAAAATACATTTAGTTCTACTTTAAAAATTGATAAAATGTATCTAAAATTAGTAAAATTCTACTTTGAAAGATTACAAAATATAATTCAATTGAGAAAATTCTGCTTTGAAAGTTGACCAACTATATTTTAATTGAGAAAAATTCTGCTTTGAAAGTCGACCAAATATATTTTAATTGAGAAAAATTCGGCTTTGAAAGTTGACAAAATATATTTCCGTTGAGAAAAATTTTGCTTTGAAAGTTGACAAAAAATATTTCAATTGAGAAAAATTCTGCTTTGAAAGTTGACAAAATATATTTCAATTGAGAAAAATTCTGCTTTGAAAAGTAGATAAAATATACTTCAAATTATAAAAATTTAGCTGAGGTAGATTGAAAATCTTGAGGCGATCGATGCGATGGGGCGCATTAGGATCGAGGGGCAGATCGCTTCCATAATTAACGACGCACCCTCGAAAGATTAAATCCAATTTAATCACGATTACGTTGATTAAATCACGTTTAATCATGATTAGAATGTTTAAATCACGTTTAATCATGATTAGAATGTTTAAATCTGATTTAATCATGTTAAATTGTTAAATCTGATTTAATCATGTTAAATTGTTAAATCAGATTTAATCATGTTAAATTGTTAAATCTGATTTAATCATGTTAAATTGTTAAATCTGATTTAATCATGTTAAATTGTTAAATCTGATTTAATCATGTTAAATTGTTAAATCTGATTTAATCATGTTAAATTGTTAAATCTGATTTAATCATGTTAAATTGTTAAATCTGATTAAAATGATTAAATCCTGATTGAAACGATTAAATCGTGATTAGTATGATTAAATCGTGGTTAGAAATTGGAACGAGAATCAAACACAATTGCGATAGAAACATCACTATTAATAATTAATATTAAATTATGGTACTTTAGTTTGGATTGTAATTATAAAATCTCGATTCGACCGATTGTATTGATTAAATCGTGATTAAAATGATTAGATCATGATTAAAATGATTAGATCATGATTAAAATGATTATATCATGATTAAAATGATTAGATCATGATTAAAATGATTATATCATGATTAAAATGATTAGATCGTGATAAGAATGATTAAATCGGGATTAGAATGATTAAATCGGGATTAGAATGTTTAAATCGGGATTAGAATGATTAAATCGTGATTAGAATGGTTAAATCTTGATTACCCTGATTTAATGACAATAACCCTGATTTAATGACAATAACCCTGATTTAATCATTTTACTATGATTAAGACGCACCCAAAATGGCGTTAGTGTAGGGAGCTGTTGGCTCGCGTGGCATGCCGGGCTTGCCACCACCCTCCTACGCATTGTAACCCGGCCACCGGAATTAAAGGCTTCAAAAGTCGCTTGATGACTTAGGCCTAAGGTGGTGCCTTGGGTATTAGCCTAGCTGATTATTAGTTATTAGTTACGTGACCTGCCCCTCGATTAGGATTTAGTTTCGCACTGCACGAGAGGATGACAGAGAAACTCGAATAATAGTCTCAACATAGGAATTCTTCCAATTAAAAAATGGAATCATTCTTGATATATTTTATAAACTAAGTTTGGGTTGTCACAGTATGGGGTTATTTGAAATTGGAAAGTTACTCTCTTTAATTGGTCTTTGAGCGGCCTACTATTATTTACTAAGACCAGTTTCTGTCATTTACTTTGTATACTCTAAGATAAAAATTTTACCAGGACATTTTCATTGATATTGGTAAATTATGGACCAAGAATCTGAATAAAATTAAAAAGAACGATTAAAGATATGATTTTTGAGGTTGTAATTAATTAAAATTAATATAAAAATGATGAGATTTATCAACAATACAAAAATTTTCAAGTGCCTCTCCTCTTTAACCACAAAATAAAATTAATTTTATCTCTTTACATCAAATCGTTCAAAGTATTAGCGCTTCCAATGGGGCGCAATTTCCGATATCAGAACAAGTTAACCATTAAAATTCAACTTTCCAAACAATCTGGTTTCATAGTTGCTATCAACATACACTGAAACAACATAAACTGCATTTTGAAATCGTTTGTACTTTTAGATAATTCTAAGCGTAAATTTCTTGAATGATTAAATAAATGTTTATAGTTTGGTTTTATTATTACTTTAAGCAGAAAACCACTGTAATTTATTCCGTTTTAAATTTATTTTATCGTTCAATAATAATAATAATAATAATAATTTTGGAAGTTGTTATAAAATCAACTTTCCTTAAATAAATAACTTTTAATTATTTATTTTGGAGAGTTAGACACGTTTTCAAAACTTTGTAATTTACAAAATAATTTTTAATTGTCTCTTTTATTGACAAGATTTTCCTCAATGAATTGATTTAGGTATGTTCGAGACTAAAAATCAGTTAGAATTTTTTGAAGGTGGGCTACAAAATATGTGCTCATATTAAGACTAAATTTTTACCGAAACATATTCTAATAAACGTTTCAATAAATTCCAATTTCTTTTTCGTTCCTCCCAAACGCGCATGCGCGCGGGTCACTGAAAAAATAAACACGTGTTTATGTTAGTTTCATTAGCAATGCTAAAGTTGATAGCGCGTTAATTTTTTTTTCTTTCGGGAGGCGCGTGCGGAATTGATCCTGCCCTTCTATATTGAAAGATTAAGCAGCGTGCGCTTTGAAGTATAACGCTTTTATAAGTATGTCCTGGCTCTCTGTATTACAACTTCTAGGCGGATCACTGCACTGGTTTGATTTAAACGTCTATTAATGTTGATTTATTTACGATATTGCAACGCTAATTTCTAGATGACGATTAAACGTGTCTATTGGTTTCCCTAGCGTTAGCAAAGTAGGAGGAACCTCGTGAGAAACAACCTGAACGTGAAGTAACCGGGTTCAAGAATGTCCAGGGGTATGATATAGGTAAATATACAACGAGAGTACGGGTGCCCAAAAGTTTTTATATATGGTAAACCAAAATAATAATAACAATACAAATGACAATAAAATACTTAAACACTTAATAATAATAAAAATAACACTAAAATACTTAAACACTTAATAATAATAAAAATAAGCACGCAATAACACGAACGTCGCGATACGCGGGCTCTCTCTTTCTATAACAATAGTTTGAAGCCTGTGGCTTTCGCTCACCGATTGATGAAACGATCTGGTGCCGTTCAACGTCGCTCGTTTGGGTCTCCTTAACCCCTTGGCTCTGTCCGCTCTTTAACTCGGTCCAATCTCTGGCTCGATCCGAATTCTGGCTCGATCCGAACTCTGGCTCTGTCCGATATCTGGCTCTGTCCGATCTCTGGCTCTGTCCGATCTCTAGCTCTGTCCGACCTCTGGGTCTTCCGTCACTCAGGACCCTGAGGACTTACTCAGGACTCTGAGGACTCGCTTCTCTTTCTCTGTCTGACATAAAATATCTCTAACTCCCGGGTTTTGTTCAGCACCATTTCAGTAGGCCTGGTTTAATTACGGAAACTGACATTTGGTGGCATCTTATTGGAGAGGTTAAAAGGTTAAGGGGAGCTTGGAGTAGGCGGCTTGGCTTGAAGATTATTGGCTGTAGAACGTTTGAGTATAAAAGTAGAAAGATGAAATCATCTGGTGTCTTTCCCAGGAAGAAGGTCGCACGACGGTACCACATGTCGCCACGTGGCTTACGGGAAGGGTACACGTGGTTGTAGTTTTTATTTTTAAAGGTGGCCGTTTGAAATAACGCTTCTTTCAATAGTTTACTATTGACGTCCGAACGCCGTACAATAGAGAGCGCGCATCTTTAAGTCATTTACGATACGACGCCGAGTATTCAACAATAGAGAGAGAGAGAGAGGGGGGTTATAGCGCACAATGGATGAGTCAAGATGTGCGCGCTTTCCCAGCACCGAACGCTGGTTAGGGGAGAGCCACATGTAGAGGGGAGACGATACTTTACACGGACAACAATAATACATTTTACAAGAAAATACTAATGATACCTTTTTACGACTTGGACACCCGTAAGAAATTGAAAAATATAAAAGGGACTTAAAAACTTAATGTCATAATTTTTAAATAACACTAATTTAAATAGGAAATATTTTAAAAGCAATAATATTTAAATAACACTAATCTTTAAATAACACTTTTAAAAATGAGCGTTACAATATTTACCTTAAATTTTTATTTTCTCACAGCACTTTCATTGAGTGTTTGCTATTTTTAAAATTTGGGATCCTTCGAAGGATTTTGGAGACATTTTTTAGCCTCTTCCTCTAGTATAGTGGAAATAGGCTGTTATTTTTAATCCTGATGTATGCGGTGGCGGTGGTGGTGATGATCATGATGATAAAGGTGAATAATACAGTGGAAGCTATAGGTCTGTATAGTCTATAACTCCGTATAGGTCCCCGGGAATCGACGAATTAGCTTCAACGGCACTCGATTTCAATTTAATTCAGTCGTTATCCGATTGGTTTTAGTTCTCTCTATCTACCTTAACCAGTGCTGAGCCCCGGTTTATAATCAAAGGGGGATATTTCACCCCCGATTGGAAATTCAGGCGTATGCACTCTTAAACAAGGCAGACCAGCCGGAATATTAGTTTCACATCAAAGGTTAAATAATAATAATCCAATATAGTTCATTTACAACGAAAGGTGGGCTTCTCAGCTACTACAAACTAAAAAAGTGTTCAAGGATAAAAGTTCAAGCATGCAGTTCGAAGAGGACGGAGTGGCTCGATTGGTTAAGTCGTCGGTTTTGGAAACTACGCGGTCAGAAATCTCGGTTCGAATCCCGGTGTCTTATAAAATATAAATTATATCAATATCAATTAATTATTTTTCGCATCTCCATCTTCCGTGTAGTCGCTTTCCACGACAAACAAACAACACTTAACGACATTCCGTCCATAGCAATAGTGTCACTTCGAATATACAGGGTGTCTCAATTTTCCTCGATCAGGCCATTTTTCTCAAAATGTATTTATTCTAGGGTTCTGAAATTTTCAGGGTTTATTTGTTAGCTATGGAAGGCTTTGGATACTTAATTTCAGAAAACTCGAACGATTTTGTGCCGTTTTGGACAATTTATTTTTTCACCGGTAGGTGTCACGCAAAATGTTCCAATGGAAAAGTTGTAGGGCATAGTCGAAAGTGTAAAAATAATTTGGAGGTCGGGGGAAGAAACAAGTTGTACTAGCAGGTAATAGCCTTTAACGAATTGTAGGTAACATGCATTTCAGTTATAAGATTTCGAAAAACAAACAAATAATAATTAGCCCAAGTGACAAATGTTTTTTAATGACTTCTACAAAATGTTTTCAAAAATGCCACCTTCTGATGCAATGCACAAATATGCACGATGTTGCATATTGCGAAATGCTCCCCGAACCATTTCTGGAGTCACCCGGCGACATGCTTCGATGATTCTTTGTCGTAAATCTTCAACGCTCGTCACAGGTGTTTGGTATACGTAGTCCTTTACGAATCCCCAAAGAAAAAATTCGAGTGGTGTTAGATCAGGGGATCTTGCGGGCCAACGAACAGGACCAGTTCTTCCGATCCATCTTCCAGGAAACTCGTCGTTTAGATATGCAACCACGTCACGATATTGGTGAGGTGGCGCCCCATCTTGCTGGGACCAGATGCGTCTGTACTCGGCCAGAAGAATGTCGTCCAACACGTTGGATATTTCATTTTGAAGGAACTCCAAGTAGTTTTGACCGTTCAAACGATTTGGCAGGAAAAACGGGCCAATAATTCTGTCACCTAACAGACCAACCCACACATTTAAGCGATACTGCACTTGGTGGCGGTGAGGAAATCCCCAGTGTGGATTCTCGTAGTCCCACATATGTTGGTTTTGACGGTTGAAAGGCCCATCTGTTCCGACTGAACATTCGTCGGACATCGGTAGTTGATCGTGAAAATCCTGGTGTGCGTCAGCCATGAGGCAAAACCAATTGCAGAAATCGAGTCGGCGCTGTCTATCACCGTCATGCAGTCCTTGGTGAAGTGTCGCTCGATAAGGATGAAAATGGTGTCTTTTGAGTGTTCTCCAAACGTAGTTTCGATGCAACCCTAAGTCAAAGCTGGCAGTCCTGACGCTCGCTCGATGATAGGCGACTAAGTAGGCAAGTATGGTGTTTTCCATGTCGATGTCCTGGAGACCACGACCACGAAACCTCGGATTGGTATTACCCCAGTTGTCGAAGTCGCGGACCACTCTAAGAACCGTCGTGTGACTTGGTCTGCAATTGGGAAATCTTCGTCTAAATAACTGACTTACTAGAGTAGCATTACGACGACCTTCTCCGTAAAATAATTCTAGCATATGAGCGCGCTGATCTCGAGTGTAAAGAGGCATACTGGACAACAATCGGCCAAGCTGAGATATTGTTTTAACTTTGAAATGTAAACGCTTTAAATACTACTCGGACAATTGATATTTCACGTTAAAAAACAACAAAAGAAAAATAAGCGTAATTTTTGGTCTACAAATCTTTGTTTGATGATCTTACTCGTAACCACGTCGAAATGGAAGACGCGGTCTTTGTCTACTTTGTCTAATTAGGTGTTGAACGTAATAATTTTCTTTAACAATAGCTTTTTGCAGATCTGATTATTAAATACATAGCTGAAAGCATAAGTTCCCTAAAATAAATGTACATGTGTGTTGTGATTATGTACGATTGTTTACGTTAAAGGCTATTGCCTGCTAGTACAACTTGTTTCTTCCCCCGACCTCCAAACTCAGTGAAAAATAGGTCTTTTTCAACCGAACCAAAATTATTTTTACACTTTCGACTATGCCCTACAACTTTTCTATTGAAACATTTTGCGTGACATCTACCGGTGAAAAAATAAATTTTCCAAAACGGCACAAAATCGTTCGATTTTTCTGAAATTTAGTAACCAAAGCCTTCCATACCTAACAAGTAAAATCTGAAAATTTCAGAACTCTGGCATAAATACATTTTGAGAAAAATGGCCTGATCGAGCAAATTGAGATACCCTGTATATATTCGATGTTAAACTAAAAACGGGTGCTTTATTAAACTTTTTCTTCACCACAAATATGACACCTTCCAGATACTGAATGTGCACCCTTTCGGGATACAAAGTACACCTTTTGACAAAAAAATAAACTTTTTTGCAGCAGAAACTACACCTTTAAATGTATGCAATAACACTCTTTAAAATTATACAATTATACCTGGTGGTAGAAAATACACATTTAAAGAGTCATTTTGAGCCTTTAAGCATTAAATCACACCTTTAAAGGTGTTAATACGCCCATTGGTGTTTAAACCTATTTCACTCCATTATAACACCCTTTGCACACTTTTTTCACTCCGTAACAAGAGACTATACAAAATTTTCACACCCCTTTCAAACCATTATAACACACATACACACCTTCTTAACGCCTTTGTTTTTAAGAGTGTAGGTCCACCGCGGTTTATAATCAAAGGGGGATATTTCGCCCACCGATTGGAAATTAAGGCGTCTAGGTCCCCGGGAATCGACGAATTCTCTTCAACGGCACTCGATTTTATTTAAATTCCGGCGTCATTGTGTTGGTTTTAGTCTCTCAATCTACCTATGCCAGTGCTGAGCCGCCGTTTTTTATTCAAAGGGGTAAAATCAAGAGTGCTAGGAGGAAGAGGCTACTATTGTGGCTGTGCCATCTTGTTATTTATTAAAACTTGCTCTCAAAATTGTAATAGGTCTTTCCATAAATTCGATAAGACTGCCCAATTTAGAGATAGTGCAGTCAAGCCTATGGACGGAGAGCCAGGAAGCAGGTGCCGGGAAAAACCGTAAACAATAAGGACATGCTATTTTTGGAAATACGGTTTCTACGCTGCCGGTTATAATTTTTAAATTAACCCTTAAAAGTAGGACTTGGGGCCCCGCATTGTTATTTAAGAGTTGGCCATAGTATACCTTGCCTAACCCTTGACCCCGCCACTGCCTGTGTAAACCTACCTCAGCGTACAGTTACAAAGTTTTATGGAAGAGCCACATCGACAAGTACATAAAAGTAACTTTTATTTGCTCCTTGTCAAAACCGAGGCCAAATATCTCAACTGTGTCGTGGATATTTCATTGTTCCCTCTGTTAATCTGTTTCTTCCTTGAAAGTTGAGATTGCTGTCTCGTTTTTCCGGAGGTAAAAGACTTTCCAAGAAAAGGTGGATGAGACCCAAATTCCGAAACTTCGCATTAGCTACAACCAACACTAATTGGCTTTAAGTTTTACCAAATGTAGGAGGTCTGATCTACCAATTGTGTTTGGATCCGGAAAATGTAATCAGCTTGAGACGGTGTAACAGTTGGCAGTTATTATGTATCAAATACTAAACCGAAATCGCTTCTTATTTAAGTTCAAAACCAGGTATTTCAAAATAGTCGTATTTGAAAAATTCATAATTTACGTATTTTAAAAATGTCAGCAAAACATAACTTCGGAAACTATACTCGTTTGTAATCTCAGAAAGAGAAAAAAGAGAAGTATAATTTGGATAAACATATTTATTTGTGGTCGTGTTATTTCGATTCGAGAAAATAATGCCAACTGCGTATTGTTTAAATATAAGTTATCTCTTAGAAAATGGAATTTTTCTGAGGCTGCAACTGAGTTACTATTTAAGTATTTTGGGAATACTTAAAGAGAATGACTCTATTGAGACAATTGTTAGCGTCGTTCCCAATATCCTCCGATGCCCCATACCCCTTCCACCTTGCCCCTGCTGACCTCCATGCCCTTCATGTTCCGCCCAATGCTCGATAAGTAAGCTTCTCCCTCTAATCAAATCAATCTCATTGGTTCCCTAAAATGAACGTTTTCCAACACGATTGAAGCGCACGATGGTGACGTTTTTCCTCCCCCCTCGTGTCAAAGGGAATATTCAATCACCATGCCCAAGGATCGTCTTCAATTAATCATGCTCCCTAGTTATAAATAACTACATTCTTGCTACAAATGAAGGTTTCAAATGTTAAAGTACTTTTTCAACTAATAAAGCCAATACGCGTAAATGGATTTACTTAGTTTTGGGTGTAAGGTGGCGCTAAACTTGGAGTCACTCAGTGACACTCGAACTAGCAACGCTTCGGGGCTTGAATGAATGAAAATTTCCTGACACGAAAGAAAAACAGAGAAGAGCCCTCTTAACGGCGATTGAAGCAGATTCTAATTGACATTCTTTAGGAAAAATATAATAAAGTTATTACAACTTAAGCCTGATGATACTTTATCACAAAATTCATCCTTATTGGATTTCGGAAAAACTTTTCAATACTCTTCACGAACTGTACAGGGACTGTCCACAACTAAGTTGACGCAAAAGATTTTCGACAACGCCCCTTCACATTCGTCATGAGGAATTTCAATTGCAAAGACCACCAACTCACTAAATTACGTCACAAATTCTCAAACCCTGGTTAATTATTATATCACCATAAGCCTTAAAATTATGAAATTTCTTTCAAAATTAAGCGTATTAGTTATTTCTTTTACCTCTAGAAGACTAAGCATATTCATATTCTCTAGTAACCTGAAGACATTCTTGCAATGGCTTTAGAAACAACTGAGAAAAATATTTAAGGTGAAGCACCAAGAAAGTTTTTAACGATTTTTTTTGACTAGATGGGGTAAAAACTATTAAAAAATTGCGCTATGTTGACTGGCTAGGATGAAAAATAATAATACTCTGTTAAAAAAAGGTGTTTTAATGGTATATTAAGGGTGTAATATCTGTAAAAAAACACCCTTTAATGTTATTTTAAACGCCCTAAAGGGATTTCTATTGTCACAAATTAAAAACTTGAAAAGGTGTATAAAGGGTGTTATATTACCCCGTAAATTGAGTGATTTAACACCTCGTAAGGGTGTAGCTCCCTTAAGGCAGTAGTTTAGTACCCTAAAAGGAGTATTTTAACACTTTAAATCGAGTATTGTAGGACCCTTACTGCAATAGTTTAGAACCTTAAAGGGAGTAGTTAAAAACTTTAAAGGGAGTATTATAGAACCCTTAAGGGAGTATTGTAGAACCATGAAGGGGGTAGTGTAACACCCTGAAGGGAGTCGTTTGGTACCCTAAAAGGAGTGGTCTTGTACCCTAGAGGGAGTAGATAATAACCCTGAAGGGAATAGTTTTATACCACAAACTGTTAACAAAGGAACCAAAACGGAGGACATAAGCACCACAAACAGTGTCAATAAACACCCTAGCAGGAAAACTGCTTTTTAAGGTGTGGAATAACATCCTTTATAAACCTGTTAAGGTGTTAAATATGGGACAAGAAAAAACCCTTAAAGGTTTGAAAATACACCTTTTTTTTAGAGTGTACCACCCGTATGTTTCAAAATTTACTTAACTTGTAATAAATTAATTACGAGACAATATAATTTTTAAAGCAGAAACAAGTTTAGCATTTATATAAAAATGTAAAAAAAATCCACCCCTTAAGGTAGTTTCATTGAAAACGGTACTTGAAAATTGGTCATGTTTAGAGTAACTTAACAAAATAAATGAATGGTTATTTAAAATTCGCCACTGACCTTGACTGAAAAGAAAGCATTGTATTTAACCCTAAATTATCGTTATGATAGAACGGCTTCTTAAAGTATTCTTAGATAATGTATGTAAGGGTTATTGGGTTTAACATTTTAAAGACATATAATCTCAGGTATTTCTGTAGTCCACGAAAAGGTTCCAATATGGTCCGCTTCCTCCTTCGGCGCTGCTAAGTGGTTTGTTGCGTAAGTAATCCCTCAAATAGTTGATTTTATAAAATGTCTTTACGCTTGCCCAACTTGTTGAAATGTTGCCCTGGAATAGTTCAGCCAATGCCTAAGAATGAGTTCATAAACTCTTTAGTGGGAGAGAAAACGGATCCACAGCTGAAGCGGGGAGGCAACATTTCAACAAGATGGCCAAGCTTATTTTATAAAAAGAACTATTGTTGGGGATCTTCAGCCAAAACTGCGTTGTAAATGAAATTCACTTTAAGAGAGGTTTCGCTTCTGTCAGAAAATAAATCCTAAATGCCTCTTCTTTACTATTTACACTTTAATAAAGAAATGTCTTAACTACATCTGCGTTCCAAAACTAAAAATAAGCCTCTTTGACCTTTATTTTCGTTCTTTTAAATAACGAGAGCTTCAGAAAGATAAAATATTATTTTCAAGAAAAATACAACAGTTCTTTATAAATAGAAAGAGGTTTTAAACAATAGAGCGAGAATTAGATATCTTTAAGATCTAGGAAAGATAAATACAGAATCATTCCCTCAAATACTGTTTTATGTCTCTACAAATAGGTACCGAAGAGAAAATGTAAGATTAGACTGTCGATAAATAGTTAGTCGTCGAACCCACCAATGAAATCGTTTCATCTACAGTGGGAAAGCGAGCAAGGTAAGAGTCTTTAAAAGCTCCATACTTCCCAGGAAATAACTCTTTTATTGAGAGCTTGACGCGGCAATGACTGAATGAGTTCTTGTGTGGCATAAAGCCTTTGAAAGTGCCTCGCTAAGGGGCGCTTTTATTTCTGAGATGACGTCATGCTCAGTATAATATATCCTAGAGAGATATGCTCATGATAAAAATGTATGGAAGGTGAACTGGGAAACAAAAATTAAATTGGCCCTGGTAAATGGTGTTTCGACCCATGTTATTTTCCAGATGGTTCTAAAAGTCTTTTAACCCATGTTTTTTTCCAGATTGCTCTAATGGTATTTCAACCCAAGTTATTTTTCAGATTTCTCTAATGGTGTTTCAACACATGTTATTTTCCAGATTGCTCTAATAGTGTTTCAACACATGTTATTTTCCAGATTGCTCTAATGGTGTTTCAACACATGTTATTTCCTAGATTTCTCTAATGGTGTTTAAATCCATGTTATTTTCCAGATTGCTCTAATGGTGTTTCAACACATATTATTTCCTAGATTGCTATAATGATGTTTCAACCCATGTTATTTTCCAGATTGCTCTAATGGTGTTTCAACACATATTATTTCCTAGATTGCTCTAATGGTGTTTCAACCCATGTTATTTTCCAGATTGCTCTAATGGTGTTTCAATCCATGTTATTTTCCAGATTGCTCTAATGGTGTTTCAACACATATTATTTCCTAGATTGCTCTAATGGTGTTTCAATCCATGTTATTTTCCAGATTGCTCTAATGGTGTTTCAACACATTATTTCCTAGATTGCTCTAATGGTGTTTCAACCCATGTTATTTTCCAGATTGCTCTAATGGTGTTTCAACACATATTATTTCCTAGATTGCTCTAATGGTGTTTCAATCCATGTTATTTTCCAGATTGCTCTAATGGTGTTTCAACACATTATTTCCTAGATTGCTCTAATGATGTTTCAACCCATGTTATTTTCCAGATTGCTCTAATGGTGTTTCAACACATATTATTTCCTAGATTGCTCTAATGGTGTTTCAACCCATGTTATTTTCCAGATTGCTCTAATGGTGTTTCAATCCATGTTATTTTCCAGATTTCTCTAATGGTGTTTCAACACATATTATTTCCTAGATAGCTCTAATGGTGTTTCAATCCATGTTATTTTCCAGATTGCTCTAATGGTGTTTCAACACATTATTTCCTAGATTGCTCTAATGGTGTTTCAACCCATGTTATTTTCCAGATTGCTCTAATGGTGTTTCAACACATATTATTTCCTAGATTGCTCTAATGGTGTTTCAATCCATGTTATTTTCCAGATTGCTCTAATGGTGTTTCAACACATTATTTCCTAGATTGCTCTAATGATGTTTCAACCCATGTTATTTTCCAGATTGCTCTAATGGTGTTTCAACACATATTATTTCCTAGATTGCTCTAATGGTGTTTCAACCCATGTTATTTTCCAGATTGCTCTAATGGTGTTTCAATCCATGTTATTTTCCAGATTGCTCTAATGGTGTTTCAACACATTATTTCCTAGATTGCTCTAATGGTGTTTCAACCCATGTTATTTTCCAGATTGCTCTAATGGTGTTTCAATCCATGTTATTTTCCAGATTTCTCTAATGGTGTTTCAACACATATTATTTCCTAGATAGCTCTAATGGTGTTTCAATCCATGTTATTTTCCAGATTGCTCTAATGGTGTTTCAACACATTATTTCCTAGATTGCTCTAATGGTGTTTCTACCCATGTTATTTTCCAGATTGCTCTAATGGTGTTTCAACACATATTATTTCCTAGATTGCTCTAATGGTGTTTCAATCCATGTTATTTTCCAGATTGCTCTAATGGTGTTTCAACACATTATTTCCTAGATTGCTCTAATGATGTTTCAACCCATGTTATTTTCCAGATTGCTCTAATGGTGTTTCAACACATATTATTTCCTAGATTGCTCTAATGGTGTTTCAACCCATGTTATTTTCCAGATTGCTCTAATGGTGTTTCAATCCATGTTATTTTCCAGATTGCTCTAATGGTGTTTCAACACATATTATTTCCTAGATTGCTCTAATGGTGTTTCAATCCATGTTATTTTCCAGATTGCTCTTATGGTCTTTCAACCCATGATATTTTTCAGATTTATCTAATGGTCTTTCAGCTCATGTTATTTTCCAGATGGCTCTAATGTTGTTTCAACCCATGTTTTTTTCCAGATGGCTCTAATGTTTTTTCAACCCATGTTATTTTCCAGATTGCTCTAATGGTGTTTTAACCCATGTTTTTTTCCAGATGGCTTTAATGTTTTTTCAACCCATGTTATTTTCCAGATTGCTCTAATGGTGTTTTAACCCATATGTTACTTTGAACGTCAGCCTAATGGTGTTACAACTCACTTTACTTTAAAAGTCAGCCCAATAGTGTTTCAACTCATGTTCATTTGAAAGTCTGTTTATTGATGTTACAACCCGTGTTACTTTGAACGTCAGTCCAAAGGAGTTTCAACCCATGTTACAATACCATAGTGTTTCAATCTACGCCAACTTGTAGATTGGTTTAATGTGGTTTCTAACCATATAACTTTGAAGATGAACCTAATGGAGTTTAAAAAATGAGGAATCCTTGAAATTTCTCTAAAATCAACTAATGGAATATGTCAAAAGGTAATTAATTTACATAATTAGTCCTTGTCCTACACTTAAATCAAACCGATCATTTTCAGCTTATGAAAATGCTCTCCTACGCATTTTTGCCTCCTTATTTAAATACATAGAAAGTCGCAAGATGACTTGGGCCTTAGGTGGTGCCTTGGTTATTAGACAAGATTATTATTATTTTTGTAAATTATCTTCAAATGTTCACAGCTAAGGAAATAACTGTCTCTCTTTTTCGTTGTATAGAAGTCAATACACCACTTCAATAATACTGTCAGAGCAAGCGTTGTTATTTACGGCTCATCTGTTGTCAGAAAACAGTAATTCTTAGTATTTGATACCTATTTCCGTTCCTATAAAACTGACAGTAAAAAAACTGCCGTAGATAACGCCACAGTAAATACTTTTAAGAGACGTTTTGGATTACGACTATTTTGTACAGTTAGGAAACTTCCTTAAAAAACAAATTTCTAAAGGAATTGTTTAGATTATTCTGTAATATTTCTGTAGATTATTCTATTATCATTGACAAATATTATATTCTAAAGGCGTTCGCAATATAAATTAAGGGACATACCTTAATAGGCCTACCATATGATAGAAATAATTTTTTTTTAATTTAACTTTAGTCGGCTTAAAAAGGAAAGACTTCAACGATACGAATCTTCATACCGAATAAGTTATTCTTTTAAAATGGCTCGAATTTAAAAATTGTCCCAAGCAGATTTCTTTTCCGTCCTTTTGGCAGATTTTAATTTATATTTAATAACTTTGACTTCCGTGACGGCACTGGAGTCTTTTCCGATTTTTCCTTCTGAGCCCTCTTTATTTTCCTGTTGCGTTTCCTTTGGCCCCTCTTCGACGTTCTCCCGGGGCCCCTGATGGCCCGCTTCGACGTTCTCCCGGGGCTCCTGAGGGCCCGCTTCGACTGCCGATTCGAATGTGCTCCTATTTTGTTCGATGATTTTCCTGGCAGCGGCTTGGAACCGTTGCACACTTACGGGCAAAGTAGAATTGCCCTTCAAGTTTTGCAAATGCGTCACTCGCACTTTGGTCAGCAAGGAGGACAAAGCGCCTTGCAGCAATTCTGACCGTTTGCGCAGGAGGTTCAGTTTGTTCTGAACTATTTCGGTGAGCAGGGCGATGGCCGCCGCGGTCATGCCCATCAGCCACAGCATGAACACGGTCGACACACTGCGCAGCGTCAAGTTCTTCTGGTTCGAGGTGGTCGACGGCATGCATCTCGTGTAGTTCGTCGTCAGTTCCAACGCTTGTTTCTGCAGAACGCCGATGTCTTGGAGCAAAAGTATTCTGGACAACAGATAAAAAGAAATTTTTTTTTATTTTCTGTCAGTTAATTAATGATTTAATTAAAAGGAGTTAATTGTTGATGTAAAAAAGAATTTAACTTGCATTCTCCTTTTAATTGATGAAATAATTAATTAATTAAAAGAAAACGTTCCACCTTAATTTAAAAAACCTATGTATGATGGATAAAATACATATTGATAATAAATTAATTAGTCAAATAATTAAAATGATAATTACATTAATTATTCAAATAATTAAAATGATAATTACATTAATTATTCAAATAATTAAAATGATAATTACATTAATTATTGAAATAATTAAAATGATAATTACATTAATTATTCAAATAATTAAAATGATAATTACATTTAATAGTCTAATAATTTACATGATTATTACATTTAATAGTCTAATAATTTACATGATTATTACATTTAATAGTCTAATAATTTACATGATTATTACATTAAATAGTCAAATTATTTTTATTTTTATTATTACGTTAATTAGGACAATAATTAATATCATTATTACATTAATTATGAAAAAATTAATATTATTATTACGTTAATTAGGACAATAATTAATATCATTATTACATTAATAAGGACAATAATTAATATCATTATTACATTAATTAGGACAATAATTAATACCATTATTACATTAATTAGTACAATAATTAATATTATTATTACGTTAATTATGACAATAATTAATATCATTATTACCTTAATTAGGACAATAATTAATATTATTATTACATTAATTAGACCATAATTAATATTATTATTACATTAATTAGTACAATATTTAATATTATTATTACAATAGTTAGGATAATAATTAATATTATTATTTCATTAATTAGTGATCCAATAATTAGTTAAATATTTATTATTAGTGAGCCAATATGTAGTTAAATAATTAATATTATTATTTCATTAATTAGTGATCCAATAATTAGTTAAATATTTATTATTAGTGAGCCAATATGTAGTTAAATAATTAATATTATTATTACATTAATTAGTGATCCAATAATTAGTTAAATAAATATTATTATTGATCCAATTATTAGTTCAATTAATAATATTATTGATCCAATAAGTAGTTAAATAATGAATATTATTGATCCAATAAGTAGTTAAATAATGAATATTAGTGATCCAATAAGTAGTTAAATAATGAATATTAGTGATCCAATAAGTAGTTAAATAATGTATATTAGTGATCCAATAATTAGTTAAATAATTATTATCACTAATATCAAAATAAAATGTTTAATATTAATATTTATTTGATATCCGTAATTATTGTATTAATTATTAATATTAATAATTATAATATCCCAAACACGGAGCTTCATTTTTCAAATCAAAGAACTTTTTCTTTAATAAAATATTTAAAAGTTTAGTTGCGTTTTTATTAAGTCAAAACAAAAAAACTAAATCCATCAAATATGAAACACTGAACTGACGATCAATCTTAATGTCATATTTCGGAAATGAAAGATAATCGATATTAGATCAATACTTTCCTTTTAAATCCTTCAGAATAAAAGCAACGCTCGAATATTTGACTAAGCGTACATAGCAAAATAAAGTGTGTTAATAGAGTACACTCTGTTTGAAAAGTCTTCGACAGGTGACTTTTCCCCTCTAAAATCCATGTTTCTCGAAAACCGGATAAGGTAGAACGATGAAACCAACTGCATGGATTTTATTTTAAAAATATCTATCATTCGACACAACCTTTTCTAAGCAAAAGCCGAACCTCCAGGGGAAAAAACTTAAATTCAAATTTGTAACTTCCTAAAATAACCGAGTAACAACCCTGAAACCTGAATTTTTGAATTCAGCATGGTCGATTTATATTTGAAAAGTGCAACTATTATCTCTCTAGGACCAATGATTAATGAGATATGGCTGTTGGAAAGGTTTGGCTGAAAACGCGAAGCACTAAAAGGCAATACGAAAAAATCTAACATAATTATTTAACTTTCACCTTATTTCAGTAACTAAGAGTTGGTGGGATAGTCTTACGGGTATGAAACTTCAGCAATGGGTAAATTTAGTCCGAGTAGCTAACATTCGAGCAAAAATGCCATCAAAGAAGTTATTGCCACCAGTGACGCGACCTAGCCAGTGGGTTTTTAATAATTTTTGTTATTTTTCAGTGCGCGGTTTCAGCTTTAGAATCAAGTTTCGTAAAGACGACTTTTAGTATAAAACGCATTTAATAAGATTTTTAACGAAATCAGTGTGCGGTGTCCCGTCTTGGATTGGGATGAATTCCCGGTCTCAAGACAAATGATACGCGTTGCCCCAAAACGAATAAAATTGGTTGACGTTGTCAAGTCAAAACTTCGTGTTAACAAAACTTCAAAGCCTTCATCTCTTAGGAAATCTTGGACGATACGTGAAGTGTGGGCCGGGCAGTTGTCTTGAAGGCTTTGAAGTTTTGGACTGGCCACCTTGCTCTCCAGACCTCAACCCTATTGAAAATCTTTGGTCGAAGATAACGTTCTTTATGGAGAAACGAATACCGGTCGACGTGGACGACTTAAGAAATATGGTGAACGACGCCTTTAACCGAGTCACTCCGCAATATATTCGTGCGCTGACGAATTCCTTTCGTCGAAGATTAAGGGAGTGCCTAAGAAGAAGGGGTGATGCTATCCCTTACTAACGGTTTTTATTTTGGTTTTTGAATAGAAATGAATAACAATTGTCTCTCTTTAAATAACGTTTCTTGGTTTAATTATTTTTACGATATATTGCAAATAAAAAGCCTGGTAAAATTGTTGGCTCATATCTGCACTACGACGAGTTACAACACCGCTCTTGGTATTCTCTTTGGTAAATACCTAATTCAATAAATTAAAAACAATATTTTGTTGTTGATCCCACATACTGCTCTGTTTATAAATACCCTGCCTCTAACAGCATTAATTATACGACGGTGTAGACGACATGGTGCGACGGAATAATTGGTAGGTTAAGCGACATTATATAATAGCAAGGTTGATAATAGTGACTAAAAGGGAGCGGCGCGATCGAGCTACCGGACTTTTAAGCGCAGTGTTCTTGTTAACACGAAGTTTTGACTTGACAACGTCAACCAATTTTATTCGTTTTGGGGCAACGCGTATCATTTGTCTTGAGACCGGGAATTCATCCCAATCCAAGACGGGACACCGCACACTGATTTCGTTAAAAATCTTATTAAATGCGTTTTATACTAAAAGTCGTCTTTACGAAACTTGATTCTAAAGCTGAAACCGCGCACTGAAAAATAACAAAAATTATTAAAAACCCACTGGCTAGGTCGCGTCACTGGTGGCAATAACTTCTTTGATGGCATTTTTGCTCGAATGTTAGCTACTCGGACTGAATTTACCCATTGCTGAAGTTTCATACCCGTAAGACTATCCCACCAACTCTTAGTTACTGAAATAAGGTGAAAGTTAAATAATTATGTTAGATTTTTTCGTATTGCCTTTTAGTGCTTCGCGTTTTCAGCCAAACCTTTCCAACAGCCATATCTCATTAATTATTGGTCCTAGAGAGATAATAGTTGCACTTTTCAAATATAAATCGACCATGCTGAATTCAAAAATTCAGGTTTCAGGGTTGTTACTCGGTTATTTTAGGAAGTTACAAATTTGAATTTAAGTTTTTTCCCCTGGAGGTTCGGCTTTTGCTTAGAAAAGGTTGTGTCGAATGATAGATATTTTTAAAATAAAATCCATGCAGTTGGTTTCATCGTTCTACCTTATCCGGTTTTCGAGAAACATGGATTTTAGAGGGGAAAAGTCACCTGTCGAAGACTTTTCAAACAGAGTGTACACATTCGCACTAGTCTACTGGTTTACTATATTTAAAATAAATATCCGTGACGTGATAAATAATGTAATTTTGGTACTAAAGCTTTGAAATTTTCAAGGTATAGTAAAGGTTTACCCCCACTTCCGCCAATTCGCATTCGACATTGTTTTGTCGGGAATTTTAACGATTCTACAAAAAAAGAGATATGATAGAAATACGGACAAAATATTTCATTGTTTGCACTGTACTAAGTATATAAGTGGCGAAAAATTTCATTTGTTAACCTAACCTAGTCAAACCAACCCAAACTTGACCTAACCTAACCTTCGAAACTATAACCTAATTTAACAAAAACCCGCAAAATTTGGACTTAATAGGGATATAAAGGTTCATATGGGCTTAATAAGCATAACGTTATTTACCTCGCCCAAATAGTACGAAAAGCTGTTTTTTCAGAACAACAGATACGACAATTTGATCTAAGCGTAAAGGTTTTATTTATACGCCTTACAACTTAAACTACAGACCCCTAAACGGCCAAATTATAATACGAAATTTAAAGGAAATAAAAACACAACCGGACATTTAACACTCAGCAACACCTCTCCATCATACTAAACACGATCCTTTTGAAACAAACAACCGCTATTGTCGGAATCATAACAATAAAACTAATATTGCGTAATACGGGGTTTTTCCGCTTTAGAACAGTCCAAACAAAGAAATACTTTGTCAGTATTTCTACCATACCTCAGTTTTTGTAGATCCCTTAAAACACCCGACAACAAAATGGGCGACTTAGGAGAGGGCAAAATGGGAATTGGGTGAAATGGGAAAAGGCGGACTGGTTGTAGGCGAAATGGGAACATACCATAGTAAACTGAAAAATGTTGGTTGGCGAAAACATTTTTTACGGAAAGGAACCCGTTAAAAATAAACTTTTCCTAACCATGTAAAATGTTAAATTTACTCTGCAAAGGAATATGTACTTATTAATAAATCATTTCGATGAATTTCGCCCCGAGTTATGTTGAAAAATCAAAGGCAGCCAGCGAAGATACATGTTTCATTTTTATGGCGTAGATGGATATTTATCTTGTAAGAAATATGTACTATAAACTTCGGCTTTTATGCCATTTTAAAATGTTGACTTTAATATGCAAATAGATTCCCTCAATTTATTTAATAAAACAGGTCTTCTTAAAGTTTTTCAGATACTTGGTTTTGGAAATAAGGTAATGAAGCGCGAATGCCACTAAGACAATCTTGCGAGCCCGGAAAGAGGTACAGTTATTGAATAATTTGTTTGAAGGTGACCAAATGCACCACCATCCCAAAAATGAACCAACATTTTAATCATTTTAAAGGTAATTTCAGTATTTCACTCACGCAAATTATGACAACATCTAACTACTACTACTACTACTACTACTACTACTACTACTTCTACTGCTATTCGGTCATAGTAATAATCCTATTCGAACTACATTTCATTGTGGAACTAAAAATAACTATTATAAACAGGGTGATTTCGGCCTAGAAAATTTCAATCTTTTAAATTGCAAATTAGTCTTAATTTTTCTTCCTGTTAAAATAATAAACGCTAATACAGTTTCCCTCCCCTAAAATGGAAATTCAATCATTATCGTTAATCAGTACTTTCAGAACAAGGCTAAGAATTTTTTTTTGGGATTTCCTTGAAAGGTGCAAGGCTTTCTGTCAATTTAAAATCGTTTCGCGAAATTGGACAGAGATATAAGGAAAATTAATTATTTCCTTGTACTCATGAATCATCGCGAAATTTTCACCTATTTTTGACGAAATCGAGGAACCATTTTCCTTCATTTAACATCAACAACGGCCCGGGACTCGGAATAATTACTGGTCAATAATAAGGATTGATTTGAAATTTTTCGATTTTTATCTTGGATTTGGTTGATTTGAGAATTTTTCAAATATTATATTGTTTTTCAAAAATCCATTAATTTGATATTTTCTTATTTTCTCTTGCATTTTGAGTATTTGTGTATTTTAATGAAAAGTCTAAAAAAACACAGAAATTTACTCACTCTAATTTTAATGACAAATAAAAGGTTATCAAATATTATCTTGGCAGATTTATTTCATTTCAGTGCTGGTCGGTACCATCGTCGCTAAGCCGCATCACCAGGCTCAACGTCACACGATATCGTATGGTAAATAATCACCGAGTGACCTGACCATCATAGGTGTCTTAATGTCATAACCGACTTAACCTTGTTACCATGGCAACGAAATTTGGTCACAACCAGTAGCAACCTATATAAAAACCGCGATAAGGAAAATTATAATTGACTTGATACCTTTTGTTGGCAGCTTCTATGACTTGTCTCACGTCGTTGATGCTTTCCCTGAAAGCGACCGCTCTGTAGTTGTCGTGAAAGCGTTCTTCAGTGATGTAAAAGGTGCATTCGGCGTACCTCGAGTAATGCTTGGACAGAATGAACTCGATCTCTCGGCGGCTGGCGATCAGACCATATTTCCCGCTCAGGATTTTCTTCATGGTCTCCGCGCTGTCGGATTCCGAAGGCTTGATCATGGAGCCCTTCTCGGAATTTTCCTTTATTCGTTGCCACACTTTGATGTACAACGGATCGTTGGAATGCTTACGGGAAACCAAAATAATGAACAATGAATAATTTTTATAGCAAAAAAATATTTATTCGGTAAAATGGAACAATAGCCCCGCCACCCCATTGCCCCCCTTTCTCGACCCTCCTTAAAGTACTTTTTAAGGAGATTCCAATGGTGCGAAAATTATTCCCCACAAAGCATTATTTAAAAAGTTAATTAAAAAATGCCCAAAGACTATACCTTGGCGGCTGACGGCGCCGCGCACTCATGATGGATGAGGTAGGACTGATGACGTGGACGATTCTTTAAATTCCTAGATTTTAATACTTTTTGGATAACGTAGGACTGATGACGAAAAAGAAGAAGGCTGAAATGCAAAACAGTACTAACTTTTAAGGGTTGGGATTTCCCCCCGTATTTCAACGCATTTAAGGCTTTTTTAATCATACTATGTCATATTATATGTATTCTGTGTGATGTTGACTTATACAACGTCGAATGTATTCTAAGTAATGGCGCCTGACGGCACCGCGCACTTGCTTCGCTCGAGCGCTGGGGCGCGCGGCGCCTCCCCAACCCCATACTAAAAAAAGCTATGGGCCATCTATAACGCAACCTAGAGGACAGCACCAAGCCTGACGCATCAAGTATCGTCAACCCGATATTAATACAACTAACCTAATAATATAAATAACCTAACCTATTTCCCCCACCAAAACCCCTAAAATTCGTTTAAATACCGCGAAAATACCGAAAACAGTAAGTTATTAATGTTTTGCATATCTACATTTTTCTTTTTCGTCATTAGCCCCACGTTATCCAAAACGCATTTAAATCTAGGAATTTAAAGAATCGTTGAATACGGTTTGGGAAATGTTTCTTTCCTACCTATATAGTAGCCCGCCGTCAGTTTAATCCTTTAACAAAAGCTTTGTTTCGGGCACCGTCATTTTAATCATTAGACCCCACGTCTACTACAGCAGCATATTTCGAAAATATTGTGGTCCTACTGGCGCCATCAGCATATTTCGCGAATATTGCAGTCCTACCCCTGTAGCACAAAGAGTCGATTTAGGGTCGGGCTTTAGTCGAATAGTCGCTTTTCGGTCCTGGTCCAAATGCCGACTCTAAAAGTCTTAAACCTTTTTGAGATAATTTCGCGTAAGTACGCTTTTGATCCCTTTTGAGGTCGGTATCGTGCCCTAATATTTTGGACTACTTGCCGACTCAAAAACGACCTTACTAAGTTTAGTATTAATTTATAAGAGTAACGAAATTCAGATAGTAAATAAGAAACAAACTTTCTTATTATGCCCTGTAGCACATTTAATTCGGGCCGACGTCGGACAAAGCCCTCAAATGGCTAGGCTGGCCGACGGTCGGCCGACCTTTGGTCTTTCAGTCGAAATGCCCTAGGGAGTTATGGTCGGCCGGCCTTTAAAGCATGACTCTGTGCCGACTAAAAATGTACCTGTTTCTTACTCCAAAACGACGTTGGGCCACAGTCGGCCCAATTTCAAACCGTGACTCTATAACGACTATTAATGTGATGGTTAACCGACTCCAAATCGTCGTCGGGCCGACTGCCTAAAATTGCGTATTTCTATTGCGTATCGATTCTGATGCTAGAGGGTTTATCCGAAAAACCAAGACACCGGAATCAATTCTTGTAGGATTGTCCGCCATCTTGGAAAATAGCCGCCAATGTTTAAAAGATTGTTACTCGAACCCAACCAACACGCAGAATAAATTATGAGTAGTCATTTTTATTCCACGTGTTTTAACAATCTTTGGTAAGTCTGTTAACCCTGTAACGCCGCGCCTTAATTACAGAGAGTTGATTTAGGCTCGGGCTTTGGTCGTAAAATCGCTTTTCGATCCTAGTCCAGATGCCGACTCTAAAAGTCGTCAACGTTTTTGCGATAATTGCAGGTAAGTACGTTTTTTATCCCTTTTAAAGTCGGTATGGTGACCTAATAGATTGGACCACTTACCGACCCAATAAGTCTTATCAATGCAACTATTAATTAGTATCCGAACGTGGACCTTAAATTGTAATTGCTGTCGTGACTTGAAAAAGTCATTGCACATTTATAACACGACTAATGGTCGACTTATATCCAACAGTTTATTTTTAAATTAATCGCACAGAACTGTGAAAATTAGCGATTTAATAAAACAAATTAAAACAGTTTTTTAAATAATTTCTTTTCTTTACTCTATTTTGTCGAAAAAGATCATATATTCAGCCTGAAAATGTTTGCTTTTTCAAAAATCTCTTAACGCAAGTAGGTCATATTCGGGTAATTAAATATTTTAGGGAAATATATTGTTAATTAAAATCGAGGGAATGTTCTGCGAGCACTGCTAAAACATTTTCTGCCTCTTAAACTGTTTGGATTGAATCTGAAATTACGATAAATCGTTGATTCATGTTTACAAACTTATAAAAAGATGTTACCAATACAAACACAGCTAAATATTTTTTAGGAAATCAAATTGGTGAATTTTTTGATCCGAGTCGGAAATACGATCAAATTGGTCGTCGGCCCAACGTCGTTTCGGAGTCGCTAAACTGTCTACTGGAAGTCGGCTCAGAGTTATTTCAGATTCGGCCAGTAATCATTTAATAGTCGGTTATATATCCATATTAAGTAAAATTTTCTAGTCGATCGACGGTTGCCGACCATTATTCTACTATGACAATATTTGTCGGCCCCATATGCGGCTAGGACATTTCGACTAAAAAAAAAGAAGGTCGGCCAACTGTAGGCCGACCATGCTGATCGAGCTTTTTTGTCGACGTCGGCCCGACCTCAAATTGCTACAGGGGATTACTTTTTTAAGTTGGCATACAGTCAAACGTTAAAGGTAGGCTGACCGTCGGCCGACCCTTTTTCGGGTAGGACATTTCGACTCAAAATAGTACGGTCGGCCGACAGTCGGCCGACCACAGATTTTTAATAATTCGTCGACGTCAGCCCGACTCTGAAACAATTCTTTTGTGCTGCAGGGGTACTGGCTCCATTACCACTCCCAATAAATAAAGAAAGGCTGATTTTCGACCGGGAAAAAACGGCGCGACGGCGAGCTCTCTTCGCCGCGGAGTGAATTCTACGCCCCGAACCGTTCGGTTCGTACATCTTTAAATTAGAATATCTTTAAAAATTAATTATTTGCGGCTTATAATTTTTGCACCATTAGATTCCCCTTAATAAGTACGTTGGTATGGTGTAACTAAAAAGTGGAAACTAGGTGGCGGGGCTATTGTTCAAAATAGCCATTTAGTCTTTCGTTATAGAATTAATCAAAAGAATTTCGTTTTGAAAATTAAAATCAATGGATTGTAATATTAAGCTGCCCGAATCGAAATTTGTTCGTTTCAAATTCAGTTCTGAAAAATCTCATTTGTTCAAATGTCAGGTCGTTATTTTACTTAAAAGAAATATTTAACAACTCTAATACACTCTAAATTATCATGGAAACGGAATAATGAGGATTAGGTATCGATTTAACTCTCATTAACACATGGAAACGATGAAGTAAACACGCGAATTTTTAAAATTGGAAAAGAGTACAAGGTGCAATGTCCCTTTGACAATGTACTTCGTTTGCTGTTCTCCAAGGAGCACGGGAAAAGGCTAACTGGGAAATATCATTGTCTTGTGCTCCAGCCATCTACTTTAATACCTGTCAAGTAAATGTGTGAAGAAATAGCAGACGACTTTTGAATATGAATGTTCTTTAATTAACTGAAACGTTCAGCTTTTATATCAAGATAATTTTGAATGAGCAGACAGCTCTCACACATTCGATTTAAAACTCAGTCGTTAGGCGGCGATACTTCTGACCAAATTTTAAACTTCGCACGAAACCTATACCTCACATAAATTAAACGCGTACCTTCAAAAATACGCGGGACTTTTCATTGGGATTAACACCGCACGACGCGACGGTTAAAAATTTTCCTCGTTAATTTATCCAATTCTAACGGTTTCAAACTTAAAAATATCTGCTTATAGCATTATTAGCAATAATTAATTTATTTATGATCAGGGAAAATGATCATGTTGCTCCCAATATTTATCATGCTCTAAGAGTAAATTCCTTCCCACTAAAATAAATCAAATCATCCCGGAAATTAACTGTTTTACTAAATCTTACGTCTTAAGACACGATTTAAGCACACGCTGATTACATTTTGCCCTCTCATCTCAACATAGCGATTGTCCCTCAGTATAAATGAGCTCTTCGGTTTCTCCTTCCATAAAAACTTGTAGAGGTTAACGGTAATAGTTAGTGTAGGGAGCTGTTGGCTCGATCGTGTGGCATGCAGGGCTTGCCACCACCCTCCTACGCATTGAAACCCGGCCACCTGAATTAAAGGCTTCAAAAGTCGCTTGATGACTTAGGCCTAAGGTGGTGCCTTGGGTATTAGCCTAGCTGATTATTATATTTATATATATTTTTAAATTAGCGAGATCCTATGATCATCGTAGGAAAATGGGAAAAAACAGGCATACTTCTCAACTCCCCCCCTACAACTCCTTAATTTTTTTGCATAACCTTTTAAAACACCCTGTATGTTTCAAACAAATAACATTAACTCTAGAATGAGAGTATATTATAAAATTATGGAGCGAATCAGAATGAATTCTTGGGCATAATCGAAAATTTTGTAAATCGATTACAAAGGTTTCAGCCTTTCGTAGTTATAAATTTGTAAGCAGTTGCGTAATAACAGGTGACTGACAAGTAAAAAGAGGTGATTGACAAGAAAAGAGAGGTGACTGACAAGTAGAAAGAGGTAACTGACAAGTAAAAAGAGGTAACTGACAAGTAAATGCCCTCATTGTTTTCTCAATCTAGGTTAAGTACTCAGAACAGAGCCCCCTAGAGTCCAAATACGTCTAAGGTTAAATATACGACTACACCAAGGACTTTAACACGCTATTGATCAGTAAAAGCGGAAGTGATCGACAACTTGAAGAAAGTGACCAACAACTTTAAGGAAGTGATCGAGAAATAAAAGAAATTGAGTACAAGTAAAATAAAGTGAGCCCGCAAGTAGACGGGAGTAATCTATACCTTGAACAGCGCTTCCGTGGCCGTACTCTCTTGCAAGATCGGAATAATTTCCGGATCGTTCATCATGTCTTGTAAATTCTGTATATCGTTGCCGGAGCCAACCACCAGTAGTCCAGCTTTGATGTTGCCCGAAAACGACGCGGCGATAATTATGGAAGCGATCCACCAAACAGAGACGATGATTCTCCCGGCCGTGTCCGTTGGCTTCTGTGGAACTCCCGGGATACCTGAAAGACAAGACGTCATTCAAAGATCCACTCGGAAAACTGACCTATACGCCTTTGAAAGCAAAAGCTCCCTTCACGGGGGTGATAGACCGCTAGAGGAAGTTTTAAACTTAAAAATTTTAAATTATACAAATACGCAAAAAAAATTGTTATTTTCGTGTTGTTTGTTTGGTCAAAGTTTCCTCGTTTGGACTTTGGGTTATTATTTACACAAAACATTGCGTACCATAATGATAGAAATAGTTTATTTTTAAATTGGTAAGTATTTATTCCCTTCTTATTCAAACGGTTTCAACTGACGCCACCTAGTATAGCCTTCGTGCGTAGTACAAATTTTGTTTATAAGTATCGCCGCCTACCAGCCGAGTTTTTAATTGAATTAAATTATCTCTGCACAACAGCTGAAAGTTTCATCCAAAACATTAATATTCAAAACTCGTCTGCTATTTCCTCACCTACTTAATTGACGGATATTAAAGCAGATGGTGCTATATTTCCTAATCTCGAAGCCTTTAAATTAAGCATTGAAATAAACGTCCAGCCAATGACTTCGCTCTAAGCGTTAACTAGTTTCCCCGTAAGCAATTTGTGAATCAGTCTGTAATCATGATTATAAGGGACATCAACCAGACCCAGCAGGACCTGCAACCAGGGCGGGTCGTAGAAGAACACGGGCCCCTAAAAGATTCCGGAATAAATGGTCCTTATGATAAGGAGCTTCGCGGGCTAGCCTCAGCGACCTCAGTTACGCCACTAATGATTATTTTGGGAATAGTGGACACGCAGGGCCGCCTTATCCAAAAGCAGACTAGGCAACGCGTATAGGGCCTACGAAAAGTTTAGTAGAAATTAGGGCCTACGATTCCATAAAATAGGGCCTACAAAGGTTCGAAAAGACGGTAAATGAGATTTTAGCCTAAGGCCTACTGAAGCGTTAAAACGGCCCTGTGGACAAGTGTCTGACCTTGCATACAGAGACATCGGGACACGTCTATCATGTCGTGTTTCACCAGCTCCCAAGGCTCGAAAGGAGCGCCTTCCAACAAATATCTGATCATGGCCCATATTAAGGCCACAAACATTATCGAAAATAATATGCAAATCCAAACCTAAAAGTAGAAATACGGTCATAACGCTCAGGAGCAGTTTTATGTTGTCTATTCAATTCAACATTGCCATTTATTGGTTTCGCAATTTCGTTCAGTGATTGGCTTGTTCAAAATATTCAAAGGGAGTATGAACTTCCATATTTATGGTGAATCAACGAGTTTCAGACTTCTACCGTCAGGTTTTAAAGGGCAACGCAAGTGAGCTGGCATTTGTGTGATATGTATGCAAAGTGCGAAATTTACGGTAAACTCTGCGTTGTTTCGCCAGTACTGAGGGGGGGTGTAGGGGGTTAAAAAGCACGTTACTTTTTCTTTATTTTGCCACAGAGCTTGAGTTGCCCTTTAAAGAAACTAGGGCTGATTGGCGCTAGTTATGTTAATAAACAAGTCGTTAGCATACTATTCATAAATTAAGTTCTTATTCCCTTGACGTTCCTTAACAATTTACTTATTTCGTATTTATTCGGAAATTGAAGAAGGAAAACATCAACCTACTTTGGTGGACAGTGAGCCCAGGAAATTGAGAAAAACCAGGTCGTCGTAAGCGACTAAAAGTATTGCTAGCGACTCTTGGAAGACTGTGTTGGTGAATTTAGTGACACTTAGTCGGTCTCGGTTGCAAGTGAATGGACCCAAGCCGATATCGGTGTCCTAAGAAAGAGAAGCCCATTTTGAATATCGTAGAAAATAAAATAAAATAAAAACATGAAATTAATTTTAAATTATTTATAATATGACAAGCTTTCAAGCCATAACTTCGTCAGGCTGCATTCAATGTACTTAATTAGTATTTAGTGGGGGCATACTGTCTATTCTATAATATGTTGATCCATTCTCAAAACGTCAGTCCTAATTTTTTTAATCCTTTAGAAGGATTAATGGTGAACCATTCTCAATTTTTTTATTCATTTGCTCCCTGTATAAATTAATTAACATGTTTTCTTCCATTTCAATTAATTTGATATCCCTTGGTAAGATAGCTGGTCCCTTTTAAATTTTCAAGGTCGGCTATGGCTTACCATGCCTACCCCTAGGTAATGATACTGAGGCTATTGAGGACTGTGTAAGAACATGCAATTGAAAGTTGCGACGCTGGGAGGTATATTCACGACCAAAAACTATCACTTCGCCATAGGTTGCGGCTAAAGCAGACGCTATTAGTTATTTATCATCGTTCTTCGTAAATTGGACTTTATAAATAACGATACTTGCATTTTAATATAATTTTGGCATCGTTTGCTTATATTTTGATAAGTATAAGAAAAAACCTTCTTATGACTTTTTAATTGGTCTGTAGCAGACACTAGATCATAGGCACTACCTCGGAGAAATTAGCGCCGTTACGCCACCTAAACTCGTTTCGGTCTCGAATAGGTCCAGTATTCCATGATTACCTTTGAAATTTAAAAGGGTCCCAAGAAGAATTTAAAAACCAGCAAAAATGTTCGAGAGATAACCGTTCAATTTCTTAAAAACCAACTGATTTATAACACGAATCATACGCTTGGAAATTTTGGAGTTGAACACCACATTCTGAAAGCTTTATGAAATCACGGCCAACTTTGATCACGCGCTGTTCGCGCTACAGCGGCCAACACATTCGTCGAAATTCCGCGAGCAAGGATTTTCCCCCTATAAACTGTACTATAATGTGTAGGAGGTCAGCGCCACGCTCGGTTGTTATATTGTCTTCAATGTAAAAACTATACTAAAAATAATAATCCGCTAGGGGCGCTGACGTCATACACATCTTTTGCTCATAGGTTAACACAGAAACGTCAACGAATGAGATGGCCGCTGTAGCGCGAGAGATGCGCGAGACATCAAAGTTGGCCGTGATGAAATAAAGAAAGCATACGAAATCCTACTAAGGGGCCCCCAAATATTTTTATAGATAGGGGGCGCTACACACTTCGCCAACCTTTTAAAACCCTAGTGGCGAATATCTAATCCTTCTCACTATTTTACGGTCAAATATGACGACTATTGAGTTGCACGACATAAAAATGAGTAATGTTTACGCTCCTTTAAAATAGATTGTCGTCAGTTATCGATCGGTGGTTACAATTAATTTTTCCGGGTTTCTCTTAAATGCTGAATTATGAGAATCAGTGCACCTTGCTTGAAGTTAATCGATAAAAAAGAATATACGTTTTGTACTTATTCCCAAAGAGCAACTTTAATATTTAATATGTTGATTATAACTTATAATTATAAATAAATTAAGTTACCAAAGAAAAATTTAATCACGAAACATTTGCTGATTCACTTTCGACTAATAAATGAATGGACCCGAAATAAAAGCAAAACCCCCATTCGACCAATTGCATCGTTAGTCAGCGCTCCTACCGAGAGAATCTCGAAACATTTCTACCCAAAAAGACCGTAAAAACGTTAGAAAGCGAACGAAATATCATTAAATAAGCCTAACGTCGTTCGCATATTATATTAATTTATTTTAATATTTGTGTGTAAAGCTTTCAATATTAGAAAATGTGGAATTGATATACAAAGTAATGCTTATGAGGGATCATTTTCAATATGATTCATGTGAGCAGGTTAAATTGCGTAGGAGGGTTGTGGCAAGCTTTCATGAGCCAACAGCTGCCTACCTCAACAAGTTTTTATGAAAAAAAAAACAAAGAACTCGGGGACAGAATTTGCAAACTCAACGTGGAAGAAGTGGTCCCGAATTAATAATAATCAGCTAGGCTAATCACCCAAGCAATCCTCTTAGGCCTAAGTCATCAAGCAACTTTTAAAGCCATTATTTCAGGTGGATGGGTTACAATGCGTAGGAGGGTGGTGGCAAGCCCTTCATGCCAGGCTAGCCAACAGCTCCCTAAACTAACTATTATCATTAACCTCAACAAGTTTTTATAGAAGGGGAAAACAAAGAGCTCGGGGGAAAACACCTTAAACCAGTGCGGAGAGAACTCGCAAACTCAACGCGGAAGGAGTTGTTCCGAGTTTTCGAACCCGGCTCCTCTCGCTGCGAGGCGAAAGTGCTAACCACTCCGCCACTCCACGGTCAGCCAGCGTCTCAAGCTGGGATCGAACCCGGTCATTCTTACTGCTAACCATAGTTAATTTTATTGGTATTCGAGTTGAATAAGAAAGTGGCTAACGTACGTTGTCCTTTAACATTTTTATGACTCCGTTCCATCTTCCGGTGTCCTTGTTTAACACTCCCCATTTCTCATCCGGCGCCGTCACCAGAGAGAAGCTGATGGTTTTACAAAAAGAATTAAAATAGCTCGTGCAGAACCAAATGTACCATAAGTGTGTCATCTAGGAGCAACAAACACAGAACCCCATACCAGGAGAACGCAACCCGTCAAAAGTCGTGCATTTTCTTACTTACATTTTTCATTGGTAAGATGCATTATCGCCTGCTGCCGTCGGAAGGGGAAAATTACGAATTTGTCTTCCCCCTTACCGTAAAACGCTCAGCGTAAAGGCTCGTCCAATGAAATTTGTACACAACACTTAAATTTTTTTTATCTCTAGCACTCATCGATATAAGCAATTACTAAAATTCTTAATTATAGTACTCATATATATAAGCAGTTACTAAAATTCTTATTTATAGCACTCATCGATATAAGCAGTTACTAAAATTCTTATTTCTTGCACTCATCAATATAAGCAGTTACTAAAATTATTATTTCTTGCACTCATCGATATAAGCAGTAACTAAAATTCTTATTTATAGCACTCATCGATATAAGCAGTTACTAAAATTCTTATTTCTTACACTCATCGATATAAGCAGTTACTCAAGTTCTTATTTATAGCACTCATCGATATAAGCAGTTACTTATCATTTCTCAGAAAAAAAAACCAATTAAAACAAGAAAAAAGCATTAAAGACGGGAGCCAAGCGTCAGTGGTCTCAAGGACCACTTTGATAATTCAACGCGCTAGGGGTTAGTAGTCACTAGGAAATAATTATTTCCGAGCGTGACTAGTAGGGATATAAATTTTATAAAACCAGAAGCTAATAAACCATCTCCCTGTACTGCTCAAGTTAGGCACCAAGTACGTTGTTAAGCCAATTATACCGAGAAAATATAGTTTATAAATAAGTGCGTATTCGTTCACAGTTGTAATTTTTACATTTTAATTCTTAGGCGGTAAATGCTCAGCCGTGATGCAAAATTCCACAGTTAAAGGACCACAAAATCATTGGAATTTTGAGGGTGAGGCTAGAGAATCACGTCGTTTTGCGAATCACGTGACGGAATAGGATGAGCTACCTGAAATTCGACCCGACTTTTGGAAACGATCTTTTAAGAAAGAATATTTGGTCTTCTTACTTAAACTTGAGGTCGATCGAGAGTTCGTAGAGGATTTCGGCCATGGGTCCACTAATTCTGATGCAGCTGCCACTTTTGTTATTCTTCTCCATCAATACGAATGGTGCCGACTACATGTTGATAAACAGTACATTGTTAATGCACGAAATGACCAACTTAGATTTGACTATCAACTCAAGCTTTGACTGGAGTTGGATGGACAAAGGCAGGTCAAAGAGTTTATCCTTGGCCCTTCTGGGCACAGAGCCAAATAATTGCTCTCGCTCTAAAATTGTAGAATTAGGCTGGTTGTTAAATTGTAGAATTAGGCTGGTTGTTGGCCTACTAACAGATCACTGCAAACTTAATAGACATTTACACTTGATTGATATCAATGATGATTTAATCTGCCGGGCCTGTCAGGCGGAGGAGGAAACGTCCTCTCATGTACTTTGCGGTGGCGGGTGAGGTGACGCGTTTAAATGAAGTAATGAGTGGCGCTTGCTTGACGGGCGGGCGAGGTGACGTTGCCCGCCCCGTCAAGCAAGCGCCACTCATTACTTCATTTAAACGCGTGATAGTTCGATGCTATCGGAGACTCTTCACTGAAAAGACTTTCTATAAAATACTACTTATGGGTTTATTTACTTTTGTTTATAGAGAGGCTGGAGGTCTGGCCTGATTTTACATGAACCAGGGCCGCTCATTATTATCTTTTATCTGACAAACATGCAGCAATACACTAATACGCATATAAGAAGGGAGAAGACCCTTTTACAGGGGTACCGCCATTGTGTGCACATTTTTAATAATCAACTTGTTACTAGATGGCGCCATCAGTTTACAATCCCAAATAACAAAAATGATAATATCCGCGAAAGTCTAATTTAAATTGTGGTTATTTAAAAGCTGAAATTTTGTATAACTATATTTTCTAAAATATTTTATATAAACTTTCAGCTTGAAATAGCACTTACATTATATAATAAATATAAAAATTTGATTTCATTTTTCAAATTTTGCGCCAAAATATCCACGCTGGTGTCATATAGTGTAGCAATACGAAATTAAATTTTATACTCGATGGCGGTTTCTAAAGGTTTGTTTCCCTGCATGTAATATGCGAATTGGTGTATGGTTGGTTGGTTAATCAAGCTAAATAAATGAATATGTCTAGCCCGTATAAGGACGGAACATAAGCCAATTTCTTAAAACCAAAGAATAATGACCGTTGCCAGTCCTACAGTAATAGCTTTAAGGTCTTTGCCAAGGGTTTGGCCGGTTTAGAACACTGCTCGGATTGTATAGAATGGTTTATTCTGCGTCCCGAAGCTTTCCGCGGGGACACCGGGACGGAGTACCGCAAAAAGGGACAATCCCGTTCAAAACGGTACGTATGGTCACGTTAATCTTGGCATGCATCAATTAATAACTTATGCAGGCCCGGACTGGACAGGTCGGCTGGTCGGCGATCGCCGAGGGCCTCCGGCTCAAGGGTGCCCCAAATTGCTTATAATAAATTTTTCTAAAGGTCCTTTAGACGCATTTGACGTTTCAAGTTAATGTGCACGTAGAATCTAGTACATTTAAACGTTATTTGTTGTCCTATAAATAAGCATTTAGATTTTTATTTAATACCCACACACCGCCCAGTAAAGGGGCCCTCTTCAGTATGTAACCGAGGGCCTACAAAGGAGCCAGTCCGGACCGGAACTTAAGATTTCTTCAACATGCCGGCGAAACGGATTCTCAGAGATTGGACTTTGGAAGTTATAAGGTGTGGGGTTGTTCAATGGACCTATGTTGGTCGACGTGCGCGATTGGGTCTATCTTGGTCTATCTCCCCTTTCAATGATAATAATATAGATTAAAACCAGAACGCTCGCTTTTAAACAGAATTGATCATTTGCCTTGTTTTCCAGTTTTCCTATTTAATGGGATATTACGAAAGAAATGTGAGTAGAAAACCCAAGCATTATATAGTGAAGTAGAACACGCGAAGGAAACACGTATGGTTAGGTTAGATTATTATTAACTGACCCGACAAACGTTTTATCATAATGAAGTATTTCTGTCTTTGTTTTGAAATTGCTGTAACGGTGTTTCAAGCGTAAATTGGACTAAGGGTTGTATAAACCCGCCAAAGCGATAATATTGTAAAGTGGATTTCGATGGGAAAGCGTGCTGGAAAATTATTAATTTGACCATAAATGTGTCCCATATGTAAATATTTTAGCGCTATACTTCAAAGCAACAATGTTTCTGTACCTGATCAACAGCCACTTTGAAAGACCTGATAGCGTTTTGCGTCGTTACCGTTTCATTGTATTGCTCTTCTTGAATTATTGATCGGACGTTGGCAAATATTTTTTTGAGATCTTCATCCTCGCAGAGGCTTTGAGTCATGGCCACTGTCAGAAACAAATAAGAACAACCTTATATGATTAGCTTTAAATTATAAATATGATTAGCTTTAAATTATAAATACGATTAGCTTTAAAATATCAATATGATTAACTTTAAATTATCAATATGATTAACTTTAAATTATAAAAATGATTAACTTAAAATTATAAATATTATTAGCTTTAAATTTTAAAAACGATTAATTTGTGTTTATTGAATGAATATAGTTAGCTGGATCAAAAATGTATTTATTTAGAGTTAGGAAGAATAACTATATTCTCAGGAATAATGGTCGAATTTTTCTCCCGGTACGAGAGGGGGTAAGGAAAAACGTCCCAGGTGTGCAATTCAATTGTTTCGGAAGACGGCAGACATAATGAACCACAAAAGATTCCCGGCTGCTTCGATTTAGATTACTCTTCTCACAAGAGTAACTCTTAACATCGTCTCAACAAAGTCATTCTCCCTTAAAGTATAAATAAATACAGTTTTGGCTGAACAGTCACTGCCAATAGATTTTGTTTCACGTTCACCACGAAATTTTTCCGTCATTTTTTCATTACCATAGTAACTCATGACAGGGCCCATAGGCTTCGAATTTCTTTGGGCCCTTTAACCCCTCAACATCCCGCTCTTCATTGTGATGCATGGGCCCCAGCTTGGACCTTCTGCTCTTGGTGGGACCCTAGGCTTCAGCCTAGTCAGCCTTTTGGAGAATGTGCATTGTTGGCGCTCCCATGGCGATTTTTGCAGATCCGCTCACGTAACGATGTTTCTACAAACACCATCGAGTGCTTTCCCCCTTTTGAGTATGAAGAGGCACAAGATTACTTAGATCCCAAATACGTAGATATTAGTGCTAAACCTTACTCATGTATCTGTTAAAATTTTAAACAAGCTATAGGCTTCGAGCTTGGGAAATATAGCGCCATCTGCCTTAATATCCGTCAACTAAATATGTGAAAAAAAAAGCAGGCGACTTTTGAATTTCGGTAGAACTTTCAGCTGTTGCGCAGAAAGAATTTTGAACAAGCAGACAGCTTTCATATTTTCAATTTAAAACCCGGTCGGTAGATGACCAAAATTTAAACTACGCACAAAGCCCACGGTATTTGGCGAAATAATCTTATATCATTGATTATGTATTGTTTAATATTTGATTTTGCTATATTATGGAAAATATTCTCGATATTTCCATCTTTATAGTAGCCATTTTCTATTGTAAGATTTTAATATATTTTCGCTGTTAATATTTTGAAGGTCGACATTACAATTTTCAAGGTGAAGATCGCCAATTCGTTATCTCCAGTTTTGAATATTAGTGGCTCGCTACGGATGTCATGCCTAAATATTTGGGAAACGCGTTGGACCTAGTTCCAGTTCACTTACCATATCGGTTATCCCATTATAAAACCTAGCAAACATCATTTCTGAAAAATTCGAGTTAATAATGTTTTTATTGTAAAGTACCGTTTAGACTATGCAATATTCTTGGCAACATGACATTAACTTGATTTTGTCTGAGCCTCTGAGAATCCTGTGATTATTTTGGGCAGGTTTGACTTCAAAGTCAAACAAGATTATATAACTAAATAAGTCATACATTCGAAGGGAAATTGATATTTCAGCCGACCTTGTAATATTAGTACCAGTAGACCTTTAGTGCTGGGCGTTTCAGGTAAGCAAACGCGAGAGATAACACGTCAACGGATCGATTCTACAAAAGGGAATTTTCTTCTTTTCAGCCAGCCAATTTTCTTTCAGTTCAATAAAGCTACTAAGCCTTTGCCGCGCGTAAGCGATCTAGCATGATTAACATTATCGATCGGAAATACTTTGAAAGCAGAAAACTCAGAAGTCGAAATTTATTTTACTGGAGACACGCACTCTAAATAGACGGCATTTACTTTAAATTGGGGAAAATCATCTTTTTGAAGAACGATATAACCATTCTCAAGGTCGAGAGCACCAATTTGAAGGTCGAGATCGCCAGGTTTAAGGGAATTATTTTTATAAATGTATTATATTTATAAATATTTTGAAGGTCGAAGGCACCAATTTGAAGGTCGGGATCGCCAGGTTTAAAGTAATTATTTTTATAACTATATATTTATAAATATTTTGAAGGTTGAGAACACCAATTTGAAGGCTGAGATCGCCAGGTTTAAAGGAATTATTTTTATAAATGTATATTTATAAATATTTTGAAGGTCGAGAACACCAATTTGAAGGTCGAGATGGACCTTTACTAAAAGTAGCCCATTCGGGCTACCCTTAACTAGAATTATAGAAAGCAAAACTCGGGATTTCCCTGTTGAATGTTATTTTTGTAAAAATGAGAAACGGACACACAAACATACAAAACACCAAAAAACATACTACGCGAATACTCTGTACATCCCTGGTTTTTTTTCCACGGTATTGTCACCGCTCATATCCGGCGTTAAACATTTTCCCCAGCCGCGGTCACGTGAAACCCCGTTTGACCAATAAGACTGCAGGGAAAGTTCGCGCCAAAACATTTTGGAGGGAAAGAGATTCTTTCTTTCTCGCTAGTTGGACATTTTCTTGCGAAGTGAGTAGATCACCTTAGCGAATTTTATCTGTTTCGCCATTTTTCTAACACAGGATTTTTCAGATTATTAGTTTTAATTGTAACCATTTTTAAAGCTTCTTTTTCAATAAATCATTTTATCTAATTTCCTCAGCCAAATCACGCCTGATTAATTTCTTCGATATCAGGAGATAAAAACGACATTAGTAAGCTCGCGTACGCCGAAATTTTCTAAACCACCAAGTTGTAGGTGTTTCAATCCGCCTTCAACTTATCCAAAATAGCTCTCCCCACTTCTACGGATATTTCGACTCCACATTCCCTTCAGATTCATCGTGACATAAAAGTGACATTTAAAAGGTCGGCATGTTACAATAATAATCATTCGCAGAATGTCATTAACTGGCCAGCTATCGTTACTTTAAGCACCAATTTTTACAATAAGATCAAATTAGACCTTATATCTGTTATAAATATAACAGACGACGCTACTAAGAAACCAAACTTCACAACAAACCGTATAGTCATACGCCACAGAGCTCATCGTTTTGTTTGATTAGAAACTGGATTGTATCAGAGGACTCTTAATGAACGCAGTCATAGTCTATGAAAGCTCCCTCACAGCAACAAAGATCTCACAACTTAAGGACTTTGAACTCAAACTCACAAATAGAAAGCAACGTGCTAATTTACGTAGAAAAGTAACGAGTTTCCTGTTCAATCTCTCCTCTTATTTTAATTTAGGGCTGTCATGCAGTGACGTCGCCAAGAAAATTTAATTACACACAATCCCCACGATATATTAAAAATATTTTGAATATTAAATTTAAATATGAGCACATTTTCAATCCTCTTGTACAATAACTTAATAAGCGTACTATAAATAACCCTTGAGGAATGTGATTCAAAATGGGCGTTTTTCTCAACCACACTGTACATTAAAAACAATATCTGCAATCACCCAGTCGTTAAACATAACTGAGCCACTAAGCATTAACAACCGAACTGTAACTTTACCGCAATCAATTAATTACAACAATTTATTAGGAACAATATTTCAATCACCCTGTACATTAACTTGAAAAGCACAAAATAACAACCTAACTAGACTTTTTACCAAAAGCAGCACTTTCTCAACAACCTAGTGTATTAAGAACGATCCTAATAACCTTGACATTCATCCAGTGAAAAATCAATTTTTATCAATTCATTAAAAACAAAACTCAAAAACTACCCAAGATCTCATTACATAGCATAGCGAACATTTTAGCAATAGCCAAGATAGCATAAGGTAGCATAGTCAACACCCTGTGCAAAAAACATGCGGTGACCTAAATAGCCCTCCAAAAGTATCCAACGCCTTTTAGAAAAAAAAATGGACACTAGGTCGAAGATCAAATATTTGGAAACAGATAGCGCTTGTATTCTGAATCTTGAACTGGTACTAAATTCAAATATCACAGGTGGTGGGGTCTCGCGAATGGGCCACAAATCTCACTTGAAATTAAAATTTCTTGATGCAACCATAAATGCATAATTAGTCAACTGACTATAACTAATTATTAATATAATTTTCAACGAAATCGAACTTACGAAAATTATTTAGAATCCAAGCCGAAAATCGTCATAAATCACTAAAATGATAAAATGAACCATTTGTAGGTCCCCGATCACAAAAATGCATTGTTAAAGAGTTACATAAAATTCGGCGGCATCGGTGACACTGGCGGCTACACTGTACGTGAAAATAGGACACAAAAATGTCTTAGAGGGACTTTGTGTAAAAAAAGTCACCAGCTTCTCCTTTAAGGAGAAAATCGTACATGATTAAAATCATGATATTGACGGAATACGCAGAAGTTCAAATTATTTTATTTTACAAATACATATGTATCAGGTACGTTAAATAATGTTTAATTAGTAAATTCATTCACTGCTATGTAAGGAATTAAGGAGGGCGAAAGAGCTTATGGCTTAAAGCAAGTGGAGGCTCTATGATTGCCACCTGTATTATGGAAAGGCCCCTGCTATTAGAAATGGCCATGAATCTATCCGATTCTTCTAAAAAAAGCGACTTTAGTGGAGAGCGTGGTGACATCTATTTATGGCAAAGGAAGCTAAAATTCAAAATAGCCCAATGTTAACGTCGTCAGAGAGCCATTGTAGGATATTATATATAGTTAGACAACTGACTTTTACCTAAATTCTATATCCTATGTAAAAATATGGTTTAAAATTGCTGTAATTTATGTTATTGACCAATTTACAAACGATCCAATAAACGTGAGGGGTACTTCTAAGTACCCGCCTTTTGGGTAAAAATGTAGCTTAACCATCTTGTATTGATTACGACGATAGGGACAGCTGTTGAAAAAAGAGTGACTTGACGTCGAGCCGACACTTGCTTAAAGCGCTCCCAAACTTAAAAACCTGGCGACGCTATTGTTGCCATGTTCCTTTTAACGTAGAAGCGGTTATTGTTTACACGACTTTGGTAGTGATCGCGGGCAACAAGGATTTCCGATTTAAAGAGATTATAACAGTAGCAGAGAAGGTCAAGCTTCCGTAGATACTCACTGGTGGCGCGACTGTCTAGAAACAAGGGCTTTGTTTAATTTGTTTAAAGATTGAGAGCTTACTGTTAGAGCGTGAGGTGTATTGCGAGCAAAATCATTCACCCAAAGTAGAAATAAATGCTTTGTGGGTGATATTGGCCCATTCATTTCGTTGGAAACCACTTAGTTTTTAACAAAACTAAAAACTCTAAGCTGAAATGTCACAACAACACACGCCATAGGCTCACCATTCTCAAATCGATCGAACACGTGCTGAGGCACAAGTCTAGACGAGTGACAGAAGAATAATTTCCCTGCTTGTTGTTCCCTCATTCAGCCGTTTACGAGAAAGACATGTCCGCAATACAAAATTTAGACGATTTGCTCGACAGATATTTTTTATCATTCAACTATTCGGCTGTCCCATGGCAAAACCTTTTAACCAACACGATCGTAATTTTGAGATATTTGACTTTTTCAAAACCTAAGTTATAAAATTTTAACGCGGTTTTTAATGCGAAAATTATAAAATCCAAAACCATTTTTTAATTCATAAATAGTTAAATATTTATGACTTTTACCTGAAACTTTTACAGTACTTTTGTACATGCCTTAGTAAAACTGATGCGTAAAAATCTAATTTTTCAAAAATTTGGTGGTTAGGGACCGCCGTATTACTGCCACGGTGAAGTTATTAAAGAGGGGGAATTATTTAGTGAGTTGTCATCGAGGTCCGGAATAAATTTTTGGATTATCTAAAATATGTAAAAAATAATCGGTAAACGCTAAGTGTCTTTTTATCTGATAATGATCAACGCGGAATCTAAAGGTGTCTCGAACAATTTGAAGGCAAAGCTGGTGTCTACTTGAGTAAGTTGAATTACAGAAGAGAGGCCTACAAATCTTAAATTAAGGGGCCTCCAAATTGAAAATTAAGGACCCATGTGCAAAGCAAACTCCGAACGGATTCTGCACAGGTAAACTGTAGTATAGGTCCCCACTATAGTAAAACTCATGATGAAGTATTCAGTTAATTGGACTCACTTCATAGAATTATAATAAATATATAAATGCGGTGTACTAGATTTGGATAAGAAGTTGATATTTCTTAAGACAATAATATGGTACGATGTCAGTCGGTACGATTTCACTAGTTACGATGTCAGTAGGTGGGATTTTTATATACAACCACCGTGATTATATAGAATGTGGTTGGGGGCGCCGCGCACCTACAGCACCAATTATATAGGTTCTTTGAACAATCAACCTGCTATTATATTAATTTGCTCTAAGGTACTATATTTCTGAATTATACTATTATAATTAAATTGTAGTGCAGTCCAAACAATTGAACTCATCTTCGTGAACCCCACTATAGTTGGGAACCTATACTATAATGGCCCCTTTTGAAGAGCTTGGATTTTGCCACTCCTAACGGCAATACGCAATTAGAAATTTCTATTGAGCAATGATGATGTTAATAGGCATTAAAAAACCTCTAAGATTACCATCAACTAAAATAAAAAAATACATGTTGGATAAAGCTTTAGTATAGCCAAGGCAATAACAATCGTTAATTGTGAGGGAAACTGCATTAAAATTTATTATTCCAGATTATCTCTAAGCCCATAAGTAATTAATGAATATATTACATAAGTATTTATCCTCCTATACTGCTCAGTACATGCAACTTCGCAGGCAACCACATCAGGGCGTTTTTGTCAAGTAGGCCAAACATGTTGGACCTATTTTTTATTTCTAAATTTTCAATTTCTATGCTCACTATTATAAATTTCAGTAGATATTAAGCAATTTTAAAGTTATGCCCCTACGGTCTTAAAAAAGGGTTTTTTAATGGTATATTAAGGGTGTAAAATCTATAAAAAAACACTCTTTGATGTTAATTTAAACGCCCTAAAGGTATTTTTATTGTCCCAAATTAAAAACTTGAAAAGGTGTATAAAGGGTGTTATATTACCCCGTAAATTGAGTGATTTAACACCTCGTAAGGGTGTAGCTCCCTTAAGGCAGTAGTTTAGTACCCTAAATGGAGTATTTTAACACTTTAAAGGGAGTATTGTATCACCCTTAAGGCAGTAGTGTAACACCCTGAAGAGAGTCATTTGGTACCCTAATAGGAGTAGTCTTGTACCCTAGAGGGAGTAGATAATAACCCTGAAGGGAATAGTTTTATACCACTAACTGTGAACAAAGGAATCGAAACGGAGGACATAAGCACCCCAAACAGTATAAATAAACACCCTAGCAGGAAAACTGTTTTTAAGGTATAGAATAACATCCTTTATAAACCTGGTAAAGTGTTAAATATGGGACAAGAAAAATCCTTAAAGGTTTGAAAATAAACCCTTTTTGTAAGAGTGTAAGATATTCCCTAAATATAATTTCATTAATAAACTAAATTAATTAATATTTAATCGATAAAGCAATTTAAATCAAAAGAGTTGTTACGTCTTTACTCTTTAGGCATCAAAACTTCCTATATGACTGCTGCCTAAGGTGGTATTAGCCTACCTGATTACATTTATTATAATTAGAAGTGTAATCAATTGTAATGAAACGGAATTCATTGGTCGACACGATGGCTAAAGTGCGCCTTAAAAAGCTTAATTCCAATTATTATTTTAAATATGAGGTGTGGTGTACGGGCTCTTCCACTTTTAGGGGCTTTTAATTTTAAATTCGCGAAATAGATAATGACCATTGCTCGTACATCTTCACCACTAAATACAATCAATACTTGAGTACGTGCTCTGAATTTGGCAACGCTGCTGCTTTTTAATGGCCTACGAGTTTAAATATACGCTTTTGAATATCGAATACTTCTCTAACCGAATGGAAAGTACAGATTTTCAATTTAATGGGTGTGATAAAATAAGGTTTGAGGGCGAGTTTAACATTAAACTCTAAATAGGCTCAAAAGCTGGTCATGCTTTTGTCCAAATTTATTTCCCAACATTGGAACCATTGTTAAAGTTAGAACTATAATAGAGGCACTAATTTTTGTCATGGTGTTGCAATAAAAATATTGCAAGCTTTGTTTTAAGTTGTATATATGTTTTTAATGAATTAAAATTAATTAAAATCATATGCCTCATGAGTCCTCCGTAACAAATTAAATATTTTTATTAGAACTATAATAATATATTGTAATGTAATTTTACTTTAATACGTGACGTGCCTTACGTTACGTTATTTCTTGTTATTTGACGTTACGTTAGGTTATTTTACGTAATGTTAAGTTATTTTGCGTTACGTTACGTTTTCTTACGTTACGTTACGTTAAGTTATGTTTTTAATGTTATGTTATGAAATATAATGTAATGTAATGTAATAATATATTTTATTGTAATATAATATTATAATTTTATGTAATGCAATTTAATGTAATAATTTATTTTATTATAATTTAGTATTATAATTTAATGTAATGTACTGTAATGTAATGTAATATAATAATATATTTTATTATAATGTAATGTTTTATAATGTAATGTAATGTAATGTAATGTAATGATATGTAAAGTAAAGTATTAATATATTTTGTTACAATTTAATATTTTAATATAATGTAATATAATGTAATGTAAAGTATTAATATATTTTATTAAAATTTAATATTATAATATAATGTAATGTAATATAATTTAATATAATGTAATGTAATATAATTTAATGTAATGTAATGTAATGCAATGTAATATAATGTATTGTAATGTAATGTAATGTAATGTAATGTAATATAATGTATTGTAATGAAATGTAATGATATATAATGCAAAGTATTAATATATTTCATTGTAATTTTTATTATAATGTTTGTAATGTAATGTAATGTAATGTAATGTAATGTAATGTAATGTAATTCAATTCAATTAAATTCAAACACTGTTTATTTCCTGCATTTCAACATGTTTTAAATAATGTAATGATATGTAAAGTATTAATACATTTTATTATAATTTAATATTATAATGGAATGAAACGTAATGATATGTAATGAAAAGCATAAATAAATTTTATTATAATTTAATATTATAATGGAATGAAACGTAATGATATGTAATGAAAAGCATAAATAAATTTTATTATAATTTAATATTATAATGGAATATAATGTAATTATCTGTAATGTAAAGTATTAATATATTACATAATATTGTAATGTAATGTTTTGTAATGTAATGTAAAGTTATGATATATTTGATTAAATGTTAATATTATAATGTATTATATTTATTATAGAGGGTGTTTTGAAATGCTCTGACTGGGTATTTTTTTCAGAAACTGCAAGAGATAGAGTTTGCGAAATTTCCAGGGTATTATTTCTAGTGTGGAATCGCTTTAAATCCTAAATCTCAGAAAAATCGGAAATAATTTCGGGTTTTTGTAAAAAAATATTTTTTGACCGGTAGGTGCTAGAAAAAACGTTTCAATGAGAAAATTGTAGAGTGCTGTCGAAAATGTTCAAAGAAATTGGTTTCATTGGAAAAGTACACTTTTTCACGAAGATATGAGCTGATGAAAAAAAACAAGCCGTCCATAGAGGCCAATAGCCTTCGCATTTCTGTACATAAATGAAAGAAATGTCTGAAATATTTCATTGAACATTTTATTCGAATAAAAATAAGAATTTTACAAGTGAGGTTCTATGATACCTCCGTTTGCCGCGATACATGTTTAGGCACGATGAAGCATGTTTTGAAACGAGCGGGTGATCATATCGGGAGTGACAAGGTCGAAGGCTGCAATGATTCGGTGAGGCAAATCTTTTATTAATATATTTTATTAAAATTTAATATTATAATTTATATAATATTATTATATTATATTATTATGCCCAATTTTTAAAAGTGGATTCGCTGGAGATTCCAAAAACTACCATCCAATATCTTTGCTCTGTTTGTTTGCAAAGATATTTGACAGTATAATACACTCTCACTCGCGGGGTCCCTCAGGGCTCCTCCCTCGGGCCACTCCATTTTCACATCTATATTTATGATCTACAATTTCAATTAAAGCAAACCCAATTATACCAAATCGCCGACGACAATAAGTTGTGTCGAGTAGTGAGTGAGGTTAGTGATTGCGACGTTCTTCAAAATGATTTAACTCATGGTTTAATACTAATAATTTACCTATAAATCCCGTAAAATCAGTTTTTATTTCATTTACAAGAAAAACTAAGTTCATTCAATATAATTACAAAATTAAAAGTGACGAAATCGTTAGGAAACTAGCACTAAAGACTTCGGAGTAATTTTTGACAAAAGGCTATACTTTAGAGAACATATCCAAAGCACTAATATTTTATGTAATAGGTTATTATTCGTAACTTTAAAAATTAGCAGAAATATTAATTCCAGCCGCCATTTTGTTTTACTTTTTATTGCCTTAATTAGATCCAAAGCAATGCACGGTTTATTATCCTGGGGCGGCTTCAGTAATTATTTACAATCAAAAATATAAAATATTCAACGAAAATTTGTATCAATACTTTAAAAAAAATCATTGCAGGTATAACTATCTAACCATTCTAAAAGACTAAAAATGAAACACTTTATCGAATTTTCTAAAACAAATCAAACTAATTTTATAAAATAAATTAATAAACAATATAACCAACTGTAAAAAACCTTTTACTCAATATCACTTTATGTGTGCCTAATTATCAAACAAGAAATTTTAATCTGTATGCGACCGAAAAGTACCAATTAAACCCTATTAGCATTGCCTTAAACACTGCAAATACATATAGCGAAAAAAATCGATATTTAAAATGGCTCAATTTCCATATTAAAACAAATGCAATTTTAAAACTGTCATTTATATTTATAATTTCCTGAAATTGTTTTAATTGTATAAATTCTTTCATTTTTTAATGTGTTTTATTTTCGACAATATGCACCACCTTAAATACTATATATTTTTGTAAAAATTGTTCAAACTTTTAAATATTATGTATGTTACGTAAGCTCTGTGTATTAACTTGCTGATACGCCCTTGTATTGTTTTAATGCACAATAAACCACTTTTTCATTTCATTTCATAATATATTATATTTATTATATAATATATTTTATTAAATTTTGATATTAGAATGTATTATATTTATTAGATTCAATAAAATGATACGATTCGATTTGGAATGCGTTCACTATTGATACGCGGTATAAGAGGCAAACGGTTTTTTCCATTAAATTTATTATCTAAAAACCATTGGATGTATTCCTTCTACTGAAGCTGAAAAATCAATAGGTTTCAACCTTCACAACGCGGAATCATATAGAAAAAATGTCGTGTTTTGGGTTGTGTGACAAATGACAATCTGTAGAAAACTGTTTAAGTATTTAGAAAGGCATTATCTCTGAAATGGGAATAGCGTGATATTAGATTTTTGCAACAGTGCACAGACTTTTCGGGCCCGGGGAAAATTATGAAACGCGGGCCTTTCGAACTAAAATTTTTAAAGGGAGGATTGCTGACGAAGTACGCTATGGTGGGCCCCAGTTATTCTTTTTTTGGTTCCGGGCCCTGATGGAGTTTGGCCCATCTCTAAATGAAAGTCTTTTGGCGATGGTTACATTCGAGAGACTCTACTCTTATTATAATTTTATTAATTTAATAAATGTAAAAGTTCTAAAGCTAATATCAACTTTGCTTAAGATGGCGTTACACAACATTAGGCGAAGGGTCAAGTGTTAATTGGAACGTGTCACCTAGGAGCAACAAACACAAGGAGAACGCAGCTAGCCTTTAAACACGCTAACGCAGTGTTGTGTACAAATTTCATTGGACGAGCCCTTACGCTGAACGCTTTACGAAAAAGGGGAAGACAATTTCCGAATGTTCCCCTTCCGACGGCAGCAGGCGCTAAAGCGTCTAACCAATGAAAAATGTACACCAGAAAATGCATGACTTTTGACGGGTTGCGTTCTCCTTGTGTGGGGTGCTGTGTTTGTTATTCCTATGTGTCACAACCATTATTAAATAGGAACGGCAAAGCCCCCGGATGTGGTGTAGCGGGGTAAAAATCTTCCTAATTTAAATATTCAAAGAGAATGATCCACGGTCGAAGTTCTCACCAGAAGGGGTAGGAAAAACATCAATAGAGTTGCAGGGAAAGAGCACACAGTGAGGTGGACTAGTGGCCGAGAAATGCTAAAATCTAATTCGTCTCCACATTTTCATTCACCCTAAGTAGAAGTAAGGACAACTTGCTAATATAAAGTGAAATAATTACTAGTTCAGAGATTAGTCAGTGTCAGTGTTATTCTACGTAGGTTGAATGCTAATTGCCTTTTGACGTGGGAAAGTTTGGTTCTCATATTCCAACTCGAAGGGCCCTCAATAAAGCACTATTTATCTAAACTTTTGGACCACGTATAAGAGTAGAAATAATGGGAAATAATTTATTTATAGTCTAGGGTAATTAGGGCTAGTGGAATTACTTAACGCCTGACCTACTAATGCATATATTTATACCGGAATTACTTCGACCAAACCATTGGTTGGAGCGTATCCTGGTACATTTTATCTAACAAAAATAAAATTTAAATTAAATTTGACTTCGGTAGTCATTCTTCCTAATTATAAATAAATCTTGAAATAAAACAACGGTTGACATGACATTTAATTTAAGAATGTTGTTGAAATATAATTAAGCTTTCATAAAACAATTGCGAAAATACTTCTCCATCCGTACAACTAAAAAAAAAGTTATAACCCAGGGGTGCTTAAGTTTTAAATTCTAAAGATCGTCATTTTGAAGATCGAAATCACTATCCCAACCTAATTATTGTAGTAAATATTTTAATTTAAGTATATTTTCCAGATAAAGATTTTGAAGGTCGAGATCGTCATCTACTAAATTTCACTTTTTCTAAGTTTCGCTTCTAATAAATATAACTTTTAATAAATTTCACTTTCAATAAATTTCACTTTCAATAAATTTCACTTTCAATAAATTCCACTTTCAATAAATTTCACTTTCAATAAATTTCACTTTCAATAAATTTCACTTTCAATAAATTTCACTTTCAATAAATTCCACTTTCAATAAATTTCACTTTCAATAAATTTCACTTTCAATAAATTTCACTTTCAATAAATTTCACTTTCAATAAATTTCACTTTCAATAAATTTCACTTTCAATAAATTTCACTTTCAATAAATTTCACTTTCAATAAATTTCACTTTCAATAAATTTCACTTTCAATAAATTTCACTTTCAATAAATTTCACTTTCAATAAATTTCACTTTCTATAAATTTCATTTTAATGAATTTCACTTTTTACTAGGGGTGTGCGAGTCCTGTTTTTTGGGTTTCGAGACGAGTCCCGAGTCTTGTAAAATTGGACTTGCGAGTCTTCGAGTCCAATTTTTCAATACTCGTTCGAGCCTTCGAGTCCATAGGAAGTTGATTTTAATTCTTTCGAGTCCAATGCGAGTCCAAATTTTCTGAGCGAGTCCAATTCGAGCCCTAAAATTTATACTAACCATTTGAAATCAGAAAAAAATATTGTTTAAATGATTATTGTCAGGGGCGTATTAACCATTAGGCAAAGTAGGCACCGGCCTAGGGCGCCATTTCTCTAGCGGCGCCAAAACTCTGATAAAGCCCCACGGTCCATGTACTTGGCTTGCCCCTACTCAAAATAACGCCGAAAAGGTTTGCGGAAACTAAAATATATTTGTTTATTTATTATAAACCGATACGGCCCTCCTTAGCTGACCAATACCAAGGGGCGCCAAAGTTTTCTGTGCCTAAAGGCGCCGAAAGGGTTAATCCGCCCCTGATTACTGTTTATGTCCTTCTCCTTCTGGTGGTAAAATTTCCTCTTGAAATGGCTTTTGTTTTTTAATTTTACTCATTTTTTGGAAATTATTTTTATTAAATAACCGAAAAAACTAATGACTAAAGTTAAAACTTTAAAGTAACTTAAATCTAAAATTAACCAATGGCCACCCCGCCTCAACTCTACTCTAGAAAATACTAAAAACTTTGAAAGTAAAAGTAAAACTAATCGGGTGGGATTTGACAACCAAACAATGAGTCAAGAATATTAAGGGAAACCACGGCCAACTACGATCGTGCGTAACTTTGATTGCGCATCGAAGTTGGCCGTGTGGAAGAAAACTATTGCCACGCCGTTTGCGTAATATTTGGAAGCAAAGCAAGCTACTAGAAATGAGGCTCGCCTTCATAGAAAAAGACTCGACGGGAAATAGAGGACTCGCCGGGTATTTATTAATATTCTCGAGTCCACTCGAGTAATTTTTGAGCCTTGGCGAAGGACTCGGGTACCCGATCGAGTACTGGAAATATGATTTTCGAGTCCCGAGTCCGAGTACCCGACTCGGACTCGAAACCGAGTACTCGCAATTTTCGAGTACTCGCACAGCCCTACTTTTTACTTTTAATAAATTTCACTTTTACTTTTAATAAATTTATCTTTTAATTAATTCCATTTTAATGAAATTCACTTTTTACTTTTAATAAATTTAATTTTAATGAATTTCACTTTTTACTTTTAATAAATTTCATTTTAATGAAATTCACTTTTTACTTTTAATAAATTCCATATTAATGAATTTCACTTTTTACTTTTAATAAATTTAATTTTAATGAAATTCACTTTTTACTTTTAATAAACTTCATTTTAATGAATTTCACTTTTTACTTTTAATAAATTTAATTTGAATGAATTTCACTTTTTACTTTTAATAAACTTCATTTTAATGAATTTCACTTTTTACTTTTAATAAATTTAATTTTAATGAATTTCACTTTTTACTTTTAATAAACTTCATTTTAATGAATTTCACTTTTTACTTTTAATAAACTTCATTTTAATGAATTTCACTTTTTACTTTTAATAAACTTCATTTTAATGAATTTCACTTTTTACTTTTAATAAACTTCATTTTAATGAATTTCACTTTTTACTTTTAATAAACTTCATTTTAATGAATTTCACTTTTTACTTTTAATAAACTTCATTTTAATGAATTTCACTTTTCACTTTTAATAAACTTCATTTTAATGAATTTCACTTTTTACTTTTAATAAACTTCATTTTAATGAATTTCACTTTTTACTTTTAATAAACTTCATTTTAATGAATTTCACTTTTTACTTTTAATAAACTTCATTTTAATGAATTTCACTTTTCACTTTTAATAAACTTCATTTTAATGAATTTCACTTTTTACTTTTAATAAACTTCATTTTAATGAATTTCACTTTTTACTTTTAATAAACTTCATTTTAATGAATTTCACTTTTTACTTTTAATAAACTTCCTTTTAATGAATTTCACTTTTCACTTTTAATAAACTTCATTTTAATGAATTTCACTTTTCACTTTTAATAAACTTCATTTTAATGAAATTCACTTTTTACTTTTAATAAACTTCATTTTAATGAAATTCACTTTTTACTTTTAATAAACTTCATTTTAATGAATTTCACTTTTTACTTTTAATAAATTTAATTTGAATGAATTTCACTTTTTACTTTTAATAAACTTCATTTTAATGAATTTCACTTTTTACTTTTAATAAACTTCATTTTAATGAATTTCACTTTTTACTTTTAATAAATTTAATTTTAATGAATTTCACTTTTTACTTTTAATAAACTTCATTTTAATGAATTTCACTTTTTACTTTTAATAAACTTCATTTTAATGAATTTCACTTTTTACTTTTAATAAACTTCATTTTAATGAATTTCACTTTTTACTTTTAATAAACTTCATTTTAATGAATTTCACTTTTTACTTTTAATAAACTTCATTTTAATGAATTTCACTTTTCACTTTTAATACACTTCATTTTAATGAATTTCACTTTTTACTTTTAATAAACCATTTTAATGAATTTCACTTTTTACTTTTAATAAACTTCATTTTAATGAATTTCACTTTTTACTTTTAATAAACTTCATTTTAATGAATTTCACTTTTCACTTTTAATAAACTTCATTTTAATGAATTTCACTTTTTACTTTTAATAAACTTCATTTTAATGAATTTCACTTTTTACTTTTAATAAACTTCATTTTAATGAATTTCACTTTTTACTTTTAATAAACTTCCTTTTAATGAATTTCACTTTTCACTTTTAATAAACTTCATTTTAATGAATTTCACTTTTCACTTTTAATAAACTTCATTTTAATGAATTTCACTTTTTACTTTTAATAAACTTCATTTTAATGAATTTCACTTTTCACTTTTAATAAACTTCATTTTAATGAATTTCACTTTTTACTTTTAATAAACTTCATTTTAATGAATTTCACTTTTTACTTTTAATAAACTTCATTTTAATGAATTTCACTTTTTACTTTTAATAAACTTCATTTTAATGAATTTCACTTTTCACTTTTAATAAACTTCATTTTAATGAATTTCACTTTTTACTTTTAATAAACTTCATTTTAATGAATTTCACTTTTTACTTTTAATAAACTTCATTTTAATGAATTTCACTTTTTACTTTTAATAAACTTCATTTTAATGAATTTCACTTTTTACTTTTAATAAACTTCATTTTAATGAATTTCACTTTTTACTTTTAATAAACTTCATTTTAATGAATTTCACTTTTTACTTTTAATAAACTTCATTTTAATGAATTTCACTTTTTACTTTTAATAAACTTCATTTTAATGAATTTCACTTTTCACTTTTAATAAACTTCATTTTAATGAATTTCACTTTTTACTTTTAATAAACTTCATTTTAATGAATTTCACTTTTTACTTTTAATAAACTTCATTTTAATGAATTTCACTTTTTACTTTTAATAAACTTCATTTTAATGAATTTCACTTTTCACTTTTAATAAACTTCATTTTAATGAATTTCACTTTTCACTTTTAATAAACTTCATTTTAATGAATTTCACTTTTTACTTTTAATAAACTTCATTTTAATGAATTTCACTTTTCACTTTTAATAAACTTCATTTTAATGAATTTCACTTTTTACTTTTAATAAACTTCATTTTAATGAATTTCACTTTTTACTTTTAATAAACTTCATTTTAATGAATTTCACTTTTTACTTTTAATAAACTTCATTTTAATGAATTTCACTTTTCACTTTTAATAAACTTCATTTTAATGAATTTCACTTTTTACTTTTAATAAACTTCATTTTAATGAATTTCACTTTTTAATTTTAATAAATTTAATTTTAATGAATTTCACTTTTTACTTTTAATAAACTTCATTTTAATGAATTTCACTTTTTACTTTTAATAAACTTCATTTTAATGAATTTCACTTTTTACTTTTAATAAACTTCATTTTAATGAATTTCACTTTTCACTTTTAATAAACTTCATTTTAATGAATTTCACTTTTTACTTTTAATAAACTTCATTTCAATGAATTTCACTTTTCACTTTTAATAAACTTCATTTTAATGAATTTCACTTTTTACTTTTAATAAACTTCATTTTAATGAATTTCACTTTTCACTTTTAATAAACTTCATTTTAATGAATTTCACTTTTCACTTTTAATAAACTTCATTTTAATGAATTTCACTTTTTACTTTTAATAAACTTCATTTTAATGAATTTCACTTTTTACTTTTAATAAACTTCATTTTAATGAATTTCACTTTTTACTTTTAATAAACTTCATTTAATTGAATTTCACTTTTCACTTTTAATAAACTTCATTTTAATGAATTTCACTTTTCACTTTTAATAAACTTCATTTTAATGAATTTCACTTTTCACTTTTAATAAACTTCATTTTAATGAATTTCACTTTTCACTTTTAATAAACTTCATTTTAATGAATTTCACTTTTTACTTTTAATAAACTTCATTTTAATGAATTTCACTTTTTACTTTTAATAAACTTCATTTTAATGAATTTCACTTTTTACTTTTAATAAACTTCATTTTAATGAATTTCACTTTTCACTTTTAATAAACTTCATTTTAATGAATTTCACTTTTTACTTTTAATAAACTTCATTTTAATGAATTTCACTTTTTACTTTTAATAACCTTCATTTTAATGAATTTCACTTTTCACTTTTTACTTTTAATAAACTTCATTTTAATGAATTTCACTTTTCACTTTTAATAAACTTCATTTTAATGAATTTCACTTTTTACTTTTAATAAACTTCATTTTAATGAATTTCACTTTTTACTTTTAATAAACTTCATTTTAATGAATTTCACTTTTTACTTTTAATAAACTTCATTTTAATGAATTTCACTTTTCACTTTTAATAAACTTCATTTTAATGAATTTCACTTTTTACTTTTAATAAACTTCATTTTAATGAATTTCACTTTTTACTTTTAATAACCTTCATTTTAATGAATTTCACTTTTCACTTTTAATACACTTCATTTTAATGAATTTCACTTTTTACTTTTAATAAACCATTTTAATGAATTTCACTTTTTACTTTTAATAAACTTCATTTTAATGAATTTCACTTTTTACTTTTAATAAACTTCATTTTAATGAATTTCACTTTTTACTTTTAATAAACTTCATTTTAATGAATTTCACTTTTTACTTTTAATAAACTTCATTTTAATGAATTTCACTTTTCACTTTTAATAAACTTCATTTTAATGAATTTCACTTTTTACTTTTAATAAACTTCATTTTAATGAATTTCACTTTTTACTTTTAATAAACTTCATTTTAATGAATTTCACTTTTTACTTTTAATAAACTTCATTTTAATGAATTTCACTTTTTACTTTTAATAAACTTCATTTTAATGAATTTCACTTTTCACTTTTAATAAACTTCATTTTAATGAATTTCACTTTTTACTTTTAATAAACTTCATTTTAATGAATTTCACTTTTTACTTTTAATAAATTTAATTTTAATGAATTTCACTTTTTACTTTTAATAAACTTCATTTTAATGAATTTCACTTTTTACTTTTAATAAACTTCATTTTAATGAATTTCACTTTTTACTTTTAATAAACTTCATTTTAATGAATTTCACTTTTCACTTTTAATAAACTTCATTTTAATGAATTTCACTTTTTACTTTTAATAAACTTCATTTCAATGAATTTCACTTTTCACTTTTAATAAACTTCATTTTAATGAATTTCACTTTTTACTTTTAATAAACTTCATTTTAATGAATTTCACTTTTCACTTTTAATAAACTTCATTTTAATGAATTTCACTTTTCACTTTTAATAAACTTCATTTTAATGAATTTCACTTTTTACTTTTAATAAACTTCATTTTAATGAATTTCACTTTTTACTTTTAATAAACTTCATTTTAATGAATTTCACTTTTTACTTTTAATAAACTTCATTTAATTGAATTTCACTTTTCACTTTTAATAAACTTCATTTTAATGAAATTCACTTTTTACTTTTAATAAACTTCATTTTAATGAATTTCACTTTTCACTTTTAATAAACTTCATTTTAATGAATTTCACTTTTCACTTTTAATAAACTTCATTTTAATGAATTTCACTTTTTACTTTTAATAAACTTCATTTTAATGAATTTCACTTTTTACTTTTAATAAACTTCATTTTAATGAATTTCACTTTTTACTTTTAATAAATTTAATTTTAATGAATTTCACTTTTTACTTTTAATAAACTTCATTTTAATGAATTTCACTTTTTACTTTTAATAAACTTCATTTTAATGAATTTCACTTTTTACTTTTAATAAACTTCATTTTAATGAATTTCACTTTTTACTTTTAATAAACTTCATTTTAATGAATTTCACTTTTTACTTTTAATAAACTTCATTTTAATGAATTTCACTTTTCACTTTTAATAAACTTCATTTTAATGAATTTCACTTTTTACTTTTAATAAACTTCATTTTAATGAATTTCACTTTTAACTTTTAATAAACTTCATTTTAATGAATTTCACTTTTCACTTTTAATAAACTTCATTTTAATGAATTTCACTTTTTACTTTTAATAAACTTCATTTTAATGAATTTCACTTTTCACTTTTAATAAACTTCATTTTAATGAATTTCACTTTTTACTTTTAATAAACTTCATTTTAATGAATTTCACTTTTTACTTTTAATAATCTTCATTTTAATGAATTTCACTTTTTACTTTTAATAAACTTCATTTTAATGAATTTCACTTTTCACTTTTAATAAACTTCATTTTAATGAATTTCACTTTTTACTTTTAATAAACTTCATTTTAATGAATTTCACTTTTTACTTTTAATAAATTTAATTTTAATGAATTTCACTTTTTACTTTTAATAAACTTCATTTTAATGAATTTCACTTTTTACTTTTAATAAACTTCATTTTAATGAATTTCACTTTTTACTTTTAATAAACTTCATTTTAATGAATTTCACTTTTTACTTTTAATAAACTTCATTTTAATGAATTTCACTTTTTACTTTTAATAAACTTCATTTTAATGAATTTCACTTTTCACTTTTAATAAACTTCATTTTAATGAATTTCACTTTTTACTTTTAATAAACTTCATTTTAATGAATTTCACTTTTTACTTTTAATAAACTTCATTTTAATGAATTTCACTTTTTACTTTTAATAAACTTCATTTTAATGAATTTCACTTTTTACTTTTAATAAACTTCATTTTAATGAATTTCACTTTTTACTTTTAATAAACTTCATTTTAATGAATTTCACTTTTTACTTTTAATAAACTTCATTTTAATGAATTTCACTTTTTACTTTTAATAAACTTCATTTTAATGAATTTCACTTTTCACTTTTAATAAACTTCATTTTAATGAATTTCACTTTTTACTTTTAATAAACTTCATTTTAATGAATTTCACTTTTTACTTTTAATAAACTTCATTTTAATGAATTTCACTTTTTACTTTTAATAAACTTCATTTTAATGAATTTCACTTTTCACTTTTAATAAACTTCATTTTAATGAATTTCACTTTTCACTTTTAATAAACTTCATTTTAATGAATTTCACTTTTTACTTTTAATAAACTTCATTTTAATGAATTTCACTTTTCACTTTTAATAAACTTCATTTTAATGAATTTCACTTTTTACTTTTAATAAACTTCATTTTAATGAATTTCACTTTTTACTTTTAATAAACTTCATTTTAATGAATTTCACTTTTTACTTTTAATAAACTTCATTTTAATGAATTTCACTTTTCACTTTTAATAAACTTCATTTTAATGAATTTCACTTTTTACTTTTAATAAACTTCATTTTAATGAATTTCACTTTTTAATTTTAATAAATTTAATTTTAATGAATTTCACTTTTTACTTTTAATAAACTTCATTTTAATGAATTTCACTTTTTACTTTTAATAAACTTCATTTTAATGAATTTCACTTTTTACTTTTAATAAACTTCATTTTAATGAATTTCACTTTTCACTTTTAATAAACTTCATTTTAATGAATTTCACTTTTTACTTTTAATAAACTTCATTTCAATGAATTTCACTTTTCACTTTTAATAAACTTCATTTTAATGAATTTCACTTTTTACTTTTAATAAACTTCATTTTAATGAATTTCACTTTTCACTTTTAATAAACTTCATTTTAATGAATTTCACTTTTCACTTTTAATAAACTTCATTTTAATGAATTTCACTTTTTACTTTTAATAAACTTCATTTTAATGAATTTCACTTTTTACTTTTAATAAACTTCATTTTAATGAATTTCACTTTTTACTTTTAATAAACTTCATTTAATTGAATTTCACTTTTCACTTTTAATAAACTTCATTTTAATGAATTTCACTTTTCACTTTTAATAAACTTCATTTTAATGAATTTCACTTTTCACTTTTAATAAACTTCATTTTAATGAATTTCACTTTTCACTTTTAATAAACTTCATTTTAATGAATTTCACTTTTTACTTTTAATAAACTTCATTTTAATGAATTTCACTTTTTACTTTTAATAAACTTCATTTTAATGAATTTCACTTTTTACTTTTAATAAACTTCATTTTAATGAATTTCACTTTTCACTTTTAATAAACTTCATTTTAATGAATTTCACTTTTTACTTTTAATAAACTTCATTTTAATGAATTTCACTTTTTACTTTTAATAACCTTCATTTTAATGAATTTCACTTTTCACTTTTTACTTTTAATAAACTTCATTTTAATGAATTTCACTTTTCACTTTTAATAAACTTCATTTTAATGAATTTCACTTTTTACTTTTAATAAACTTCATTTTAATGAATTTCACTTTTTACTTTTAATAAACTTCATTTTAATGAATTTCACTTTTTACTTTTAATAAACTTCATTTTAATGAATTTCACTTTTCACTTTTAATAAACTTCATTTTAATGAATTTCACTTTTTACTTTTAATAAACTTCATTTTAATGAATTTCACTTTTTACTTTTAATAACCTTCATTTTAATGAATTTCACTTTTCACTTTTAATACACTTCATTTTAATGAATTTCACTTTTTACTTTTAATAAACCATTTTAATGAATTTCACTTTTTACTTTTAATAAACTTCATTTTAATGAATTTCACTTTTTACTTTTAATAAACTTCATTTTAATGAATTTCACTTTTTACTTTTAATAAACTTCATTTTAATGAATTTCACTTTTTACTTTTAATAAACTTCATTTTAATGAATTTCACTTTTCACTTTTAATAAACTTCATTTTAATGAATTTCACTTTTTACTTTTAATAAACTTCATTTTAATGAATTTCACTTTTTACTTTTAATAAACTTCATTTTAATGAATTTCACTTTTTACTTTTAATAAACTTCATTTTAATGAATTTCACTTTTTACTTTTAATAAACTTCATTTTAATGAATTTCACTTTTCACTTTTAATAAACTTCATTTTAATGAATTTCACTTTTTACTTTTAATAAACTTCATTTTAATGAATTTCACTTTTTACTTTTAATAAATTTAATTTTAATGAATTTCACTTTTTACTTTTAATAAACTTCATTTTAATGAATTTCACTTTTTACTTTTAATAAACTTCATTTTAATGAATTTCACTTTTTACTTTTAATAAACTTCATTTTAATGAATTTCACTTTTCACTTTTAATAAACTTCATTTTAATGAATTTCACTTTTTACTTTTAATAAACTTCATTTCAATGAATTTCACTTTTCACTTTTAATAAACTTCATTTTAATGAATTTCACTTTTTACTTTTAATAAACTTCATTTTAATGAATTTCACTTTTCACTTTTAATAAACTTCATTTTAATGAATTTCACTTTTCACTTTTAATAAACTTCATTTTAATGAATTTCACTTTTTACTTTTAATAAACTTCATTTTAATGAATTTCACTTTTTACTTTTAATAAACTTCATTTTAATGAATTTCACTTTTTACTTTTAATAAACTTCATTTAATTGAATTTCACTTTTCACTTTTAATAAACTTCATTTTAATGAAATTCACTTTTTACTTTTAATAAACTTCATTTTAATGAATTTCACTTTTCACTTTTAATAAACTTCATTTTAATGAATTTCACTTTTCACTTTTAATAAACTTCATTTTAATGAATTTCACTTTTTACTTTTAATAAACTTCATTTTAATGAATTTCACTTTTTACTTTTAATAAACTTCATTTTAATGAATTTCACTTTTTACTTTTAATAAATTTAATTTTAATGAATTTCACTTTTTACTTTTAATAAACTTCATTTTAATGAATTTCACTTTTTACTTTTAATAAACTTCATTTTAATGAATTTCACTTTTTACTTTTAATAAACTTCATTTTAATGAATTTCACTTTTTACTTTTAATAAACTTCATTTTAATGAATTTCACTTTTTACTTTTAATAAACTTCATTTTAATGAATTTCACTTTTCACTTTTAATAAACTTCATTTTAATGAATTTCACTTTTTACTTTTAATAAACTTCATTTTAATGAATTTCACTTTTAACTTTTAATAAACTTCATTTTAATGAATTTCACTTTTCACTTTTAATAAACTTCATTTTAATGAATTTCACTTTTTACTTTTAATAAACTTCATTTTAATGAATTTCACTTTTCACTTTTAATAAACTTCATTTTAATGAATTTCACTTTTTACTTTTAATAAACTTCATTTTAATGAATTTCACTTTTTACTTTTAATAATCTTCATTTTAATGAATTTCACTTTTTACTTTTAATAAACTTCATTTTAATGAATTTCACTTTTCACTTTTAATAAACTTCATTTTAATGAATTTCACTTTTTACTTTTAATAAACTTCATTTTAATGAATTTCACTTTTTACTTTTAATAAATTTAATTTTAATGAATTTCACTTTTTACTTTTAATAAACTTCATTTTAATGAATTTCACTTTTTACTTTTAATAAACTTCATTTTAATGAATTTCACTTTTTACTTTTAATACACTTCATTTTAATGAATTTCACTTTTCACTTTTAATAAACTTCATTTTAATGAATTTCACTTTTTACTTTTAATAAACTTCATTTTAATGAATTTCACTTTTCACTTTTAATAAACTTCATTTTAATGAATTTCACTTTTTACTTTTAATAAACTTCATTTTAATGAATTTCACTTTTCACTTTTAATAAACTTCATTTTAATGAATTTCACTTTTTACTTTTAATAAACTTCATTTTAATGAATTTCACTTTTTACTTTTAATAAACTTCATTTTAATGAATTTCACTTTTTACTTTTAATAAACTTCATTTTAATGAATTTCACTTTTCACTTTTAATAAATTTCACTTATACTTAATTTAAATAGGTAACTATTACATAGAAAACAATTAGTGAAACGAAAGCTTCCGTTTACTCCCCAAGGGTGTTCAGTCCTGAAATTAACGATTAGTCTATTTTCTTCCGTGAATCAAAAGGGAAATGCTTGGTTTGCTAAACTTTAACATTTACAAATGATTTTCGCGCCTCACTAAAATATCGTATTGTAAATCGAGTTGGAAACTAGGTTTATGAGATTAAATTAATACCAAATTAAGTATTCGCTATAATTGTTATAAACTATGAAAAAAGTGCTAGTTTAAATATTAACGAAAATCAATCAAAAGCAAAACCGTTGTTTTAAACCAGAATCCGTAGCTACGAAACCAAAGTGACGGAAATCTTTACTTTATCACGTTTTCCCCTTAAAGATACATCACATCGCTTTCTTTAGGAAAATATCATGATTTTATAAAACTTTTTATCTACACTATATTCCTAAGTGTCTTCTGTCTGTCTGTCTGTCTGTTTTGCATTTGTTTCTCTATAGACGTCCGAGCCGTTCAACCTAGGACCTCCAAATTTCTCACAGCTATTCTTATTGCGCAAAGGCAGCGAGTCGCGCTATTTTCATCGATTTACAATTTGGGTTAAGTTAATTTATTAAATAATGTTAAAAAGCGAGTCGAAATTGTATTTTTGCTCCTGAAAAGGTGCCGTGAATCTAGCTGCAACCTACATACACCTATACAACCAATATTTTTCTGCCTCAGTCAATTTCGCGGCTGCGTCATCGTCACTTGGAGAATGGAGACTGGGGGGGGGGGGGGGCTGGATAGTGCAATATTTTAATTTACATAATTCGGGAAAGTAATTATGATGAAAACTTCTCATAAAGGCACGGTTAGTTCAATACCGTTATACCGAAGCAGGATTACAACTGCTATAATTTTTACTTCTCTCCTGCCACGTATACCAAGTTGGAACACCCATTTTTTTTTAAAAGCTAATCTTATTTGAAGAGACCGAACTTAGCCTCGTTTAATTTGCTGCGGGATCCCATTCCTAGGTCTGCTTTTCGGCAGTGTTTTGGGGAAAGTTAAGGTAAGTTCATTAGATTAAGTAGTACTAAGGAGCCGTTCTTACTAGCGTTACTAAATGTGACAGAGGGGTGGGGACTCTCAAATGTGACGTCACAAAAAAATAACTTCTATACCGTATCCTAAATTATCAATTGCTTTATTAGTATGATGAGTTTTTTAGAGGTAAAACCATAAATAAATTTGTTTTATTTTGAAAGAATTTGAATAGTTTTATGGTTTATGTTGAAATAATAATTTAGGAGGACTTGAATAAGTTTTACGTAACTTAGGCGGGTCCTTACAATTATTATTCTTAGTTACTATGGGATATGGGTAGTGAAAATGTCGATTTACTTGCGTCACCTAATTTCTGGACAGCCTCTAACATCAGGTCGTGACTCTTTTACTTGAATGATTACTTTGCGTTGTAAGATGATTTTTCAAGCAGAAGATCACTTGCTAATTTTGTGTAAGGGAAATTTTAAACTGATTTTTAGATTTTTAAATAGGATTTTCTTGTGGTTTGCTTTTTTTAACGCCAATTTTGAGATATTAGAATTAATAACCAGTTGATTTCAAGATTAAATATTAATAGAAATTACCACTTAAAGGTAAACTGGATTTTGAAAAATTTCTTCAACATTGTAAGCTTTCAAAATTAGCAACCAGTGCTACGATTAGACAAACGTATCAAATTTGATTTCGAAATTGTCAACGTGTACCGCCAAGTGCAAAAATTGTATATTTAAAGTCCCCGTTCCGGAAGGAGTTACGTTACGCCGCTTTGTGCAAAATGACACCGATTGAAAATGTAAATGATCAAGTGAACTCGTGAAAGTGTCAAATTTTAAACAATATATTACCTGGCTTCATGAACAGATAACTTCCAATGACTATGAGATTAGCAAAAAAAGCGTGGTTTAATTTCATGTCTTCAGACGCTTAAACTAGAAGCTGTCAAGTGTCTTTTTTCTTGGCTTAAAAACGCATCGATGTCAGAAGAGCACGCGCGGAAATTGTGGTAACGCGCAACGCCACAGCTTGTGTCCTTCGTATCAGCGGAAGCTGGCTTCAAATAGCGCAACAAGTGCACATCGAGTGAAATGCTCGAATCTGGGACATTCGCGGTATTGATTGCGCCTTCGTCACTCCGGCAATGCTCCTCGCGCCAACGGACAGAACGTCGACCGTGTTCATGTTGAGAAGGGGAGCAGTCGCAGAGCGAAATAAATTACCAACTTCAGTCATTTCGATTTCAACACAATTACCAAAAGTATATAATTTATTTCTTACGAGATAAGTAAAATCTACGCTATACATATTACACATGTTCCTTCGTTGGCTCTTAGTAGATCCTAATTAAACATGGTCCTTCGTTTGCTCTTGGTAGTTTGAAATTAAACATTTTCCTTAGTTAGCAACTGGTAGTTTCCGAATAAACTCGTTCCTTCGTTGGCTCTTGATTGTTCCCAAATAATCATGGTCCTTCGTTGGCTCTTGGTAGCTCCCAAATAAAAATGGTCCTTCGTTGGCTCTTGGTAGTTCCCAAATAAACATGATCCTTCGTTGGCTCTCGGTAGCTCCCAAATAAACATGGTCCTTCGTTGGCTCTCGGTAGTTCCCAAATAAACATGGTCCTTCGTTGGCTCTCGGTAGTCCCCGAATAAACTCGTTCCTTCGTTGGCTCTTGATTGTTCCCAAATAATCATGGTCCTTCGTTGGCTCTTGGTAGCTCCCAAATAAAAATGGTCCTTCGTTGGCTCTTGGTAGTTCCCAAATAAACATGATCCTTCGTTGGCTCTCGGTAGCTCCCAAATAAACATGGTCCTTCGTTGGCTCTCGGTAGTTCCCAAATAAACATGGTCCTTCGTTGGCTCTCGGTAGTCCCCAAATAAACATGGTCCTTCGTTGGCTCTCGGTAGTCCCCAAATAAACATGGTCCTTCGTTGGCTCTCGGTAGTTCCCAAATAAACATGGTCTTTCGTTGGCTCTCGGTAGTTCCCAAATAAACATGGTCCTTCGTTGGCTCTCGGTAGTTCCCAAATAAACATGGTCTTTCGTTGGCTCTCGGTAGTTCCCAAATAAACATGGTCCTTCGTTGGCTCTCGGTAGTTCCCAAATAAACATGGTCTTTCGTTGGCTCTCGGTAGTTCCCAAATAAACATGGTCCTTCGTTGGCTCTTTGTAGCTCCCAAATAAACATGGTCCTTCGTTGGTTCTCGGTAGTTCCCAAATAAACATGGTCCTTTGTTGGCTCTTGGTAGTTCCCAAATAAACATGGTCCTTCGTTGGCTCTCGGTAGTCCCCAAATAAACATGGTCCTTCGTTGGCTCTCGGTAGTCCCCAAATAAACATGGTCCTTCGTTGGCTCTCGGTAGTTCCCAAATAAACATGGTCTTTCGTTGGCTCTCGGTAGTTCCCAAATAAACATGGTCCTTCGTTGGCTCTCGGTAGTTCCCAAATAAACATGGTCTTTCGTTGGCTCTCGGTAGTTCCCAAATAAACATGGTCCTTCGTTGGCTCTCGGTAGTTCCCAAATAAACATGGTCCTTCGTTGGCTCTCGGTAGTCCCCAAATAAACATGGTCCTTCGTTGGCTCTCGGTAGTTCCCAAATAAACATGGTCTTTCGTTGGCTCTCGGTAGTTCCCAAATAAACATGGTCCTTCGTTGGCTCTCGGTAGTTCCCAAATAAACATGGTCCTTCGTTGGCTCTTGGTAGTTCCCAAATAAACATGGTCCTTCGTTGGCTCTCGGTAGTCCCCAAATAAACATGGTCCTTCGTTGGCTCTCGGTAGTCCCCAAATAAACATGGTCCTTCGTTGGCTCTCGGTAGTTCCCAAATAAACATGGTCTTTCGTTGGCTCTCGGTAGTTCCCAAATAAACATGGTCCTTCGTTGGCTCTCGGTAGTTCCCAAATAAACATGGTCTTTCGTTGGCTCTCGGTAGTTCCCAATTAAACATGGTCCTTCGTTGGCTCTCGGTAGTTCCCAAATAAACATGGTCTTTCGTTGGCTCTCGGTAGTTCCCAAATAAACATGGTCCTTCGTTGGCTCTCGGTAGTTCCCAAATAAACATGGTCTTTCGTTGGCTCTCGGTAGTTCCCAAATAAACATGGTCCTTCGTTGGCTCTTGGTAGCTCCCAAATAAACATGGTCCTTCGTTGGTTCTCGGTAGTTCCCAAATAAACATGGTCCTTCGTTGGCTCTCGGTAGTTCCCAAATAAACATGGTCCTTCGTTGGCTCTTGGTAGTTCCCAAATAAACATGGTCCTTCGTTGGCTCTCGGTAGTTCCCAAATAAACATGGTCTTTCGTTGGCTCTCGGTAGTTCCCAAATAAACATGGTCCTTCGTTGGCTCTCGGTAGTTCCCAAATAAACATGGTCATTCGTTGGCTCTCGGTAGTTCCCAAATAAACATGGTCTTTCGTTGGCTCTTGGTAGTTCCCAAATAAACATGGTCCTTCGTTGGCTCTCGGTAGTTCCCAAATAAACGTGGTCCTTCGTTGGCTCTCGGTAGTTCCCAAATAAACATGGTCCTTCGTTGGCTCTTGGTAGTTCCCAAATAAATATGGTCCTTCGTTGGCTCTTGGTAGTTCCCAAATTAACATGGTCCTTCGTTGGCTCTTGGTAGGTCCCAAACAAATATGGGCCTTCGTTGGCTCTTGGTAGTTCCCAAATAAACATAGTCCTTCGTTGACTCTTGGTTATTCCCAATTAAACATGATCCTTCGTTGGCTCTAGGTAGTTCCTAATTAAACATGGTCCTTCGTTGATTTTTGGTTGTTGCTAATGAAACCGGTTCCTTCGTTGGCTCTTGTTAGTTTACCAATTGGTGAGAATGTATACCACGCATCATGGCTCAAAATTTGAGTATTGCTCCAGTTAACAAAATTAAATGTAGAAATGAAACTGCAAAGGGATATTTTGCCGATATAATAGCTTTACTGAGTCCCCTATGATATATTTTTATTCCGAAATGTAAAGGAATTGCGTAATAGAGAAAGGGACACTTCGGTCGTAAGATAAATGTTGTGTACTTCCGCTTCTACGGAGACTTTCGGGTGGCGTGTTATAACCTCATTTCCCCGTAAGCAGATATTCCGAATTTTACTCATACAACGTCAATATAATACCGAATGCCATTTTTTTTTAATCATAGTCAGTTGTAGTTCAACAAAAAGATCGTTCAGCCATCACGGAATATGTACGAGATCTTTGAATAAACTTCCTTCATTGGGAATCTAGTATTTGAGGAACAGCAACCTTGCTGCAAAAATAAAAGCTAATTTCGTTTGAACATGTCCCAGCAATGTTTTCTCTTATAACGATCGACCAATTGATTTCACTTGTAAAGCGCGGTCACTACCGAAATTAAAATGCAAGATTTGATGGCCAATTTAAGCGTCGTTATGACGTATTATTTTATAGAAAGGTGTTTCTTCTTATTAAATAGATAATTTTTAATATACATCCACTCAGATAATATATATACATTAATTGTTAGACCCTTATTTACATCTCAACGAAATGCGGCAACTGTATTGTAAATTTTCTTGCGTTATAGTATTAGCATTTCGAATACAAAGACGAAATAGTAAGCCTAAGACCAAGACGGTTGGCTCTTCTGTCCAAACAGCGTATTTCGTCTTTGTGTACTCTGCTTTACTTAAAAATGAAACGAGATGAGAGCCCTGTTATAAGCAGACAGCGTTAATGAATAAAAAATAATAACCTGTTATCTAAAATGTTCGAAATCTAATATTTTCGGAGTTTGGATTGCTCATGGGTCCTTAATTTTCATTTTAGAGGCCCCTAACTTTAGGAATTGTAGTCAACTAGTCGGCACCCTCGCCCTGAATATAATATCTATATAATTATGTATCTATCTCATTCGTATCACGAACGTGTGATAAATTTTTCCATTATTATTCTAATTAAAAGCAATTGATTGAGGGGCCATTAGCATATATGAATAAGAAAACTCAGTCAATTGTATAGAATTTGGAATTAGGCATTTTGAGTGGAGCTTCTCCTGAATGCCATTGGTTGGCGCACTTAAGGCCAGAACTCTTGAGATTTCGTGTAGCCTTCTAGAATAATAATATACACTCTTACAAAAATTTTGGAAGAAATTTGATTCCTAAATTATATCGAAAATTGGCATCTTCAAATTCATCTTTGTTCGAAAATTGGCATCTTCAAATTCAACTTTGATCGAAAATTGGCATCTTCAAATTCATCTTTGTTCGAAAATTGGCATCTTCAAATTCAACTTTGATCGAAAATTGGCATCTTCAAATTCAACTTTGATCGAAAATTGGCACCTTCAAATTCAACTTTGATCGAAAATTGGCATCTTCAAATTCAACTTTGATCGAAAATTGGCACCTTCAAATTCAACTTTGATCGAAAATTGGCACCTTCAAATTCAACTTTGATCGAAAATTGGCACCTTCAAATTCAACTTTGATCGAAAATTGGCACCTTCAAATTCAACTTTCTAAATCTTTTTTTGCTTCAGACAAAACTCGATTCAAACTAGATGAGTCGTGAATGGGTTAAAATTTTGAGCAATGAACGCACTTATACAGACACAATAATATTATGCTTATTAGCTTTCTGCTCTCATCATATTCGTTATGTCAATTCGAACGAAATGTGAATGGCAATGCCCCCCCCCCTAATAAAATCAAATACAACCGGTATCTCATTGGTTCCATAAAACTGTGTCTTCCACCGCCACTGAAGCGAAAGCCGGTGATGCTTTTAACACTCCCCTCGTCCTAATATTCCGGTGAATCTTCTCCTTAAGTATATACCGTCTTCTTCAAAGTATGCTAGCCTTTCTGGATTTGTATTAAAATAGATTTGGGAGGTTAAAACTATTAGGAAAAGTCAAGGGCGTATTTTTAAGGGGTTTGGTGGTAGAAATTGTACTAAAAGCGATGCACAGCTTAAGCTCCTGCTTAAAGCCCTTGATCGCAGTCTTCTTCACTGACAGCGAAACTAACAACTCCGCGTCTTTTAGTAGGTAAACTAAATTGTAAACTAAATTGACTTCCATTTCCATTTTTTATTTGTTTAAATTTGACCCCTATGATTATTTTCGTATTTTTGGGAAGGTACAAAAATTATAAAAATCCTTATTTTCTATGTAAGTTCAAGAAAAGAAATGGTTTTCCAAAGCCAATCATATCTCTGGAGAAATCTTGGCCTCTGGATACAAAATAATTTGCTTTATGAAGAATACTCTATCGCCGGTCACAAGTAACTTTTCTCTCTGATACTGTTTGGTGAAATTTTTCAGCGTGAGGGCTCAGATGGTCGATAACGCGTCGATAAAAATGTTTTGCTTCAAAACTTCTCGATTTAAACATTTTTTAAATCATCTACGGCTGCAACAACCTCTTTATGTCTAACCATCAAAATAACTTTTAATAAAGATCAGAACACATACCAAAAATTTCACAGAAAACGAAACTGAAACGTCAACACGACGATTAAGTGAACTGAATAGTTTTTAACATATTCGGTCAAAAAATATCCTCCATTCACCGTCAACCAATATACAGTACAAATTAAAGTGTTACCGCAGGTCTACGTGTGTTTTTCAGACGCCATTTTAAAAAATGTATTCATTAATATTATCTAGTTTGAAGTCTGACGTTGAATTTTAAATCGCAGAAAACATTTACGTTTTGAAAAAGATTTTAAGAGGATATATTTTCTAAATAGAGAAATTGTCGGTTAGCACTAGTCAGTTAATCCTAACTACTGTTACACCGAGTGGATGAAATGTTAAACTAGGTAGTCCACCATACTTATTCAACTCTAATTAAATCCTGTTCGTGGTACCGCTGTCAACTTAACTTCACGAAATGCCCGCGAATTCAGTCTGAAGTCTATTCGTTCCCTTTCCGAGTTCGCGGGTCTCCACGTTTCTTAGTTATTGATTGGTCTTTCACATTACAAGTGTTGTAGAACGTCAAATTATTCGGTTTAAAATATTTAATGTATTTCCCAACAACGTTTTGCGATGCGATAAAAGAAGCGTTCTGGCGCATCACAAAAATTGGAAAATATTTTCTTGGAGAAGTCGATATTTGTTTTGCTACAGCCGTTAAAGAAACATGGATTAATGAAACTTTGAAAATCAGATCGACATACTACACTCAAATGATTATGATTGACTGCCAAGCATATAATATAATTTCGAAATTAATAATTATTGGCTAATTTAAAGGGTTACCAAGTTTTCATTCCTAAAGATCGGCTTTTTGAAGGTCGAGATGACTATTTGGAAGGTCGAGATCTCCATACTCAAGATATTGATTACCATTTTGAAGGTTGATATTTGAAATAGTAATCAGTTAGGCTAATACACAAGGCACTACCCTAGGCCCAAGTCGTCTACCGAATTTTAATGCCCTAAACAGGTGATAGAGTTAAAATGCGTAGGAGGGCGGTGGCAAGCCCGGTTCCACGTCTTTACGTCGACAAACCCACCGCCGTTGGACAATAACGCCGTCGCAGCAACGCCGACCTAGGCTGACGGTCGATACGGCAAACAAATGTCTACGCCGAAGGATTTTAGGCCGCAGCGCAACTACGCCGACGCACCTCCGCCGATGGCAGTTTAGCCGGTACCAGATTAAACACTAGGCCAAATAGGCACTGGCCTATGGACCCTCAACAACAGAAGGCTTTTTTGTGGACATGAATAAAAATGAAAATAAATCATCATAGGCTCCCATCAAAATCTGTCTAGGACCCCACCTTCAGTAAATCAGGTACTGAGTTTAGCCAATGGTATTCTAAGCCGACGGTCAAAACACCGCCGTATAATTTAAGCCGAGCATATTGTTTGGCGACCTATTGGGCGCCAGGCAGATAAAACATTAAGAAAAACAGTGAAATCTCTAAAGAAGGAACAATTAATGCCAAACAATTTATTCAACAACGGAAAAAAACAGTAAACAAACACAAGCGACATTGCCCCAAAATAGAATAAAAATAACAATAATATTCGATTAAATTTTAATATCGCTAAAGAAAACTAGAATAAGCAGAAACGACCATTTCGCTATTTTAACGATCTACACCAAACATGAAACGCGTCCTTTTTTTTAGACCTAGGCAGTTCGTTCCAAATATTATTTCCTATACGCTCAGACCAGAAATAAAAACCAGACGAAAGCAGTAACCCGTCGGCAAAAAAAAACACCTCGGCCAAAGACCGCGGGCGGAGATACCCGTCGGCATAAAAGTATCGGCGCAAAAGCCGTTGCCGTAAGCACCAATCGCCGTAGATGCAACGACTAACGACGTACCAACCGACGGCCAAGACGCATCGGCGTAAACGCCTCATCGCAAAAGCCATCGTCATAAAAACCAACGGCGTACCAACATAATAATAATAATAATAATAATAATAATAATAATAATAATAATAATTAGCCGATATAGCCATATTTAAGGCCGAGATAGCCATACTTAAGACCGAGATAGCCATACCTAAGGCCGAGATAGCCATACTTAAGACCGAGATAGCCATACTTAAGGCCGAGATAGCCATACTTAAGGCCGAGATAGCCATACTTAAGGCCGAGATAGCCATATTTAAGGCCGAGATAGCCATACTTAAGACCGAGATAGCCATACCTAAGGTCGAGATAGCCATACCTAAGGTCGAGATAGTCATTCCTAAGGTCAAGATAGCCATACCTAAGGTTGAGATAGTCATATTTAAGGCTGATATAGCCATACTTAAGGCCGAGATAGCCATACTTAAGGCCGAGATAGCCACCTTTAAGGCCGAGAGAGCCATACTTAAGGTCGAGATAGCCATACTTAAGGCTGAGATAGCTATACCTAAGGTCGAGATAGCCATATTTAAGGCCGAGATAGCCATACTTAAGGTCGAGATAGCCATACTTAAGGCCGATATTGCCATAATTAAGGCAGAGATAACCATATTTAAGGCCGAGATAGCCATACTTAAGGCCGATATAACCATACTTAAGGCCGAGATAGCCATACTAAAGGCCGAGATAGCCATACTTAGTGCCAAGATAGCCAAACTTAAGGACGAGATAGCCATACTTAATGCCAAGATTGCCATATTTAAGGCCGAGATAGCCATACTTAAGGCCGAGATAGCCATACTTAAGTCTGAGATTGCCATACCTAAGGCCGAGACTGCCATATTTAAGGCCGAGATTGCCATACTTAAGGCCTAGATAGCCATACTTAAGTCTGAGATTGCCATACCTAAGGCCGAGACTGCCATACCTAAGGCCGAGATAGCCATATTAAGGCCGAGATAGCCATACTTAAGGCCGAGATAGCCATACTTAAGTCTGAGATTGCCATACCTAAGGCCGAGACTGCCATACCTAAGGCCGAGATAGCCATACCTAAGGCTGAGATAGTCATAGCTTAGGTCGAGATATCCATACCTAAGGCTGAGATAGCCATACTTAAGGCCGAGATAGCCATACCTAAGGCCGAGATAGCCATACTTAAGTCTGAGATTGCCATACCCAAGGCCGAGATTGACATACCTAAGGCCGAGATAGCCATACTTAAGGCCGAGATTGCAATACCTAAGGCCGAGATTGCCATAACTAAGGCCGAGATAGCCATACTTAAGGCCAAAATAGCCATACTTAAGTCTGAGATTGCCATAACTAAGGCCGAGATTGCCATACCTAAGGCCGAGATAGTCATACTTAAGGCTGAGATAGCCATACTTAAGGCCGAGATAGCCATAGTTAAGTCTGAGATTGCCATACCTAAGGCTGAGATTGCCATACCTAAGGCCGAGATAGCCATACTTAAGGCCGAGATAGCCATACTTAAGGCCGAGATGGCCCTACTTAAGGCCGAGATAGCCAAACTTAAGGCTGAGATTGCCATACCTAAGGCCGAGATTGTTATACCTAAGGCTGAGATAGCCATACCTAAGGCCAAAATATCCATACTTAAGTCTGAGATTGCCATACCTAAGGCCGAGATTGCCATACCTAAGGCCGAGATAGCCATACTTTAGGCTGAGATAGCCATACTTAAGGCCGGGATAGCCATACTTAAGTCTGAGATTGCCATACCTAAGGCCGAGATTGCCATACCTAAGGCCGAGATAGCCATACTTAAGGCCGAGATAGCCATACTTAAGGCCGAGATAGCCATACTTAAGGCCGAGATAGCCATACTTAAGGCCGAGATAGCCATATTTAAGGCCGAGATAGCCATATTTAAGGCCGAGATAGCCATATTTAAGGCCGAGATAGCCATACTTAAGTCCGAGATAGCCATAACTAAGGTCGAGATAGTCATACCTAAGGTCGAGATAGCCATATTTAAGGCCGAGATAGCCATACTTAAGGTCGAGATAGCCCTACCTAAGGTCGAGATAGCCCTACCTAAGGTCGAGATAGCCATACTTAAGGCTGAGATAGCCACATTTAAGGCCGAGATAGCAATACTTTAGGTCGAGATATCCATACCTAAGGCCGAGATAGCCATACTTAAGGCCGAGATTGCCATACTTAAGGCCGATATAGCCAAAACTTAAGTCTGAGATTGCCATACCCAAGGCCGAGATTGACATACCTAAGGCCGAGATAGCCATACTTAAGGCCGAGATTGCAATACCTAAGGCCGAGATTGCCATAACTAAGGCCGAGATAGCCATACTTAAGGCCAAAATAGCCATACTTAAGTCTGAGATTGCCATACCTAAGGCCGAGATTGCCATACCTAAGGCCGAGATAGCCATACTTAAGGCTGAGATAGCCATACTTAAGGCTGAGATAGCCATACTTAAGGCCGAGATAGCCATACTTAAGTCTGAGATTGCCATACCTAAGGCTGAGATTGCCATACCTAAGGCCGAGATAGCCATACTTAAGGCCGAGATAGCCATACTTAAGGCCGAGATGGCCATACTTAAGGCCGAGATAGCCAAACTTAAGGCAGAGATTGCCATACCTAAGGCCGAGATTGTTATACCTAAGGCTGAGATAGCCATACCTAAGGCCAAAATATCCATACTTAAGTCTGAGATTGCCATACCTAAGGCCGAGATAGCCATACTTTAGGCTGAGATAGCCATACTTAAGGCCGGGATAGCCATACTTAAGTCTGAGATTGCCATACCTAAGGCCGAGATTGCCATACCTAAGGCCGAGATAGCCATACTTAAGGCCGAGATAGCCATACTTAAGGCCGAGATAGCCATACTTAAGGCCGAGATAGCCATACTTAAGGCCGAGATAGCCATACTTAAGGCCGAGATAGCCATATTTAAGGCCGAGATAGCCATATTTAAGGCCGAGATAGCCATATTTAAGGCCGAGATAGCCATACTTAAGTCCGAGATAGCCATAACTAAGGTCGAGATAGTCATTCCTAAGTTCAAGATAGCCATACCTAAGGTCGAGATAGCCATATTTAAGGCCGAGATAGCCATACTTAAGGTCGAGATAGCCCTACCTAAGGTCGAGATAGCCATACTTAAGGCTGAGATAGCCACATTTAAGGCCGAGATAGCAATACTTTAGGTCGAGATATCCATACCTAAGGCCGAGATAGCCATACTTAAGGCCGAGATTGCCATACTTAAGGCCGATATAGCCAAAACTTAAGTCTGAGATTGCCATACCTTAGGCCGAGATTGCCATACCTAAGGCCGAGATAGCCATACTTAAGTCTGAGATTGTTATCGCTAAGGCCGAGATTGCCATACTTAAGGCCGAGATAGCAATACTTAAGTCTAAGATTGCCATAACTTAGGTTGAGATTGCCATACATAAGTTTGAGATAGCCCAACTTAAGGCCGAGATAGCCATACTTAAGGCCGAGATAGCCATACTTAAGACCGAGATAGCCATACTTAAGGCCGAGATAGCCATACCTAAAGCCGAGAAAGCCATACCTTAGGCCGAGATAGTCATAATTAATACCGAGATAGCCATACTTAAGGCCTAGATAGCCATACTTAAGGTTGAGATAGCCATAACTAAGGTAGAGATAGACATACTTAAGGTCGAGATATCCATACCTAAGGCCGAGATAGCCATACTTAAGGCCAAGATAGCCATACTTAAGGCTGATATAGCCATACCTAAGGTCAAGATAGTCATACCTAAGGTCGAGATATCCATACCTGAGGCCGAGAAAGCCATACTTAAGGCCGAGATAGCCATACTTAAGGCTGAGATAGCCATACTTAAGGCCGAGATAGCCATACTTAAGGCTGAGATAGCCATACTTAAGGCTGAGATAGCCATACTTAAGGCCGAGATAGCCATACTTAAGGCCGAGATAACCAAAGTTTAGGCTGAGATAGCCATACTTAAGGCCGAGATAGCCATACTTAAGGCCGAGATAGTCATGCCTAAGGTCAAGATAGCCATACCTAAGGTCGAGATAGCCAAATTTAAGGCTGAGATAACCATACTTAAAGTCGAGATAGCCATACCTAAGGCACAGATAGCCATACTTAAGGCCGAGATAGCAACAACTTAGGTCGAGATAGCCACACCTAAGGTCGAGATAGCCATACTTAAGGCCGAGATAGCCATACTCAAGGCCAAGATAGCCATACATAAGACCCAGATAGACATACATAAGACCCAGATAGCCATACTTAAGGCTGAGATAGCCATACCTAAGGCCGAGATAGTCATACTTAAGGCCGACATAGTCATACTTAAGGCCGAGATAGCCATACTTAAGGCTGATATAGCCATACTTAAGGCTGAGATAGCCATAGTTAAGGCTGAGATAGCCATGCTTAAGATCGAGATAGTCATACTTAAGGTCAAGATAGCCATACCTAAGGTCAAGATAGCCATACCTAAGGTCGATATAGCCATATTTAAGGCCGAGATAGCCATACTTAAGGTTGAGATAGCCCTACCTAAGGTCGAGATAGCCATACTTAAGGCCGAGATAGCCACACTTAAGGCCGAGATAGCCACACTTAAGGCCGAGATAGCCATACTTAAGGCCGAGATAGCCATACTTAAGGCCGAGATAGTCATGCCTAAGGTCGAGATAGTCATACTCAAGGTCAAGATAGCCATACCTAAGGTCGAGATAGCCAAATTTAAGGCTGAGATAACCATACTTAAAGTCGAGATAGCCATACCTAAGGCACAGATAGCCATACTTAAGGCCGAGATAGCAACACCTTAGGTCGAGATAGCCACACCTAAGGTCGAGATAGCCATACTTAAGGCCGAGATAGCCATACTCAAGGCCAAGATAGCCATACATAAGACCCAGATAGCCATACATAAGACCCAGATAGCCATACATAAGACCCAGATAGCCATACTTAAGGCTGAGATAGCCATACCTAAGGCCGAGATAGTCATACTTAAGTCCGAGATAGTCATACTTAAGGCCGAGATAGCCATACTTAAGGCCGAGATAGCCATACTTAAGGCTGAGATAGCCATAGTTAAGGCTGATATAGCCATGCTTAAGATCGAGATAGTCATACTTAAGGTCAAGATAGCCATACCTAAGGTCAAGATAGCCATACCTAAGGTCAAGATAGCCATACCTAAGGCTGAAATAACCATACTTAAAGTCGAGATAGCCATACCTAAGCCACAGATAGCCATACTTAAGGCCGAGATAGCAACACCTTAGGCCGAGATAGCCACACCTAAGGTCAAGATAGCCATACTTAAGGCTGAGATAGCCATACTCAAGGCCAAGATAGCCATACTCAAGGCCAAGATAGCCATACATAAGACCCAGATAGCCATACTTAAGGCTGAGATAGCCATGCCTAAGGCCGAGATAGTCATACTTAAGGCCGAGATAGTCATACTTAAGGCCGAGATAGCCATACTTAAGGCCGAGATAGCCATACTTAAGGCCGAGATAGCCATAGTTAAGGCTGAGATAGCCATGCTTAAGATCTAGATAGTCATACTTAAGGTCAAGATAGCCATACCTAAGGTCGAGTTAGCCATATTAAAGGACGAGATAACCATACTTAAGGTCGAGATAGCCATACCTAAGGCCGAGATAGCCATACTTAAGGCCGAGATAGCCACACCTTAGGCCGAGATAGCCACACCTAATGTCGAGATAGCCATACTTAAGGGCGAGATAGCCATATTTAAGGCCAAGATAGCCCTATATAAGGCCACGATAGCCATACTTAAGGCTGAGATAGCCATACCTAAGCTCGAGATAGTCATACCTAAGGTCGAGATATCCATACCTAAGGCCGAGATAGCCATACCTAAGGCCGCGATAGCAATACCTAAGGTCGAGATAGTCATACCTAAGGCAGAGATAGCGATACCCAAGGTGGTGATTACCATTTTAAAAGTCGATATCATTATTTCCAAGGTCGAGAACCATTCACTATAAATCATCCATTTTGGCACCCCTTCTGTAAATGTGTTATAGTACTAGATCGAAATGCTATTTTGGAAGGTTGAGTTTGAGAAAAAATCATCAATATAGGAACGTCGAGAGTAGCGGGTTATTTTAAAGCATTTGATAATATTAACACTTGTAGACCTTTCGTAAAAGCCCGCTTAAGTAGTTTTACATTTATTTGAACGACAGTCACGGAACTGGTAAAGAAAACAGTCAATTGAATCTAGAGAATAATGAAATGTGGGAAAATTTCCTGAAAGATCTACAGAAACGTTTCAGCAAATTAATGGTAAAATAAAAATTTATACCTTTAAGGGTTTTTTTTCTAGACTTGTCTAGAGCTTTAGTTTTACTTTTTAATTCAACAATATGAATCGTTAATGAAAACCTCTTTTATCGGGAAAATACGGAAAGGTAAAGCCTTTCTTTTCATCGACGCTCTGGCTTTAACTCCTTCAATCAGCACTTCGTCTTCTCCATGAGTGTGTCCCCCAAATTAGTGAACAATGACTCCATGTTTGGTGTGCACTCGTGCCTTGCAACATATCTAATATAATTTTACACTGACCAAATTTCGTTTATTTTCCGCATAGGTAAATCCTCCATTGCAATAAATATTCTTACCCACTGAGAACTTCTTTCAATGATATTCCCATCTCTACCAACAAATTAATTTAAACACAACTTCTGTACAGCAAAAAAATGCAAAGCAGGTAAAAAGTTTTGTTAAGGTTTTTTAAATAAAATCTGCGAAAACTCCAGCAGATTTTTTAGAAAAAATAAATTTTTGTTTTTTTTCGCGCTACCAAATGTGACGTCCACCTAATGCGATTTTTCAACGAGACTAGTTGTCTTAATCCCGTCTTAAATATGTCTAATTGTTTGATTGAATATAAGATTTGTTATTTGGTACACTTAATAGTGTTGTGCTTATAAGTTAATTTAGAAATGGCCCCGCAAAAGCTACTTTAGGTAGTGTAGTGCCAACTGGTTTTTGTTCATGAGGTAATATCTAAGTGAAAATTGAACTTTTCAATGGAACAAATTTTATTAGTAGGTTCGAGAGTATGTTCTACAACTTCATCTTTGAAATGTTTTGTCTGACACCTATCGATAAAAAATTAATTTACAAATGAAAACGTTTACTTTCCAATAAATATATCCTAAAAATTTTTTAACTCTAGATAAAATAGTTTTGGAGAAAAGTGTCCTGGCTTATCGTCCTAAGACCCCCTGTAGAGTAAAACTAGCTCCCTGACTTCGACTGTATTAGGATCGGCTGGAACAAAACAGGAGGTCAAACATTTAATTCTTAAAGGGGCTCCAAAGTTCGGTGGCCAAATGTGTGTAAAGTCAGTAAAGGGCGAAATATACGGTTGACTCTGCCCGCCTCTGCCAAGGCTGAGTGAGGGGTTGGGGGGAATAAAAAGCATGCTCAATTTGTTTTTGCCACCGAACTTTGGAGCCCCTTTAATGGCGGTATGACTACGTTCAGACGATGTCGATTTTAAGCGTTTCTCCCAATCCACCTTAAACGTTCTGCAAGTATGTTCCTCACCTTAACAGTCGTACAAATCATTGGTTTCTTAAAATTTAGATCTTGGAAAGGAAGTTCCATATATATGGTTTATCACCGAAATCCTCATTTCAGCCACCTGGTTTAAAAGAAGCTTTGGATATCTGGCACTGCGTACAATAAAAACGCGTTGTAGCGCGTGTTATCAGACTTTTTCCGATTTAAAATCGATCGTTTAAAATATACCTCCTTTAAGCAGCAGTTTAAATTTATATTTAAGGGAGTATAGCCTTAGCAGCAATACTAAGTTTCTAGTTTTACGTTTTAATGATGCATTAAATTACACCTTTGAACACCCCTGCCAACGACGTAGTTATTTCCTCTCCATACATTTTGAAGGCTAAATCGGCATTTGTTACAGATCGACCGTTTGGGCAAACATGATCGTGACTTACAACACGCAAAAGTACAGAAAATAATGATATAATATGTTCGTGTGTAAATAAAAAGATACTTTAGCGGTACAGCGTATCGCGTAATATTCGTAAATTATTTCTTCAAAGCGATCATCATAAGACTAGTAATGTAAATAAAGACAGACTTTTTTACATATCATACCTGTTTGTTTTCGTGTTTTATAGGCAACCAGTACTGTAATTTGCGAACATAAAAATACTGGTCGAATACTTGTATTCTGTTGAAATTTATACTTATTTAGACATACAGGGCGTTAACTTAAAATCGATACAGAGCTTATTACTCAAAACGGGTTTTAGGTGCGAATTGGAAATTTTAAGGGTGTATGAAGCGTGTAACGATAAAATTTCAATGACCTTGAGCATGTCGTCAAGGTCATTCAAAATGTATCTCGAGAACCATTAAAGAACTATTAAATTCTTAGTTATTACAGGAGAGCCATTGAAGAATTATGAAATTAATAGATATTACAGGTTTTTAATTTAATTTTTAATTTGGGTTGTTTTTTGTCAATTTGCATCGGGACAAAGATAATTTGACTCAAGAAACGTTGGCGTTCATTTTTCTAAATTGGAACCATTTCCCTACGCATAATGGTTCTCGAGATGATCTTTAAATAAACTTTAAATTTACATTGTTTAAACACTCTTAAAATTTCAAATTCGTCCCTGCTTCGATTTAGCACTCTCTGGGGGAAATGTCTTTATTTCAGACCTTCTCTTGGTAACCTTTTAAAACATGAAAAAAACTTTATGATTGTAAAATGCGTGAATCTCTGAAAATCGGAAATCACGTGTCTTAGGAGAAAATGTTTACCATTTGGATAAAAGGCAAGAACAATGAAGGGAAAATAACGTGGTGCCACGTCGTGCCATCTAACGGCCATTTATACAACTAATATATTGTTTAGAGTAGTTATTATAGAAGATTTAGAGTAGCTGGGAGTAGTGGCACACTCCTGTAACCCCAAGCGTCCGGGAGGCTGAGTTTGTGGATGGCCGTGTGAGGACGACCAACGGGTATACTTCCGCCACGGGTGTCCCCACCACTGTCCCCACGTATCCCCCCGTTGGCGTGGCCGTTACACATATCACCGTGATTAATCAGATGGTATCTTCGCCGGGCTCGCGGTCTTCTCAGACTCAATCCGCCCTTCTTTCTTCCTTCTTTGAATAAAAAAAAAGATTTAGAGTAGAATAAATAAAGGCTGCACACTAGTACAATGTAAATCTATTAAATTATAACATTTCATTATACTTTATTTTTCTGTTTAAATATTAGCATATTTAAATATTATTAAAGAGACAAATAATTAAATTGGTATAACAAAAAATTTTCTCTATATTATTTCTTAAATGCTTTGGGCTACCGGTATCGATGGAGATTTTATTCTGGGCCTGAAACTGGCGAACGAGTCGCTCTAGAAACCCAGGAAACGGTCGAAAGATTATGATTGAAGCATTGCGGTTTTGTCCTTCGTTTAAAGTTGAAATTAGAAAGTGTAACGCCAATTTGTTCAATTTTCCATTTCAACAAAAACCATGGGAATACTGCAAACACATTCGTCTTGTATTCCAATATTTTGGTTTTCATCCAGTTACAAGCGTGTTACCGCACTCAATTAAATTCATCGATCTTGCTTGTAAATCGCGTCTATACTTCTCAACTCACTTCCTGGCGTAAAGCTTTTTCCAAGCGACTCAATATTCTACATACTTCTACTTTACCTTCCCAAATGAATAAATCATGACAAGCCCTTTTGATATTGTACAAATATCGTTTGCAAATTGGATTTCAAAGAGGGGCATGCATAAATCCCGTCATTATCGTTATTGAATGTGGCAATCCAATCATTTCTGACATTTTCGGATCAGTTATTTATTGGGAGTTGAACCCATGATATTTATTGTAGAATTTTCCCAGATTAATGTTTAAATCAAGAATCTTCAAGTTGTTTAATACATTTTAAGCTTGAGGCGCCAACCTACCAACCAACGCAAAACCAGATATGATGACAGTTGTAAGTATAACCTAACCAATTAACCATAGTACTTCAAGCTTCCATACTCGGTCGTGCGGCTACTACGAGTCAATGACGGGTTATCCACTCATTGTCTTGGGGGGACTCATAGCAAAACACAAAATAAAAAATATTTCAAACCACTTTTACGTAAAAGCACCTTATGAGAAAAATGCGCGTCGGGCCTCAAAACGAAAATATTACGCCATTGCTACAAGGTGCAGAGTAATATCGTTGCGAGATATATGCTCACGGCAGCATTTTCTACTACATTATAAATTATCGCACCACGAGTTAGTACTGATGGAAGCTCGATCTTCCCTGTTAAGGCTATTGTATCTTTAATGCTTGTTTCTTTATAATAATGTGGTCTATAGTTTTTGTTTTATTTTGTTCAGAGCACATTTCCAATTTAAACTTTTTTATTTTAATCAAATTATTTAAAATTGACCATTTCATCGATTCTAAATATGGAAAAACCATAATTTTTAATTTAATTTCTTTCTGGCTGAGACGATGTTTGAAAGCGTGCGGGTTCTGAAAGCTTATTCAAATGGGCGAACGTCAAGAACCGTTTTACACGACGAAGAACTGGGACTGTAGCTTATAGCATCGCTATTATCAAAAGTAGCATAAGACACAAAAAAGTGTCAGCTGTACCTTCGCGCCTATTAAAATTTCTAGTGAGACCTAGTCACACTATAGACTACATAACCTACTAGTTCGAATTATATTTAGTCTATAGTGTGGCGCGATTTTCTCTCTTCGATTTACTCACCCGTAGACATACGTTCTAAAACGCCTCACTCGGTGGCGCTGGAGTACCTCGGTTTTGATGACGCATTTTCCGACCCCACTTCGTTTCCCACTTTTACTTTGCGACAAACTCTCATTAACTACTATACCGTTCAGAAACACTTTTCGGGTCTTATGTTACTTTTGGTATTATCAAAGACTATAAAAGCTATCCCTATAGCGATAGCTTATAAAGTCTGTGGGTAATATACTGTTATACCGACGCGACGCCCTGTCATGTCTCTGGGTTCATCTTGATTTTACGTCTAGAGCGTCATCTCTTGAACGGAACGCCAGACTTTTTTTATAAGAATTATTATTGTAATTATTATAATCAAGAATGTATTTAATTATATTTAGGAAGAATGATTATGTTGCGACAATCGCCGGGCACGTTGAACGCCTTTCCCCCGTCTCGCGCGGGGGGAAAGACAAAACGTCACCGGCGTTTGATTTCCATCGCATAAGGTGACGTAAATTTTAAGCAGCCAATGACATACCGCGACTATTCGTTTTATTTGAAGCGGAGGAGCGTACTGGGGGGACCAACGGGTGGATTGAGAGAAAGGCTAAAAACCGTCTCGACATAGACATTCTCCCTAAGTATAAATAAATACATTCTTGTTAAAATCATATTATTTTTTATAAATACGTTATATTTTATAATATTTGCATATCGCGTAAAAATTAAATTTATAATTTAAAATTATGAATTATTTCGTAGTTTTTTAGTTAAAATGTAATTTTACTCATAATTAATTAACATTTTAAAAATAACTCATTTTATAAAAGAAACTATCTTTACAGCATTTTCTAAAGGTATATTTATAATTCGCTTTAAATTTCGAAAATTTTGTATATGTGAAAGTTGCCATTAATACTTTCGATTCCGCTCACTAGATGACGCCATCTTACTCTTACAAAAATAAAAACAAAATGGTATAACTACAACAAAATAAAAACTATGCCTCTGCGCTGGATCCAATGTCTTCTATTCCTAAATTGGATTTTGCGAACGTTTTTGTCCAACATTTTTGCTGAGTCGAGTTTGAAAACATGTTGAATTTCGAATCACACGCTCCAGAAAATATTTACGAGATTTCGCGCGTTAACCGACGAAGAAAATTTATCGTTATTTCTAAATAAAACACCTTACCTACCACAAAATATGTCAAATTACATTAATAAAGGTTTTTAATAAAACTATTGTTATGTGTACGAAAATTACTAGATTTAAATATTGGAAAGTAAGCCTTGGTCAGAAAAAGCGACAGTTCTTCAAAACTTGGCAAACAAAAGCGTTTGTGACCAAAAAGGGAGCGTCCATTAATTACGTGAGTCGATTTTGGCGATTTTTAAACACCTCCTCCCCCCTAGGTGAGATGTCGTGAGATTTGGCTCGACCCCCTCCCTCCCCCCTAATATCACGTATATTTTTCAAAATGCGTATTTTTAGTGTAAATACGTTAATCTGTGTTTGATTGCGTTGGATTTATTAAAAAAAAAACATTATTTGCTTAATTATTTATATTTAAGACTAGTTAAGACTAGTATTTATCGCAATTTTACACTGTTTCTTGCGATAAAAATATTACGTGATATTTGCCGAAACCCCCCCCCCCTCTCCCCTAAACGCGTCACGTAAAGTTGTGGAAATATTTATTATATTCACAACTCGGTTTGCTACTAGTGTTTGTCAACAATGTTTTGCCAAAGTGTTCACTCGGATAGAAAGCAAACCTCTTGCTAAATACTATTTATTAGAGCCTCACACTAGTCAATACAGAGTGATGGCCCTTGGAGAAGAGATTCTGAGGGTGTTTCTGGAGGGGACAGATTCTTGACCTCAGCTCAGGAAGCGAATTTTATTTTGGTCAGGACTCGTTCAGTGCTGCCATCATGTAGAGGAGTTTGAAAATAGCAATGTTAGTTTTGTCTTATTTAACCTTGACCACTCAGTGGCGCACGCGGTTTTTTTTCGGGGGGGGGGGGGGAAGAAAAAAGTTAAAGGGAATATAACCTCAGCTATTGGGTGTGGAACACCATGGATAAACAATAACTCACAGGGATAGTTCTCTTACATAGAACTATCATTGCCAGCCAAAAATACGTTTGCTACAAACTCGTCCCCTCTTACAGTCCTACACTCCCACCTTTCCGCCCCAAAAACGATTCAAATCCTGAAATAGTAACGCCATCTCGTGTCTCAAATCGACACTATGGTTTTTGAATATGGTTTTTAAAAATGGCTATTGTCAGTAAAATTGGTTCGTAGATTATTTTATTCGGAATTCAATAGGATTTGTCATTGTTTAAGCCGTAAGTATTTTTATATCGCATAGGTAAATAGTAATTAGCTTTACATTAATAAAAATTCAACAGTAATTGGATTCTATTATTATTATTATCGAAAAAAAATTTACCCGATGAAAACATTTTAAGTACTAAAAACAGAAACGCGATGCAAAAAATTCATTAGATTTCGCGGCGCCAAAAAAACTGCCCGTTTGCTCGCCGAATTGAATCGTTTCCGCTTAGGCCTAGTTCTGATTTCGCCCGCTAGGACCGATGGCGTTGGAATCAAACTTATTTTTGAAGAGAACTATCCCCGTGAGATATTGTTAATCCATGGAAACACCAACGTTTGCAGCTCTGGCCGCTTCTGCCTTTGGCTTTAGAAATTTTTGGTACAGGGAAATTTGTAAAATTGAAGGGGTCTTCCATAAAGATTGCTTTTCAGGTTATATTCCCATTAAATATTAAACAATAGTAGATTTTAGAGAGATGGTTGGCCGACTTATTTCCATCGTATAGATTTAAACAATTCCGTGACGAATATAAATGTTGCTTTGTGGCCCTTATGAATGTGTTACTACTTCTCCGCATTACAATGAAATAGAGCCGCGTTGTTAGAGAGTTGGAAAATCAAAGTCGTTCAAAAACATCGCTAAAAACGCTGAAAATAAAAATCTTTGTTGTAAATTGTAACATTTTAAACTTTATTTAAAATATTTGAACTTTTCTATCGGGGGGTGGGGTTGTACCCCCAAACCCCACCTGGGTGCACCACTGTGACCACTAGATGTCTTTAAAATCGTACGTCGGACTAAAAAAAATACTCCCCCAGGCTCGATGACTGGGACCTTAAGGTGGTGCCTGGGGTATTATCCTAGCTGATTATTTATATTATTATTATTAAGCTTGCACCTTCTCTTCTTCAAGCTTACCCCATCTGGTGTCATAAAACGTTTCTACACGGTCTTAGGGTATCACCTTAAGATGCGCTTATGGGTTAATTCAAATTGTAACTCGCTATCACTTACTGCCGTCTAGGAGCAACATACACAGCACCCCACACAAGGAGAACGCAACCCGTCGAAAGTCGTGTACAGTTTTCATTGGTTAGACGCTTTAGCGCTGGCTGCCGCTGGAAGGGGAAAATTCGGAAATTGTCTTCCCCTCCGCCCGTAAAACGTTCAGCGTAAAGGTTCGTCCCATGAAATTTGTTCACAAAACTGCGTTAGCGTGTTTAAGGCTAGCTGGGTTCTCCTTGGTTGTTTGTTGCTCCTAGCTGCCACGTAATTTACGAACGTCCCCGTAGGTAGACTCGAGGAGAAGCCCTCGCGCGGGAACTGATATTAATGTTCCTAATGGCTCTACCGGTGCACTTCTGCCATCTGTTGAACAACACTGTAGTCTTAAATAATTGATTATAATTTCGCTGGCTCTTTCATTTAAACCGGTGTTGATCGTAATGCTAAATGCGTTATTTATGAAACTAGGTTACATTGCAAATTTAAAAATATTTAAAAAATACAATTTGTTTAATTTAATTTGAATTATAAACGCGACTTTATTTTATGATAATTTTTCAAGAATATTTTTATTAGAAATCTTAATTTCCAATTCCGTTGAAATTATGATGAAACACGTTTTAAACTAGGTTTCTTATGGTTGATGTAATTTTTAAGGAAAAATTAATAATTAATAAGTATTTTAAATAAAATCTCTATAAAAATGTATTTAACAAAATTTCTTTTTGTTAACCTCGAAAAAAATAGTGTTGATTTAAAGTAGCAATTTGAAAAATTTAATCTTTCATTCTTTTATTTAATTAAAATTTTTACAATAGCACGCAATTAAGAGTCAAACAATATGTCTTCGTATAATTTAATTAAAATTTAAAAAAAAATATTCGCTATGAGATCAATCAAATGTATTTAAATCCGCTAATATTTACGCAATTTTACTAAATTTTAAAGAACAATAATTACATTCAATTTGATTAAAAGTAAACCAATATATTTAAAACCAGTTATTTAATTAAACTCTAATCTATATCATTTACACGCACTTAAATTACAAATGATTTAAAATTTATTTGATACGGGTTCATCGTATTTCAATCCGATGACTTTTATAAAATTTAATAAAAGTTGAAGCGATATCTACATTTAATTCAAAAGGTGTTTCTTTAAAATACGGGAGGTCACGTGTAAATGTTTTTCTACGTCACTAGCTATAGTTATGAAAGATAGAGAGCGCGCGCTCAAGTCGATAAAATATTGCATTTTGAAGGCCACGTGGGAAACACGCGTGCCAATAAAATACAAAAAAGCTTAAGCCCATGACGCGGAGAAAAACATTTTATACTTTAATTTTTTTTGTTACATTTTATGGAAACACCTATTTGAAATTAAAAAATATTTACAGATTAATAATTATATTTTAATTATTCACTTAATTTAATTAATTTTTGAAAACTATATATATATATATATATATATATATATATTTTATTTAGTTAAATTTTAAACATGTATATTCATTTCATTTAGTTTAATCAAGAATATTTATAAAAAATATTTACAGATAATTAAATTAAAATAACAGTTAATAAAAAAATATCTTAGTGGGAATAGTAAATAAACACATTCAAACATTTGTTAAAGGCAGGATTTATAAATCGTTGTGAAAGAACAAGATTTCTTTTTCGACATTTTGCGGGACCTTTCTGAAACTCTTATCTACTTCCGGGGTGCGCTGTTCGAAGATATCACAACGCATTAGTTTCGCGTAAACCTTATTCATCATTAAAAAGGTCAATTTTCTGTAACAATTTCAAAGATGAAAGTTTCACCATTGACAGAATACATTTCTCGAAAGAAATTGAAATCGACCTGGTGCGGGTCATTAAACCTCGTGGAAATATGTATTGCAAGTCGAGACGGATTACACGAGAAACACAGCATCCAGTACGAACTCGACTGGAGAAAAGTCTTTATTAGTGACTGAAAGCGATTGTATTAGTCGCTGCTCTGAGAGTGACACGGGCTCCGCATCAAAACTTTCGCCATCAGCAGCACCTCCCAGCACAGCCAAGCAGACGCCACTCTCGCTTTCGGCTGCGAATGCGAAATCGACGCGTGAGGGGGAAAACGCCGTATCTCCACATTTTATGAAATTGCTCCAAAACATTTGGTTTTCAACGGAAAACTCTTCTAACCTTTTTCGGGGGAATTTTGATTCATAATAAGAAATGCATAAAATATAAAAGTGGAAAGGGATAACTAGCGGTTGTTTTGTGCACGTTTTGGGATCTTAAAAATAAAAAATAAAATAAAATAAAATAAAATAAAATAAAATAAAATAAAATAAAATAAAATAAAATAAAATAAAATAATATTAAAGAAATATATAAATAAATATATAAATCTATACATAAATAAATAAGTAAAAAAGTAAAAAAAATAAAAAAATAAAAATAAACAACTAAAAATAAAAAATATATAAATAGAGTAGTAAATAAATAAATAAATAAAAAGATAAATAAATAAAAACAGATTGAAAACAAAAAATTTTAAAAATGAAATAATAATACCAATTTAAATATAATAATTATTATTTTGTACAGAAAACAAAGCTTTCCTGGAAGTTACATTGAGCCAAAATCTATTTAGATTGGTTACTCAAACTACACAAACACAAAATAAAAATGATTGAAAATTAAACTTTATCTGTTTAAAATATTTTTAGTAGGTAAAATCAAAATCTTAGGTCGCTTTTGGTAAAATGAAACATTTTACGTCCATTTTTAAACCAAATTGTTTCATTATAATTGAACTTGGAAAATATTGGACAGAGCGTATAAAATCAGGCTACTGGAATGCTCTACCTTTGGTACGGCGCCACCCTTTATAAGTTATTACATTATAATAAACTACCAATTCCATTGTAAATTACCAAAATCTGAATTTAACTAGAATATTGCAATCCTTAAATTAAGCTTAATATATTCTTGCTTTGAAATTTAATTAAAAAAATGTTGCATATCTTGATATAAATATTCCAAAACCTCACTTCGAATTTATTAAAGCAACGAAAAGTTTATATATTTCCAAAAAGCTAGGCAATACAAATTCAAGTTACCCAACTTTTGCATAGCAAATTTCCCAAAATCTGTATATAACTAGAATATTTTTACACTTAAATTTACTTTATCTGGAAATAAAAAAAACAAATTTATTTCCTTTCTAGATAAATTTATCAAAACACGGAAACCTTGAAACCGAGTTTCCTCGCAAACAAACAATTTGTACTTAATACATTTTCGCCCAAAGGTAAGACTAAATGTGGAAGACAAGAGTGAGATGCAATGAAAAACGCCACTGGGGGGGGGGGTACATGGCCGTAAGGGGGGGCAATCCCTGAAGGTAGGGCCAGTACGTTCGCTATTTCGTGAAGCAGCGTTTCCGAGTGGGCCAATGTAACATCGCCCTGAGGATGACTTATTTCGTGGTATACCGAATAACAAGAACGAAATTTTCTTTGATAAAAGCGGTTTTCAATTAGAATCATCTCCGGGAATCGGCTAGTCTCGTGATTAGGCAAAACCAAAAGGGGATTCCCCAGTTCCAGCCCGCCGGACACTTTCCGCAATTTCGAACGTATTCGTCGAAATCGTCATGTATAAAAAGTGGATTCGCCAGACCCTGCGCCAACAGATCTCGCTCATTTAAATTCGACGGTGAAGGTCTCTCCTTGAAAATTGAAAGACGAGTTTATCCAGTCGTTTATCCGCGTTCGAAGGAATGACAGCAATGTGTTATTTAATAATTACTTGGTTTAGTTTGTGTCTTGTTTCTTGTTTGTTTTTGGCGACCATCGATTCTGCCCCCGTTAATGACGCCCCTCCAAAAGAAATGGTAAGATCTTTAGATATTTATATGTAAATTAATTAAATTTTAGACAGCATTATTGTCATATAATTTAATGAAATTTTAGACAGCATTATTTGCATATAAATTAATGAAATTTTAGACAGCATTATTTGCATGTCAATTAATGAAATTTTAAACAGCATTATTTGCATGTAAATTAATGAAATTTTAGACAGCATTATTTGCATGTAAATTAATGAAATTTTAGACAGCATTATTTGTATGTAAATTAATGAAATGTTAGACAGCATTATTTACATTTAATTTCACTAAAATGTTAAGATCTTTAGATATTTATATGTAAATTAATTAAATTTTAGACAGCATTATTCTCATATAAATTAATGAAATTTTAGACAGCATTATTTGCATATAAATTAATGAAATTTTAGACAGCATTATTTGCATGTCAATTAATGAAATTTTAAACAGCATTATTTGCATGTAAATTAATGAAATTTTAGACAGCATTATTTGCATGTAAATTAATGAAATTTTAGACAGCATTATTTGTATGTAAATTAATGAAATGTTAGACAGCATTATTTACATTTAATTTCACTAAAATGTTAAGATCTTTAGATATTTATATGTAAATTAATTAAATTTTAGACAGCATTATTCTCATATAAATTAATGAAATTTTAGACAGCATTATTTGCATATAAATTAATGAAATTTTAGACAGCATTATTTGCATGCAAATTAATGAAATTTTAAACAGCATTATTTGTATGTAAATTTATGAAATTTTAGACAGCATTATTTGCATGTAAATTAATGAAATTTTAGACAGCATTATTTGCATGTAAATTAATGAAATTTTAAACAGCATTATTTGTATGTAAATTTATGAAATTTTAGACAGCATTATTTGCATGTAAATTAATGAAATGTTAGACAGCATTATTTACATTTAATTTCACTAAAATGTTAGACAGCATTATTTACATTTAATTTCACTAAAATGTAGAAAATAAATTTATCATTTAATTGAATTAAAATTTGAGAAATAACAAAATAATATTACATTTTACTTTAACTTAAATTTGGAAAATAATATTAAATTTAATTTAACTAAAAATCTATAAAATAATATTACATTTTATTTAACTAAAGTTTAGAAAATAATATTAAATTTAATTAAACTAAAATTTAGAAAATAATATTACATTTTATTTAACTAAAATTTTGAAAATAATATTACATTTAATTTAACTACAATTCAGTAAATAATATTACATTTAATTTAACTACAATTCAGTAAATAATACTACATTTAATTTAACTCTTTTTTTGCAAATAATAAATAATTTAATTAAAAATTAGAAAATAATATCAATATTTGCGTTATTAAACATGGCAGTTAATGATATATTATTTAAACGTGAAACCATTGATATAATTTTGTTTTAAGCATTCAATTGCGTAATAAGAAAATCGATAAACTTCTATCACAACACTATATACCGTAATTTAGTTGTAACCAAAAGTGAATAACATTTAGAAAAACAAAAGTTTGTAAACTATACTTTATTCCTGATATTTTCATTGAAACAAAACGTAAATAACATTTACGGGTATTTAAATTTTAAAAAGCAATTAATAATGACAAAACATTGATTTCCACAGAAATTAAATTTAAAATTATACTTGATTGGCCAAACTTTCAATCATATTCACTAAAACGAAAAAAAAATTGAAATCTATAATATATTGGCAGAAATTTTATTATTTTGAACTTCGAATGCAGTTACTATCGAATGTTCCTTACATAATTTTATTTAATATAAAATGTATACTTAACCTTCGTACAGGTGAAATATATGAAGCAATTCGGATACTTACCCCAACCGCCATCTGGAAGTCCTGATTCGGAGACTTTGATCACGAAAGAGGGCTTCACGGAGATCGTCAAGAAGGTGCAAAGGTTCGGAGGTCTACCGGAAACGGGGCAACTGGACGACGCCACCCTCCAACTGATGGACACTCCTCGGTGTGGGGTGCCGGATATCATAAGGGACAATGAAACCATTACGTCCGATTTGACGAACTCAACTTCCGGGCATCTGTCTCGGCGAAAGCGCTACGCCATCGCTTCGAAGGGATGGACGAAGAGGCACTTGACTTACTTGTGAGTCGTGTAGTTTCATTACAAAATACGTCATTCGCTAGTCCTCGACTACCAGATTGTAGTCCCCAAAAGCTAGCGTTGGTTCAAAAGTACCAACGACAAATTGGTTGCTCCCTCTAGCTAAAGGCATGTTTAATTTCCAAGCAATTAATGCTCAAATATATGTCGTTGTAATTACGTTTTCACGCGTTCGTAGCATCCCATCGATTTGAGTGTTCTAAAATTTAACTTGAAATAACTCTGGGCCCGATTACAAAACCATAAGTCGATACATCCAGGGGCGTAGGAACGTTTTTGGGTTTGGGGGGTACATTGCGAGCGAAGCAAGCCTCACATATATATAATATTATAAAAGTGGACCAATATTTGTAAATTTTAAATTGAAAGTTGAATTTGAATTCGCTCTTACTTTGTTGTTAAAAGTTTTAAACGACAAATTTATCTTTTTCATAATGTAAAAACAAGTTCACAATATTTCAAAGGGGGGGGGGGGGGCAAACACAGGTGTTGTCCCCTAGTAGGAAATTTAGGAGGGGACAATGTCCGCTTGTCTCCCTGGTTGCTACGCCGCTGGATTCATCTAGCTACACTCTTAAAAAAAGGGTGTTTTAATCGTATATTAAGGGTGTAATGTCTGTAAAAAACACTCTTGAATGTTAATTTAAACGCCCTAAAGGGATTTTTATTGTCCCAAATTAAAAACCTGAAAAGGTGTATAAAGGGTGTTATATTACCCCGTAAATTGAGTGATTTAACAACTGGTAAGGGTGTAGCTCCCTTAAGGCAGTAGTTTAGTACCCTAAAAGGAGTATTTTAACACTTTAAAGGGAGTATTGTAGCACCCTTAAGGCAGTAGTTTAGAACCTTAAAGGGAGTAGTGATAAAACTTTAAAGGGAGTATTATAGAACCCTTAAGGGAGTATTGTAGAACCCTGAAGGGGGTAGTGTAACACCCTGAAGGGAGTCGTTTGGTACCCTAAAAGGAATCGTCTTGCACCCTAGAGGGAGTAGATAATAACCCTGAATGGAATAGTTTTATACCACAAACTGTTAACAAAGGAACCAAAACGGAGGACATAAGCACCCCAAACAGTGTAAATAAACACCCTAGCAGGAAAACTGCTTTTTAAGGTGAAGAATAACATCCTTTAAAAACCTGTTAAGGTGTTAAATATGGGAGAATAAAACACCCTTAAAGGTTTGAAAAGAAACCCTTTTTTAAGAGTGTACTTTCAAAATTTCATTCAAATCGGCTTACCTATACTCTGCCTACGACGATTGCAAACAAATCACCATTTAAGTCGGTAACAATGAATCTTATCCTTTAACTTAAGTTAGTTTACTTCTGGTAGAGCGTCAGAAGCCAATTTGTGTCGTAATAGATTACGATCATCAATTAGGCTGTAGCTCCTGTTTATTCGGCTTCTTTTTCATTTTCTTGAACCAAGTAGATTACGTCGTGTTCGTTTGGGAGACAAGCGGACCTTTTATTATGCAAATTATTTCGTTCGCTGGGCGGCTTATCTTCCGGAGCATCGTAAATCGAGCCTCGTAAAATAAAGAATTTCTTTTTAGAGCATTGACGTGTTGACCTTTTACGGGTGTCCCGAAGTATTAACTCGCAAACCGCTCTCACAAATGACAAATTTTGCGTTACTCAAACCTTCGTCCATGATTAGAATATTTTAAAAGGGTTAATCTAAAATCGGCTAAATAATAAACAACGCGACCCATATTGTACTTGTGTCAGCTCACTGACTTTACACTTAGGTTTATGCAAGAATATTATCAATTTATAGAAAATGAATATGTTTAATCGATCTTCGGTTATCAGGAAAAACGTCATCGGGGTGCGCTTCAATTATAGCGTCATAAGAAGTCAATTTTAGGGAACCAATGATAGACTGGGTTCAGCATAGTTATTCTCCCGCCGTAGATATATTCTTGGCTTATGTTGGGAAAATGAAACCGAAATCAAGTTGACATTTTTTATTCTAGAAGAAGCGAGTGGTTACCGAGAATATTTAGAAATTCTATTAGTAAAAATTTCAATTGGAATTATGAGAATTTTTAATAACAAACGTTGCAAGCATTCGCTTCCACTAATGGCTTCTTAGTTAAAGACGGTGCTTGAAGATGGTGCTTAGAAATGGTCTATTTTTTATTCGCGTAGCAGTCGCTAAAAGTATATCGAATACCATCAAATAAAACATTAAATTCATTAGATAGAAAGCTAACTTGGCCACTGTTGAGCGTTTGTTAATCATCTTTGCTTATAACTCACAGTTATTGTTAATCCGTGGCTTGGCCTTTTCTGGTTCTAAATGTGTCAAAATTATTGGCAACTGACATGGACTTTTAGATAATAAATTTCCTGTTGGAAACACTGGATGAGATCCTAAAATTTGTAAACGAAAAAAATAAACGGTTTGCAAGGAACCAATACTGCTGCTACGGTTCGGAGTAACATGCTAAAAAATAGAAGCCCTCCAAAAATTACAATTTGTGAAATGTAAAACAGAAGATCCCGTGCATTAGCCAACTATTTAATCATAGACTAACAAAGCTACTCTATATAGATAGGAACGTCGAATACGGCGAATCGTTCGCTGCGACGGCAGCGTTCCCAGTGTGTAGACCTGGACATTATAAGTTTTTTTTTCTCTTTCGGAGAGTGTTGTGCACGCATGATTTACCTGCCTAAAGTACAACAAAATGATTTTTTGCGGTTATAAATGTTGATTTTAAAAAAAGAATTAATTGTTTAGGCATATTAATAAATAAAAATGTAAGACTATCCTAGATTTATGCTTCTTTAATTTAAAATGTTTATATAAAAAATTAGGTCCTTTTTAGGTTTAAAAATGCTAAGAAAGTTTAAAATAAGTAGAAATAAAAATGTTAAATCCATCATGTGACTATAAAATGTCTAAAATATAAAAATACTCTGATCTGAAAGCCGTGACAAGCTCTATAAAAGTTGTCTAGGTCTGACCACTAGATGGCGCCACCGCCCAAAACGATCAACACTTTTTTAACTTTGACGTTCCTGTCTATGTAGCTTTATTAGTCTATGGATTTAATGGTACGTGACGATTAATGAGAGCTTTTGTTTTGTTGTAACTTTTCGCAGGCAAAACTAAAATGCATTTATTCCGAAAGTCTACTTACTATTAATACAAGATTAAACGGTTTTAATTGCGGTGGCCTTCGACTGTGGCCCGACAACAGTGTGTTCGGTGACACTGGGATTAAATTATTCCGAGACGCAGACTGCCAGGAGCCGCCAGCCCACGCGGTAATTACCAGACCCTAGTGTGACCCGCCCAGTCCGTGTCTCTTAAATTAATGACACAATTTTCACGAAAACGAATTCAATTAACCTTCTCCCGCGCTTGTTTTCATTCTCTTCAATTTCACTGCCGAGTTTGAAACAATGACTTGGTCACGATTCTTGTACTCTAGGGAAGTTGTACCTAAAAACTGGACGCTATAAAGCCTTTTTACTGCCAGCCCTGTTCCCTTAAAAGTTACCCTAGCTCGATCTATATTAGTGGACGTGTAAAATATGTCTCTGACTGGCAGACAGCGCTCGGAATTTCTTTGGGGATGTCGAGTGGGTCGAGACTGCGAAATACGTTCATGGGCAATAATTGCAAACACCTATTAATAAGCCTAAATCGGAGTCTCGCTGTACATACCTCATTCCAAACGGCGTATTTTGAGAGCCCTTTCTGTGATTAAAATAGACAACAGCCCTGCGAGTAAATTATGCAATTCACCATAAGCTCCATGTTCAGTTTAAATTTTGATCAGAAAGATAGCCGTTTACCGACAGATTTTAAATTGAATGTGTCAAAGCTGATCGCACATTCAAAATTCTTCCTGTGCAAAAGCTGAAAGTATCTGTCAAGAGAGATTTTATTCCAAAAGTCAATTGCTATTTTCTGATAAGTTTAGTTAACATGAAATAAAATAGATGGCCCAGCAAACCTCGGATGTGTACACCGTATCCCGATTCAACATTAACGCGTGTATTCGCGCTTCTAACGTTGTATTATGTTAAAATTACACTGGTAGGGATTTTTATAATTTTATAAACCATATTTTCCCGATGTAATAATTAAAGAAAGCCACTATTTTATGTATAACAAAGCAAGTTTTGGCTCGACGTGAAGTAGCTCTTTTTCAACAGATGTCGCTAGCGTCTAAATCAAAACAAGATACTTAAGCTACATTTTGACCCAAAAGACGGGACATAAATATCCCTCGCGTTGATTGGCTCGTTTTTAAATTCAACATTATCTTAAATTATAGTAATGTTTTACAATATATTTTATATAATTTAGGTTAAAGTACACTAACAAGTTGTAAGTAAAGTTGTCTAATTATAATACTCTACAATGGTTCTCTGAAGACATAGTTGTTTCGATATTTTGAATTTTATATTCCTTTATCATTAATAGATGGAAACAGGCTCTCCAGTAAAGTCGTTTATTCATCTCTAATAACAAGGAACTTATCATAATACAGGTGGCAATGATAAAACCGACCGTTGCTATAAAAATTCTTTGACGGATTTTATCCTATGTCAAACCATGAATTAATAGTATGGATGAGTATAAATGGGCGTTTCTAAATCTAACGCCGTAGGATCTTTCCAATTGCTACTTTTCGTGCCTATGGGGAGAAGGGAAAACAAATAAGACGAATTGATTAAAGCAAGTGGCGGCTCTATCATTGCCATCTGTATTATGAAAAGGGCCCTTGTTATTAGAGAAGGCCATGAATCTAGTCGATTCTTCGAAAAACGAGACTTTTCTGGAGAGCGTGGTGCCATCTATGTATGGTAAAGGAAGCTATAATTAAAAATAGCCAAATGGTTACGTCGTCAGAGAGCCATTAATTGTAGAGTATTATAGTTACACAACGTATGCTCTATTTAACCAAAATTAAAAATTTGTTTATAATTGCGGTAATTTATGTTATTGACCAATTTACAAAATATCCAATTAACGCGAGTGGTACCTATAAGTACCAACTTTTTAATTTCGACGCTAGCGACTTCTATTGAAAATAAAAGCTACTTCACGTCGAGCCGCCACTTCCTTTATAGAATTGCATATTTTAAGGTTTTTAAAAACAAGTCCAGTTATGGTGTTCCTTCACAACATGTTTATTTACATTACTCGAAACATAGATTAGATGCTACTATTTTCAGATACTGTTACATTAATTATAAATTAATTTTTCAATCCCAAAAGGTAGCCGAAATTAGATAATTCTGAGAATTTAAAAAGTAAATTAACATTTTGAAAATAAAAAAGGCAACAAAGCACGTCATTTAAAACGATAAACTTCGTTCCAATTAAGAGAGACAGGGTCATTTTGTTGACATCGAAACGTCTTAAGCCCCAAATGTTACAATCCGGAATTTCTGCGCGTTTCCCATATCATACTCGTCGTTTCTACAGCCCACTCAAACGGTCCCGGATTTTTGCGCGTTTCTGGATGTTCGGCATCTGGTGTAGAATCTACAGAAATAATCTGGTTTTAAAAAGCGTTTATTTTTTGCTAAAAGATTAGAAAAAGCTAAAACAATTTAAAGAAACTGGGGGCCTATTCTGTAAATATTCGAAATCCAATTTTTGATCGAAAACTACATTTCGAACTTCGAGATCTCGACGAATGGTATTCGTTAAAGATTTCGAATAAGCATAAATCAATGCAAATTGTCGAAGTCGATCTCGACATGGTATACGGTATCGAGATCGAATTTTTACAGAATCGCCCCCCTGACACTACACGGTAAAGAAATTTATATTAATTACACCCTGGTCAATAGGTTTGTCTAAAAGTCATAGATTAATCAAAGCTCAAATTAATTTCACACCATTCGCTTAGCTGCGCGAAGAGGGAGCATAGCGAGGAACATAGTCTTATTAAGTCATAAAAAGGCAACGTTTTGGTCGAGCAGAGTACACGAAGAAGAAAAAAGTGATTGGACGATCTATAGACATTGTTTCGCACATAAATGTGGGCTCTACTGTTTTGTACAAACTATGACCACCAACAAAACTATCATGGTTGTTTATAGTTGGTAGTATAAATAGGTACAGTAGGTGTGTATTACCCAATTTTTTAGTTTCTAAATCACTAGCCAGACAATGGTTTTTTTATGTATAAATAAATTGAACGACGTAAATACAATATATTTCAACTGAAATAGTGATATTGATACATGATCAATTTATTGCCAAAAATGGTTTGATTTTGAGAAGTTTACCGATTAATTATAAGATTGTCACACTTATCTGCATATTTAAAATATAGTCAAACGCCGAGGGGTCGGATATTGTCCAAAATACCATAGAAAATTTAGATCAAATTTAAAAATCCGAAATCCAAGAATTTCCTTCCAATATACTAAATATTTATTTATTTATTTATAGTACTAAAAATCCTATATGGAAAATCCTTTAAAGAAATTCCCGGATTTTGTGAAAAATCCCAAAACCCGTTGCCAAAAATTCAAATGTCTGACCTCTAGAGGATGATAGTATAAGGAAAATCTCCTAATTTCGACACTTACAATAACTGCTAGGTGAGTAAGAATGGCGGATTTAGTGAGGAGCAATGGCGGAAAAGGTGATGCACAGGGTTTGGCAGGAAACAAAGTTTATAGAAAAGATAAAAAGCAATTCATGCTTACTAGTTCGTCGTCGTGTACCCTGCTTCAGCGGAAAATAATAGCAGACCGTCCGGAAGAAAACCAATTGTTTTCTAAGGCTCCTGTTACCTACTTAGAATATACTAGCATTGAAACCATTTTCAATTGCTAGTTTTAATCGCTTTACTGACCGTAATTTTATAATAAATCCTTCACGACATACGGGAAACTAGGGGGTAGTCACTTATAAATATTTTGTACACCTGATTTCTGATTTTCGTAAAATATTCGGTGATAACCAATGATTTCTCATAATTTTCGGTGATTTCCGGTGATTATAAGTGAATTGCCGTGATTACCTATGATTTGTACACCTGGTTACGTAAGTGAATACCCCCTCCAGTGGATTTGTACAGTGCCACTTACCAACAACGAAGGAGGCTGTCAAAATCAGACAAGCAGGGATCTTTATTGTTGGCTTCATCTCCGAATGTATCGGTACCAATGACGCAAATTATAATCCTTATATGTTTCAACCATTACTTATAGGTGCTTAGATAGATTTTTGCGCTTTCAGTTTCGCAGGATATGAGCCTTAGTTCGTAATGAGTGATGGTCTGATATATCTATTAACGCACACAGTTTTGGTTCTTCGGACAAGGCGCTTTTAACTAATGAATTTTAGCACTCCAGCGTTGTCACAACTTTGATTTGCTCGTCTACTAATTAAAATAGCGTAATCAAGCTTATAAAAAGACAAGTAATTGTCGCTTTCTCTGATAAGCTACACGAAAAATACATTGCTACCATATTAATCGCCTAATTAAAATTCTTTTCCGGAAATCAAGAAAACATAACAAAGTATATGTACAACTTACTTGATGTTTGAATAAACTTCCATTGAAATAGGATTTTAGCTATAACTTAAAATTTAATTATCTTAAAAATAATAAATTATTTAAAGTATGACTTTTAAATAGAAATTGTTATCAAGATTTTAATTTCGATTCTTCAAATTCAGTTATCTTAATAATGCTATAAGATTTTATTTATAGTACTTAATTAAATTAATCAAAAATATTTTAAATTTCATACTTACAAATCTAAAGGGTGAAATGAACTATAGGATTCAAGTTATGATACTCAAATCTCTAAACGTTATCGTAAATACTACAGGATTTTAACTCCATACTTTTGAAAAGAGAAACACATTTTTTAGTTCTTGTAAAAAAACCATGTCTTTTTAACAGTATTGAGTTTTAATATTTATCGTTTTGTCATTTAAACTGAGCGTGAATATAAGTTGCGAAGACCCGAGTTAAATATGCTACAACACGCAACAGCTACTATTTTATACTTTATAATGCCACCATCTCACAAAATTTCTTCCAGGAATCGTGATGTTTCCGCTAGTAAGAATAAAATTACCAATTGGAATCTTTGCCAAATCTTTTACAGATATATTTTACTCAGCCGTTGTACCTTTTTGGAAAGAGAAAATAATAAGAAATAAAAAATAATTTTATAATAGAAATTATTATAAAATAATCTTTTTATTCTTTAAAAACAGCTTATCAAACTGGAATTCTAATTTGGATCGAGAGGAAGTGCTGAAGAAATTAGAAGCGGCGTTCAAAGTGTGGTCGGACGCCAGTCCACTGAGCTTCAGCTACAAGCACAGCATGGACGCCGACCTGATCATCGCCTTCGGGCGCAGCTACCACGGGGACAGTTACCCTTTCGACGGACGGGGAAACACGTTGGCTCACGCCTTCTTCCCGTACCAACAGCCATTCGGCGGGGACATTCATTTTGACGACGACGAAAGCTGGGTCGATGAATCCAAAGGCAACCACAATCCCGACGGTAATGCGTACGCTTCTCACTGGTTTCTACCATTCTATTAAAAGCATATAACGGTGTCCTTATAATTAAGTATCCATCTTCATATCATTGTTAGTTATTCGCTTGAAAGATGTACCTTCGCTGGATCTCGCTAGGTGAAATACGTCATATAGTTACTTATTTAATGATTTAAATCTGCAAAATGTTACTTTTAAAGCAAGTGGCAGCTCGACGTGAAGTAGCTCTTTTTTCCATAGATGTCTCTAGCGTCGATTTCCAAAAGGCGGTACCCCTCGCGTTGATAAGATTGTTTGTAAATTGGTCAACATAAATTTCAGAAAATGTAAACAATATTTTTTTTATGATACTCTACAATGGCTCAATGACGGCATTATCATTTGGCTGTTTTTAATTTTAGCTTCCTTTGCCATAAATAGATGGCAAAACGCTCTCCAGTAAAGTCGCGTTTTTCGGAGCATCGTATAGATTCATGGCCATCTCTAATAACAGGGGCCTTTTCATAACACAGGTGGCAATGATAGAGCCGCCACTTGCTTTAAATAGTTACACATATATATTTACTCACGAGGAGACTACCCGAGGTGTTTATCTCCAATTTTGTTCAAACTCGGGTGGTAAGTAGACCTTCATGTAACTTGAAAATCCCTAAAAGGGTGGACAAGAATGGGCTTTCGTTTTGCCATGGCAACCAAAAATGTTTTTCACAACTTAAAAACTGATTACTCGTATAATAATAATCAGCTAGGCTAATACCCAAGGCACCACCTTAGGCCTAAGTCATCATGCGACTTTTGAAGCCCTTAAATCAGGTGGCCGGGTTACAATGCGTAGGAGGGTGGTGGCAAGCCCTGCATGCCACGAGATCGAGCCAACAGCTCCCTACACTAACTATTACCGTTAACCTAGACAAGTTTTTATGGAAGGGGAAACCGAAGAACTCGGGGGAAAACCCCTTAAACCAGTGGGGAGAGAACTTGCAAACTCAACGCAGGAGTTGTTCCGAGTTTTCACCCAATATATGTATATTTACTCATATTTACCAAAATTGACGTATATTGGTCCAAATGTACCGGATTTAGCCATGATCTGAATAATGTATCTAATTGATGAACCTTTTTTAATTTTTTGAAAAATATTGATTAATTTTCATAGAGAAAATCAGTTTTTAAGTTGTGAAAAACATTTTTGGTTGCCATGGCAAAACGAAAGCCCATTCTTGTCCACCCTTTTAAGGATTTTCAAGTTACATGAAGGTCTACTTACCACCCGAGTTTGAACCAAATCGGAGATAACCACCTCGGGTAGTCTCCTTGTCAGTTTAATTCCTCCATTTTACATGGCGGCAAAAGCACCCCTATTGGAAACTGACTAGAGCCTGCGAAGTCACATGCTTCAATTACATAGTCTAGATACTGGAGTTGATAAGTCTGAATACTTCTCTAGTAAGAGAGATTTTATATACTTCGGGTCTTACTATTGAAAGTTGAGAGCTCCCCGGTCACATCCCCGAACAACAAATAATATAAGTTTCTTAGTATTATCAAGAATGTATTTATTTATACTCAGGGAGAATGAATATGTCGAGACTATCGACGGACACGTTGAGGCCCTAACCCCATCACGCTAAGGGGGGGGGGGAGGAAAAATGGAGGCGGTCTTATTTTTTGCGGCCTCGCAGCAGCGTTAATCGCGCCGAAAAACGTAATTTTTAAGAACCAATGAGATTGCAGTATTATTTAATTTTATTAAAGCGGAGGAGCATACCGGGGGCCCCAACGGATGGAATTGGAGAAACGCTAAAAATAATCTCGACATATTCATTCTCCCTGAGTATAAATAAATACATTCTTGGTATTATTTCATTCCTCATGACTCTTGATAATGCTTAATTTTTCCCAATAAAACAAAATTTGGAAACAATTTGACACAGTCTAACTGTTCTAAATACACGGTTTAATAGATAGGGCTTAATCTCTCTCAAAACAAATTCATTCTTAAAACAAACCTTGCAGATTTTATTTATCTAAAGGCTATGCATGTATAAACCGCTTTAACACCTAAAAATATCATAGACCTGATTATGAGGCTCACGTGGAACCCGCAAGCAAAACTTGGCACTGTGTGTAACCTGCGGGTAACAAAAGCGGGGAACCTTTTTCGCCAGCTAATTGCTTTCTTGAGAACGAGTAGTTAAGAAAATCAAACCGTTTTCATTAGTCAAACTGGCACTTACTTCGAAGAAATAATGACAATTTATTAAATTACAACATATATTTTACTATTACAAGTTAGAACTCGCTTCGCTTCTGAAGATCTTTCTTCTTGAAATTTGACATAAGAAACACGTTTTCACTGATATTTATCGCCATCAACGTAACCTGTTATAATCATTCTGGCAACAAAAAGGGATAACCTATTAGCTCGTTCCAAGTAGCTGAAAAATGTGGTTTCGTCGTTCCTTCAACGTTTAACATTTTCGTCTTTTGTTTAATGCCTAGGCGTGGACTTCTTCATGGTGGCGACTCACGAGATCGGACACAGTCTGGGACTGGCCCACTCGGCGAACCCATCGTCGATTATGTTCCCCTATTACAAAGGTTTCGACCAAAATTTTCGAATCGGTTACGACGACGTTCTGGGACTGTACGACCTTTATGGTATTATCTTGAAATTCTACTCCGTTCTGAAATTCACCATCAACATTTTAACGTTGTCTCATTGCAGTAAAAAATGGAGCGTTCGAAGATGGGCACGTAGAAAGTTACAATCCAACACGACCCACCGAACCTACCAGAAGAAATCCTTACCCAACTCAGGTAGATTTCAAGTTGGTCTCTACTTTTAACCATAAGTTTATTACTTCCGTGTGCTAAATATTTTCTGATAGCTATTTCTAGAATGACCAGACTATTGTCATTAAAGGTATTCCCAGGTAGCCCCATCACGTACATATAACGTGTTGTATCGAGGTTTTTAAAACGTATATGAAACACGTTTGGTAAACGTTGATCATGTCACCAGTTACCACGTGTTTCACCACGTAGTTTTGAAGTGTTAAATTACGCGTACATTTAGATAAAAAAGGCGCATATGAAGTTCAAATAGCATTAAGTTTGAAAACAATAACCGTGTTTTTTATTTAAATTATATCAGCGACTTAGCGGGTATTAAGAGTTATTTTTTTGTGTATTTAGCGGTTAGTTTCCGTGAATTCAGGTATTATTTCGCGTACATTAATTGCAATTTTTTTGTGTGTCAATCGGTTATTTTGCGAGCATTAATTGTATATTTTATGTACATAATTGGTTATTTTGTGTGCAATAGTAAGTTCGTTTCTGTGCATTAGTTGCCTATTTTGGTTGCATTAATTGGTTATTTTGTGTACATTAATTAGTAGGTTTTTGGGCAATAGTTGGCTATTTCGGGTGCATTAATTGGCTATTTTGCGTGCACTTATTTATTATTTTGCGTGCATTAATGGTCTAATTTCTTTATTTATGTGATGCATAGGTACACATTTCACGATGAGTTTTCGTCTAATACTAGATAGAATGAAGTTTTTGGGATACAATACATTTATTGATTATGTGTTATATTGATAAATAATTTTTCAATAGTGCATATCTTAACATTCATTATCTTTAGGACTAGAATGCATAACAGAGTAAAAGATAGTTTAGTGAATATCAAAAACATATACTTATGAAACAACTACTACCTCTTCAATGCAGTATTTCTTCAATAGATCTCCATTCTCTATAATTCTGCCCAATTATCTAACAAAATGTATGTGAAGGATAAACGCCACGAAATTGTATTTTAAAAATTAAGATATACTTATAGTTAATTTCATTAAATTAATGAATAGACCTCTGAAAAGAAGTTTTCAAAAATATATTTATAAATCGCTTTTGAAATCTTGAAATGGAGACCTTTTCAGCGTTTGAAAGTCAAACAATCCTTTGACAGTAGGCCATAAATAAAAAACCGCTTTATACACGAAAAAAAAGCTTAATGCATGCAAAATAATAGATTAATGTATTCGAAATAATTTCTTCGTGCACGCAAAATAAGTGCTTATTACTCGAAAAATAACCTCTTATTGTATGCCAAATTGCCGCTTAATACACGAAAACTAACAGCATAATTTACGCCAAATAACCTATAAATACACGGAAAATATCGCTTAATACAAGGAAAATAACCAATAAGTTCACGCAAAATAACGAATTAGTGCACGAAAGTAACTTATTAATGCACGGCAAATATCCCTAACTACGTGAAAAATAACCAATTACTGCACGAAAAATAGCAAATTAATGTACTCGAAATAATCTCTTAATGCATGAAATTTAACCACTAAATACACGAAAAATAACTCCTTACTACACGCCAATACCAGCTTAATACCGTATGATTTAATGTAATTTAAACTTAATAAGCGCATTGTATAATCGGTAAGTAAGCATAATTTAACACTTAAAAATACCTGGTGAAAGTTAAGAGGGTGTAAGGAAGGTGATAAAAATTTTGCATAGTCAAAGATACGCCCAAGGGAGGGTTTTTAAAAGGAACCATTCACTTGTCTACGCCACTGGTTATTTGTCCACGTTTTGAAACCTCAATTACCAATCTACTGATATATTTTGCAGATATATCCGGTATAGAAGGAGCACGTGTAATTAGGCATATATCCACGTGAGCACAACGTAAAGCCTAACACTTTTCCAACCTAGTTATTTATCTACTATTTAAATACGTTGAAACTACCTGTCTGCCAATCTAGTGATATAATCACCATATCTATACGTAGGAAACACGTGTAGTGAAACACATGACTGAATAAGTGTCTTATATTCTAACTTAACACCTTGAAACGACGTATATATTTTACTCAACACGGAATATAAACGATGAATACTAAATATCAACCTAATATACACGTGCTCGTGCTACCTGGGTTATAAGTCGCTAGATGACTTGGGCATAAGGTGGTGCCTTGGAAATTAGCCTAGCTGATTACTTTTATTATTATTAATATATCGCTTTTTGTCTAGTCGTCAGAGTGAGCGCTTGACATTTTTATCAGTTGCGTATTTTTGTTGCTCTAGGTGCTTTTCGCTTTAAATATGACGTCAATTCTACGTCACTGAACACAGAGTTATTATTAACTATTTCGAGAAACTAACAACCTATGCAACATATCTTAACACTTTACATATTTACATTCGTAAAGTCTCAGACTAGTCTTAATTAATTCCAAAAGCAATACGAAATTTCACGGATTTTCTTTCTCAACGGTGTTTGGTTAAATTAAGTTTTGACTTTGATGTTCTTAGCCATCATATTCACCTCGAAATACTCCAAGTACCACAGCACCTAGGCAGTACCCAATGCCAAGGGATAGACGTCCAACGCCGAGGACGAGAGCACCCACCAGATCACCCGAAGTGACCACGAGAGCGCCACGTCCGCGGCCGACGATTCCAGTGATCCCCACCAGGGCGCCGAGGCCGAGGCCCAGACCCGAAAGACCAACGACGACTTCTACTACTTCATTGCCTAGAGATACCACCTCTTACGATCGACCCAGTCCTACAAGCGCCCCTACTCATAGACCCAACAGAGAGCGAACGAGGCGCCCAGTCGTCGATCCCACTCGAACGAACGGACGGGACCGCATGAAGGACTTTGTAAATACCATGCCAGCCAGAGCTCCGGATTTGTGTCGAGGGAAATTCGACGCTATTGCAACTCTTAGAGGAGAAGTGTTTATCTTCTACAAAGAGGTAAAGATTGTGATTATCGTCAAAATAAAAATGGGGTCGATTTTCAACATCTAGACTTACCACCACTGTCCTCTTCTAAGGAATAGTTGAGACAAAAAACAAGAGGACAGAGGTGGTTGGTCAATCACACCTTTTCACATTGGGTAAGAACTGAGTTCAGACTGCCACCTAGCAAATACTTTGCTCGTTTGTTAAAGCCCTGATCTCTATTCGATTTCTTGTTTTTGTTTAGCCAACTCTTAAGGTGAGTATATAAAGTCATAGGTCAACGCCAAGAGCTGGGCTCGAGGTCACCTCACTGAATAAGTATATGAGCTCACCTTGGTCTCACCACTTATTGCCCGGGTCTTGGACTTGAGCTCGCAATCTAAATTTCCTCGCCGATGTGAGGTCGCAAGCTCAGTAGATTTAAAACCTACATACCGTCTTGAGCTCGGACTCACTGTAGTTATAAATATACGGGCAGTCTCGGGCTCGCGCTCACTATATTTACAAATCGACGGGTGGTCTTGAGCTCGGGCTCCCAATAATTACAATTCGACATGTGAACTCTGGCTCATGCTCACTATAGTTACTTACAAATAAAATGTTGGCCTCGAGCTCGTTCTCACTATGTTTTAAAACTACTAAAGGCTCAAGCTCGAGCTCGATGTTTCAAAATACTCAGAGAAGCTCAAGCTCAGGATCAGTATATTGTAGCTTTTCTCAACATTATATAATTAAATCCTTTCGACAGCTCTGGAGTCTAGAGTTGCTCAAGTGGCTCAACCCGATTTCTTGTCAATTATTTATTAAATAGCCCAATAAAGGTTTTAGAGCTCCATTCCGGCATCACTGGCACACCGGGAAGATAGACGAAGACGGTCAGACAGCCCTGAGCCCAGGAATCCAGGAATCCAGATGGCGCTGGCCGCGCTAGCTTCTAAAGCTTTTTTTTTTGCCAAAATAAATTTCGAACGTGGGCTTAGGGCTAAACAATATCGCGAATTGGAAGGAGATCGAGCTCATCCTCAGATACGAAAACAGTATTCCAATTGGTCTCGGGCTCAATCGTAACCGTGAGTTGAGCTCGGGCTCACCTCAGATATGAAAACTACTAAAATCAATCTCGAGCTCGGGCTCCATTATTATGTGGGGCTCAAGGTTGAACTCTAGTACGTTAACTTTTGATACGGGCTCGGGCTTTGGCTCCAAGTAATGTGAATCATGAAATGGGTTCAAGCTCAAACTCGAAGTAATTTGTATTTTAACCAGGGCTCAAGCTCGAGCTTGGAGTAATTTGCATATAAACAGGGGCTGGGGCTCAAGCTCAGGCTCACTAGTTACAGTATGCGTTCCACAATACCTCAGCTCGGGCTCTGTTTTAACGTTGACCTATGTATAAAGTAGGCCCTTTGATTGCACGATTTCGCCGCTGATTGGTTCTTCAATAACCGAATGCAAAATTGTCACGCGTGATCCTTAGTTCTAATTAAACCTTTCTTTCTTAGAATAAAGTCTAAATAATTAGTTGCCAAAACGTTCAACGTTTGAAATATCGGTTTCAATCCTATTTTGTTTAAATATCCGTTTTGATTTTCAGTTTATGTGGCGATTATTAGAGCGTGGAATCGTGAATACGGGATACCCGGTACAAATTCACAGCTTTTTCGTGGGGCTTCCCAAATCAGTTAAGAAGATTGACGCAATTTACGAAAGGAAAACCGATTACAATATCGTTTTATTCAGCGGTAAGTCCACATATACACTACAAAATATCTAGACTCGTATTTTAAACGTGAGTTTCATAATCAATTAGGCCTATTTAAATTTAATTTATCTGTTAAATCAGAGGTGGCAAAATATATAATTTTTAGTATTACAATTTTCGAATTAGCATTGGTTTAGGTCGTTATTTTGTATAATATGTGCGTTGAAATTACCAACGAGAAACCATTAGCCCTGATTTTTCACTTAAGCTAGAGCCACGGACTTTGAAACGGTTTCTCTTAATACCTGGTTTTAAATTTTAAGCAATGGTTTCCACTAACGCACGTCATTAAATTTTCGGGCGTACACCCGTTTTCACGAGCGTAAAGGAAAATGCATCATAACCTAGGTTTACGCCGTTAGGCCTATGCATTTCTCTTAAATAAGCTTTGAGTTACCCCACTTTTAGGAATAATTCAATATCTTTGCATCATAGTATTTCCTTTTGAAAACCAGCCCTAAGTTCGTGTCTGGTTTTATGCCCAAGCCGCAAGGGTCATATAAAGAGCATCTTGTTCTTCCAGAATCTGTGTACTATTACTTCCAGCGAATGCTGAAGAGGTTTAATTACAGCGCCTTCTTTCTTTGACGTGTTTTAGGGGACAAATATTGGACGTTTTCGGGTAACAACTTCACTGGAGATAGTCCTAGGCCGATAAGGGAGCTGGGACTCTCAACCGACCGTCTCGACGCGGCGATGGTTTGGGCCAAGAACGGCAAAACGTATTTCTTTTCGGGGGAGCATTATTGGAAGTACGACGAAAGCAAACGGGCCGTGGAACCGGGTTATCCAATGCTCATCAAAAGCCGATGGCAAGGACTCCCGATCAAGCTCGATGCCGTATTTACTTGGACGGACGGTGAGAACAGATTTTAATTTCAATTTATAAATGTCATAAGTAACATAATAACAATAAGTTATGTAATAACCATAAGTGTATGGTGGGGTGGCGGAGTGGTTAGAACTTTCGCCTCGCAGCAAAAGGAACTGGGTTTGATCCCAGCTTGTGGCACTTGGTGAAAACTCGAAACAACTCCTTCTTCCCCCGAGATCTTCGGTTTCCCATTCGATAAAAACTTGTTAGGGTAATAGCTAGTGTAGGGATCTGCTAGCTCGCGTGGCACCACCCTCGTACGCATTTTAACCCGGCCACCTGAATTAATAGCTTTAAAACACGCTTGATGACTTAGGCCTAAGGTGGTACCTTGGCTATTAGCCTGTCTGCAAAAAAAGTTACTTGTGGCTCACTTTCTCTCGCTTTTCGATCACTTCCTTTTACTTGTACTCAATTCCTTTTAGTTGTCGATCACTTCCGTAAAGTTGTTGTTCACTTCCTTAAAGTTATCGATTACTTCCGCTTTTACATGTCAGTCACCTCTTGATACTCACCGTTCAATAAGTATGGTTTTAATGCTAATTTCCGGACCCAACATTTTTTCGACACTGACATGCTCATCAAGCTTCGACTTGGACTTGCATTCGAACTGAGTAGCATGTTATCGTCCTTGGTAGTAGTATATTTAACCTTAGGCGTTTTTAAACACTAGGGGGCTCTGTGCTGAGAACCAAACCTAGATTGCGCCATAGCTCTGAATATCAGTTCGGTGATAATTTTTCCTAATTGCCATACTTATTGTTATTTTGTTAATTACGTTAGTAGCAGATAAGTTTATATTGTATCTCTTACGAGGGAAGTATCTAACTAGGCCTTAGAAATATGAGGCTGGGTTCGAATTTCCCGATCAATCCGCGTGTATTAAATTTCTTAACCATGTAAGTATATGTTAACATTACACTGTACTAATCAATAAATCATTTTCCCTCTCTAAAAGTGTTAGAAACTCGCTAAATGATGAATTTCGCTCCTCAGTTTGTTTTCTTCCAAAAACATTTTGAAAAATCAGCTATAGCCTGGGACGGTACATGTTTCAAGAAAATGCATATTTATCTCGTAGGAGATAAGTATTAATTACTTCCGCTGATAGTCTAGTTCACACTACTGCTTTTGGGAATTATTGAAACTGAAAGATAAGAGCCTCAACAGAATTTAAAATTTATTCGTTTCACGCCAATAATCCAAATCAGTCACATTACATCCGCTTCCTCTTGTTTTTGAAGAGTGTCCCTTAATGGGTCGAAGTGTGCAATAACTGGTGGCTTTACTGGGGAGTCGGGTTCCGGCTCTTGTAACCCATAAGGGCGGTCGCGCACTAGGGCATGTTCACTCTGATCAAATGGTCCTATCTCCCCCTCCGACTTCGGTCAGGTATGGGCTGGAAACTGAGTTTCGGCTCCGGCTAACGGAGAGGGTCCAGGTAAACTGGTCGCCTCGGAGGATTGGGGGCCAGCTGTGTCAGCTTATGTGGACCGCTGTGTGCCTGTCGTTCCCCTTTATGAGCTCTTTCTGAAGGGTATGGCTCTCTACCTACGTAGGTAGGGTGTCGGCTGGAGTTGCTATAGCATCCACTCTCTATCCCACAGCTGCGCCTTTTGTTAGTATGAGTGACTTGCGTCAAAGGTGTGACCATCGGTAGTAGGGTACTACTACCCATGCCGGATTTGTCACCTGTCGGGGCTTGTGGACGCTGGTGAAGGGCATGATGAAAGACCACCGGTGTTTTAGGTGGCTTTGCACTGGGAGCATCCGGTATATAACTTCTGACCACATGTTTTTGAATAGTGGCAGAAGGTGTTGCTCAAATCCCTGCTCTGGACCAATTGTTTAAGGTGTTCAGTAATTTACCCCGAAACAGAATTAAATGACTTGAGTTGGGGTAACAAGTTAACAATTTTAGTTTTAGAATGAGCGAAAAGTGTCCATCTTGTGAAAAATTGTTCAGCATTGTGTTACTAGATTTTCGTCCTTAAATATTGGTTTTGTCATTTTTCAGGGCAAACGTATTTCTTCAAAGGGAGTCAGTACTGGAGGTTCAATAACCAGGCCGTGTCCGTGGATAGACATTTCCCCAGAAACGGGTTGCAGGACTGGCTCGCGTGTGGCTTGTGAACGGCTTGCAACAATATACTTATAAGAAAAACTAAAGGCCTTCACTTAAATTCGCTCCCAGTTGACGGCTGAATCCTCTAGGCGAAGAAAAAGCATCTTCAACTAGTTCAGCTTTTCTAATGATAAATAGAACCTCATTGCCATAACTTAAGGAATGGTGACTATTGTACATGTAAAGGCAGGGTATCGTCAGATGAGTCCTTTGTTAAACACATTATTAAAAAAAATATTTTTAATGGTCATTAATTAATTTAAAGTTTAAAACGATTATTTAAATTAAAATGATTAATTATATTAAACTATTTAAATTTAATGGATTAATGAAATTTTATGGTTTAATTAAATTTAATGGTTTAATTAAATTTAATGGATTAATTAAATTTAATGGATTAATTAAATTTAATGGATTAATTAAATTTAATGGATTAATAAAATTTAATAGATTAATTAAATTTAAATCTTTTAACTAAATTTAAATTATTAATTAAATTAAAATCTTTTAATTAAATTTAAATCCATTAATTAAATTTATTAAAAGTAATTTAATTAAAATCTATTAGTTAAATTTATTAAAACTAATTATATTAATTAATTAATTAATTAATTAAATAAATACGAAGACATTTGTAAGAGTGTGTGCAGTTTTTACAGTTGTGTTAAACTAAAAAATTATGTTTCCATTCTTATGCCAATTATTTATTTTATTATACTTTGTAAATAGTTTTATCTACTGTAAAATAAATGTTTCATGAAATAAGAATTTTGCGTTATAATATTTTTTATAGTAATTTGAGGTTTAGGTTTTGAAGATCTAGATCATAATTAACTAAAAGTCGACCGTTTAAACATCACTGATTTACTCCAGGAGAGCTTTATACTATGTAAATTATCGATAAATCCAATTTTCGATCGAAAACTTTCGAGATTTTCATGTACATAAGTCAATCATGAGTCGCTATAAGTATGTTTCCGGCATAAGGTCCCATATTACCGGCATGGTACTCGTATGGAGAAATTTAAATTCAAAAAAGAACTCCGGGTACAATTAGAGCGCCATATAGTCAGCTCGGAGGTGGCTTTTTTTCGGAAGTTGCCTTGAAAGTTGCCTTGAAAGTTTGAGTTTTCGGTTAATGGCGGCGGTCTAGCGAAAGCAGCTCCATACTTTCTTGAGTAAATTTATTAAAATGTCCAAAAATTTAAATATAATTAAGAAAAGGAAAGTAAAACTATTCATTGCCATCACTACCTGGGGAATAAAGATAAATTACAAGAAGAAAACCAATTTGGTGGCTTTAATTTTGAAACTCCCATTAAGCCTTGCCCTAAATGCACTATCACTTTTAATAACAATAACCAAAAACAATCTTCTGTTTTCGAAACTGATGCTTCAATCGAGTGCTATATTATTTTAATAAGGCAGACAATGAAGATGAGCAAAAAATCTAAACCAAAAACTGTGAGTATTTTTACGCTGTTAAACTAAAAATTATTATTGTAACATTAAGTAAATCGGGAAATGGAGCTAGGAGTTCATCTACATGAGATTTTAATGACTAGACTTAACTTCTGATTGAATATCTTTGACGGCGTTTAGAAGATAATCTAAGAATAATACTAAATTCTGCTCGTGAATCATGTTTTCTACTAATTTTCAATATAGTTTACATCTTTCTGTATTGTTTAGCTGCACTTCTTTGCCTGCCTTTTCGTTTAAATATACTTTTAATTTACCTAAATATCTAAAATTAAGTAAAACGTTTTAAAAGAAATCATTTTCAATCGATTTGCAGAAAAATTAAAAACTCTCCAAGGGATCCGAAATATTCTAAATCTAAAAAATTGTAATATCTAAATCTTGGAAGTTCCGACTCAACTTAATTTTTCCTTTTAACTGTTTTCTATAAAAACCTTTCTGATTAAAAGAGATAGTGTCAGGTTGCTCACAATTAGAATTTCGTGATTTAGAGTTCGTCATAAGATAGATTTGTATATCCAGAATTCTAAACTATATGTTATGGCACTTAAAACCAATTAACTTCGCAGAAATCTTACCCATTGTGGACGTCATAAATTGCCAACTGAAATTTCTTGAAATAAAAGTTTACCTTAACTGTGGATTATTCCGCATGTGATTTCGCCATAAAATGGGGTTGTACCACTATTTGTCCATCATATTCGCTAGATTCAACATGAAGTCTGAAACAGATTCGTGTACATCAATTAAGTAATCTCGTTCGACTTTCTTTAAGAATCCACTATTTGTATCGAAAGTTATCATCAAGATCAATTTCCATTTCATCGAATAAAGAATTAACGTAGTTTTTGAAACTAAATTCTGAGGGACAATGATCACAACGGTGTAACATACATTGTCGATTTTCTGTCGAGCATACGAACTCCCGCATAATTGTTTCATATTATTTTTTCGATGGCAGCGCCAATGAAATAAGTTTTAGGTTCTGATGTATTTCGCAAATACAAACATTGCGCACACCACTGGAATGCACAAATCCGGTCGCAACGAACCAAACTTGGAAAAAACAATTTTAACATCCGTGTTTGCCTCTTTAATACACGTCCCTGACCTTTGATAGAATAAGTAGTTTTTGTTTGTGAATTTTTTGAAAGAATACTTATCACCAACCCATGCCATTATTCTAGAGCTCGGCGTTTGGATAAGAAATGATCACTTCATTTATTTCTATCCACAAACGAAAATTATCCGAAAAAAAAAGCCCGATTATTTTACATATTAAATTGCTATATAGCCGTGGATAATATCCATGGATAAACAGTTAATCGTAATTTTTATGGTTAATCAAAACTCAAGCGGTTAATTTACCTGCTTCACCGAGCTCTACATTATTCTTCTTGACTTTGCTAATAATAACTCCTTCATTGTCCAGGATACCGTTCAGGGTAATTCATTGGGAGAATACCCAATGTACCCTTCATCCCTTCGTAATTTATTCTAAAAATGAAGAAAATGAAATTCGAACCCAAAGCTGCTGTATAGTCAGCGATGAAATGAGCCTCAGTGCCGAAATTGTTAACTGATTTATGAAGTCTATGATTTCGTACCTTAAGAATATACTACCACACGTCACACATTTGCACTACTTTAGCGACGGCACTGCTTCGCGATATAGAAATTGTAAAAATCTCCTAAATTTATGTCATAACAATTTGGACTTTGGTCTGACCGCAGAGTGGAATTTCTTCGCCACTTCGCGTGGTAAAAGACCTTGCGACGGCATTGTACTTGGACCCGCTTAACGTTTGGTTTCTCGAGCATCGCTTCAAAACTGCGAAGAAGACCAAATTGTAACTCCTTTGCAATTCTATGAACGGTCGGCTAGAAATTTTGCTGGAATTAAATTCCTATTATTTTCAAAAGACGATGTTAAGTTCCATAAAACAGCTCTGGAAGAACGTTTATCAAAAGCTAGCACGGAGAAGTAAAAAAGGAGATAGCTGTGTTGCTGTGGATAAACGATTTTTCACGTATTTTTAAACTTACAACCAAAATACTCCAAACAAATCATATAACGTACAAAAGCCTAGCATTAGGGCTATTATATAATGTAACAAAATTTAAATACGAAAATGGACCTTTTTCGGGGTTACTCGTCAAGCGTGACGACCCGCGCGTTCAAAATTTAAAAGCTGACCTAAATTAAATAAAACCCGTTAACAGTATAAAATTTTCGTTAGCATTTCTGAAATCGGCTCTACCAATTGCCTTGAGTCTGAAAATTGTAAGCTACTCAGTGCATCTGGAGAACCGGTATTAACAAAATCCTTTAGGGGTACAAATTTCGTTAAAACGTGGGGTATTTTCAAACGCGTGTATTTTGATACCCTTTAAAATTTTTGGCTAATATTTCGCATTTGGTCGTGCCATGATCACTATTGGTATTGAGTAAAATTTCATTATGATCTGGTAACCCATGGTAACACGAGTGTACGAACCTGCGTGGAATGACCCATAAACTAATATAAACATCTACTCGGAAATGATGTCAATAATAGGCACCCAAGATAAGCAGGGAATCCTACCCTTCCATTTAAAAACTTCTATTTACTCGTGAATATTTATTTTTTAAGTTAAATCGTCATTACTATTATTATTATCATTATCTATTTAAATATCTCCAGCACGCTTCCACTGCGCCACTCTGCTCAATATGTCCTGTTATTATAAAGTGACGATTCATATAAATAAAAATACTTTAATAAAAAACTACAATATTAAGGAAGCAGAGCGTGGTTTAGATCCACGTACCTCTGGTTTAAGGGCCCAGCACGCTTCCACTGCGCCACTCTGCTCGATGTGTGCCCTTATTACAAAGTGACGATTCATAAAAATAAAAATACTTTAATAAAAAACTACAATATTAAGCTAATGGAGCGTGGTTCGATCCACGGACCTCTGGGTTATGGGCCCAGCACGCTTCCACTGCGCCACTCTGCTCAATGTACACGCTAATTAAAAAGTGACAATTCATAAAAATGAAAATAATTTAATAAAAAACTACAATATTAAGCTATTAGAGCGTGGTTTCGATCCACGGACCTCTGGGTTATGGGCCCAGCACGCTTCCACTGCGCCACTCTGCTCAATATACATTAAAATTAAAAAGTGACGATTCATAAAAATAAAAATACTTTAATAAAAAACTACAATATTAAGCTAGCATAGCGTGTTTTCGATCCACAGACCTCTGGGTTAAGGGCCCAGCAAGCTACCACTGCGCCACACTGCTCGATGTGTGCCATTATTTAAAAGTGACGATTCATAAAAATAAAAATACTTTAATAAAAAACTACAATATTACGCTAGCACAGCGTGGTTTCGATCCACGGACCTGTGGGTTATGGGCCCAGCACGCTTCCACTGCGCCACTCTGCTCAATGTACATTTAAATTAAAAAGTGACGATTCATAAAAATAAAAATACTTTAATAAAAAACTTCAATATTAAGCTAGCACAGCGTGGTTTCGATCCACGGACCTGTAAGTTATGGGCCCAGCACGCTTCCACTGCGCCACTCTGCTCAATGTACATTTAAATTAAAAAGTGACGATTCATAAAAATAAAAATACTTTATTAAAAAACTACAATATTACGCTAGCACAGCGTGGTTTCGATCCACGGACCTGTGGGTTATGGGCCCAGCACGCTTCCACTGCGCCACTCTGCTCGATATGTGCCTTTATTAAAAAGTGACGATTCATAAAAATAAAAATACTTTAATAAAAAACTACAATATTACGCTAGCAGAGCGTGATTCGATCCACGGATCTGTGGGTTATGGGCCCAGCACGCTTCCACTACGCCACTCTGCTCAAATGAGCTTTAATTAAAAAGTGACGAATCATAAAATTAAAAATACTTTAAAAAAAACTACAATATTACGCTAGCACAGCGTGGTTTCGATCCACGGACCTGTGGGTTATGGGCCCAGCACGCTTCCACTGCGCCACTCTGCTCAATGTACATTTAAATTAAAAAGTGACGATTCATAAAAATAAAAATACTTTAATAAAAAACTACAATATTACGCTAGCACAGCGTGGTTTCGATCCACGGACCTGTGGGTTATGGGCCCAGCACGCTTCCACTGCGCCACTCTGCTCGATATGTGCCGTTATTAAAAAGTGACGATTCTTAAAAATAAAAATACTTTAATAAAAAACTACAATATTACGCTAGCACAGCGTGATTCGATCCACGGACCTGTGGGTTATGTGCCCAGCACGCTTCCACTACGCCACTCTGCTCAATATGAGCTTTAATTAAAAAGTGACGAATCATAAAATTAAAAATACTTTAATAAAAAACTACAATATTACGCTAGCAGAGCGGGTTTTCGATCCACGGACCTGTGGGTTATGGGCCTAGCACGCTTCCACTGCGCCACTCTGCTCAAAGTGCGCTCTAATTAAAAAGTGACGAATCATAAAACTAAAAATACTTTAATAAAAAACTACAATATTACGCTAGCACAGCGTGGTTTCGATCCACGGACCTGTGGGTTATGGGCCCAGCACGCTTCCACTGCGCCACTGTGCTCGATATATGCCGTTATTAAAAAGTGACAATTCATAAAAATAAAAAGACTTTAATAAAAAACTACAATATTACGCTAGCAGAGCGTGGTTTCGATCCACGGACCTGTAGGTTATGGGCCCAGCACGCTTCCACTGCGCCACTCTGCTCAAAACTCTAATTAAAAAGTGACGAATCATAAAACTAAAAATACTTTATTAAAAAACTACATCATTAAGCTAGCAGAGCGTGGTTTCGATCCACGGACCTCTGGGTTATGGGCCCAGCACGCTTCCACTGCACCACTCTGCTAGATGTAATCTCTTATTAAAAAGTGACGAATCATAAAAATAAAAATACTTTAATAAAAAACTATACTATTAAGCTAGCAGCGCGTGGTTTCGATCCACGGACCTGTGGGTTATGGGCCCAGCACGCTTCCACTGCGCCACTCTGCTCGATATGTGCCGTTAATAAAAAGTGACGATTCATAAAAATAAAAATACTTTAATAAAAAACTACAATATTACGCTAGCAGAGCGTGGTTTCGATCCACGGACCTGTGGGTTATGGGCCCAGCACGCTTCCACTAAGCCACTCTGCTCAATATCAGCTTTAATTAAAAAGTGACGAATCATAAAATTAAAAATACTTTAATAAAAAAACTACAATATTACGCTAGCAGAGCGGGTTTTCGATCCACGGACCTGTGGGTTATGGGCCCAGCACGCTTCCACTGCGCCACTCTGCTCAATGTGCGCTCTAATTAAAAAGTGACGAATCATAAAACTAAAAATACTTAAATAAAAAACTACATCATTAAGCTAGCAGAGCGTGGTTTCGATCGACGGACCTCTAGGTTATGGGCCAAGCACGCTTCCACTGCGCCACTCTGCTCGATGTGTGCCATTATTTAAAAATGACGATTCATAATAATAAAAATACTTTAATAAAAAACTACAATATCAAGCTATTAGATCGTGGTTTCGATCCACGGACCTCTGGGTTATGGGCCCAGCACGCTTCCACTGCGACACTCTGCTCGACGTGTGCCGTTATTAAAAAGTGACGATTCATAAAAATAAAAATACTTTAATAAAAAACTACAATATTACGCTAGCACAGCGTGGTTTCGATCCACGGACCTGTGGGTTATGGGCCCAGCACGCTTCCACTGCGCCACTCTGCTCGATATGTGCCGTTATTAAAAAGTGACAATTCATAAAAATAAAAATACTTTAATAAAAAACTACAATATTACGCTAGCAGAGCGTGGTTTCGATCCACGGATCTGTGGGTTATGGGCCCAGCACGCTTCCACTGCGCCACTCTGCTCAAAACTCTAATTAAAAAGTGACGAATCATAAAACTAAAAATACTTTATTGAAAAACTACATCATTAAGCTAGCAGAGCGTTGTTTCGATCCACGGACCTCTGGGTTATGGGCCCAGCACGCTTCCACTGCACCACTCTGCTCGATGTGATCTCTTATTAAAAAGTGACGAATCATAAAAATAAAAATACTTTAATAAAAAACTATACTATTAAGCTAGCAGCGCGTGGTTTCGATCCACGGACCTCTGGGTTATGGGCCCAGCACGCTTCCACTGCACCACTCTGCTCGATGTGATCTCTTATTAAAAAGTGACGAATCATAAAAATAAAAATACTTTAATAAAAAACTATATTATTAAGCTAGCAGCGCGTGGTTTCGATCCACGGAACTCTGGGTTATGGGCCCAGCACGCTTCCACTGCGCCACTCTGCACGATGTGTGCTGGTAATAAAAAGTGACGAATCATAAAAATAAAAATACTTTAATAAAAAACTATATTATTAAGCTATTAGAGCGTGGTTTCGATCCACGGATCTGTGGGTTATGGGCCCAGCACGCTTCCACTGCGCCACTCTGCTCAAAACTCTAATTAAAAAGTGACGATTCATAAAAATTAAAAAAATTTAATAAAAAACTACAATATTACGCTAGCAGAGCGTGGTTTCGATCCACGGACCTGTAGGTTATGGGTCCAGCACGCTGTCACTACGCCACTCTGCGCAATGTGAGCTTTAAATAAAAAGTGACGAATCATAAAATTAAAAATACTTTAATAAAAAACTATATTATTAAGCTAGCACAGCGTGGTTACGATCCACGGACCTCTGGATTAAGGGCCCAGCACGCTTCCACTGCGCCACTCTGCTCGATGTGTGCCGTTATTAAAAAGTGACGATTCATAAAAATAAAAATACTTTAATAAAAAACTACAATATTACGCTAGCACAGCGTGGTTTCGATCTACGGACCTGTGGGTTATGGGCCCAGCACGCTTCCACTGCGCCACTCTGCTCGATATGTGCCGTTATTAAAAAGTGAGAATTCATAAAAATAAAAATACTTTAATAAAAAACTACAATATTACGCTAGCAGAGCGTGGTTTCGATCCACGGACCTGTGGGTTATGGGCCCAGCACGCTTCCTCTGCGCCACTCTGCTCGATATGTGCCGTTAATAAAAAGTGACGATTCATAAAAATAAAAATACTTTAATAAAAAACTACAATAGTACGCTAGCAGAGCGTGGTTTCGATCCACGGACCTGTGGGTTATGGGCCCAGCACGCTTCCACTGCGCCACTCTGCTCGGTATGTGCCCGTATTAAAAAGTGACGAATCATAAAATTAAAAATACTTTAATAAAAAACTACATCATTAAGCTAGCAGAGCGTGGTTTCGATCCATGGACCTCTAGGTTTCGGGCCAAGCACGCTTCTACTGCGCCAGTCTGCGCGATGTAGACTCTAATTAAAAAGTGACGATTCATAAAAATAAAAATACTTTAATAAAAAACTACAATATTACGCTAGCACAGTGTGGTTTCGATCCACGAACCTGTGGGGTATGGGCCCAGCACGCTTCCACTGCGCCACTCTGCTCGATATGTGCCGTTAATAAAAAGTGACGATTCATAAAAATAAAAATACTTTAATAAAAGACTACAATAGTACGCTAGCAGAGCGTGGTTTCGATCCACGGACCTGTGGGTTATGGGCCCAGCACGCTTCCACTGCGCCACTCTGCTCGGTGTGTGCCCGTATTAAAAAGTGGCGAATCATAAAAATAAAAATACTTTAATAAAAAACTACAAAATTATGCTAGCAGAACGTGGTTTCGATCCACGGACCTGTGGGTTATGGGCCCAGCACGCTTCCACTGCGCCACTCTGCTCAAAGTGAAATCTAATTAAAAAGTGACGAATCATAAAAATAAAAATACATTAATAAAAAACTATATTATTAAGCTAGCAGCGCGTGGTTTCGATACACGGAACTCTGGGTTATGGGCACAGCACCCTTCCACTGCGCCTCTCTGCTCGGTGTGTGCCCGTATTAAAAAGTGACGAATCATAAAAATAAAAATAATTAAATAAAAAACTACAATATTATGCTAGCAGAGCGTGGTTTCGATCCACGGACCTCTGGGTTATGGGCCCAGGACGCTTCGACAGCGCCACTCTGCTCGATGTATACCCTTATTACAAAGTGACGATTCATAAAAATAAAAATAATTAAATAAAAACCTACAATATTCCACTAGCAGATCTTGGTTTCGATCCACGGACCTGTGGGTTATGGGCCCAGCACGCTTCCACTGCGCCACTCTGCTCAATGTGAACTCTAATTAAAAAGTGACGAATCATAAAACTAAAAACACTTTAATAAAAAACTACATAAAAGCTAGCAGAGCGTGGTTTCGATCCACGGACCTCTGGGTTATGGGCCCAGCACGCTTCCACTGCGCCACTCTGCTCGATTTGAACTCTAATTAAAAAGTGGCGAATCATAAAAATAAAAATACTTTAATAAAAAACTACAATATTACGCTAGCAGAGCGTGGTTTCGATCCACGGACCTCTGGGTTATGGGCCCAGCACGCTTCCACTGCGCCACTCTGCTCTATGTGTTCCCATATTACAAAGTGATAATTCATGAAAATAAAAATACTTTAATAAAAAACTACAATATTAAGCTAGCAGACCGTGGTTTCGATCCACGGACCACTGGGTTATGAGCCCTGCACGCTTGCACTGCGCCACTCTACTCGCTGTGTCCTCGTATTGAAAAGTGAAGAATCATTGAAATAAAAACACTTTAATAAAAAACTACAACACTAAGCTAGCAGAGAGTGGTTTCGATCCACGGACATCTTGGTAAATGGCCCAGCACACTTCCACTGCGCCACTCTGCTCAATGTGAACTCCAATTAAAAAGGGATGATTCATAAAAATTCAAACACTTTAAAAATAAACTAGAATATGAAGCTTGTAGAGCGTGGCTTCGATCCACGGACCTCTCGATTATGGGGCCAACACGCTTTCACTGCGCCACTCTGCTTGATGTCTGCCCCTATTACAAAGTGAAAATTCATAAAAATAAAAATACTTTCATAAAAAACTACAATATGAAGCTAGTAGAGCGTTGTTTCGATCCACGGACCTCTGGGTTATGGGCCCAGCACGCTTCTACTGCGCCACTCTGCTCGAAGTCTTCCCCTATTACAAAGTGAAAATTCATAAAAATAAAAATACTTTCATAAAAAACTACAATATGAAGCTAGTAGAGCGTTGTTTCGATCCACGGACCTCTGGGTTATGGGCCCAGCATGCTTCTACTGCGCCACTCTGCCCGATGTCTTCCCCTATTACAAAGTGAAAATTCATAAAAATAAAAATACTTTCATAAAAAACTACATTATGAAGCTAGTAGAGCGTGGCTTCGATCCACGGACCTCTCGATTATGGGGCCACCACGCTTCCACTGCGCCACTCTGCTCGATGTCTTCCCCTATTACAAAGTGAAAATTCATAAAAATTAAAATACTTTCATAAAAAACTACAATATGAAGCTAGTAGAGCGTGGTTTCGATCCACGGACCTCTGTGTTATGGGCCCAGCACGCTTACACTGCGCCACCCTGCTCTAAGTGTTTCCGTATTACAAAGTGATAATTCATAAAAATAAAAATACTTTAATAAAAAACTACAATATTAAGCTAGCAGAGCGTGGTTTCGATCCACGGACCTCTGGGTTATGGGCCCAGCACGCTTGTACTGCGCCACTCTGCTCGATATATTCCCCTATTACAAAGTGAAAATTCATAAAAATAAAAATACTTTCATAAAAAACTACAATATTAAGCTAGTAGAGCGTGGCTTCGATCCACGGACCTCTCGATTATGGGGCCAACACGCTTTCACTGCGCCACTCTGCTCGATGTCTTCCCCTATTACAAAGTGAAAATTCATAAAAATAAAAATACTTTCATAAAAAACTACAATATGAAGCTAGTAGAGCGTTGTTTCGATCCACGGACCTCTGGGTTATGGGCCCAGCACGCTTCTACTGCGCCACTCTGCTCGATGTCTTCCCCTATTACAAAGTGAAAATTCATAAAAATAAAAATACTTTCATAAAAAACTACAATATGAAGCTAGTAGAGCGTTGTTTCGATCCACGGACCTCTGGGTTATGGGCCCAGCACGATTCTACTGCGCCACTCTGCTCGATGTCTTCCCCTATTACAAAGTGAAAATTCATAAAAATAAAAATACTTTCATAAAAAACTACAATATGAAGCTAGTAGAGCGTTGTTTCGTTCCACGGACCTCTGGGTTATGGGCCCAGCACGCTTCTACTGCGCCACTCTGCTCGATGTCTTCCCCTATTACAAAGTGAAAATTCATAAAAATTAAAATATTTTCATAAAAAACTACAATATGAAGCTAGTAGAGCGTGATTCGATCCACGGACCTCTGAGTTATGGGCCCAGCACGCTTACACTGCGCCACCCTGCTCTAAGTGTTTCCGTATTACAAAGTGATAATTCATAAAAATAAAAATACTTTAATAAAAAACTACAATATTAAGCTAGCAGAGCGTGGTTTCGATCCACGGACCTCTGGGTTATGGGCCCAGCACGCTTGTACTGCGCCACTCTGCTCGATATATTCCCCTATTACAAAGTGAAAATTCATAAAAATAAAAATACTTTCATAAAAAACTACAATATTAAGCTAGTAGAGCGTGGCTTCGATCCACGGACCTCTCGATTATGGAGCCAACACGCTTTCACTGCGCCACTCTGCTCGATGTCTTCCCCTATTACAAAGTGAAAATTCATAAAAATAAAAATACTTTCATAAAAAACTACAATATGAAGCTAGTAGAGCGTTGTTTCGATCCACGGACCTCTGGGTTATGGGCCCAGCACGCTTCTACTGCGCCACTCTGCTCGATGTCTTCCCCTATTACAAAGTGAAAATTCATAAAAATAAAAATACTTTCATAAAAAACTACAATATGAAGCTAGTAGAGCGTTGTTTCGATCCACGGACCTCTGGGTTATGGGCCCAGCACGCTTCTACTGCGCCACTCTGCTCGATGTCTTCCCCTATTACAAAGTGAAAATTCATAAAAATAAAAATAATTTCATAAAAAACTACAATATGAAGCTAGTAGAGCGTTGTTTCGATCCACGGACCTCTGGGTTATGGGCCCAGCACGCTTCTACTGCGCCACTCTGCTCGATGTCTTACCCTATTACCAAGTGAAAATTCATAAAAATTAAAATACTTTCATAAAAAACTACAATATGAAGCTAGTAGAGCGTGGTTTCGATCCACGGACCTCTGGGTTATGGGCCCAGCACGCTTACACTGCGCCACTCTGCTCTAAGTGTTTCCGTATTACAAAGTGATAATTCATAAAAATAAAAATACTTTAATAAAAACTACAGTATTAAGCTAGCAGAGTGTGGTTTCGATCCACGGACCTCTGGGTTATGGGCCCAGCACGCTTCTACTGCGCCACTCTGCTCGATGTCTTGTCCTATTACAAAGTGAAAATTCATAAAAATAAAAATACTTTAATAAAAAACTACAATATTAAGCTAGCAGAGCGTGGTTTCGATCCACGGACCTCTAGGTTATGGGCCCAGCACGCTTGTACTGCGCCACTCTGCTCGATGTCTTCCCCTATTACAAAGTGAAAATTCATAAAAATAAAAATACTTTCATAAAAAACTACAATATTAAGCTAGTAGAGCGTGGCTTCGATCCACGGACCTCTCGATTATGGGGCCAACACGCTTTCACTGCGCCACTCTGCTCGATGTCTTCCCCTATTACAAAGTGAAAATTCATAAAAATAAAAATACTTTCATAAAAAACTACAATATGAAGCTAGTAGAGCGTTGTTTCGATCAACGGACCTCTGGGTTATGGGCCCAGCACGCTTCTACTGCGCCACTCTGCTCGATGTCTTCCCCTATTACAAAGTGAAAATTCATAAAAATAAAAATACTTTCATAAAAAACTACAATATGAAGCTAGTAGAGCGTTGTTTCGATCCACGGACCTCTGGGTTACGGGCCCAGCACGCTTCTACTGCGCCACTCTGCTCGATGTCTTCCCCTATTACAAAGTGAAAATTCATAAAAATAAAAATACTTTCATAAAAAACTACAATATGAAGCTAGTAGAGCGTTGTTTCGATCCACGGACCTCTGGGTTATGGGCCCAGCACGCTTACACTGCGCCACCCTGCTCTAAGTGTTTCCGTATTACAAAGTGATAATTCATAAAAATAAAAATACTTTAATAAAAAACTACAATATTAAGCTAGCAGAGCGTGGTTTCGATCCACGGACCTCTCGATTATGGGGCCAGCACGCTTCCACTGCGCCACTCTGCTCGATGTCTTCCCCTATTACAAAGTGAAAATTCATAAAAATAAAAATACTTTCATAAAAAACTACAATATGAAGCTAGTAGAGCGTTGTTTCGATCCACGGACCTCTGGGTTATGGGCCCAGCACGCTTCTACTGCGCCACTCTGCTCGATGTCTTCCACTATTACAAAGTGAAAATTCATAAAAATAAAAATACTTTCATAAAAAACTACAATATGAAGCTAGTAGAGCGTTGTTTCGATCCACGGACCTCTGGGTTATGGGCCCAGCACGCTTCTACTGCGCCACTCTGCTCGATGTCTTCCCCTATTACAAAGTGAAAATTCATAAAAATAAAAATACTTTCATAAAAAACTACAATATTAAGCTAGTAGAGCGTGGCTTCGATCCACGGACCTCTCGATTATGGGGCCAACACGCTTTCACTGCGCCACTCTGCTCGATGTCTTCCCCTATTACAAAGTGAAAATTCATAAAAATAAAAATACTTTCATAAAAAACTACAATATGAAGCTAGTAGAGCGTTGTTTCGATCCACGGACCTCTGGGTTATGGGCCCAGCACGCTTCTACTGCGCCACTCTGCTCGATGTCTTCCCCTATTACAAAGTGAAAATTCATAAAAATAAAAATACTTTCATAAAAAACTACAATATGAAGCTAGTAGAGCGTTGTTTCGATCCACGGACCTCTCGGTTATGGGCCCAGCACGCTTCTACTGCGCCACTCTGCTCGATGTCTTCCCCTATTACAAAGTGAAAATTCATAAAAATAAAAATACTTTCATAAAAAACTACAATATGAAGCTAGTAGAGCGTTGTTTCGATCCACGGACCTCTGGGTTATGGGCCCAGCACGCTTCCAATGCGTCACTTTGCTCAATGTAAACTCAAATTACAAAGTGATAATTCATAAAAATAAAAATACTTTAATAAAAAACTACAATATTAAGCTAGTAGAGCGTGGCTTCGATCCACGGACCTCTCGATTATGGGGCCAGCACGCTTCCACTGCGCCACTCTGCTCGATGTCTTCCCCTATTACAAAGTGAAAATTCATAAAAATAAAAATACTTTCATAAAAAACTACAATATGAAGCTAGTAGAGCGTTGTTTCGATCCACGGACCTCTGGGTTATGGGCCCAGCACGCTTCTACTGCGCCACTCTGCTCGATGTCTTCCCCTATTACAAAGTGAAAATTCATAAAAATAAAAATACTTTCATAAAAAACTACAATATGAAGCTAGTAGAGCGTTATTTCGATTCACGGACCTCTGGGTTATGGGCCCTGCACGCTTCTACGGCGCCACTCTGATCGATGTCTTCCCCTATTACAAAGTGAAAATTCATAAAAATAAAAATACTTTCATAAAAAACTACAATATGAAGCTAGTAGAGCGTTGTTTCGATCCACGGACCTCTGGGTTATGGGCCCAGCACGCTTCTACTGCGCCACTCTGCTCGATGTCTTCCCCTATTACAAAGTGAAAATTCATAAAAATAAAAATACTTTCATAAAAAACTACAATATGAAGCTAGTAGAGCGTTGTTTCGATCCACGGACCTCTGGGTTACGGGCCCAGCACGCTTCTACTGCGCCACTCTGCTCGATGTCTTCCCCTATTACAAAGTGAAAATTCATAAAAATAAAAATACTTTCATAAAAAACTACAATATGAAGCTAGTAGAGCGTTGTTTCGATCCACGGACCTCTGGGTTATGGGCCCAGCACGCTTACACTGCGCCACCCTGCTCTAAGTGTTTCCGTATTACAAAGTGATAATTCATAAAAATAAAAATACTTTAATAAAAAACTACAATATTAAGCTAGCAGAGCGTGGTTTCGATCCACGGACCTCTCGATTATGGGGCCAGCACGCTTCCACTGCGCCACTCTGCTCGATGTCTTCCCCTATTACAAAGTGAAAATTCATAAAAATAAAAATACTTTCATAAAAAACTACAATATGAAGCTAGTAGAGCGTTGTTTCGATCCACGGACCTCTGGGTTATGGGCCCAGCACGCTTCTACTGCGCCACTCTGCTCGATGTCTTCCACTATTACAAAGTGAAAATTCATAAAAATAAAAATACTTTCATAAAAAACTACAATATGAAGCTAGTAGAGCGTTGTTTCGATCCACGGACCTCTGGGTTATGGGCCCAGCACGCTTCTACTGCGCCACTCTGCTCGATGTCTTCCCCTATTACAAAGTGAAAATTCATAAAAATAAAAATACTTTCATAAAAAACTACAATATTAAGCTAGTAGAGCGTGGCTTCGATCCACGGACCTCTCGATTATGGGGCCAACACGCTTTCACTGCGCCACTCTGCTCGATGTCTTCCCCTATTACAAAGTGAAAATTCATAAAAATAAAAATACTTTCATAAAAAACTACAATATGAAGCTAGTAGAGCGTTGTTTCGATCCACGGACCTCTGGGTTATGGGCCCAGCACGCTTCTACTGCGCCACTCTGCTCGATGTCTTCCCCTATTACAAAGTGAAAATTCATAAAAATAAAAATACTTTCATAAAAAACTACAATATGAAGCTAGTAGAGCGTTGTTTCGATCCACGGACCTCTCGGTTATGGGCCCAGCACGCTTCTACTGCGCCACTCTGCTCGATGTCTTCCCCTATTACAAAGTGAAAATTCATAAAAATAAAAATACTTTCATAAAAAACTACAATATGAAGCTAGTAGAGCGTTGTTTCGATCCACGGACCTCTGGGTTATGGGCCCAGCACGCTTCCAATGCGTCACTTTGCTCAATGTAAACTCAAATTACAAAGTGATAATTCATAAAAATAAAAATACTTTAATAAAAAACTACAATATTAAGCTAGTAGAGCGTGGCTTCGATCCACGGACCTCTCGATTATGGGGCCAGCACGCTTCCACTGCGCCACTCTGCTCGATGTCTTCCCCTATTACAAAGTGAAAATTCATAAAAATAAAAATACTTTCATAAAAAACTACAATATGAAGCTAGTAGAGCGTTGTTTCGATCCACGGACCTCTGGGTTATGGGCCCAGCACGCTTCTACTGCGCCACTCTGCTCGATGTCTTCCCCTATTACAAAGTGAAAATTCATAAAAATAAAAATACTTTCATAAAAAACTACAATATGAAGCTAGTAGAGCGTTATTTCGATTCACGGACCTCTGGGTTATGGGCCCTGCACGCTTCTACGGCGCCACTCTGCTCGATGTCTTCCCCTATTACAAAGTGAAAATTCATAAAAATAAAATACTTTCATAAAAAACTACAATATGAAGCTAGTAGAGCGTTGTTTCGATCCACGGACCTCTGGGTTATGGGCCCAGCACGCTTCTACTGCGCCACTCTGCTCGATGTCTTCCCCTATTACAAAGTGAAAATTCATAAAAATAAAAATACTTTCATAAAAAACTACAATATGAAGCTAGTAGAGCGTTGTTTCGATCCACGGACCTCTCGGTTATGGGCCCAGCACGCTTCTACTGCGCCACTCTGCTCGATATCTTCCCCTATTACAAAGTGAAAATTCATAAAAATAAAAATACTTTCATAAAAAACTACAATATGAAGCTAGTAGAGCGTTGTTTCGATCCACGGACCTCTGGGTTATGGGCCCAGCACGCTTCTACTGCGCCACTCTGCTCGATGTCTTCCCCTATTACAAAGTGAAAATTCATAAAAATAAAAATACTTTCATAAAAAACCACAATATGAAGCTAGTAGAGCGTTGTTTCGATCCACGGACCTCTGGGTTATGGGCCCAGCACGCTTCTACTGCGCCACTCTGCTCGATGTCTTCCCCTATTACAAAGTGAAAATTCATAAAAATAAAAATACTTTCATAAAAAACTACAATATGAAGCTAGTAGAGCGTTGTTTCGATCCACGGACCTCTGGGTTATGGGCCCAGCACGCTTCTACTGCGCCACTCTGCTCGATGTCTTCCCCTATTACAAAGTGAAAATTCATAAAAATAAAAATACTTTCATAAAAAACTACAATATGAAGCTAGTAGAGCGTTGTTTCGATCCACGGACCTCTGGGTTATGGGCCCAGCACGCTTCTACTGCGCCACTCTGCTCGATGTCTTCCCCTATTACAAAGTGAAAATTCATAAAAATAAAAATACTTTCATAAAAAACTACAATATGAAGCTAGTAGAGCGTTGTTTCGATCCACGGACCTCTGGGTTATGGGCCCAGCACGCTTCCAATGCGTCACTTTGCTCAATGTAAACTCAAATTACAAAGTGATAATTCATAAAAATAAAAATACTTTAATAAAAAACTACAATATGAAGCTAGTAGAGCGTGGTTTCGATCCACGGACCTCTGGGTTATGGGCCTAGCACGCTTCCACTGCACCACTCTGCTCGACGTATGCCGGAGTTTGGTTTTTGCCTCGGTCAGGAGCGGTTGTTCTTTTTTTCGCTCCGTGCGCGAAGCTTAGTTTTTTGGATTTTGTCATTTTTCGTTTTATTTTAATTGTTTAAATTTTTGTCGTTTTTACTAATACCGAGTTTATATTACTTTTTACCGCTTCCTCCTGGGGCTTTGATCCAGGATGGATATCCTACGGCGTTCGGTTTTCGTCGATTTTAAAACCAAGTTATTGCCGAAATTCGAGGACGTTGCAGATTCTATCAAGAAAAGTTATGGTCTGGAGGCTGTTTCGTCTATTATACCATCGGATTGTGGGTATATACTGACGTTTATTCATGTGGAAGATGTGGAAGAAGCGGTACAAGGCGGATTGGAGGATGGTGGAGTTAATTATGAAGTTTGTGATGTGATGCGGAAAACTGTACTGGCGACATTTTTTGACTTACCTGAATATGTCTCAGATGATACTTGGATGGATAAGCTGCGTTCGATGAATTGCGAAGTTAAGGGGGCGGCCGTCTGGAGGAAACGAGCTGGGTTTTTTTGCGGGATCAGTGTGGTTCAAGTTGGACTTCCCGATGGGGTGTTCTCGCTGCCGTAGAGTATACGTATTGCTGATGCCATGGGACGAGACAAATTTTATCGCGTGACAATCGAGTCTCAATCTAGAGTTTGTAACAAGTGCTTGGCTCCCGGACATTTGTACAAACAATGTCCGGAGTTTCGTTGTCACAAGTGTGGGAAACAAGGACACGTTATTCGACGTTGTCCTGACTGGGAGGTGGCGGCTCGTCTTCGTGCTGAGGAGGGTGCTCGACGTGTTGCTAATCAGGAGGGAGAGGAAGATGCGGAAGCGGCTCGTCTTCGGGCTGAGGAGAGTGCCCGACGTGCCGCTAATCGGAAGGACAGGAAGGTGCTGTTGCAAATTTTGTCTCCAAGGTGGTGGGGTCAGACCTGGCTGATGCCGTCTTGCCAGCAGGCCCGACTGTCGAGGAGGTGGATCCGCAGTCCTCGCACGGTGTCCACCCAATGGATATTGATAACGTTCTTTCGGCGTTGATGCAGGTCACTGGCGCTGGGAAGCGTCCGATGTCCCAGTCAACTGGAAGTGGTGAAGATCCTCCGACGGTGGGTCACGTTTCTTTGTCTGAGTCGGCTCCACGAGGTGGTTCGGCGCGTCTAATTCGTCCTGGTAAACTATCAGAGAACTTGCAAGGTGTGTCGGCTGCTTCGGGTTCGGTAGTTGGTGGTAAGCTGTTCGATTCTTCTTCCCAGGCTTCCCATGCCGTTACGGGTTCAAACTCTAAATGTTCGCGGTCTCCGTGACAAGTATAAGATGAAGGCTTTGTGTTTATTGGCTAAAGACACTGACATTTTATTATTACAAGAAACACATTGGGTTGGGGAGCATGTAGGGGTTTTTAATATTATTTTTAAGGGACATGTTTTCGTCGACAATAACCCGATCACGGGGTTTCGGGGAGTTGCCATTTGTATTTCTAGGGAGGTAAATTTTAAAATTAAATCGGTCCAGGTTTCTCTTGTCGGGCTTTCTATTTTTGTCTCAGGGGAGATTGATAGTAATTGGGTTGATTTTTGGATCAATTTATGCGCCTACCGACGCCAAAGAGCGTGTTACGTTTATGTCGGGGTTATTGCCAATTTGTCGTCAATTAAAACGCCCTATTATTGGAGGTGATTTTAACGACGTTATGTCCAGACTTTTTGATCGTAGGTCCCATTCTCAAGGTTTTCCCCAGGGTTTTTCACCCTTATCTCAATGGGCTCATAGTTTGCTTTTTTCGGACGTGTGGCGGGAAACGCACAAAGGCTGTTTTGACTGTACGTGGGCCGGGTTTGTTTTTGGTCATTATGTTTGTTCACGACTAGACTTTTTTTTTGTAAAACCGCTGATTTAGGCAATATTACACGGTGTGTTCAAAATGTTTGTTCGTTATCTGACCATAAGAGTGTAGCTAGGACCTTTGATTTTGAGGGTCTTCGAAAAGGGCCTGGTACGTGGAGTTTTAATGCCAATTTTTAACGGATGACGTTTTTCGCACCGCCGTTGGCCGAATAATATGTCGTAGTCGTTTACGACCGCAGTATGGGGCTGATATTTTTTAGTGGTATGACGCGTTAAAAGTTGCATTGCGCGAGTACTGTATTTTTTACGGGAAAAATAGAGCTTATTCTCGGCTCAATCGCCTTTTGGCGTTACGAAGTTTGGCTTTTCTTGACGGCTCGGGTTCGAATCCCGGCCGATCAAAGTATTATACTACACCCAATGACAAAAAGAGGGCGCTTTTGGAAAAACCTTTTCCCTGATTCTAAGAAAATGCGAACGCGTTCGCAGGCCTGACAGACAGACCCACAGACAGACCCACAGACAGACAGACAGACACGGTCGTTGTATAACCCCTCCTAGGGTATAAAGTCCCCTCGGAGATTTAAAAAACTCAAAACGTCGCGAATAAAAGAAGCTTTACTATTGGAAACCTAATATTTTATTGGGAAAAGCTAGGTAAAGAAATCAAACTATTTCGCTCGTCCGTTTTTGATGAAGAGTTAACGGAAGAAGTTGGAAGTTTAATTGCGGCAAGTATCTTAGAGTAGATAAATAGTTTCCATCTATTATTTTGGAAAAATAAAATAATTTCATCCCAATTAAGGTTTTTGATTTGTTTTGTACACTGGCGGACAGTTTTGGGCGATATCCATTAGGAAAAAATTTTGAAGTTACTTTAAATTACCTAAAATTATACTTAAATTAATTACAAGAAGCACTGAATATAAAATTTTGAAGCTGAATGAAAAGGGCTCTGAAATCCAATTATGGGATTTCAATATAACATGGTCCTACCTGACCAACAACACCGCAAATGTTTCGAACCTTGGTTTAATACAATTCTGAATTTTCAGCGTTGAAAAACATCAGTTTAAGGGACATGTGTCAGATTTATAGCCCGGTGTACACAGTAAGATTTAAACCAGAACACCGGAGGTCTGTCATCATTATGCCCTACCCCAGCGTCCGCAAGCCCGGACAGGTGACAAAACAAGCATGGGTAGCAGAACCCTACTACTGACGGTCGCACCCTCGACGCAAGCCGCTCAACCCAGCAGAAGGTGCAGCAATGGGTCGACAAGCCCCCACTTCGCACACACCAGTGGGAATAAGAGCGAATGCTCTGGAAACGCCGGCCGACACCCTACCTAGAAAGGTAGAGAGCCAAGCCCTTTGGAAAGAGTTCCTAAACGGGAACGGCGGGCACACAGCAGTCCAAGTAACCCGGCACAGCTGGCACCGGATATCCCGGCGGGAGCCCAAAAGGCCGGGAAACAGGACCGCCGTGCCCTCATACGGAGGCCCGCAGCCCCACTGCAGGATACTCAATCCGCCGAAGCGGCCAGTTTGCCTGGACCCTCTCCGTTAGCCTGGGCCGAAGCCCAGTTACCAGCCCACACCGGACCGAAGTCGGTGGTGGAGATAGGACCATTTGGACGGAGCTAACTTCTCCCAGTGCGCTACCACCCGTGATGGGTTACAAGAGCCGGACCCCGACTCCCCGGTAAAGCCGCCAGTTATTGCACACTCTGACCCCTTGTGGGCCATCCAATTAAGGGAATCACTAAGCAACCGAAGCAATTTGATTTGCTTTTAAAGGGAGGAGCATACATATTGGAAGCCCTTGAGGCTGATTGGGAGAAACGCCAAAACCCGTCTTGAAAAAGGTTATTTAGATGATAATTCATATTAAACCTAAGCTCTGTAATCGCAAACCTTTTTAAAAAACACTATAATAGAGTTTTGTGAAAATGACATAAATTATACTTAAGTAGATTAGCAAAATACGTAAAAAACGAGAAAGCGATCATGTGACTTGTTTGGGACCCGTTAGTTGTTCCATTTCTGTATTCCTCCAACCTAAATAAAAATAATATATAATTTTTTGCTTAGAAATAAATAAATTAAATTGATGGTCTTAATTTATTAAAGAGAAAAATCTATTTTACATCAATGTTTACTGAAGTATCGATTAAAGTAGCTTTTAAACCACCAGGGTACATCATAATCGGAATCATTCACAACGTAATCTGAACGGTGATTGCTTTGGCCGCCGGTGTAGTAATCAAAGAACTCTTCGTCTGTCCACTGGAATTGGTCACCACCACTGTTGCCATTGCGCCTTTGTAGAGAAGAGTAACCGTAATCCTGATACCAGTAATCATCTGTGGCTGATTCGTAGTCGTCTTCGTAGGCCAACCATTTCGAAATCGAATCCGTTCTCATCCGTGTCTTTCGACATTTCTTAATGTCCTTTCTCGATATTCCAGCCACTTCTCCCAAAACAGATCCCTTCGCCGATACGCAGTAGCACTTCGTCATTTTCTGCACCAGCCTGCACTGGACTTCGGAAAACTCTCCTTTGCTGTTACACGCCGGAAAATATCCTCTCCCTACGAAAGGTAGATCATAACTTTAAATTTACTCATTATCAATTTAAATTAAAAATACATTTTGAAAACTAATACAGGTTCACCAGGGAATCTCTACAGGTACACAGTGTCGCAGCTAGCCTGGGTAGCACCCGGTGCGGATATCATGGTGTGCTACTTACTAGTCAAAACGTGTACAAAAGTTTTTTAGAATTTCCCTAGTTTGTGTAAGTTTTTATTTTTTCACGGTCGGTTGTAATCCCCAAACATCCACAAATGGGTGGCACCCTAATGCGGCCCGCCCCCTAGCTAGGCCACGGCAGGTACTAAATTTCCAAGTGGTTCTTTATCTAAATGAAAACGGGCGAAAAAACGTTGATTATGGGCAGCCAGTTTGATATTTGGAAAAAGAAAAGAAAAACCTCTGGGTAATTTATAAATTATATAATATTAAATTGTGATCTTAATTTTTGATATTGTTTAAGTTTTTTAATAACCACCTCACATTTGACATACTGTTCACTCAAAAATCATATGAAGATTGACAACGACTTAAAACTGGACGGAAACCTCTGATTTGAACATCGTGATATTTGCTCACGAGATTGAGTGATTACTATCGAATTTGAGGCATCAGTCTTGAACAATATATATAAAAACACTCAACTGGCCCTGGTTACATTAATAATAATTCGAAGTGCGTCCTAGGAGACGATTTTCGATTTAAAATGTAGCCCCTTCAAAGTGGAAATACTACAGCTAAGCGAAGCTCTTTCGCTGAAACAAAGCCGGCTTTATACCAATTAATTACCATATGGTACACTGTATAGGCGCTAAGGGCCGTTATGGTTGGATTCAATAGACTATCATTTATTATAGTAATCAGCTAGGATTATTACACCATAAGCCCTTTCATCGAGCTAATGTCAATGCAATTAATTCAGGAGGCCGGATGATACTGCATAAGAGGGTTAAGGGCGAGACTTTCATGGCACGCGAGCCAACTAATAAATTTCGATATCTTACAGTTCTTCCGAGTTTCCATTTTCTTTCTGATCTTGTTACAAATTACATCTATTTTTTTTCCGTCTGCTTCGTCTCCTTTTGTTTTGTCTTCTTTTTTCTCGTCTTTATTAGCACTTTTTTCTTCATCTTCAGGAAAACTTGGATTGCTTGTGGTCGTAGGAGGTGGTGCGGTCGTAGGAGTTGGTGTGGTCGTAGGAGTTGGTGTGGTCGTAGGAGTTGGTGTGGTCGTAGGAGTTGGTGTGGTCGTAGGAGCTGGTGTGGTCGTAGGAGCTGGTGTGGTCGTAGGAGTTGGTGTGGTCGTAGGAGTTGGTGTGGTCGTAGGAGTTGGTGTGGTCGTAGGAGTTGGTGTGGTCGTAGGAGTTGGTGTGGTCGTAGGAGTTGGTGGGATCGTAGGAGTTGGTGTGGTGTTTGGAAAGCCTATAACAACGTATTTATAGATAATTTTAGATTAGGCAATATACTATAAGACCTGACATCTGACTAAAACGTGTATAACTTTCTAGAGTCAATTCGCTTTCTGTGCATTCCAAAAATAGAAGAAATAGACCCATGAAGATAAATTTATGAAGGACCAAAGCTTAGTTCAAATGTTAAAATTTTAATTTATCGATAAAGATGAAAATCCTTTTAATAAAGATAAACAAGATCTTTTGAAGTTCGATAATTTCCAATGCTTGTTTCGAGAAATAAGTTTACAAAAATTGGAGGATTAGATGGTTCAAATTTGCCTGAAATTTAGGCTGAATATTTCATATTTCCCTCATAGTTTAAGCAATTTTAAAAATCCATTACAGTGAGTTTATAAAATTTATGTTTGTTGATATTTGCGAAACCAGGAATTAATACCGCGACCTAAGAATGATTATCACGGCTTGATTACGTCGAGTTTTGCCGCTAGGTATTTTCTGAATGCACCTTTATAGATTAGGGAAACGTACTTTTTGTATTTTTGCTATAAAAAACAGGGCGCCACAACTTTCTGTATATTTTTATGCCAACAAGTTTTAGCTGAACTTTATTTTTCTCGGAAATGTTTCAATTTTAAATTTAAATGTGGTACAACCAAATTTTGGTAACTTTGAACATGTGAGTCTTAAAAGCTTAATTTTGTATATTATTGTAAATCTAACTTAGTCAGGAGCTTCTTAACGGTCATTTTTCTCATAATATTACGGTTTTGAAAGACCTCGATGGATAATTTCCAGAAATTTTGAAACGATCTAAAATTATCCTCAAAATTTTTAAAATGTTCTTTTGTACTAGGTTATTTCAAATCGTACGGAAAAAGTACAAATGTACCAGTTTCGGCAACACTGATTACGTCTTGTTATCTGAGACTAATTTTTTTTGGCATTCTGACGTGGAGCCTATACGTTTTGTTCTTGGTCATTCCATTGGCTAAGAAAACATCTACGAAAATCCCGTCAGCCACAATGAGAGAGGGAAAGTGCGGGAAACTACGGAAATGAAATTGAAGGTGAGGCCGCAAGAGAGTCTAAACCTTTGACCTAGTCAATATTTACCCGGTAAATTAACAAATGTTAAATAAGTAATAAACAATAACCCAACTGCAGTATGACGTTTCATATGGGGTATAGAAAAGTTCCGCGAGAATTTACTATGGGGGTATTAGCCTAGCTGTTTATTATTCTTATTAATATTATTACATTCCTGACAAAACCAAATATTAGCAGACATAGTTTTCGTCAAATTGACCACAAATCTTATTTTTCTTTCTCCCTTCGATTAATACAACTAAAATAAAATTGGGTGTTTACTCCACACGTGCATCATAAGCATTTCACAAATAAAGTTATTAAAATCCATAAATCAGATAACACTACAGACTAGCAGATGAGCTACGGTTTTAAAATCAACAAAAATGATAACACCCAGGGCTTTGATATTGGTTTAAGCTGATAAAAAAACGACAGCTACTCACAAGTATCCGACTCTGAATCAGCGATTTTGATGAGCCATCCATTTTCAGGATCAACACAAACCCAATTATAGATTGGAGAGCTCAGAATTTCACCATTGGTACTATTGTACTTAACATACAAGCGTCTTTGTTTAACCAAGAAACGCCCATTATTGTCGCAAACGTTTTCATCTTGCCTGTCTGAATAAAACGAAAAGCCGTTGATTTTATTCCGGTCTACCAAAACAATGCTTTTATTCGTTCCTTTTTTTTCAGCATATCGTTTTTTTCGAAATTTACAAAAATAACTAAAGAGTTAAAGTGAAATTTTATATCAAAAACATATGTTGGGTAGTTTTATTTCAGTGGCAATACAGCAAAACATTTGAACACTTTAAAAACGAAAACTGAGATTCTAAAAAAACCGCAAGAATTAAGTAACAAATGTATAATTGTAACATCTATCAGAAATAATGCATTTCATTGTATTATCTCATTTATAATTAAACACAAAAAACAAAAATTATTTGAAATAACACCAAATTAAAGGTTTCTTTTCGATTCGATTATATGGTGGAAAATGGCGACATAATATTGAATATTTTTGACCTTTTTAATAACAAAACCATTTAATATGTTAATTTTAAACTAGAATTATTTGAAGGGACTTTTATGTTCCGCAAGCACGCTTAGAACGTTTTGCACCACGAAGTCCAATTCAAATATTTTGCCTGAATGAAGCTCTCATGTAAAATTTGGCGCCATGAAAAATATGAAATATTAACTAGTGTTTAAACCACCACCTCACTGATTTTACTTACATAACCAAAATATTTAAAATATATTTACTGTCTTTCTTCAAAACATTCCGCATGTGTTCACATGGTGTTTCTGAACCTTCTGTTAAAAATTAATGTATTTAATGCTATGAGTCATGAACTTCACTCGTGACGATACCTCGCTGATATCTTTGATTTAAATTTGAATAATTCGAGATATGTGTGACAATTGGGGCACAAATAAAAGGAAATAGAGGTACCAGGTAGGCAATTGGTGTTTTCGTACACGTAGACAGCCACAAATCTTTCGTTCGGAGGATAAATGCAATAGCAATGATCTGAATTTTGAGAATCAGTTTTGGGTTGGCAACGCAACGGCTTGTAATTTCCATTTTCATCACAATCTATTAAGTATCCGTATTCATCCTTTTCCGAATCTGTGCATTAAAAAGATCTTCAAAGATGGCATCTTTCTGATTCATGCAAACAAAACACTAAAACACTCCGTGACTGACTAGGTTTTAAGTGATCATCATACTACCAAATAAACATATTAAGTAGAAACTATTCGTCTGTACGTACTCAGCGTTCAAATGCTTTTCAGTACACGTAGCTTTGGAAAATTGGTCAAAACTGGATGAAATCTATTGTTCCGTAATATGATTAAAATGTACTAAAATTTTAACACGTGCATTCACTGGTCTGGGGAAGTTTCCTATGGGAGAAAATGTTCCACTAAACCAACAAATTGAAAATGGAATCATGGATTTCACTTAATTACTGCTTGACTATGTAGTATGTAATAAAAATTGCACTAACGTCGTAAGTGGTGATGCTGAAATCGCTTAAAATTATTAACTTCAATCTACCTGTGAATCTTTAGGTGATTGAATATACCATCGATTGTAATTAATCATTCTTTCTACACATTGAGAAATGACAGAAATCCGAGAATTTGCCAGATCTAATACTAAGCTGAATTTATAATTGCGTTTTCCACATCACTATCATAAAGAGATTGACAAGTGGTCATTCGTTGCGGATGGAAGTGGTTTGGTGGGTGGTGGTTAATAATAATAATAATAATCAGCTACAATAATATCCAAGGCACCGCCTTAGGCCTAAGTCATCAAGATACTTTTAAAGCCTTTAATTTAGGTGGGTGGGTATCAATGCGTAGGATGGTGTTGGCAAGCCTTTCAAGCCAACAGCTCCCTACACTATCTAATACCGTTAACCTCAACCAGTTTTTATGAAAGGGGAAACCGAAGAGCTCGGGGGAAAACCCCTTAAACCAGTGGGGAGAGAACTTGCAAACTCAACGCGGAAGGAGTTGTTCTGGGTACCCATGATAGGGTTTTCAACTCTACTGGGTGCCTGGTCATAAGCGTCATGGTAAAGTAGAATCAGTTTGGTTACGGTTCTACTTTTAGGTCACTGGAGCTTAATAGACACCCGCATCTGATTGGCATCAGTGACAGTCCTAATTAATTCAGGGACGTACCTTTGGGAGGGGATCGGGTCTAGGCTCCCCCCCAAAGGCTTTGTAGAGTTGGCAAATCGAGGTGGACTTGGCAAAATGAATATTATGAAGCATATTAGTTAATTAAATAACTACTAAATTGATTGTAAACGATGTTGCAACAAATCATTTAGAATTTCCCAGCAATTTACTTCCCTTAAGTCATTAACTATGTTTGAGATTTCTATGTAGTGGCTTCTCCTTATGTATAACTTAAAACCTTTTTAAATAGTCATTTTTCCTGCAGCACCTTATAAAATTCAAAGGCGTGACAGAGAATATCGGTTGTTCGTTATTATTTCAGTGTTAATTTTCTACGTTAAATTTGGCAATCTGTATAAAATTTATAAAAATACGTAGTTTTTATTTCTATAGGAGATGTTACAGTTTTTTTTACTTAAGGTAAATTAGGTAAGTCGTTAATATTATAGTGATATTCTTTATTAAAGTGAAAATTTTACAAGCCAATATTCCTTAAGTTGCGTTGGGTAAAGAGAACGTGTGATACATTGTCGGTTGTTCTTACGTTAATATTTAAGTGTTTGAATTGTTTATGTTATATTAGGGTATGAATAATTCCAGTTATTCAAAGCAGTTCCGTTAAACAACAACTAGTATTCGTCAGGATGAAATGTATCTATTTTTTACTACAGCGGGATACACGACGAGACAATAGTACGCGGGATTGATAGGATTTTTAAATTGCTGTAGCAGCGTACAATCTCTTTTTTCTTCTTCGTGTGTATCGTTTATATATATAGTGACCCCAGTAGCAATTGTCACCTGCCCGACGGCACCGATCTTCGGTTGGGCCGACTGTCTGACGGCGACTATTTCGTAGCCAAAATACAGTCGGGAAACTACTCTTTTGACTGGTACTATGTCCGCCCGAATTAGAGTCGGGCAAACTATTTTTACGGCAAAGAAATTACTTTCCGACTAACAATGGGTAGGTATTACGACTCAATATTGCAATGATACCCAACTCCATTTCTGGTTCATAACCGACCCCGTTTCGGATTCATACACGACCCCGTTTCCGATACATGCCCGACCGCGTTTCGGATATCCACCCGACCCCGTTTCGGTCTCATACCCAACACGAACTCTTTGGAATATTAAGATGTCTCTAGACGTATAATTCTGGTATGAACCTATAAAAACGTATTATATTAATACATCCAGAATTTAAACAGTGCAATATAATCAAAATTCAAAATTTAAGCCAGAGATTCCAACAGTAGACCGCTTTCGCTTTTCTTGGGGCTCATCAGTACTGTGCAGGAACTCTGGCTGAACTCGGAAATCTGCCGATATCAGTAAAACTAATAAACATTCAGAGTGCCCTATATGTGAGCAGTCCATTGCAATTTATAGTGAAATTCTTCACCAATTAATGCACGGCGGTCGCTATTCAGCAGACATCTTTTACGCTCGGGCTTCTGTTGAATTCCAACGTTAAGATATTTATATCAAAATTAATTTTTTTTTAATTTTTTAATTATGTTCAGATTTCCAACATTTCGGTAATCAGGCCCGAAACAAGTATACCACCGACAGTTATTTGAACAGTCGGCCAATTGTAATTTTTACCGTCTACAAAGAGACCTTTAATGCAATGGTCGGCCAACTGTCGGTAATCAGGCCCGAAACAAGTATACCACCGACAGTTATTTGAACAGTCGTCCAATTGTAATTTTTACCGTCTACAAAGAGACCTTTAATGCAACGGTCGGCCGACTGTCGGTAATCAGGCCCGAAACCAGTATACCACCGACAGTAATTTGAACAGTCGTCCAATTGTAATATTTACCGTCTACAAACTTTGGACTCTTACCCGACACATGGACTCTTAACCAACTGTATTTCGGCGCCTATGTGCTACTGGGGGAGTGAAGCATTTGCTTACTCTCTTTAACTAGACGCCGAGCCGTTTTCGCCATTGAATTGGGAATAGTACCGCTAGAATGACATAGGCGCGTTCAGTAGTCGTGGTTTCGCGAAACAAATTCTGAAATTTCGAGTCGGCGCACTCAGCCGTCAAATCTATCATTATACGCCATCTATCACTTTCAAAGTAATACATTTGTATAGTATATAGTTCCCGCCGCTAACAGCGGATGGCACCACCGATTATAATTTTAATAAATTATTTAAATTGAAATCTATCGTAATAATCCAAACTTGGACGACTTGACAAACTTTGTTTTTCACTTACCTCCCCCCCCAAACGTACTCTCTTCGGTACGCCCCTGAGTCCTATGTGCAGGGCACGTCTTGTAGAGAAGGAAATTTTATCTCATGTCCTTTGTGTCTGTGATTTTTTGCGGCTCTAAGATTTGAGCATCTTGGTATGCACATGCTGGAAACGAGCGAGCTTTCCAATATCTCGGCGAAGCAAATCTTGCATTTCGTTTCGGAGACTGGGCTTTTCCATGTCTAAAAGGCACAATGAACCTCTGGTTGAAGAGCTAGGTTGGGCTTGACCCAAACACCCAACCCCTACTAAAAATAATAATTACGGATGGAAGTGGTGGCTGTAAAGGGCTCTACAGACAAAACCAGGTCATTGCTGGTTATGCGAGAGTTTACAACACTGAATGCTGAAAAGTTGTAACCGGAGGAGCGAGTAAAACAGACGCCTATGATAAGCTTTAAAGATGAACATTGAGTGGTTGATGCCTTGCAGCCAGTGCTCATTCGGAGATAAGCTTTATCGTGTTGAGAATTGCAATCGGAATGGCCCGAGGTTAACGGAATTTACTCAGTCCCTAAACTCCCTATGGCATGGAAACTTCCGCTTTGGATCCTTTATAAAAGAAATTTGCGAAAATAAAAGTTTACTTACTAGCCTTCCTTTTCTGACACTCCGTTTGCGCTGCAATGCCTGAAAATAAAGTAATTTGATTTGTAAATACACAGCATTTAAGGAAAAGAGCATTCGTGACCTTAAATTAAATTGTTATATAAAACAAATGAACCGAATTAATGGATGAAATTTTATCATCGTTTCACGGTTCACAACCACGCTTACATTTAAGCAACTTTAAAGCTATCCGGAACTGAGTCATTGAACTTATAAATCTTAAACGCTTGTCCGTTATTGGCGTACACTGTTAAAAATTACTGTAGCTTCCTGTTAAATTCCTGTTAAATTTTAACAGGTAAATTCCAGTACCAACTTTTACCGTTAGAGTTACTAGATAGTTGCTGTACGCAACAGCTACAGTCCTGTTCGTCGATTAACCGTTATATTAACAGTAAATTTTCGGTAATACCGTGTAACCGACGGCTTGAGCCCGCCATCTTGTGGAGGTTGCAGTTTTCACTAGTTTCAAAGTGTAACGGCTTTGCTGTGGTGCAATTGAAGATGATCATATCACGGAACACAAATTATCATCAAATACAAAATAGTGAGTAGAATTTTAAATTTCATTATTTTAAAGTAATAATTAAGTTAATAATAGGGCCATTTTAGTTAAGTAGATATTTGTATAGTGTATTTCGTCAAGAATGTATTTATTTATGCTGATTGGTATAAACAAATCGCCTAGGCTTAACTCAATAACGCGTCAATTTTTAAATTATCCCGTTAAACGCTATAATTTAAAACTTTTATTATGATTCTGAGTGATAAATTTGTATATATTATAGTTATCACTTTGAAGCAAAATAGCAGTTAAAAAAACACTTAGCCAACTTAATACTGTAATATATACAAATATTTCACCCAGAATCTCAATTATTGAAACTAAAAATATTTAGCATAGCTATTATATTATATTATATTATATTATTACCCTAGTCAGACTTAGGGAAGGTTGTTTTAAGTTATGATTTGCTATAGCTTTTAAGTATATTTTACACGATGATGGATACCAAAATTTCAAACTTAAATTTAGTAAAAGCTGGCTAAATTAAATTTTTTCACTCGTTAACATATTCAGTGGGTGAACAGAAGACTTCGCTCTGAAAACACTGAAGCTTCCATCAGTCCAGTAACTTTACCATATGAAAATTTTTCATCAGGTCAATTGAACCAAAAACATTTTCGACGTTATTAGTACTTTGCACAGCTATTCTGACTTGAACCTGGTTTTTTAATGCTTGTTGGATTGAATGGATAAATTACTTCAGCTTTTATATAAATTATATAGGTAGGATAGAAAAAAATCTTATTCAAAAGCTGAAGTATATTTTTTTATTTAACACCATCACTTAAAAACAACCTTGCCCAAGTCTGATAAGCTGCGTTGGGTAATTTTTCGATTCAATAATTGTAATTCTGGGAAAAAAATTGCATGCAATTAAGTTATCACATTGAAAGAAGCTTCAGTGTTTTCATAGTGAAATGTAAGGGAAGTTGGCTTTAAATATAGTGGAAAATTACCTTTGTTATTCTATGTTCACCCATTGATTATGGTAGCAGATGAAACAAAATTAATTAGCCAAACTAATACTGTAATATATGCAAAGTTTTCACTCAGAATCAAAATTATTGAATCCAAAAAATATTTAGCTATTTTATTATTACCCTACAGAGCTAGTCAGACTTAGGGAAGCTTGTTTTAAGATAAGTTAAAAATGAATTTGGAAAAAAAAATTGCTTGAGCTTTTAAATTTACGATACAGATTGGATCACATTTAATGTGATGATTCTGAGTGAAAAATTTGCATAAGTCAAAGTTATTGCATTGCAGGAAACTAGTGTTTTCAGGGTGAAATTTAAGGGAAGTTGCCGTTAAATATAGTTATCTTTTTAAGTCTGTGTTCACCCAATTAAAATGTTAGGAAGTTAAAAAATTTCATATAGCAAGCTTTTATTAAATTTTATTTTGAAATTTTGGTATCCACCCTTTATCATATATTTAAAAGCTCAAGCATTTTTTTTCCAAATTCATTTTAACCAAATCTTAAAACAAGCTTCCCTACATAACTGAACCAAGAAATTTTTATCTACGTTATTAGTACTCTACACAACTACTCTGACTTGCACAAGGTTTTTAAAGTGATGGTTAAATTAGAATAAAAAAAAATAAATTATTTCAGGTTTTATATAAATGATATAGGGTGGATCCAAAAAAAAATCTTATTTAAAAGCTGAAGTAATTTTTTTTAAATTGAACATCATCACTTAAAAAACAACCATGCCCAAGTCTGAATACCTGTGTTGGGTAAATCAAAGGTGGTTACATATTTTTTTCGATTCAATAATTGTAATTCTGGGGAAAAAAATTGCATGTTATAAAGTTATCGCATTGAAAGAAGCTTCAGTGTTTTCATAGTGAAATGTAAGGAAAGTTGGCTTTACATATAGTGGAAAATTACCTTTGTTATTCTATGTTCACCCATTGAGAATGGTAGCAGGTGAAAATAAAATTAGCCAGCCTAATTCTGTAATATATGCAAAATTTTCAATAAGAATCACAATTATTAAACCCAAAAAATATTTCGCTATTTTATTATTACCTTACAAAGCTAGTCAGACTTAGGGAAGCTTGTTTTAAGATATGGTTAAAATTAATTTGAAAAAAAAATGCTCGAGCTTTTAAATGATACAGGGTGGATACCAAAATTTAAGAAAAGCTTGCTAAATGAATTTTTTTCACTTCCTTACATATTCAATGGGTGACCACAGACTGAAAAAGATAATTTTCAACTATATTGAAAGGCAACTTCCCTTAATTATCACCCTGAAAACACTGAAGTTTCCTTCAATCCAATAACTTTAACATATGCAAATTTTTCACTCGAATCATCACATTAACTGAACCAAGAAATAATTATCTCTGTTAATAGTACTCTACACAGCTATTCAGACTTGCAAAGTTTTTAAAGTGATGGTTAAATTAGAATAAAAAAAAATGATATGTAAATGATATAGGGTGGATACAAAATAAAATCTTATTTAAAAGCTGAAGTAATTTTTTTAAAATTGAACACCATAACTTAAAAACAACCTTGCCAAAGTCTGAATACCTGTGTTGGTAATTTTAAGGTGGTTACGTATTTTTTTCTCTTCAATAATTGTGATTCTGGAAAATAAAACTGCATATAATAAAGTTATGGCAGTGAAGGAAGTTTCAATGTTTTTACAGTGAAATGTAAGGGAAGTTGCCTTTAAATATAGTTAAAAATTATCTTTGTTAGTCTATGTGTGACCATTGGGTATGGTAGCAGATGAAAAATTTTATTTAACCAACTTAATACTAATTATTTGTGGACGGACTTCCTGTACATGTACTAATTTAAAATAAATAAAATTTAACCACTATTGCACAGTAAAAACATATTTATTGCTACTACAGCTGTTTCGGCTCTCTTACCGGAGCCGTCGTCAGGTAGGGAGCCGAAACAGCTGTAGTAGCAATAAATATGTTTTTACTGTGCAATAGTGGTTATATTTTATTTATTTTAAATCAACTTAATACTGTTATCTATAAGATTTTTTTTAACCCAGAACCACAATTATTGGACCAAAAGATATTTAACCCCTTTTTTATTTTAAAAAGTTGGCGAAGTGAAAATTTTACACCTGCTACCGTATTCAATGTGTGAACACAAACTAATGATGTTTCTTTTCAGCTGCATTTAAAGGAAACTATTTTATTTCACTACGATAACTTTAATATATTCAATTTGTTTTGCCTTAAAACAAAATTATTGAATCCAAAAATATTTAACCACCCTTTTATTACTTTACATAGTTATTCAGACTTTGGCAAAGTTGTTTTTAAGTGATGGTATCAAATTGAAAAAAAAAAGCTCAAGCGTGTATACCACCAAAATTTCACTTATTTTAAAATTTAAGTTATTGTTTTAACACCTCTAAAAAACCACCTTGCCCAAGTCTTGAAGTAGGGGATTACATTTTCTTTATTCAATAAATGTGATTCTGGGTGAAATGTAAGAGAAGTTGCCTTTAAATATCTTCAAAAATTATCTATCTTAGTCTGTGGTCACCCATTGAGTAAGCTACATGTAGGTGAAAAAAAAATCCATTTAGCTCCCTTTTTAAAATTGAGTTTGAAATTTGGTTATCTATTTAAACTTTTTTACTAAAAATAATTGGAATTGTATTTTAATCACTACCGCTGAAAGAACCTGCCTAAAATCTTAATGACTATGCTTAATGTGCATATGTTTTTGGTTCAATAATTGTGATTTTGTATGAAGAATTTCCAGTTATTAAAATTTTTATATTGTTTAGCTGCAGTACACTCATAGAAGACATTGAACACTGATAAAGAGTTTAATTCAAATTGAAAAATATTTTGGCTGAATTTATTAAAATCAAGATTGAGAAATGGAAACAGCTGGATTCCATGATTTGACTAAAGTTTCATTTCGAGTATCTCCATCAATGGCAATCAAACAAGAAAGCTGAAGCTGATAATTTCAAAAAACATCAATTGTTAAATTAAATTAAAGGTCTTTTTTTCTGCCTGTTACCCTTTAAATTTACTTACCTGCCGCACAAATACCCTGGTGGTAGGCCAACGTTTTCTGCAGTTGGCCTACCACCAGTATATTTGTGTGGCAGGAAAGTAAATTTAAAGGGTGACAGGAAGAAGAAAACCTAACCCTTAGAGTATTAAATAGCAGAAAATTCACGTTTATAATTTAATTTCACCGAAATACAAGTGTTAACGAACTTTGACAGATTTTATTTTATTAATTGATTTGAAAATGTGAACTTTAAATTTTATAAATTGTATAAGTATTTTTAGTAAAAACAATCTTGGTGAGGTTTATGCACTTTTTGATGTTTTAAAAATTTTGCTCACATAACCTGATTTGATTCAATTGCTGTATCATGTTTTTCAAATAAAAAAGTTCATCAATAATTTAGTTTTATCTATTTAAATTTAAAATTGCCATTCATGTACAATTATCATGTAGTAATTAATATTTGGAATTAATTTTGGGTAGGCCTATAGCCCCAGCATAATTTTTGCGACAACCGGATAATAAAGTTCTATTGTTAAATTACCGTAAACGTAATGGGAAATTTCATGTTGGACAACAGCAATTTAAAATTTACTGTTAATGGTACTTTATATTTCTCGTGTCTAGAACTTGCTACGGTTACAGGAAAAAATACCTGTAATTTTACAGGAATTTTCCTGGTAATTTTCTGCCAGGTAAATTCCTGTAAATTTTAACAGCAATTCTTAACAGTGTAAGAGCAATAATATAATTGAAATTTCCATTTATAAGAATAATCAAATTTATTATTGAGTCGAATAAAACGGTTAAAATCCAAATAATTTAGAAGTCCAACGTTTTGGAGGGACAGTTTTAAATTAGTAGGGATAATTACACGAACGTAACATGTATCATTTAGAATTTTGACCCAAACAGTTTCAGATAAAATACTCAATTTTGTTGCCAAATTTATAGTGCAATTGTAATAGCTCGATTCTTCTATCGACTGATATTCTAAATATTTCTTGACTTAATGGGCTCAGATAAATGAAGTGCTAAATTGGTTTTCGGCCTGCGAATACATTATATTCGGTCTCAACTCATGTATCATGATCAAATTATTCTAAAGTGGTTTCACAGAAATAAACTAATACCGATCACCCGACGCGTCAAAGGAAGCTTTATTTAAATATATTCGCAAGAAATCCACGTTTCACGGGGACCTATTCGGACCCATAAAACTCGAATTTCTTATTTGGTGGACGAAAACCCGATTTTAGATCCACATCGATATATATATATCGAGGGGTATCTATTGCAATCGTAAATGTTGTTGTTGTTGTTGTCGTCGTAAAAAAGTGCAACAACTTCCATATCTTTTTATTGGAGTGACATAGCAACGCCGAGTTTTCTAGGAACACTTAATAGGGTTACCGCTACCTGCGAAACCAAGTTCCGCGGGTTAGAATTAGTGTGACGATAAAAAATGAATATGTGTGACACAATTTTTTTTAATTCTAACAAAATATGGCCATAAAAATAAAGTTTTACCAGGAGAGTTATAAATAACTGTGAAACTAAATAATTGAAAAATATTTCTAACAAAATATGGCCATAAGTAATATATAAGTGTGAAATATTCTTCGTGATTTCTGTACGGGGTGATTAAAATATTCTTAGTGATTTATGTACAGTTTTATTTAAGATTTTTACCCGTTTCACCGACGCTGCCGCAAATAAAGCATGCGAACACTGTGTTTTCTACCACACTTTTGGCTCAAGCCGCGGAAGGGATCCTGGTGGGGGGATATACATATTTTTGCTCGTCTTTCAGGGAACTTCAAGGCGAGGCTGAGGGCTGTGTGGCAGAGAAGAAATTATATTTCTATACATGGTTGTTGACGGACCTGCCTCATGTTGGGTTGTGGGCAGGAAATAACCTTTTCCCATGTAAAATTTATCCTTTAAATGTGGATCTAATATTACGGCCTTGGCCGACTTGTTGATTGATAATATGAGAGTCTCGGCACTAATAGGTTTAGAGGGATCTTAATCCAATAAAATATGTGATGAAGTTTCAATACCAGCAGAGCGCGATCAAATATCCAAGGCAAGTCAAGTTAAAAGGAGTATTGTTTTAAACCTCGACTTGAAAAGAAATTTGCGGTTCGAAAGCTTGTCAGACTTATTTATTTTTATACCAATTAAATTAGTTTTATATACCAGTCATGAAGTATTTTGTCTCTTAAATTAGTTTATTTAATAAAAAAAAGGAACTGGTTTATTAGATTTAAACGAAAAATATTAAAAACACTAGAAAAATTGATATGATAATGATAATACAAGGTGGAGACTGCGAGTGAGCTTTGCGAGTGCGAGTGATTATACTTGTATATTTACACTGTTATAAATTACACTTTATCAGTTAACTCTATAACAATGTACGAACAATTAAAGCGAGGGGGGAAGGTGAAAGTCGAAATCGTTTTTTCCCGAGGGGCAGATCACTTTGTTATTTTAATTATGATTTAATCATTTTTAATCATTGTACAGTCAAAGCTACAGATATAATTTCCATCTAATCTAATCATATTTTAATCATACGAAGGTGTTCTAATAATCATGGGAGTGAACGTCCCCTCATTTTTTTCCAACACACGCCCTAGAAGAAGAATTTTCCTGCGTGTGGGGATTTAACCTCTGGAGTAGACGAAATAACATTTCGTTTCCAAGTGACTCGGTGAAGATATCAGCCAACTGATCTTCACTTGGAACATGCATGACATCGATTATGCCTCCTTCTACCAGCTCCAGCCCGTAATAGTGCCGGATGCTGATGTACTTCGTGCGACGGTGGAATTCTGGATTCCTGATTAGTTTGATAGTCCCAGAGTTGTCGTTGCGGGTTTCTGGTACATCGGTGTATCTGTCTCCTTGAATATCGGAGAGGATGACTCTTACACAAACGATATCTTTTGAGGCCTCTGTTACTGCTACCAGCTCGGCTTCTGTCGTAGAGAGAGCAACCGAGTGTGGCTTCCTGCTGGCCCAAATGGTTGGCGTTTGACCCCTAGAGATAAACGAACCCAGACGTTGATCGTCTCGTCTTTCCACAGCCTGCATAGTCGGCGTCGCAGGATGGTACGATAGTCGTAGAGTTATCAGCATTGAACATTATCCCCAGTGTGGTTATCTCACTGTTTTTATATTTATTCATTTTTCTTATTTATTTCGTACAATTTGTATAACGTTTTAATTATTATTTAATTAAAACCATTTGAGGCCGAAAATGGATGGCTATAACCACAAAACATATCATCAGTCTATCATTAATAGATAAAGTCAAAGTTTAGTCAATCCCTGCCTTGGGCAAAGCACCCAAAAATATATTTTTGGACAATGTCGGAATCGAAAACATTTCCACATCACTTCTTGGTCTGTAGAGTGAAGGATTATCAAAGAAATTACCATGCATTATGCATAATTAAATATACGGTGCACAGATGCTATTAACTAAGTAGATTAAGGGTAGTCATACGGGGGGCACCGCCCCCCAAAGCAATGAAACAATAAATTAAACTTTTTAACGACGGAATTCTTCATTGACATATTCCGATCCATTGCCGGTTTCCAGTTCTCGAACAGAATGTTTGTAATTCTGGCACATAGCAAAGAATTCCTTGAATCGATTGACGAATTCTTATTTCTTGGTCAGGAAATATGCCACTCGTATTACCGAATATTCGTCCTTAAAGAGCGAGTATTACCGTCTACCCTTCATAAATGGTGTCGGCAAGGGTCCACAGAGCTCGGAATGAATACGGTCTCACGGTTTCGTAACTCTCTCCACACGACTGTCAAAGGTGTGCGTCGTCATCTTTTCGAAAATGCAACCTTCGCAGAGCTTCTCAGCCTTCTGATCGGAAACTTGATACCCGAGTCTCTTCAAAGTTGTCGCTGGTGGTTGTCTTGATGACCCGGCGTTCGTACCAAGTCTGGAGATCTGCTTTAACGAATCTCGGATCGGTTGCGAGATGGAACGAATTCTTTGGCTGTTCAACCTTGGCGTACCTCTGACTTTCAACCTTTCCGGGTAGACGGAACTTCCGGCTGCCATTGATATCCTCGTACAGGCCGTAGCTTCGATTTCCAGGCTGCTGTTATGATTCAAGGCGTTCTTCAATGAAAAAACGTTGCTAGCGAAGCTTCTAATGAGTCATAAATTATGAATTACCTCTTGGTGCCATTGTTTCCCAATGCGGAACTTCATCGTGATGTTGGCTTCGCCGTCTGCAGACATCACCCCTTTATTTCCAACATCAAAAGACTTTGGTATATCAAACTTCTGAAATCGGATATACTTATTGGCGTCATTCGTGGCATGATCTGTTGCTCCGGAATTGAAGTACCAAACAGCTTCACCAGATTTGTGTGCAACCAAGCCATTTGCGGCTAAAAGACCTTCGCCCTACCGCCGTTGACGTTGCCGCGGCTGCCATTACTGCCTCTGTTTCTTCCACACTTGAACGCTCTCTTCGGTTCAGGACAGTCTTTAGCCATATGTCCGTACTTGTTGCAATTGTAACATTTAAACCGGGTTCTACGGGTTGCTTCAGATTACTCCCGATCGCTTTCGACGAATGCATGCCGTTGCCAGATTAATCTCCGCCGCGTCGAGCTACCAAACCAGAAGAATCTCCAACGTCATTTTCGTCTCGCGTCGCACGGCCAATCGATAGACGCTCCAGATTTTTCACAGTCTGTTTCCCTTTGGCCAACGTATCCCAATTCCCAAAGCATTATGAACTCTCGATATTCGTCTTGTGGTTGTGACTCGAAGATGCAGGCAATAAGAAGGCAGTCATCAAAATCCACATACTTTTCCTTCTTCGCTGCCATCTGAATGTCAATCCATAGTGACCGCATTTGGGCAAGATAAGTGGCCATGTTTATTTCTGAGAACTTCAATGCACTTATCAGTTAAGCGATAATCTTCTGAAGACGGTTTGATGATTTCTGCTCTAAAATATCCAATAACTAATCCCACATCTCTTGCGGCGTGTCGCAATTCATAATCAGGTTCTGGACCTAATTCGACAGAGCAAACCAGCTAGTGGTGCGTGCAGTACTGAAAGCAATTCAATACTTCTTCAACTCAACCGTGTATTTAGTTGGTAATGATGTAGTCGTTTGACTCATTCTCCAAGGAAGACCTCTCTAACTGTAAGCAGACCCTACATCGCTTCGGCAAAAGGAACAGCGTGCAGAATCAAAACTTGCTTAGACCAACGTGGCGCAGTGGAAGAGTTCTGGGCCCATAACCTGATGAAGTTTCATCATTACCAACATAGCGCGATTAAAGATCCAAGGCAAGTCAAGTTAAAATGGAACTTGTTTATTTAACTTAAACTTAACATATTAAAAACACAACAGAAATTCTAAGAAACATAAGGTGGAAAATGCGATCGAGTTTTGCGAGTGCGAGTGAATTTAATAAAAATTAAACTTTATCAGTTAAAAAAATCTGTTATAATGTACAAACGGTTCCACGTCTTTACGCCGACAAAGCCGTCGCCGATGGACAATAACAATTTCGAGACCGTATTTTACCTTCACTGTTACGAATTGGTATTTGGAATCCATGGATGTCAATTACTTCCTAAGGATTTGGGTCAAATATTGGATCAAATTGGATCTTTTGATGATTTTCATGAGTACGTGTCCAATTTTGATGCTATGGGTTTGGACATGATGTTTGATGTGCGCTTGGTCCTTCATTTTGCCTTTTTTTGATTCGTCACGTTCCCTTACTTCGGCATCACAAAGTGGAGTTGATGTTATTGTTGGGAGGCGTGTATGGATATTTCGATTGAAGAATAAGAATGCTGGTGGTTTCGCCGTTGTGGGATGTCTAGTGGCACGGAAGTTTAGAAGGTATTTAGGCATAGTTGTCTTCCAAGAATTTCCATCTAAAAGCGCAGTTCTTATGCTTTTTGCCGTTCGATTAATTCATTGGCCTGTGGCCATCGAGGTGTCACTCTATGATGAGTGGACCCGTATTCTTTAGCGAAGTTTGAAAACTCCATGGCGTTGAATGGAGATCCGTGGTCCGTCTTGATTTTTTAGGGTATTCCGAAGATTGAAAAGATATGTTTTAAAGCGTTGACAGCGGTGAAAGCGTCTGTGGATGCAAGCGTTATTATGATGGGAAATCTGCTGTATTCGTCAGCCATGATCAAAATATATTCCCCCGTAGGGGTAGGTCCGAAATAGTCCATCGCGACGGAATGCCACGAGTAAATTGGTACAGGCGTCATTTGAACTGGTTGAAATTGTGGGTTTGGTGTTGTTGCTTGGCGTGGAATACAGTCTTCAACGACTTTCTTTACGCGTTCATAGATTTTTGGGAACCAAAGTCTGTCCCTTAATGCCTGTTTTGTCCTAACAATACCAGGATGTCCCTCATGTGTTATGGCAATGGCGTAGATTTCGAGCGATGGTAATAGTATTTGGTGTCCTTTGAGAAGTAAGCCATCGATCTCAGATATTTTGTGCCTTATTTTTTGAAAGCTGTCCATCGTTTCACGTCTTCTTCGGTGGGCTTAATTGTGTCCCATTTGATCTCGTCGCGAATGACTTGTTGAACCGAAAGTAGAACCCGGTCCTTTACAGTTTCCTCTTTCACGTCGTTTAGGGTGACGGCTTCCAGAAATGGTTTTACAAGAGCTGCTAAGCGGTCTTCATCCTTGTGACTATCGTCGGATTTTGATATGGGGTGTCGAGATAGGTAATCGACTGGGTTTGTTTTGCCAGGTTGATAGTGGACTTCGAAGTCATACTGTTGAAGCCGTAAAATCCGTCGCTGAATTCGAATGGATGTTAACGATCTAGGGTTACCAAAAATTGCCACTTACGGTTTATGATTCGTTAGCACGACAAACTTCGAGCCAGAGATAAATATATGATAATGTCCACACCCAAAAACGATAGCTAGGGCCTCTCTCTTGATCTGCGAGTATTTATTTTCTGTTGAAGTTAATGTTCGGCTAGAGAATGCCACAATTGTTTCTTGTCCGAGAGAATCGAGTTGTGTAAGCATGGCGCCTAACCCGAACGGACTTGCATCGACGTGGATGGTAGTTAATTTTGTTGGATCGTAGTAATTTAAGCTCGTCGCGGCCTTCAAGTTATTTTTTATGAGTTGTAGGGAATTTTCATGGTGTGTAGTCCAAATCCAGTCGCAGTTTTTTCTTGTCAAGTGTCTTAGAGGCTCAGTGATGGTTGCAAAGTTTGGTATGAAACGAGCGCCATAATTGGCAAGTCCAAGGAAACTTCTGATTTCTTGTTGATTTTTAGGGGCTGCTAGTGATTCTAGTGCCTCTATTTTTTCCGATCTGGTTTAATTCCTTCACTGGAAAAAAATGTGTCCATAAAAACCCAGTGAATTCTTTCAAAACTTGCATTTGTCGCCGTTGACAGTGAGATTATTTTCAGTCAGACGGTTTTATATCATTTTAAGTTTGTTATCGTGATCTTTCATATCCGAACCTCCTACCAGTATGTCGTCACTGGTGTTAGTGGGGTTGGGGATTCCGCTTATAACATTTTCGAATGCCTTTTGGAAGATCTCCGCTGCGCTGCTGAATCCAAAATTCAAACGCTTGTAACTAACTAGTCCAATGTGCGTTGAAAAAGTTGTAACGTTACGAGACTCCTCGTTGAGTTCAAGCTGGTGGTATCCCTTATTTAGATCCAATCGACTGAACACTCTCATTCCAGTCATAGCGTAGATGATGTCATCAAGTTTAGGTGGGGTATGGCGTTCGCGGAGTATCGCCCGGTTTGGTTCACGCATATCGACACATACGTATCTGATATTGGGTTTTCGGCTTTGGTATAATTGCCTAGGGAGAAAGCCAAGTTGTAGGACCCATGGCAGGTTCTATGATATCGTTTTCGAGTAGATAGTCAAGTTCTTTTTTCACTTGTGGTCGCATGTGGAATGGAATTCGCTGGTGGTGTATAGCGATTGGTGGCATGGAATGGTTGATATGGATATGTGCTTGGAAGTTTGCCAATTCTTTTGAAAAGGTGTGGATACCGACAGTAAATATCGCCGTGATTGTCTTGAGTTGCTTCGTTGATTGAAGATTTTTCGAGATTAAATTAAATTTTTCTAATGCTGGAGCACCGACAATGTTGTACGCCGATTTACTGGGGTGTAAAACGTGGAAGATACCATGGATACTATTGATGGTTTTTGAAAATTTGCCAATGAGAAGCCTCGAGGTTAGGTCGTGGTTGCATTTTTGAAAATGTTTCAAAATCCAAAATATTGATACACGCTCCTGAATCTTGGAGCGCGGTTACCTTAAATCCATTTATGTTGGAGATTTTCATCATACGATTTTTAACGCTTGGTGTTACTGTTTGGTCAGAAGCGTTGATTGTAGATTCACACGATGGAGTTAATGTACAAACACAAAACGTTTCGTCGTCAGGTTGACAGGAATGGTTAGATTCGTCGTGATTCTTCCGGGAATTCATCCGTTGTAATCATTGCGGCTGAGGTTATCCCACAGTTGTTTGATTTCGATTGACACATATTTTCAATGTGTCCTAGTTTTCCGCACCTTGCCCTGTCGACCTTGAAGATGGGGTTTTGTGCTCCCACAGTTATAACATGTTCCCGATAATTGAAACCTACTGCCCATGATCGGTGATGGATGTCGCGGTATTTGTTGCGGAATAGGAAATTGAGATCGACGATAACCCCATTGAAAAGATGGAAATGGCGATTGGTAACGTTGTTGTTGGTAAGACTGTTGCTGTGGATAATTTGTTTGTTGATTAGTTGGTTGACGTTTTGTTAATTGATTGGATGTTCGTTGAAAATTGTTATCGTAGTTTCGTTGAGTTTGTTTTTGTGTTTGTTTGGAATTTTAAAGTTTTGGCTTGTTTGTTGGGTTATAGTATTTCTAAGGGCATTTGCAGACGGTAGGTGGTCCGATGTAGTTTCGATAAAGTTCGTAGGACTTAGCGATTGTAAGAAATTCGTCCAAAGTTATCACTGGTTCCCTTAATGATCTGCGGCGAAGTGATTCCCTAGAGCACGTGTTTATGAGACGCCCCAAGATTGCTTTGTTAAAGTCAAGGGAAATCGCAAGACACAGCGAGAGCTTTTAGTCTGATTGTTATTCGATTGTATATTCATCGATCGACTCACAGTGTAATTGCGTTGTTTGGCGAAATTTGAATTCTTCCACGACTGTATTGGGAGAAGGTAATTATTCAGCTCATTTGTTGCTACAACATATCCGTCAAGTTGTTGTTTTGCGCCCGCTTCTTGTTGACCCGCTGCTGGTTGAGCCCGGGCTGCTTGTGGTACTTGGATATGTAGTGTTTCAAAAATATACTGGACCTCTTGTCCCGCAGATGAGTGTTGGACGAAACGTCAACGCGATCGAGACGCGCTCACACTAGTCCGTTATCGCGAGTAGAAGAGTGCCAGGTGAAAGCCCGGAGCGTATGGTTTATAGCTCTAAATGCGCGGACGACATGAAAGCGTATTTATCAGAAGAAGCCTACGCGGTTTTTCCGGAAGTGATTTTGGACGGAGGTCCATTTGTCGCATCGTTGGCTGGCAATTGCGACTGCCTTTTTTAGGTTTTACGAAACCCACGGAAGAATCATTTGCAGTGTTATCATCCATTGTTTTAACGAGGTTTTCAGTAGGAAACAACGGGAGCTACGTTTTCCGCGTTATTAGATGTATTTTGTAAATCAGTTACTAATTGGTTGTAACCGAGTTGTTTCCGTACTAGTAACTTTGGCTGCCTCAGGTTTAGGTACCGGCTAATTGTGGCAGGCGTGTTGTTGATGTTCAATTTCCTTGCAAAGGTGACATTTAAAGGGGGTAGTTTAGGTAAAAGGTAAGCTTCTTGGTGCGTAAGAAGCAGTCCACCGAGGAAGGTAGGTTCTTAAAGTCCGCTTTCGACGCGAACTGTAGGGACACGACACGGCGGAAACTTATTAGGGAACCGAAAACTGCAGGGTCTACCGAGGCGGGCAGTCTTTCAACGCGGCCTTGAACCTGTCCGAAATCGGACATAAGCATCTTAAGATCGGAGTCTAAGAAGGAAATTGGGATGTTTGAGATCTTTACCCACTTGGGGGCCATGATAATTGTTAACACGTCAATATGTTGTCCGCGAAAATCCAAACCACTCGCGAACAGCTGTTACTGCCAGCTAGCGTCTTTGAACTAAACTTGAATAGTTCCGCAGATACGTGCCAAATCGGCTATTTGGTCAGCGGGTATAGGGGCGGAAATAGCTTTGAGATATTCGTTTAAATTAGTGTTTTGATGCGCGTCCTTAAACCATACGGCACGCGACATCCACGATTTGACATGTGCGGTTTTGGGTTGAAAGTGACGAACCTTAGGCTTGGTTCAGGTGATAGAAGCCGAAGCGGTGACGTTTGCGTATGAAGTATTCCAGGCGCCGATCGGTGTTTGAACGGCGACGTTACCGGTTAGAGAGGCGGTAGGGGTGACGTCCGTTGACATAACAGCGGCCATACCCGAAGAGACGGTTGAAGTTGCAGATGAAGCGATCATTAAAACAACGGCAGCGCTCGTAGATGAGACAGTTGGAGGGGGGACGCTCTTTAGTAGAACGCCGGCGTCACCGATGTTTGTCGAAGCGGTAGTAGAGGAAGGTGCTCCAAGCGGGAGGGGAGGCAGTCGCCCGTTTGGAGTCCCGGGAAAATGGCTCATGCCGCGCACGAGAGCCGCGTCGTCGGCTGAGAGAAACGCGTCCCCATCCGATTTTGCGTCCGAAGGAATTAAAGTTCGAAATACATCAAAATTTAACAAATTATGTATATAGGTTTAAAATGTGTTGTACTATGGTATTTGAAAATCATCGTTTGTATTTAGGGGACTAATATCGGAGCTGTAAAATTGGCTACGACCGATTGCAGAAGCGACGGACCGAATTCAAACAAATAAAAAGCCAACATCACCAATTGCGCTTTCAACAGTGGCTTTTGCTCATAACAGCATAAACGTAGTTGCTGTAGGCACATTTTTAAAATTAAAATCAGCACTGCTTAAAAATCCAAGAAAATATTTTGAAGACGATAGTTTGGTGGCAGCAACGTTGCTTAACCCTAGAATCAAACTAAACCTATGCAATTGTATGACATAAATATACTTTCGAAACTCTGCTATTTCTGACTGATATTTTTGAGTTTATTTAAACATGATCTTTCAAATAGACCCAAGTTTTACCGAACCTGGACTTTTCCTTTAAGAATTTTTTCTAGATCAAAGTTCAAAAGACTTATCAATGCCTTATGAAGAATTTGCCAACAATGTCTGGAACTGGATGTAAATAAGTTCTTTCCCGAGGTGTTAGAGCTTGAGCAAGAGGAAATGGATTATAACTTTATTCTAGGCCATGATGAAATTTATTATTATGTTTAGGTTTTACCCATATAGTACGTGTAAAAGAGGGTGGCTCACTGGCAAAATTCATCCCGACTTGCAAGGGCAAGGGGGGCAGGAGCGGGCAGTTGCCCCGAAATTTGATTTCACCGAATTGGGCCGTGTTTGGTGTTGTTCCCGATGGTAAATTTAACCCTGAGTCGAATGCGACCAACCACATGAACCGTTTCCGAGTTATGGCCGAATTTGTACTGAATCACGTGGTTTTTTCTCTAATATGAAAAACAAATCCCCAAATGTTAAATTTAGCAATCGGGTCAGGCTGGGTATCGTTTCTGTAGTATGTTTTGACACTGAGTCGAATGAGACCCACCGCGGAGCTATGACCAAAAGTACACAAAAAAATATATTTTTCGAAATTTCACTAAATGTCGAACATGTATATCAACCATTTGACCATTACCAACCAAGCAACCATACTTTCGGATCTTACGTATTATTTTTTTGCCGAATCGAATGAGACCAACCGCAATTTCGTAGGATGAATCGTGTCCGAGTTAGAACGAAATATGTGCGAACCATAAAATAAATATTTAAACCGCCACCCGTGTCTAAACATATTGCTCCCCGGACAACCAAAATGTAATTGAAACCTGGTTTCTAAAACCAATGGATCTCGAGCAATTTTTTTCACGACCTTGAACCACGTTTTCAAGTTCCTCCAATTTTACAAACTTTAAAGAATCTCTCATGGTGAGTTTGTCTAGCAAATTTCAATAATGTAACACGACTTGTTTTCAAGTTATTAACGCTTTCTTGCATTTTTCCTTTTTACGACCGTTGTGATTTTAGTAAAACATTTCTCGACTTCCTATTGGTCAAATCTGATCGGGTCAAAGCAATTTAGACATAAAACGTGACGTGGAATACTTTTCTATTGAAGAATACTTAGGGACTTTTCTTTATTTCCGCGAAATAAATATTAAATTAACTTGAAGGGAGAGCTATGAATAATTAAAGCCCCAAACCGAAAGAAAAATTTGTTGGGTTTAGTCTCGTAATTTTTCGATTTGTAGATAAATCCTAATTGAAATTTGAAATAAAGATACGATGTTATAATAAAAATTGATTTATTGCGGGTTGAAAATAGTGACCCTTCTCGTCGGGCTACTGGAGAATTCTGCCCGAAAGGAGGCAAACAAAAAACGTGGAAAACTTCGCTTTCCACAATACAACACAATACACAGTAGAAACAGAATAAAAAGGGGTTTTATTTTACGCTAGTTAAAGGTAAGAGGGACTAGGTCGTGCTGGAGCGGGTATATAGTGGGGAGCTAGGGGGAAGTACCTGTTAAGAGGGGATTAAGAAAGGGGCTTCAGAATTCGGCCAAAGAACGGTTTATCTCTTGGATTTTAGGCTATTTTTGAAGAAAAAAGGGGTCAACACTTTCCTTATAAAGTTATAAATTACACAAATATAAAGAAAAGAAGTACAAAAAATAAACACTGAACTTAAATGCAAATCTCCTTCAATTCACAATGATTTTTTAATCGATTTAGAATCAGCTCTCTAACTCTTACGGTTCTCGAGATAAATTTTGGATGAACTTGAAGGCATGGGTCAAGGTCATCAGCATTTTCATAGTAGGTGTTCCTCCTACACGCTCTATGCGACCTGGAAATTTCCAATTAGTATCTAAAACATATTTTGAGATATTCGCCATGGCTAATTTTTTTGTGGACACCCTGTATATACCCGAAGAATAAGTTCTTCCGAATTGTTGGATTTTGAAATAAATTAAATCAAGGGTTGAAACCATTTGACGCGTCTCTTTCAAAGTTATTTTTCGGCACATTGCGCTTCATTTAAATAATAATAATAATGCATATTAAATGATTAAACGATATCAATGTAGACTAAACTAATTTCATCAAACTAGTAAGGGAACTGCCCTACGTCTGTCACGGACCATTTAGTTTTAAATAAATAAGCTACTCGATTTTTAAAAACACTCAGAAAGAACTGTATTATAACAACACCGCACTGTTCCGGTTTCAAAAACAGGAGCCTATAGTAGTGCCTACTTTTTTTTATAACCTCGTAATGGTGTTTCATTTAAAGCTTGTTATGGTTTGGATATAATTGTGTGCTTCTACATTAAGACGCTGCTGAAGGTTTATTTTAAAACTCTGGTATTTTTGCAATCGGTGTGTAAAATTTCGTTCAATAACCCTTTTATGTTGTTCTATATTAATATAAATAATAACAAGTTGGCCAGCCAAAATATACCTCTCCTCGGAAGAATTTTCGCTAGTGGTATTAATTTCTCGAGATAACCCTTAAAGATATCTCCGCAATTTAGAGTTATTTGTTAAAAATGTTATCCCAGTTCTATCCCGCCCGGTATGAAATTTTAATTATAATTAAAATAATTGAGACGAAACGACCAATTTTAATTTATTCAGAATATCATAAGTAAAGTAGTTACACCAGCGAGTTAGACGTACTATAACAATGCACAATTGAATTAAACCCTTTTTACAGTACAAGTTTGTCAGTTGAATATAATACAAAGCAAATTTTGATGAAATAAATATCTACAGAGGGTTTTATAACGACCGTTCGCTTTTTGGTTTATAATTTTAACGGAATCGGGCCGATTTTAATTAAACGATAGTTTATCGAAATTTTGTTAAAAGAATATTCCCTAAGGCCGCGCGATAAATTTACGAGAATAATTTCCCGTCGCCGTTATATGGACAATTTAGTTGATTCGGGATTGCCAGAACGTTAATAAAATGGCAACCAGAATTATGCAAAATTATAAATGTGTATTTTTATTCAGAACAGTCTATGGAACGTTCTAGGTTTAACTTTCATCAATAACCCAACAATATATATCCCTCCTACGTAATTGTACAGAACTGGTACTCAAGTCTTAGTTCATCGTTATTGAAAAATAAACCAAAACATACTTACACTTAAGTAAATATCAGAAATTATACTGAGTAATTTTACTAAATTCAAACTACCTTACTATAAACTCTTGTCTTAATTAACAGCTGAGAGCTGTTCGCTACTAATTACTTCCAATCTACTTAATTAGCCTCACAGGTTGAGTTTATAATTTCAAGGGTATAATTAGGTTATTCCAATTCAAAAAATAAAAACAATCAATTTTATCTTAAAGCTGACTTGAGTTAGTTCACAATTACTTTAACACTTTGTCTTAAACACGCACTGTTCATACACTTAAGTCCATTCACTCACGTTCCAAACGCGAAACACAATTTAACTCTTTTCTTGACCGAAGACCGAACATACTAATTAAAACCGCAAAGTTACCTCATAACTTTTTATATACTTTTATTTGGCGTTTTTATGACCCGTCAAGATTTGACTAAAGTTCGAAAAATTGAAGAGATTATATTTTTACCCGGTTTGATTGATAGTTCTCCACACGGTGGCGCTATATTATTACTTTGATATAGTTTCCGCGGGAGTTTTGATTAATTATCATTCAAAAAACAATATATACAGATATTGTATTAATCCGTTTAGTAAAAAAACCCACCATATCATAATCGTTCCTTTACTTGAATATTTTCCCTAAAGAAGTCAATGGCTCGGCGGTGAACTATCCGCATTGTAACAATGCAACCCGAGTTCAATTCCTGATCGCGATCAAATTTTACATTAAAATACTAAAATATTTAATTAAATATAAGATTAATATAATCTATAAATATTTAATTAAATATAAGATTAATATAATCTATAAAAATTTAATTAAATATAAGATTAATATAATCTATAAATATTTAATTAAATATAAGATTAATATAATCTATAAATATTTAATTAAATATAAGATTAATATAATCTATAAATATTTAATTAAATATAAGATTAATATCATTTATAAATATTTAATTAAATATAAGATTAATTTAATTTATAAATATTTAATAAAATATAAGATTAATATAATTTATAAATATTTAAAATGATGTAGAATAAATTATAGTACCTAACTTTATAACTTTGTAAAGGACATTCGTCAAAGCTGTTTTTTAGAAAAACACCGTAACTTAACAAGCGTTGGTGGCTGAGTGGTTAGAGTACATCTCTTGCACGAGGCAGACCCGGGTTCGATTCGCGGCCGGCACCAAAAAATCGCAAATTGATACTAAGACGAATACCGTGTACAACTGTTGGAAACCCTGCCATTGGACGTTGAGAGGTAGCATTACACTCAGCACTCGGTCCGTCCCAAAGTCATTAAGAAGAAGTTGGAGAGAAAACGCCCATACAAACACAACAGACTCAACATCCACAACCATCATAGCACAAACTCAACAATCATAACACAAACTCAACACCCACCACGGTCACAACACGAACTCAACATTCACGACCTGCAAAATAACAATAACGAAATATCCGGCGAGCGTTGACGAAAAAAGACCAACCAAGCCACACCCAACCGTTGGTTTTGCCAACCCTTCGAGAAACTGCGTACGCAGTGATTACCCTTGGCCCCGAAAATGCGAACGCGTTCGCAGGCCTGACAGACAGACCCACAGACTAACAGACAGACACGGTGATTGTATAACCCCTACTAGGGGACTTTGTCCCCTCGGAGAGGTAAAAATATTTAAATTACTCACAATTATCCGACTCTGAATCAGCGATTTTGATGAGCCATCCATTTTCAGGATCCACACAAACCCAATTGTAGATTGGAGAACTAAGAATTTCACCATTGGTACTATTGTACTTAACATACAAGCGTCTTTGTTTAACCAAGAAACGACCATTTTTGTCGCATACATTTTCATCTTGCCTATCTAAATATAATAAAAATTATTCACCCAAATTTATCGATCAACCAAAATATTTCATATGTTCCCGACCGATCATATATATTTATCAAAATAAAAAAAAAACATTTAAAAAATAGTAAACATTATTTGTCAGCATTTCGCTCATGTCTTAAATCAAATGCGGCATTAAGCATCGATCAAATGAAAATAAGACTAGTCCATTATTAAGCGCAGAGAAATAAGTTACAATTGTACTCTATCAGTTAGAATTTGACATAAACGGAACAAAAGCTTTGAAATAGGCACTTAAATAAAACATCTTCTCAGAAATTGCCAAGAAGTAGTATTTCCGACAGCCAGGACTCGTAAGTTATTATTTATATAGTGCTTGTTGAAATATTAGAAAGCTGGAAACTTTCTCGAACGTAACATCGGTTTTTTGCTATGCCTTAACATGCCAAAAAAGTTACTTGGTTAAACGGAAACACTTGTTCCATACCGTACTGCAAAAGTATTACGTTTAGTTCTAAAGGAATTAGCTTTTATCTTTTTCCAAAAGATAATTTTATACGAAATGAATTAATTCTGCCTCCATGAGAAGCCTTAAAATTGCCCAGTAATATAAAAATATTCCGTTTAATTTTAATGATTTATACCATAAGAGGATGATAATAATAATAAAAATTATCTTCTTATACTTAGTTATATATTTTACATTAAAATATATGATCGAAAATTAACATTAGTATGTTCCTTATACACGTGAGCCGACGCGTTTCTGACGCAAAATTCTCATGAGGGCGAAAACGCGTCTCGAATTGGCTTAAATATGACATTTTGGCAGCCATACTAACCGTTTAACCATAGAGAAAGAAGGAAGGGGAGAGATATTTAAAAAGGGGGCGACGTAAACTCGACGGTAGAGAGCAAGGTGAATACAGATACGCTATAATAGGTGTGCCAGCGCTAGCGTTTTTTGAGACCGAAAATTCGCGGCGGAAAGAGAGTTTTTAGTGACGTCAGCGTCGGACCAGAAGAGAAAAGTCAAGAAGCGAGCGGGATTATTTTGGCGCCCATTCGCTCGCGGCTCGCCGGGTCGCTACGGTTTCTATTTGTTTTGAGGATGATAAATGACAAGGTAAGAACAATTTTAATTTAAATACCAAATATATTAAGTAAAATTTAAGCTGTTTGAAAGGCCAAACCGTAGAGATTTTAGACATAAAAACCACGTGTAGGCTTTTAACATGTAAATTACTACGTTTCTGTTAAGCCTAGGCCTTTCAGATGGAATTTAACAAATGCCATTATTTTAAAGACTCAAATGCCTTTGTTTTTATAGGTACAATAATTTTAAAACAAGATGCCAGGAGCTAGGTGTGCAGTGGCTTTGTGCAACAATAGTTTATTTGTCACTAAAAAAGACCCAGAAAAATGCCATATTGTTTATCACGCCTTCCCGAAAGATGATGCCGACCGTAGAAGTATTTGGATCAACAAATGTAGAAGGAAGGATAAATTTAACCCGTCTACAAGCGTTATTTGCTCAAATAATTTTCTTCAAGAGGATTACGAGCGCAACCTTAAAGCAGAATTACTGAATTATATTCCAAAAAAAAATGCGAAGCAATTAAAAAAATGTGCAATTCCCACTCAAAACCTAGGAGTAACGTCTTCAGCCTGCAGTGTTTTAGGAAATGATAGGCAAGAGCGAGCCAGAAAAAGAGAAAGAAAAAAAGTTGCTACAGTTGTGAAAAACTCTGATGTAGTTTCTTCTAATACTGATTCGGAGCCGACTGTTTCCAATGACATAATTCCTGAGGCTGTTGAACGTACTGAAAGCATTATAAAGAAACAGAGGTGCTGCAGTTGTGATTCTTTAGAAAAGCAAAAGAAGCTAATTAACATTTGGCAAACAAGGTATGCAAATATGAAACTGAAATATATGAAGCAAATTAAAAAAAATAACTCTTTAAAAATGGAAAAATTTGCCCAAGACATTTCTCACAAACAATTAAAGAAAGATCTTAAGCGCCTTAAAACCCAGAAAGATAAAAAAGAGCTGTTAAACCGTAAATGTTCTGATATACTAAGCACAGTCTTTACAGCTAGTCAGGTTAATCGATTAATGGGTAACAAAATGGTTGTCTGGTCAACAGAAGACTTAACCAAAGCATTTACGCTGCGATACTTTAGTAAACGGGCATATTTATTTGTTAAAAATGAGCTTAGAATTCCCTTGCCAGGACTCTCAACTTTAAGAGGATACGCCTCAAAAATAAAACTAGGAAAAGGTGTTTTAGATGATATTTTAAAAATTATGAAAAGCTCTGGAATTAATATGTCTGAATTAGATAAACTCTCAGTTTTAACGTTTGACGAAATGAAAATCAAAAGTCAGTATGAATACGATGTGAAATCAGATCAAGTAATTGGGAAGAATAGTCAAATGCAAGTAGCAATGGTTAGAGGTTTATTCGCGAATTGGAAACAGCCCATTTATATAGATTTTGATCAGAAAATGACAAAAAAAATCTTGTTTGACATTATTTCTAAATTATATGAATCTGGTTATTTAGTAGTAGCTATTGTTTGTGATATGGGAGGGGGAAACATGGGTCTCTGGAATGAGTTGGGGGTGAAAATTAATCGTACATTTTTTAATCACCCGAGTAATACTCACAAAATGTATATTGTTTCGCAGATGCTCCCCATGCGTTAAAACTAATAAGAAATTGGCTCTTAGATGGTGGAGATGTAGAAATTAACAAAAAGCCTCTAGAAAAGTTATTAAATGCGCATAAGAGTGATATTAAAATGTGCCCTAAATTAAGGAAGTGTCATTTAGATTGCGAAGGACCTGTCAGACAAAATGTAGCTTTAGCGGTAGAACTTATTTCAAATACAGTGTCTAAAGCTCTTTTATACATGGCTAAAACTGGAAATAAAGATAACTTAGAATCTGATCCTGATGAAACTATGGAACTAGCCTATTTTATAGAGAAAGTAAATAATTGGTTCGATGTGTTTAATTCTAACGTAGAAAACCATTCAAATCCTTATAAAAGCGGCTTCGGGGTACACTTAAAAGAACAATTAAAGGTTTTAGATGTTATGATATCATTAATTAATAACATGCAATGTATAGACAAAAAAGGCAAAACTAAATCCTTTCTTCAAATTTTTCAAAAGGGAATTATTATTTCTTGCAAATCACTTAAAGACTTATTTTTCGATTTAAAATATAATTATAATATTAGACACATTTTAACCCATAAATTAAATCAGGATTGTTTGGAGAATTTTTTTTCTCAAGTGCGCACAAGAGGTGGTCTAGATGACCACCCTACACCCCTTAACGCATTGTACAGAATACGAATTATCATTTTAGGAAAAAACCCAGGCGTTTTTAATTGCAGTAGCAATACAATCGATCAAAGCCATGGAGAGTATTTAGCATCTAATGTTTCAAGTTTGTCAGATAAAAATAATGATGAATACCTTATGAATAGCATCTTAAAAACCGCTGAAATAGAAATTGATGTCCCTATTTTTACATCAAACGAAATACTAGTCAATGACCATTTGCCTATTAATACCCCTCTACAAACGTGTTCGGTAAATACTAATAAAATGAACTCCACTGTTGATGTTTGTCAGGGAGATAATGATTTTAAAAAATTCGAAGAAAATGGTATAGAGTATTTCAGTGGGTGGGTAGCTAAAAAACACTACAAAACCTATCCAGAATTAGATTTAATTGACAAAAATAAGGTAGATCATGATTATTACATTCCCTCTTGGACAAATTTTTTATCATTCGGTGGTCTAGTCGTTCCATCTAGTTCATTTTTGGAAAAAACTAAAGTGTATGAGGATATTTTTAAAAACATATTACCTAACATGTCATTGTCGAATGAAGAAAATATAGTTAAAAATATAAGTGCCAAAATATTTGAAGTTGAAGATAAATACCCGTTAAATATAGTTAACACTTTTGTTAAGCTTAGAATTTTTATACGCATTAAATACCTCAATTCAATTAAAATTACGAACAATGAAGCAAGTGATGATAAGCGGAAAAGATCCAAAAAAATGACTAAAATAGGCAATTAAAATTATTTATTACCCTAAAATATTCTGACTATACAAATGAACTTATCCTGCCAAACTAGTCGTGATAAATTTGTGATAATATCCAACCATTGTTTACAATGTGTAAATTTTTTCTGTGATAAGTTTAATTTTTAATTTCATTAGGTTATTTGTTCGTTAGTTATCGCCATGTGTTTTATCATACATAAGTTATTATTATATGTAATGTAAAAGTAAGTTCCTATATGTGAAATGTATCAAATGTATTATTTTTTAATTTTATTAGTATAATTTTTTCAATTGTTATTGCATTATCTCAATATTTTGAGTTCTATCATACTCTCATTACACATACTTATAATATTTTATTTACGTAATAATGCTAGTTCCTATATGTGCAATAAATGCACGAAGTATTATTTTTTATTTCATTAGTATAATTTGTTTATTTGTATCATCTTACATATGTAAGATTGAAAAAAAACCATTTAGGTATTGATATTGTTGTATTGAATTGTATTATAAAACGTAAACCACTAAACATTTATTAACTTTTTATATTAAATTTTCGTCTGTCAGTTTTATATCTCATAAATTAATTTTGATAGTAAACGTAACATAAACCTTACGTCTTCGCTAGCCGCCGCAGCCCCCAAGGTCCGACGACTGACGTCACGCGCGATGAGAGAGGGTACGTTCAGCAGAGCTCAGCGCTGACACCGATGAGTAAGCGCTGACATCGATTTTTCACTGTACGCTTTTTTGCGTTTCCAGTTTGACGTCACGATGGCTCATCGATGAGCCATCAAGTCATCGGCTCGAAGAGTCGGTTTTTTAGTTAGTGTGACGTAAAACGCGTAGCCAATCTAAGAAAATGGCGACTTCTTCTGAAGAGCAGTTAATTGAAGTAGCGCTCCTTGACAATGATAAAAATTGTTATATGATTGCCGTGAGACCCGGAGATCACGCAAGGATATTAAGAGGTATTCTATTGTTTGATATATTAATTATAACACTTGTCTTTTTAATGTAATCCATCGTATATCTTTAAGCCTTGGCGTTTGTTATTGTTTACTGTCATAGGGCATGCTTTCACGTGGTTAATTTTATCATGGATGTAGAAAGGAACTACGTTATAATTAATTTTGTTTTATTTTTTAGACGAAAGTTTTGCAAGATTTTGCTTAGAACAAGCAAAAACAATTGGTATACAAACCCAAACTTTTCAAAATGAACTTTTGAAAAGATTAGATAAAAAAAATGAAGTTTTGTCTAAAATGGTTGATTCGTTAATGAAAATGTAGAAATGATAACTATCTTTATTAAGTAATTTTTAACAAAGCTCAAATAACTTCAAGAAATAATAAAATTTATTTCGCAAATGCATAACCAAATTTTACATAGGTGTTAAGACAGCTTTAAATGTCTTGCAATTGTCTGGGAAGCCTTATATTTCTTGCAATATCATTTCTTTTCATCTTTGCAGCTTCTGAATTAGTATTATCAGCCTCTTCCATTATTTCAGCTGTTACATGTTCAAAATTTTCATCTATATAATCACCCACATCATCATCTCCATCGTGCCTCAAAATAAAATTATGCAAAATGCATGCAGTCATAATCACTTCTGAAATTTCAGCTACTAAAGACATGTCTAAGTATTTTAGTCTGCGGAAACGGCCCTTTAACAACGCAAATGCCCTTTCTATCATCTGGCGAGCTGAACTATGGCAAGTATTGTACGCTCTTTCCTGAATTGTACGATGTCCATTTTCTTTGAAAGGAGTCATTACGAATTTGTCTAGCGGGTACGCGCTGTCACCCAGAATGTGCCCATTATCATCACTCCTTAAGCCATTTTTGAGGAACTGGTAAATCGCACTCAAACGCCACATTCTCGCATCGTGGACAGAACCAGGCCATCCACAGCAACAATCAATGAATATTAATGTTTCATTACAAATGCCTATGAAAAATAAATATTTATAATATTTTTAACAAAAGTTCACATCCAAATTAAATTACCTTGTAATAATATCGATGTTCTCTTCTTACGATTATAGTACGCATTTTTATCTTCATTTGGCTCCTTTATGTCGATGTGACAGCCATCAACTGCACCAACTGTCATAGGGAAACCATATTTTGTTTCACAGACTGTCATTGTTTGGTTCATTTTTTCTGTAGTAGGCCATGTAATGTATTGTTGTGTTAATTTTGACACTATTCGAACGAATTCAATGAACACATAATGTGCGTTTCCCTTTGATAGATCGAAACGATCTCCAATGCTCCTGAATGACTCAGGTGTTGACAGAAGCCACAACGAACCTAACACCCGTTTCTCTATTGGTATGGCAACGCACATTTTTTCATTAGCAACAGCTCCTCCATAAATATTGATTAATTCCTAATGCACAAATTGAAATTAGTTTTGTTTACTTTTATTCATCAACAGCGGTCCTGCTCATTCGAAAATGAGATTTAAAATCTTTTTCTGTATAATATGGTACTACACTTTCCACATAGTCTGTTATTCTTACAGGTCTAGACCGAGGCTTAGAATTAGTGAATGTTGTTGCAATTAATGCGGCGCAATTTTTAGTTTTTTTAGAATAGTTAGGAGTGTAACAAATATTAACACCACCATTTTCAATTATTTCATCGGTAACAAGTTCATTTACGATCAAATACAGAAGTTTTCGTTTTTTTCGATTTTCTTGCCCGGAAAAATTATTTGCCGCCATTTTAAAAAGAATCGATTACTAAACAATACCCGTTCAACAAATTTCTACGTCATTATGACGACAGAGCTCAGCGGTTACAGTTTTAAAGAAACAGCGCTTTTTAGTCGATGAGCTCTACTGAACGTACCCAGAGAGACGGAGAATAAAAATCGAAAATTCCGAATCGAGCGTCAGCACCCGTTGGGTAGAGAGAAGCTCGTACACTAACGCGCATCGCCGTTGCGCATCGTCATAATATGTGAGAATTTGAAACTTTGACCCACAGTGAAAGCTTGGATAATCCAAGGTGAAAGAGACAGCTGTGGTTCTGCCACGTGCCTATAGGTAGTGAGTTTTTAATTAAAATGGTTTACCACACAAAGTGCTGCTATAAAAATTCTAATAGCAACACTAGATATACTAGTCAAGAAATTCAATTCATACCATATAAAATTATAACTTACTTTTAGTTCTATATTAAATTTATTACCGATTCTACCGAACTTTTGTAAGCCTTTGCCAAAAAACGCAAACGAACGGAGAAAGTTCTCTCTTGACTATGTTATTGTACAAGATCAGTCGGTAACCATGGTAGCCATATGACGCGAAGAGCCAATTCGTGAAAAGGGGAAATACATTGAAATTCGCCTTCCCCATCTCTCCCCTTCCTTCTTTCTCTATGGTTTAACCGACCGACCGGAAATATTTCGTTCCCAGACGAATTTAGAGGGGGAGTAAAAACCGAGTATCTTTTATTGAAGCGTCAATTGCAGATAATTTATTTTCGATACGATTACCAACTTGGCATACGGCGACATAACGTTGAAAATTGTATTAAGTGTACGACATAATTATTGACCATTTTCAATTATAAAAAAAGAGTTAATTTTTCAAATAGAAACTGATTATTTAAAGAAACTATTATGTCTAGCAAACACGTCTATTTCATTATGCTTCAACCGTTCAGTAGCAGGGCTACAATTCAAGCTTACATGTAACATTGGCGTCATGAAAAATGTGCATAGCTGGGTCAACTTGAACTAGTGTGTCAACCACCATCCAACCGTTTTTCTCACACAAATATTTAAAATATATTTACTGTCTTTCTTCAAAATATTCCGCATATGCTCACAGGGTGTTTCGGAACCTTCTGTTAGAAAAAAATTAGTTGGTGACGATAATTCGCTGATATCTTTTATTTAAATTTGAATAATTCGAGATATTTGTGACTTTTGACTAACGGGTATAAGAAAATTGAGGTACCAGGTAGGCAATTGGTGTTTTCGTACACGTAGACAGCCACGAATCTTTCGTTCGGAGGATAAATGCAATAGCAATGATCTGAATTTTGAGAATCAATTTTGGGTTGGCAACGCAACGGCTTGTAATTTCCATTTTCATCACAATCTATTAAGTATCCGTATTCGTCCATTTCCGAATCTGTGAATTAAAAAGATCTTCAAAGATGACATTTTTCTGATGCATGCAAACAAAACACTAAAACACTCAAACTACAACATAAACATAGTAGGTAGAAACTATTCGTCTATACCTAGTGTTCGCGGCTAAATCACTATGGGATAAAATGTTCAACTAAACCGACAAATCGAGATCCGAATTACGGCGTTAACTTCACTGCCTGACGATGTTAATGTAAATATTACAATTCGTTCGAATTTTTAAAATGACTGGGGAGCTACGTAGTTACATTTTCAAACAAATAATAATATTTGCTTAAAATTTATAACCGAGTTATATAAGACTTTTTTATGGGAAAAATTAGTACATCCAATGACAGGAAAGTTGATAGTCGGACCGCCTAAAAATTAGGACTTTTCACTTTTTACAAAACATTTTTCATGCCCATGATTCAGTACTAGGAAAGCCAACAAACTCAATAGGAGATAGCGTAAATTGTTTTGGTCTGAAATAAATTGTTAAAATATTCCCGGATATTCGTCATAGCACTGTCAACTTCTGTAACGCGCTTCCGCGATCGGGGTTGGCCGTGGTCAAAACATCGGGAATGCTTCACTAAGCCTAGGTTAAAAACGTGTTCTAGTCTAAGCCGTTAATTTTTTTAATCAGAGACTTATCATCACTATCACAATAATTATACTAATGTCCGAGTCGTCGTTAAATTAAGTTTCACTAACGTCGTAAGTAATTTTTTCTATTAAAAAATTTAAAAAAATTTAAAAACATCTTACCACAAAATTTTAAGTATTACTTTTTTTTAAAAGTTTAACTTTTAGAGCATATTTTAATGAAGCTGGAAGTCGCTGTTAAACGGTAAACCTTAAAGCAATTTTATAACCACGTGACGTTTTTTAAAGGGTTTTACCGTTGGATGGCGCTCTAATGTTTCCCGAAAGATATTTTACCCAGTATACCTTGCAATTTATGCTATCGCCTATCGACGTAAAAGGGAAACCTAATAGTATTACATTACTTAACGAAGGTTAGTTGAAAGTAGAGAGAAATCTTTGACTATACATTGTCACAGCTTACAATTTTTGATATCGAAGGCTTTTAACTCGCGCTTGCGCTGATCATTACCGCCACATAATGTAAAAATAAAATTTTGTTCGATTTCACTTTTACGAGTGTACCTCGTTTTTCTCACTTTTTGGAAGAAAACACTTTTTTATAGGTAATTTTTGTAGAAATTTATTTAATTACACGTATTTAAATATTTTTTGGATCAATATTATCAACGCCTCTATTAATTTTATTGTAATCCATCTTAAATCTTTAAGCCTCGGCTTTCGTAGAAACAATTAGCGCATAAAATTATATTAGTTCATACACTCAAGGTTTACTGACTACATATTTAAAACTTTCTAGAAAGCTTATTATTTCTTGTACTATAACACAGCTTACTGGAGCTTAATTGGTTAAATTTAATCTAAGTGTACTGATTTTAGGGTTAATTTTGTAAAAGTTGTTTTAGATTACCGCTTCATGGAGCAGAATGTTATGCGTTAACTGTTCTATCCACAGTATTTAGAACCAACCGATTTTGGCAAAGAGAGAACATCTTAGCTGTTTAGTGGAAGGAAGGTAATGGCTTAAATATTATGTTTCTCCAAGCTACCCTCGCCAAGTCCCGCTCAGCTTACTTCCGGTTTCCTGTCACGTGACCGCTGCAATCAAATATGGAAGCCCACGGCCCATTTCCAAAGCCGATGGGCATGAAAGGCAACCTGGCTCAAAACTTTGATGACTTACGAGAAAACTGCGAAGATTACCTCATCTTTACAAATCTCAAGGAGAAGAGCGACGAGTTCAAAGTCGCCCTGTTACGCTCATGTATGGGGGAAGAGTGCAAGAAAACAATGAAAAGTCTACCAATGTCAGAGAAGGATTTTAAACAGGATAATAGAATTTTGGACACATTAAAAGCATATTTTAAACCAAAAGTAAACGTTCTATATGAAAGGTCTTTGTTTCTGGCAGCTCATCAGTTACCACTGGAGACGATTGATCAGTTTTAAGTAAGACTACGTCAGCTGGCGAGAGACTGTATTTACTCTATAGCTATGGCCGACTAGTTTGTTCGTGATAAATTGGTTCTCTATACAACCGATCTGAAGATTCGAGATAAACTAAACCGCGAAGAAGAGTTAGTTACAACAGAGCAGGCTTTGTATGCCCTTAGGATTAGTGAGCGAGCCAGAGCTCAATTGAAACAATTGGACACCCAGGGCACAGGTAAATATATCAAATACATCGGTCACTACGCTGAAAGATGAGTCAGAGTCAGTTCATTATTTAAAAAATTTCACATGCAACGACAAAGAGGACGATTACAAGCTCAATGCCGAGGGAGCCATCCAAGTAGAGGTTCTAGCACCAGTACACACCAAGGCCGAGGAAGTTGGAGTGGAGTTTACCCAAACATGCAGCAAGGATTCCGAGGGTGTAAATATTGCAAAAGCGATCAGTATCATGCCAACCGACCAAAAGACTGCCCTGCCTATGGCAAACCATGTGGGTATTGCCAAACGCTACATTATAATCGTGCTGCCTGCGAGGAGATGCAGCGTGACCATAAAAATAAAATTCCTCAAGTTCAAGATATCGTTCAACCAGAGACATATGGTACACCTCCGTACCCACCTGCGTATACGTCAGCTGCCTCCACCCCCCGTATATACCCCACCCGGTGTCAGGCCAACCGTTGCAGCAATATGGCGTTCCCCCCTGTCTAGATACTGTCAAGAACTGTTTATGCCACGGCAATCATCGAAAACTTCCCGTCAGTTTTCGAAGGCCTGAGGCGTATAGGAGAGCCCTATTGTATAGATCTGGACCAAAACGCTATACCGGTGCAACATGCACCCAGAAGAGTACCTGTCGCACTTTTGGATCATCTAAAAGATAAATTACAAGAACTGACCCAGCGAGGTGTTATAGAAAAGGTAACGAAAACCACAACAGCTTGGTATTGGTGCATAGAAATGAGAAGCTCAGAGTCTGCCCTGATCCACATGACCTCAACAAAGCAGTACAGCGCCCCTAGTATCAAATGCCCAAAGTAAGATTACGTGTTGCCTCGACTAAAAGGAGCCAAAATATTTTCCGTCCTGGACGCAAAAGGTGGGTTCCATCAGATTGTGCTGAGCGAAGAAAGTTCTTATCTGACAACTTTCTGGACTCCATTTGGGCGCTAAAAATATAGGAGAGTTCCATTTCGACTCTGCTCAGCACCAGAGGAATTTCTAAGGCGGCTTTTGGAGCTCATTGAAGGTCTGAATGGCGTGGAAGATGTTGCCGATGACATAATAGTCATAGGTCGAGGCGAGACACCCGAAAAATATATAAGAGAATATAACGACAACCTTCTTGCCCTATCGCGAACAGCCCAAGAGAAGAAGCTTGTTCTAAATAAAAAAAGCTTCGCTTGGCAATGACGGAAGTGACATGTGATTACAGACAAAGGCATTTGACCGAATCCCGCCAAAGTAGAAGTCATCATACAGATGCCACCACCAACTGATAAAAAGGGAGCTACAACGTTTCCTTGGAAGCGTAAACTACTTGGCCCGTTTTTTACCGGCAATGTCAGGCATTAGTGAACCACAACGCGTACTACTGGAAAAGGACATTGTCTTCACATGGTAGCAAACACAGATTACGGCCTTTGAGCACCTGAAGACACTCATTTCACAAACACCTATGCTGGCATATTATGATGTCGCAAAGGAAGCCATGATCCAGTGTGATGCATCCGAATCCGGTCTAGGAGCGGTGTTATATCAGGAGGGTCATCCAATCGCTTTTGCGTCAAGAGCATTAACCCCCACCGAACGTAACTACCCACAGATTGAAAAGAAATGCCTAGCCCTACTCTTTAACTGTCCCCGGTTCGACCACTTCATTGGTGCACGATCGTTGGTCCCGATGGACCACAAGCCACTTATCCCAATATTCGCTAAACGAACACGATCCGCTACGAAGAGGCTTCAGCGAATAATCCTACAACTGAAAAACTACAATTATATATTATTGTAAATTTTACAGTAAGCTGTGGTCAGCATAGATGCCAGCAGAATGCTGTTAATTTCACAATCAACTCTGACTGTTTTATTTTATTGTCATGCTTCCTGTTAAATTTACTGGACACTCTGCTGTTTAAAAATACAGCAAGATAAAGTTATATTTACCGAGTATTGCTGTTTATTTAACCTTCATTCCAGAAGTATTTAATACGGTAAATGCATGCAGGTTTTACAGTAAAATCCCATGTCTGTAAATTTCCAGTGTTTGCCGTAGTTTTAGTTATCAAACGTATTTAGTACAGAACCTATTCACAACCTTAAAATTTCATCAAAAATTTTACGGATCAAACCATTATCACATTGGTTTAATTAAAAAATTTCAAATATTTTATTAATCAATTCATGATAGAAATATATAAAAAACTTATCAATTATTAAAATTATTATAGCAAATACTTTGATAAAATATTTTCATAATCCAATATAATAATTTAAACGAAAACATTTTAAATGACTGCTACTCTAGTTGATCATGTTAAGCTCGAGCCTTTGTAATTTAGAGTTATAGGGAAAACCAAAGGAAAGTAAACTATTAACTTGGTTTCAAATTATTAAGCACACGATGAACAAGGGTTGTAATTAATATAGCATTTTGCGTGGGATGCTACTTATACAAAAGATAATATAAAAATATTTTTATCGGATATTATTATATTTAAAACTAAAATGAAACTTGTGCGATTTTAAAAAATGTTTGCACAACTAAATAATAATTAGTTAGAAAAAACAGCAACGTGTGGTAAATTTTACGCATTTTTGAAATAAAACGTCAACCACGGTTTCATATTGTTAATTTTAATATAACTGTCATTTTAAAAACAGTACGAATATGAATTTTTACAGTCGCTACTGTTTTCTTCAAAATACAGCAGAAAGCTGTAAATTTTACGACAAACTGCTGTTAACCCACTTCAACTACACCTTGCTGTAAATTATAAACCGTATTTGCTGTTTTTTCAACAGTAAGTTTTGAGTGTGTAGTGGATATGCTCAGTCGCGCATATCTACCAGAGTACAAGCAGAAATACCACACCAAGAAATAGTATATGTAAATGGAGTTCATCTTGCGAGAAATAGCTACCACGAAGCAGTCGCTGTACCTTCCCATCAGTACTGATACATTAAAATTCATTCGAGAAGTGACACTCAAAGATGACCTTCTTCAACAGCTGAAGAAGAATGCAATAAACGGTTGGCCAATAAACAAAGCTCAAGTCCCACCACAAATAAGATGTTACTGGGACTTTCGTGGCGAAATAGTAGTACAAGAGGAGATTATACATAAAGGTCAGAGAATAATTATACTACAAGCAATCAAACAGGACATCCTGAAACGAATTCATTACAGTCATCTGGGTGCACAGAAGACGATCCGAAAGGCAAAAGACGTCATATATTGGCCAGGTATGGCATCGGAAATAACTAAGTATGTTAGTGTTTGTAGTGCCTGCAACACCTTTATAGCCAAACAGCGCCATTCGATATACCAGTACGACCTTGGCAGATGGTGGGTCAAGACGTTTTCACCTGGAATGGTCAGAATTATTTAGTAACGGTGGATTACTATAGTTTCTACTGGAAGATGTAAGTTTTGAAGTCCACCACATCCACTGCACTAGTACAGGCAACAAAACAACACTTCACCCGTCATGGCGTGCTTCAAATTCTAGTCATTGACAACGGAACAAATTTTATAAGTCAAGACTTAGATCTTTTTTCCCGCCAATGGGGATTCAACCATATCACCACCTCACCATATCATAGCCAGTCCAATGGGAAAGAAGAATCAGCGGTGAAGGTTGCTAAACGTCTGGTAAAAAAAGCCATTTACACGAAACAGGACATTGGCCTCGCTATCTTGGAATGGAGGAATACCCCACAGGAAGACGGCATAAGCCCTTCCCAGAATTTTATCAAGCGGACACAAGGCCTTATCCCAATGTCAAACTCATTGCTAATGCCACAGGTCATACAGGGTATCCCGGAGGCCATTGCACAGAAACAGCTCAAGATGAAACAATCATATGATAGAGAAACGGGCAAAAAGTATGAGTCGATCCCCACAAAGCACATGCTCCGTGGACAGCGGCAACAGTAATTAAACAAGTGGGTCTCCGATCATATCTGGTAATGACAAGCAAAGGCTGGATGTTCAGAAGGAAGAGAAAATTCCTTCATTCCTACATACACCTATACAAGCAATATTTTTCTGCATCAGCCAATTTCGCGGCTGCGCTGGGGGGGGGTTATGACTCATTCTTCACGGGATTTTAGTTCTAGCTGAGGCCCGGCCGAAGTAGTAATCTATAACTATGTCTTAAAGTTTTTCCTTTTCACTATAAACTCGAGAACGGTTAGCCCTAGAGCTTTGAAATGTTAACTCAATGTTCAGGGCCTGATTTCCAACTAAACACGCCTAATTTCCAATACCTGACATGGTTATAAATCTAATTCATTTTTTTTATTTTACTCGACTTTGGCATTTCTTCTCTTTGCATCATTTATTTATTTTTCCGGCTGGTCTCGGCTTTCAATTTTTTCTCTCAACCTCCAACGCATTTGCTTCCCTTATCTGGCTTTTAATTATTTTCTCGACTTCCACCCCTTTGCTTCCCTGATCTATGTTCGCCCATCCCGACTTTTTTAACGGGCTAGTGTGAAATTCGTAGAAGGGGAGTTAGTGTGAAAGGAAAGAGCTTCGCAGAAGGGGAGGTTTAGATGGAATTTTTAAATAGTTCAAGACTTTTTGCTACGCGTGTTACGTGTGTTATGTTTTTGCTACGCGTGTTGCGTTTTTGCTACCGTTTTCGCTACGCGTGTTGCGTTTTTGCTACAGCGTTTACCTTTATTACGTACAAATCAGATCTAATTCATTAAAACTAAGACCCTGGGCGAAGCCGGGTATTATAAGCTAGTACAATATATTTATTTAATATTTATAATATAATACATTATATTTATTTTATATTTATAATATAACACAATATATTTATTTCATATTTATAATATAATACAATATATTTATTTCATATTTTTAATATAATACAATATATTTATTTCACATATATAATATAATACAATATATTTATATCATATTTATAATATAATACCATACATTTATTTACACTGTATATCTAAAAGATAAAGACCAGTTACATTTGTTTTTTTTATATAGGACGATTAGAAGACATTGGCTTGCTCATTACAAAACTCTAAATCCATCGACTACTAAAGATACTAATTCAGGCGCCACAAGATCTATGGATCTATTTCTAGAAATATCTGGCATGTTGGAGATTCCTGAATACGATGAATTGGACACCTATTTAAGCCACCCGATTGTACGACAGGCGTTGTTAAATGACGGAGCCTTGGGATGGTGGACGGTTGTTTTAGAAATAATCAATTAAGCAATATCGAAAGTTAAGGAAATTAATAATTCCATTTACCACAGGACAATTAAATTAAATTCCCAAATCTCTCAAAAATGGCCAGGGACTGCCTAGCTACCAGTGGCACGGGTGTCCCAGTTGAGTCCATTTTCTCTCTGGGCCGAGCGCTCTGGGCCCAAGTCTTTAAGATATAAAGCAACAGTATACGCTCCCTGCTGTCGTAAAATAAAGTATTTGTTTAAAGTATTGGTTAAAAAAAATCTCAAAATGATGTAAATTAAGCTGTAGTAGACTGTTTGAATTAAAAAGATAATTGACTATGGTTAAGTGCTTATTTATTTTCATAAACTCGCTCAGTACAACGAGCGGTCGAACCGAGCAATTGAAATCGGAAGCTGTTTCGAGCGACTGGCGTTTATTCAAGCCGATGTCGAACCATAAATGAACTGAGCGCATATCGAGTCTGGCCTAAGATGAGCCGAGCCAACTTCGAAAGTTTAGGGTTTAGCTTTTTTGCCCCTTTTCATTATTTTATCATTCTTTTCATATATTTTAGATCCTGAATATACCCGACCATTTGAAAACTTTTTTTAAGGTGTAGCCTTCCTAAATAAATCTTACAAATTAACTCTTTTACCAAAAATGTTCGATCACCAAATTCATATACTGATGGATATTAGATTTTTTTTGGTTTTAAATATATTAGTTTTAGTTATTAGTCACAACAAAATAACAGCAAACATATCGAAGTTAAATGCGGCTATTTAACACGTAATCCTTTACAATTTAATATTTTTTCAATTTACTATTACGGTTTCAAGGCTCTAGGGTTTTAAAATATATACATTTCCGTCTGTTAAATATGTGTATAAATTGACGAAAAGGTGACGAAAATTGACTACAATTACTTTCAAACATTAAAAAAAAACTAATTTATAGGTAAATATTGAACATTATTAATATTTTCAATTTTTAATTTTTGTCGCGTCAAAAAGTATATTTTCGCTTGGCCAACTTGTCTCGTTATTAACGAAAAAATAAGTCTTTTTCACTGAATCAATGATTTTAATTGGTTTTCGATGAAGGGTTACAAGTTTCAAATTGAAAGTTTTGATCTAGCACCTAGTGGTGAAAAAAGGTTTCACAATTGGTGAAAAGGTGAAATTTCACAACAATGTCCAACGATATAGTTAATTGACCCACCAATTTTGAAATTTCTAGCATTACCAGTTTTCGAAGAATAACAGTTTTTAGAGCAAAAAAAGACCCTGCATTTCTGTCATAAAGAGAATGACAAGTGGTTGCTCGTTACGGATGGAAGTGGTGACTGTAAAGGGCTCTACAGACAAAAGCAGGTCGTCGCTTGGGTTGATTATAGTTACGCGAGGGTACTGAACATAAGAAGGCTATAAAGATGTCATCGAATGAGCGAGTTAAATAGTCGCCTATAATAAGCCTAAAAGATTAACGATATTAAGTTGTTGATTTTTTGGGCCCATTTCAAATTTGGAGATAAGCTTTATCGTGTTCAGAATTCCAATCGAACTGGAAAAGTTAAAACTCACGTCGTCAGCATGGAAACTTTCGCGGTGTATCCTAGATGAAAGAAAAATTTACTTACTAGCCTTCCTTTTCTGACACTCTGTTTGTGCAGAAATACCTGAAAATAAAGCCAAAAGAATTGAAAATTCACACCAGTTAATATAAACAACATCTGTTCGCTGAAATTGAATTATTACAATAAACCGATACCGCTATGAAATTTCATCCGCGTTTCATGGGCCACCATTTAAGCCACATTCTCTGACAACACTTCTCAAATTCTTAGCTTTAGAATTGGATATACGGCACTGGCACTGCGCCCTTTAACCCGGAAATAAATTAGGCATGTCACGTTTTTTTTTATAAACCAGACGTGGTATCGGTTCGTTATTCATATACACACTCAGAACTAACTGTAATTTCGAAACTAATGAATTGAAATCGGTAAATTAATATTTTTCACGAATAACATCGTAATGGTTTTTTTTAAAGGTGAGTTGTTATGAAATTGAGTAAAATAAACGGCAATGAAGAGAAACTAATTGCAAAAACGCTGTTTGAAAGAGAGTAATATGTGATTTTCTGATAATAACATCTTAATGCTATATCATTTACTAAACGTGACAATTTTTTGGTGCTCTAATTTCAAAATTTCTAAATTAAATTTGGTTCTAATTAAAATTAAATAATGAATCCAAAGAATTCCAGTTAAGTTTAAATAGTACTTTAATCTTCTAGTTTTCCTGCTATTGGGCGACAATAAGGATTAGAACAGAAAAAAACATCGTCAAAACTTAATATTAATTTTATGACTACCAAGCTTGTATTACACAATGCTGCGCATTACTCGCCAATACCATTACACAAGTCAGATAATTAATGTATTCTCCCTTATGAATATGGTAGATCAAAATCAAATTCGATTCCAATATTATGTCAGAAATTGGGCAGATTCAAAATCAACCTTGATCAAATTTGAAATCGAAATTATCAAAAATAAATAGACATAAACAGAAAGTCTCGCATTGGAGGCAAAGTTCGCGCCATGTAATCTGAGAAACTACTTTCACCCCTTTCGGCGGTGCCGACCCCCTCCGCGGACCGTTACAAATTTAGGGCATTGTACGAGGTACATGCGTTTTAAAAACGTCGCTCTCCGCGAAATAGCTAGCAGCTAAGCTCGTAGTCTCCGCGCGCACATGTGTACCAAAATCCAAACTTAATGTTTTAGTTTTGTGTTATAATGATGGTAAATTCTCGGAGAGTTATGGATGTTATTATTAAGAATTATGCTGAAGACGTAAACCTATTTATTTCATTCCATTTACTTAAAGTAATTATAAATCCGAATATTTCAGTGTTTGTTTCTTGCTCTTCCCCAGATTTTGGATATTTAGTTACTAAGCCTAGGTCTACCTTATCTAAGTCCTCTAACACTTTGCTTTTATTAAAAATATCTTAATTGTTTTCAATTTCAACGAGTTCAGTTTGGACTCCAGTCGTATGCAACTCTTTTATGTAAATATATCATTGACTTGCCTGGTTTTTAGCATTTTTAGGTATTATTGCTGCGGTTTTTTTTCGAGCCATCTAGAACTGAAAATTAAGCGGACGATCGAAAGAGCTTAGAGGAAATCCCGCCAGGGTGTTTAGCATCGCGAAACACTACTTTTACAAATTTCCGACCAAAATCTTCAAATGCTTTACAGGAGATCTGATTGGGTGGCACTCTACGGGGGGGGGGGGCATTGGGGGTTTGCACCTTAGATTTCATGGAAACCAAAGGAAAACGTACAGAATACCGCAAATGCGAGACTTTCTGTTTATGTCTATTTATTTTTGAAAATATGTTATATTTGATTCAATTACAATGTATGAAATTCAACTAAATTTCTATTTGATGAAAAATATTTCTGTTTTGGTTCCTGTGGGATCCAAATTTGGACGGGAGCTATTCATTTACCGGTTATCCTTTGATGCGAATTACCCACAGTATTACAATAACCAGAAAATCAGAAATACGTGATACCTTAAATTTGTTTCACCCAATAATTAAAAAAATGAAGAAGATATACATTTAAAGAATTTCTGATTAAGAAAGGCGTTTTGTCTTGAAACATTCGAAGCCAACTCTGGCTGGGCGGGGAGGTTAGCACTTTCGCCTCGAGGCTAGAGGAGCCGGGTTCGATCGCAACTTGTGGCACTGGGTGAGAACTCAAAACCATGTGCACTCCTTCCGCGTAGAGTTTGCAATTTATCTCCCCACTGGTTAAAGGGGTTTTCCTAAGAGTTTTTCGTTTTCCCCTTACTTGTAGAGTGATAGTTAGTGTAGGGAGCTATTGGCTTTAGTGGCATGAAGAGCTTGCCACCTTCCTCCTACGCAATTTAACCAGACCACCTATATTAAAAGGCATTAATAGTCGCTTGAGGACTTGGACCTGGGGGTGGTGCCTTTGGTATTAGTCTAGTTGATTATTATAAGTCTGTTGCAATTTCAGTGAAGATAAAATGTGATTAAATATCCACTACCTATCGCGTAAATGCGCAACTAAATAAGCTTGGGAAAACGCGTGCCAGCCAATGAAAATTAAGATAAATATAGAAATAAACAAGTGAGAACGATTATTACGTGTTAAACATGTTATCAGTGATATCAATATTTCGCGCACAAACCAACTTAAGAGAATCGAAATCATATACGCATATTAAAGGCCGACTACATAAATCTTCGGTTTACTCTGTCTTTTACTGGAAGTAGGCTTACTGCAATACACGTGTGCCATGCAGTCAGCCTACTTCCAGTGAAAGATAGAGTAAACCGAAGATTTATGTAGTCGGCCTTTAAGCAACATAATAACCAAAAGTATGTAACTTCCTATTGTTTTAATGCTAATTTCTTCACCGAACCTTTGTTCGACACTGACTTGACACTCTCGTCACGTTCCAACTGACTTGAGAGTAGCATGTTCTTGGTAGTATATTTCGCTTTAAGCTAGAGCGATATGTGCTGAGAACTAAACCTAGATTGCGCAATAGCTCAGAAAATCAGTTTGCTGATAATTTTTCCTAATTGACATACGTATTGTTAATTATATTACTGACTGAGTAAATAAATTTAGGTCTTATGGCGGTTAACTGCCTAGTCAGACACTTGCAAGAATATTTTCTTTGAACCTAGCGCCACCTTTTAACCTTAAAGGCACTTTCAAACGATTTGCATTTGAAATGTGTAACCAATAACCATTTCACATACATGTATATCGAGCATTTTGACCTTGAACGCCTTCTGGCAGAAAATTGCCTAATTTCGTACTTAGAAAAATATAGTTTTCGAACTCATCACCAAATTTTCAACTAAACACTATCTCTAAATCCTTATGCATTCGCAACTATTATGATATTGAACGCCCTCTAGCGGATAGCTACCCAGACACTTGAACCTTAGTGCCACCTGTTAACCTAGAAAAAAACTTCAAACCATTTGCGCTCAAACCTTATATTAAGTCGAAGGTACCTCCCGGTATACTTCGGAAACTGCCTAAATTACCATCGAAAATAAACTTCATTATGTAATAGACGTATCAATAAATGCCGCTATCTTCTTCTTTCCCACTCTACGCGCATGTGCGCGAGTCACTGAATAAAATAGTAACGTGTTTCCGTTAGTTTTATTTGTAAGGCTCAAGTTGATAGCGCACGCACATTTTTTTCTTTCAGGAGGCGCGTGCTAAATGGAACGAGCCTTTCTATATTAAAATATTAAGCAGCGCCCATTTTAAAGTTTCATGCTTAAAATTACAAGTTTGATAATGGCTATCTGTATGCCTACTTCTAGGCCAATCTATTAAGTCAGAAATACATGAACCGAAATTATCAGCGACCTATTCCTCTAACGCTAGAGCCAAATTCTCTGTTTCCCCCTTCTTAAACGCAGTATGTCATCCCGCCCTCCTCAAAAAACGAGAATCTCCGTCTCCGGGGTGAGCGTTTCAATACGCCACCTGTGTAAAAATTTAAAACCACGATAATTTTATCTTAATAAATTGTTAAAATTTAATACGAAAACCTTCAACTTGTCGAGTATAGATGCTTTTACACAGTGCTTTTTTTCCTACAAAACAAGCCGAAGTTAAGAGATAAATCGGTACTTTGCAATATAATTAAACGACTAGAAATGCCAACGGCATTGAGTATACTTCAGAAGCTTTAACAGATATTTTAATATTTACATACATTTTCAGACTTTAACAAGACTAAAAATAACTCTCTTCTTTCCAAAAGAAACGGACGCGTAAGGTTTCCCAAATAACGAATTAATTTTCGTACGTTTTCCATTATTATTAACTAACAGACGTTTAGCTTACATACACTAAGCCTCGGTTGACAGACGACGTTTCGCGTAGTTTTTTCTAAGAAAAACGATACATTTTACCTCACTAGATAACGAACTAGTTACCCGTGGTGCACTCGGATATATTCCCTGCGGTCGGGCGGGACGAAATAAACGAAGGTAAATTTTCTACCCTCCCCCTGGCGTACAAAGAAAACGTATCCCCCGAAAAAAGCGCTCGCTGATAATTTCGGTTCATGTATTTCTGATTAAGTAAAAAAAAAATTATTACTTTCCAAGAAAAGTATGAAAACGAGAAAACATTGTGTCTGTAAGGAAAACAAATCCGATTATTGAATTACAATAGTTACTAATTATTATTTGGATATCGCTACTCACAAATATTTCAAATTTCATGGAAACTAAGCTAAAATGGCAGATTTCGTTTTATCTGGAGTCTGGATTGCTGCCTTTGAGGATGGTTAGAAAACCCTAAATAATCACATATTGAAAATATTCCCTAGCTATTTTAAAATTTATCGTTATTAAACGCATTTGAATGCCTTCATATATAATTTTTAAATCTATAAACGTATAAATTGCCTTCAATGCAAATTCACGTTTCATTGTTTTTCGGATTGCTTCGTATTGAAACTTACAGAAACAGAGTTTGGGGGGGATAAAAAAGAGCATAATTTACCGACGTCGTTCGATACCGTAGGCCTTTGTATGGGGTTTCAATAGAACCCGTGCATAGTTTAAAAAGTAAAACCTGTGTTTAAAGATAAACACTTTGAATGCCGTGTCAGAAGGTACTAGCTCAGGAAATAGGGCTGGAGAAACCTCACATTATGTTTGCCATAGTCTTGGATTAAATACTCAAAAACTGTAAACCTACGCTACTGGTGCTCTAGCGGTGATAAAATGCAAAGCTATATCTGCGCAAAAAGGGGGATTCAAAATGTAGGGATACCTGGCGTTTATTTTTCGAACTAATTTTCGCGTCCAACATGAAAGTATATATATATTTACTAGGGTGGTTAAAAAAAATGCAAATATCGAAATGTTTTGGTGCACATGGATTTTCTTGTTCATTTTGATGAGAACATGACCCACGAAATATTTTAGGTTATTTCATTAATATTTAGGACTGCCTCAACGAGGTTAAATTTTACCACTATGAACTAACCCATTTATAAGCAAAAATCAGTTATGTCACTCAAATACTTTACTTGAACGAAAAATTTAATATTTATTACTTATTTAGGTTTTTATAAGGTTTATTATAGAAATAAGTACCGGTACGCAATAAAATATTTCGCAGAAAGCCCCACTAAACCAGGTTATAACTGCTGAAAATCACAAGTTAGGACCTGGTTTTGTGGGGATTTCTGCCAATTATTTTATTGTGTACCGGTACTTATTACTATAATAAACCCTGTGTAAATTTAAGTAAGTAATAAATATTAAATATTTCGTTCAGTTAAAGTATTTGAGTGACATAATTATTTTTTGCTTATAAATGGGTTTGTTTATAATGGTAAAACTTTAGCTCGTTGAGGCAGTCCTAAATATTAATGAATGTACGTAAAATTTTTCCGGTGTTATTTTCCGACCAAAATGAACGAGAAAATCAATGTGCACCAAAACATTTCGATATTTGCATTTTTTTTAAACACCCTAATATTTACGTAGAAATAAGGGTGCTGTACGTGCAATTGTAATACTATCTGTCAAACATATAGAACCAACAAAATCATAAAAATCCTAATTTATCACAGATTTATTTTTTAAATATTGAAGGGACTGAGCAGTCTCTATAATCGGAGTACAAACCAATAGATTAGAATATAATAATATGATCACGTAACTGATTACAGATTCAGCTTTACGAGAGATAGTGATCAGCCCCTCGCATAAAATAATAAGCGCGTGATTTGTTAAAAAGTATCCGCTACAGCTGGAAGTGCCAAATTTCTTTAGAGAAACCGAATAATGCATTTCCAGTCCCACGAGTATTTGCCGAAAGATCTCATTGCATATTACCGGGTGCTTTGCCTCAACGCTCGCGTCTAGTTAGGATGGAGCGAACGACTAAAGTTGCCAATGAGTATGAAGTATATTTGACGAACTATGCAGCGAGGCCTATGGCTGGTCCAAGGGCTGGTTACCGCCCACTTTCTAAAGTGCGTAGTGTAATGATACGACCGGAATAGCAATTAAATTGATCCCAACTGGTAAACCAATTAGCGCCAGTTGAACCCTCAAATCGTTTTGATGTGGCCCTTGAAATCAACAATTAACTTGTTTTTAGTTGTCATTGTCAAAAGAAAGAATATCGGTATTGATTTTGATAATATTCCTTTAAAATTGCTTATTACATTTTTAATAATATTTGGAAATAAACATTTAATGCATTTTTTATTTACGTAAAGTTAATTACAATGAAATGTTAATTAAAAATTCATAAAAATATTCGAAAAACAAGGAATTATCAGACTACTTAAAACTGAATACCAAAAACGCAAATTTTATAAAAGCAACAAAATATATTTAAAACTGATAAACAGATAAACGTGAAGATGTTGAAGTAGAACATTGAATACACTTGCAGTTTTAGTAACTTTACTTTTTAGTCATAACTGCGAGCTATAAAAAAGATTTTTTATCTTGTACCATTGTTTCCGAAATATGCCAAGCTTCGCAATGATACTTCACCTTAAATAGCGTGGTCATTGAAAATTCGAAAGATTTTATTTTTTTTACTCAACTCAATCGAAAAAATACTATTTGGTTCCGGTATTCTCAGACGTTCAATAAACAATTTTTGATCGAAATATAAATCCTATTAGCTTTAAATAGGTGAAAATAAGTTTTTCGTGAGAGTTCCATTTAAGAATATACCCGGCTCATTTAGGTACGTTAGTCTCGTTTAATGTAGCAGGTAAAAGCATTTATGAGAATCAAATCAATGGAACATGAGAAACATTTTATCCAGTCACGACTTCGCTCACTCCTAGCCTTTTATTGACGAAACCAACAGCTCGCCGTCGGTGGGCAAACAGTTTAAGTGCAAGGGTAAATACAACAGGCTGTAGGTATGTTTACACTCGTTTTAAGTTTAGTAAATTGTAATGTAGCCGTCAGAAATTTATAATTTTGGCATTTAGCAATTATTAGGTAGTCCTTCTCTAGTAGCAGGTGTTTATTTCTACGCTACTGATTTTGCTTCCGAAGAACTGATGTACTGAGGTACGTAAATTTTAATTTATTTATATTAAATGTTTCAACTCAAAAATAAATTATTGCAAAGCAATTATGAAAAGTTATTTAGAACAGCGACTTTATAGAATCTATAGATTTACAAATAAACCATCATCAGAGACCGTCAATCTAAAGTGATTCTATAGATAATGCCCAAGTTATTCTAAAGAAAATAATAGCTCTGAAGATATACTCCATATTATTTTGCCTTCAGAGACACCAATCAATCTAAAAATTTGCTATACTCAAAGCATAAGGATTATTTATCTAAAGATATTCTAAAGCTATAGTACATTTAAAAAAAAACTCGTGCTACAGATTTGTTATTGTGATTTAATAGAATTTTCTAATAAGGAAATAATTAAGAAATATATTTCTAGCATTCTAAATTTGATTTGTGTATTATTTTGATATTGATTGTTTTTGGAAGAAAATACAAAGGCAAATAATGGTTAAATTACTGAGTGGTGCTTTACTGAAGGGGTTTCTTATTATTTTTGGGTCAAGATTGAACATAATCATCACGACACACTTTGAATTAAAAATTTTGCTTCGAAAAAATAAGCAATGGTTTACATTTCATTCGTTGTTCGAACACGTTAATGGAATCGATCGGTTTTTAATGTTCTTTTCTCACGTTGGTGGACTATAAAAGTCAGCCTTTTGTATTCTTTTAAAAACCCAATCGATGAGGGCTATACTTACATAGTTTCCACTTTCCAGGCGTTCAAAGAGTTCTCATTGATTTAAATCGAGAAATGCTGAACTTTAATATCAGTAATTCGTAGTAGCAGTGGGCTGACTCAACCATATTAGCAAGCACGTAGATATAGAAAGTCTAAGGGGGAAGGGACGGGTTATAACACAACCAGATGACATCGCGAGCGCAGCGAGCGCGAAATTTTTCGTCAGCAATAACGCATATTTAAAGTACTGGCTAGACTCGGGACGAGTGAAAATGACATTTCCGCACGTGTATCAAACGAAGTTTTTTTAATACATTTGCGAGAAAATGATAATAAAACAAAGAACAAAATTGATATTGTTTTGCAAAATTTAATTTCGTAAGAAAGAAATTGAGTCCTAAGGGGGGGGGGTTGAACCCTCTAACCCCCCCCCCCCCCTTATATACGTCCTTGCATATTAGAGCTGTTCTGAGTGGGCGTAGTACAAATGATCAGCTAATTAAAGAATCAGAGCTAAGCCATCAAAAAAATCATTGATTTAAATCAATTTTTATATAATATTTTTGAAAAAGGAAAAACCTCGCCAATTGCTATAATTTAGGTTTAAATATAATCTTTCTTGTACTTCCACCCCAATGTAGCATTGGATTCTACCTGTAGGTGGAGATCCCGTCGAATTTTATTTGTAAAGTAAAAATAAAATAAAAATTGTTTTAGGTAAAAATATGGTACTAAATTATATAAAACTTTGAAATTTTAATTAAAATCATAAAAATCAAAAAATTAATAAAAATCTGATTAAAATAAAAATAATTGATTTACTTGATTTTTTTTATAAAAAAATTGCCAACCCTGATGATTTTTAAACATTTCCACTATGTAATCGATAATGTTTATTGTAGCCTAGGTATTGTAATGAAATTGTTAGGTGGCTACTACGACTGCGTTATTTGGGGCATTACCTTTGCAGACTACCCCCTCAGAAATCGTTTCCAATGTTCTATACCACTACTCAACTAAAACTGACGGCTTGTGGGTAGACTTAACTTATATATTTTAGTATTCAGTTAGAGCATGGATTAACAATAACTCACAGGGATAGTTATCTTCGAAAATAAGTTTGATTCAAACGCCATCGGTCCTAGCGAGCGAAATCAGAACTAGGCCTAAGCGGAAACGATTCAATTCGGCGGTCAGACGGGCAATTTTTTTGGCGTCGCGAAATTTAATGATTTTTTTTTCTGTTTTAGTACTTAAAATGTTTTCATCGGGTAAATTTTTTTTATAATAAGAATAATAGAATCCAATAACTGTTGAATTTTTATTAATGTAAAGCTAATGACTTTTACCTATGTGATATAAAAAAATTACGGCTTAAACATTGACAAATCCTATTGAATTCCGAATAAAATAATCTGCGGACCAATTTTACTGACAATCGCCATTTTTAAAAACCATATTAAAAAACCATAATGTCGTTTTCAGACACGAGATGGCGTTACTATGTCTGGATTTGAATCGTTTTTGGTTTACCCGAAAGTGGGGAGTGTAGGACTGAAGGGGCGGAAGAGTTTGTAGCAAACGAATATTTGGCTGGCAATGATAGTTCTATGTAAGATAACTATCCCTGTGAGTTATTGTTAATCTATGGTTAGAGAAAAAAGAGCGAACTTGATTTGCCAAACCAGGTTCTATATTTAATTTGACCATTACTTGGTAATGATAAACACACTACAACAGCAACTAATAACACGCACACTATCATAACATGAAACACTAATAATACTACATACACACTATACTATAACTCGCAACACTAATAATAACGACATGCACACTACTAATTTCCTGCTAAAACCCTAACCTACATATTCACAACAACTTGGATGCCTTAGTTAAACTTAATTGATTTTTTCTTACCTTTTTTGATTGACCGTGTTTCTAAGTTTAGACTTTAGTCGAAATCAAGAAATTGAACGAGATCTTTCTAGAGTATACCAGTTTGGCCCGTTTGGGTCTCGTCAGTACTAAATAGGAAATCGGACCATTTTTCTGATAAAGGAAATTTTAATCCGCCATGCAGTAGACCTGAAAACAATATTCCGACTGAAAATATCAAAAAAATATACAATGTTAATAATAATAATAATAATATTTTTAATTGTAGTATTGACTAAATTTCTTAATTTCCCGCTTTTGTGTTTTTAAATTTATATATATATATATTAATCTTTAAAATGCAAAATTGTAATAACCTGTGAGCAACTGAGCATAGTTACTCCCATGCAGATAAAAAAGGGACCCAATTTGGGAAAGGAAATAAAACATTCATTAATTCATTAATGACAAACCTTCACCCAAACCTGTTTTGTAACCTCATATAGATCATGTTAAATTGAAGTATAACACGAAAATGTAAAGGATTCCATCATACAAGTAGTAGAAAAACCAAGACCTAGAAGAATTACAAGATATTTAAAAACGTAACGACCAAACGGGACCTGCAGGGCTTCGAGAATAAAATAAAGATTCGAAACTCGGATCATATAAACCTTAGAGTTAAAAACGATTAAAATATTGTTGGTGGTGGTTCTTATTAACTTTAAATCAATGTACACCGCAACAATTCCAGGTATTCCAGAATTCGTAAACAGTACTGATGAGGCCTAAAAACGAGAAACCGGTCTACGGTTGAAATTTCTGGGTTCTCCACGATAGCATGAAAAAGTTAATGCACTTAATAATATGCCGATATTTTAAGGCCCATAATCGCTTTCCTGGTAAAGAAACTTAAAATTTTTCGTAGCATTCCATCACGCAAGAGTATTGCCGTCTATATTCACTATTTGTAATTGAAAAGCAGACGAACTTTCACTACGAGCTATGTGGGGATGGTACCACCTTTACTCTATTATACCGAGTCCATGGCAGCGTGGGAAATAAGGCGGTGGCAGTGGTCAAATGACCGGTTTAAAAATGGTCTGGGTCAGTTTATTAATTAAATTGGAGGGGGGTTAGTGGTCTACTGGACCACTTAATTAATTCGAGAAGTTTTAATTGTTTTAAGTAATTCTGCCGAGGGGCTAACCACTCTTAGAAAATCTGTACACCGGATTACGCTTAGATTACCACTGCCAAAGGCAGGGACTTAAAAGATTACGCGTAATCCCATTAGTACAGTCAAAGGTACGGCTCCGTACACCGATTACGCGGAGTGATCAGCCCCTCGGATTCTGCTTGAATATTTTGCAATTGGTAGGTCCAAATGTTATATTAATAGTCTTTGGATTTGAAGGTCTGTGTATTCATTAGGGCTGTGCTAGTTGTGGTTTTAGGCAATCGAGTCGGGTATCGAGTACAACATTTTTTTCATCGAGTATTCAAGTCGAGTCGAGTAATTCAGAAACAAGTTGGCAAGCCAAAATATACCTCTCCTCGGAAGAATTGTACCTAGTGGTATTATTTTCTCGAGTTAACCCTCAAATATATATCTCCGCAATTTAGAGTTATTTGTTAAAAATGTTATCCCAGTTCTATCCCGCCCGGTATAAAATTTAATTATAATTAGAATAATTGAGACGAAACGACAAATTTTTATTTATTCAGAATATCATAAGTAGTTACAACAGTGAGTTAGACGTACAATAACAATGCACAATTGAATTGTTGAATATAATACAAAGCAAATTTTAATGAAAGAAATAGCTACAGAGGGTATTATAACAACCGTTCGCTTTTTGGTTTATAATTTTAACGGAATAGGGCCGGTTTTAATTAAACGATAGGGAATATTATTTTAACAAAATTTCGATAAACTAAGGCCGCGCGATAAATTTGCGAGAATAATTTCCCGTCGCCGTTATATCGCAAATTTAGTTGATTCGGGATTGCCAGAACTGTAATGTTGTGGGCGAGTGATTAGAAATGAAATGGCAACCAGAATTATGCAAAATTATAAATGTTTATTTTAATTCAGAACAGTCTATGTAACGTTCTAGATTTAACTTTCATCAATAACCCAACAATATATATCCCTCCTACGTAATTGTGCAGAACTGGTACTCAAGTGTCCATAACTAGATTTGTCTTAGTTCATCGTGATTGAAAAATAAACCAAAACACACTTACACTTACGTAAATATCATAAATTATACCGAGTAATTTTAACTAAATTCAAACTACCTTACTATAAACTCTTGTCTTAATTAACAGCTGAGAGCTGTTCGCTACTAATATCTTCCAATCTACTTAATTAGCCTCACAGGTTGAGTTGATAATTTCAAGGGTATACACTTAAGTCCATTCGCTCACGTTCCAAACGCGAAACACAATTTAACTCTTCCAATGACCGAAGACCGAACATACTAATTAAAACCGCAAAGTTACCTCATAACTTTTGACCGACACCAGGACCCCGTCCTGTAGTAGTTCGTCTCACCGCCAAGAACTAAGAAAGACTAATCTTCCATATTCACGGCAACGGCTTTATATACGATTATTTGATGTTTTTTAGACCCGTCAAGATTTGACTAAAGTTCGAAAAATTGAAGAGATTATATTATTTACCCGGTTTGATTGATAGTGCTCCACACGGTGGCGCTATATTATTATTCTTTGAGCGAGCACGCCATCTAATTTAAATCATTTAAAGTTTCATTTTTTTAAATAGATGGCGCACTCCTGCGTGGATTAGTAGCGATTCAACTCTCATAGAAGCCTTATAGCGTGCCCGTTTCCCTTGAGATTACCGGATAGCGCAGTGGTTCTAGTCTCATTTATATTTCTATGAATATCACAGCCCTAGAATTCACCCTATTAAAAACGGTTAAAAGTAAAAACACGTTATTCTAATGTAGTATACGACGTGCCCTGGTCATGGTCCAGTTTATTTATTCTAGGCCAGGGGGGTCACTGGTCACCCGTCCACTTTTAAAAAAATCCTTATTTCCCACCCTGGTCCATGGTACCACGGGCTTATGACATAAACTCATTATTAGGGATTGAATGCATTCTTGACGACGGTCAATTTTCGACTTGAAACTCAAGGTGATTCTTTGGAAGTAAAATTTTTGTTCAAGCAACCAGATTTGGGTTTTTTAGAGAAAATTATGTTTGAATCATGATTTTATACGTAGGTTGTCTTAAAACAACGTCGAAAATTTGAAGATATCGTTTCAACATGGAAGTCGCGCATAACAGCAATTCCCTACTGAGATTTGCTGTAAGATCCGTAAGAAAATATATTTGTTTTTAATTTTAAATAATCGAAAAATATGTATTGTAGTGAGAGACAGGGAAAGCATTACAAGTATAGTCATTAATTACTTTTAAATCAATTTGAAAAATATGAAAAAATAACCAACATCATTCGGTTTACAAATTTTTTCATATACATTTTCTGACCATATTACCTTCAGTGTAAAGAAATCAAAGTTATCTGATATCCAATATTCTTTGATGTAGTGAAGAAAACACTTTTTGCTTGATTGGGTTTTGTGAATATAAGTGTGAAGCTACTCGAGTCAGTCAATTGTTCTTAGTGCGCTTGCCTAACAATAGACCGAAATAAAAACGAAATGGGATGACATAAAATTGACCAATATCAGACTTGTGTGATACAAGAAAGTCTGTATGACGGCATATCAACACCGTGATATTGGGCAATATCCTGCCACTTTTTCCCCACTGGTTTATCGTTTGTCAGATATTCAGAAAGCGCTTTTTCTTAACAACAAAGCGATTGGTAAAACACCCGCTACATGTAGTTTATCTTAACCATTATAAAATTACTTTGTGAGCTCGTAAAACTTTAAACCTTGCTTAATTTCACGAATTAAAGTCTTCCATGATATAAAAGTCTTCCATAAATTAAAATCTTCTCTGAATAAAAGTCTTCCATAAATTAAAATCTTCTCTGAATAAAAGTCTTCCATAAATTAAAATGTTCTATGAATAAAAGTCTTCCATAAATTAAAATCTTCTATGAATAAAAGTCTTCCATAAATTAAAATCTTCTCTGAATAAAAGTCTTCCACAAATTAAAATCTTCTCTGAATAAAAGTCTTCCATAAATTAAAATCTTCTCTGAATAAAAGTCTTCCATAAATTAAAATCTTCTCTGAATAAAAGTCTTCCATAAATTAAAATCTTCTCTGAATAAAAGTCTTCCATAAATTAAAATCTTCTCTGAATAAAAGTCTTCCATAAATTAAAATCTTCTCTGAATAAAAGTCTTCCATAATTTAAAATCTTCTCTGAATAAAAGTCCACCATAAATTAAAATCTTCTATGAATAAAAGTCTTCCATAAATTAAAATCTTCCATGATATAAACGTCTTCCATAAATTAAAATCTTCTATGAATAAAAGTCTTCCATATATTAAAATCTTCCATGATATAAAAGTCTTCCATAAAATAAAATCTTCTATGAATAAAAGTCTTCCATAAAATAAAATCTTCTAGGAATAAAAGTCTTCCATATATTAAAGTCTTCCATACATTAAAATCTTCCATGATATAAAAGTCTTCCATAAATTAAAATCTTCTATGAATAAAAGTCTTCCATAAAATAAAATCTTCTAGGAATAAAAGTCTTCCATATATTAAAGTCTTCCATACATTCAAATCTTCCATGATATAAAAGTCTTCCATAAATTAAAATCTTCTATGAATAAAAGTCTTCCATAAATTAAAATCTTCTATCAATAAAAGTCTTCCATAAATTAAAGTCTTCCATAAATTAAAGTCTTCCATAAATAAAAGTCTTTCATGAATAAAAGTCTTCCACGAATAAAAGTCTTCCATGAATAAAAGTGTTCCATATTTTTCAGGAGCAACTAGAGAGCGCAACACAATTTGTCGAAAATTCAAAATACAACCCATATTCTTTACTCGAGATTCAAATAGCTGGTTACGTTCTTTTAAATATTGAAAACACCAGGTAATCCATATTTCTAATTTTCAATAATTGTATAACGCAATATAAATTTACGGTTTAGTATTCGATTTCAGTGTTGTTCTTATTGATCCGTATTACTTCAAGTCGAAAAACTTGCCCGACATTTCATCACTACCCGAACAGACAATGTTAGAAGCAGTGGTCAGAAAAGGCTGGTTGGATTTTTATGCGAAGCTGATGGGCTTTGGACTAGCGCCTCAATTGGAGGGGGTGCACATATCTCCCATGTGCCTGGGAACGGGTTACGTCATATTGACCACGGTGGATACCGAAAAAGAGGGACAGATTCATTACTCGATTATGGGACTAAGTCCTGATGTCTGGACGACCACCGCCGCTTTCATGTTACTTCTGTCCGGCTTTTTAGCAGTTTTGAAGTATGGAGGATGTAGCCACAAATACATGTATGACATTTTTCAACATTTATTTCGTGAAATGTGGAATTTTGTGGCGGAAATTCTTCAGAATCGTTGAGTATATATTTTATTTTATTTAACGTTTTCATTAGTTTGTTTATAATTGAATGTTTAAAATTATTATCTAAATCATTTAATTTTTCCATACGGCCAGTGAAACATCGACTTTAAAAATATTAATTCTGAGCCTATCTGAAAATTAAAAATTATACAGTTATCACAGGTTTACAAGTGTAATAAATGACATTTAAAGAATTTGCGTATCGATTAAAATGATGGAAATGATGGCTAAGTGACACTTACAACGCCCACCTGAGATACTTTTTATAAAGTTATGAAAGTCCTAAATTGTAAATGTATCAGGATCAGAACGTTATTTATAACCTTACAAAATTATAACGTTCCATCCATTTATCATACGTGATTATCTCATTGGAAATTGGCAAAAATTTCGTATTTGAGCTGCTTCGCCATGTAAAGGTTTTTAAATTTAGAAAAGTTATTTACATAAAACACACAAACAAAGAAAACAATTGGGAAAAATTACATTAAGCACAAATAGTCTTCCACCTAAGATCTAGGAACAAAATTTTTCAACACAGAGCCCACATTGCTGCGTTGAACGACTCTCTGCAACAAATACTCCACTGAACGCGGGCCACGTTAACCTCTACGAGTCTACCAACTATCGCGTGGACCAGGGCCAAACCATCGCAACTGAAAAAGCGATAGTTTCGACGGAAACGGCTTTGATCAAGAAATGATTCTCCAGAGATGAACTGTAGAAGAAAAGGCCAAATAAAATCAATCTGAAATCCAGATCATGGATGAAGGAACATGGCCTGTAATACATACAGCCACAAGGATTAGCATCTTAATAGGAAATTTGATAGACTGGGTTACATTAGCGCCAACTACCCGCCAGTGCACCGTACTACAAAAAAGTACGAATATTTTGTTTTGGCGGATCCGCCGTCCGACGGAGTTTTTAAAATTGAGGGATTTACGAATCGCCCAAAGAAATAATAAATGACTAATAACTTATAATTATTTATAATTTCGTTCTTGTTGTTCCAATTTCCGAACGACCCCAGCTTTAACAATCCTGAATATCGTCCAGATAAGTAGAGCCTAGCGCTGCACACTTCAATCCATTTAATGATTAAAGTGACAAAGGCTTTGGTGATATCGTTCTATATAGTGCATAAGAAATGAATGAAAACGTAAACGGTAATATTGACCTTAAAGAACCCTTAGGAAAACGAAAAAGCGAAATATCAGAGTTATTAACACTCGAATATCTACAGTTGTGGTTGGCGCAATGATGTTTGTTTCATTTCGCCGATTTGCTAAATCCCTAAATTTTGAAAAGTCTATCCCGTGCTTCCGGCCGGAAGTAAAAATAATATTCTTATTTATTTTTGTAGAACTGTGCGCTAGCGGGCAGGTGGCGCTAATTATTTTAGTCTTCTATTATTCCTATTATGATACCAATCCTTATGGCTGTTTGTATTGCAGGCGATGTTCCTTCATCTACGTCCAGATTAAGTGCGAGCAGCTCAATTACGCAACTTGACAATAAATGGTGCTCCTCCAACCAAATCGGTCGAATGCCAACATTTTTTTTCTTAATGGCACATAAGGAACCTAGATAATAACATAATGATAAATTAAAATTGAGCTTCGACAACTTTCCAGTAGCATATAGTTTAGTTTCCACATTGGAAAATTTAGTAAAAATATTTATAGTACATCGCATTCGTAGGGTAATAGCTTAAGTTAAATTATTATTCTAGTACCAATTTAATTAAATATTTTTGTTATAATTTTAAAAGTTTTAAGATTAATGATTTTACTAACAAGGAGACATTCCGAAGTGTAACCCACCGATTTTGTTCAAACTCGGGGATTGGTAGACCTTCGTGTATCATGAAAAATCCTAAAGGGAATTTATTCAATGGGCAACCGTTTTGCCACGGCAACGAAAAACGTTTTTGACAACAACAAATGGAAATTTACCATTGAAAATAACATGGGATTCTGACCGATTCCTAGGACCCCTTCTGTGAAAAATTTGAACAAATTTCAAAATTTCGAAAATGCCAAAAATAGAAAAAATCGATAAAAATTGACAAAAAAAAACATCAAAATTGATCAACTTTTGATCAATTTGAGGTCAAAATCCCATGTTATTTTCAATGGGAAAATTTCCATTTGTTGTTGTCAAAAACATTTTTCGTTGCCATGGCAAAACGGTTGCCCATTGAATAAATTCCCTTTAGGATTTTTCATGATACATCAAGGTCTACCAATCCCCCGAGTTTGAACAAAATCGGTGGGTTACACTTCGGGATATGTCTCCTTGTTAGTTATTTTTCTTAATTACATACGATTTTTACACCTGATCACTTAAGTGATTATTTTTTTCACAAACCAATACTGTTTCGACATCACATAGCAACCCAAGATATGTTCGATTTGCAATGCCTGAGGTTCTTGTATTGCGGTTGGATGTTAGCATCATTCGTGCTGATGAGGTCTTATTCGGGGAACATGAAAAGTAAACTGATGATGTTGGATTCCAAGAGAGTCAACAACCTTGACGATTTACTTGATGACGAAACTATGGTTCCGATGATATCCACTTCGGGCGTGCTAATGGGACATGTTACGGTATTCTACAACGTTTTATTTTTCAACCGAAACATATAAATATATATATATATATATATATATATGTGTGTGTTTAAAATATATATATATGTTTAAAATATATATATATATATGTGTATAAAAATATATATGCATAAATATATATATGTATAAAATAAATATATATAAATACATAAATGTATAAAAATATATATCTATATGTATTAAAAAATAAATATATTTTTTGATGAGCCAAGGTGTTCGTTATTTTAAAGAATTCCACCTAACTATTATATATTTCAGGTAGGCTAGGTTAGGCTAGTACCCAAGGCACCACCTTAGGCCTAAGTCAACTAGAGGCCTTTAAAGCCATTAATTCAGGTGACCGGGTTACAATGCGTAGGAGGGTGGTGGAAAGACCTTCATGCCACGCGAGCCAACAGCTTCCTACACTAACTATTACCGTTAACATCAACAAGTTTTTAAAGTATGGGAGACCAAAGAACTCGAGGGACAACCCCTTAAACCAGTAAGGAGATAAATTAAAATCTCAACGCAGTAGGAGTTGTTCTGAGTTTTCACCCAGTGCCACAAGCTGGTATCGAACCCGGCTCCTCTAGCGCAATTGACCGACCCTGACACTACAACTGCACGTCCTGTTCAAAAACCCTTATTTGCCTGCTCTTTACCCTAAAGATGGCAAGGTATTTCATAGAACCGCTCTTTGAAATACAATGAATGTGACATTTGTACGCACGTGGTTAGTATTTGGGTTGAAATGGTTTTGGATTCTCGGTAGGAGTGCTGACTGGCAATAACATATGATAAATGGGGCTTTGCTTATAATTCGGGTCCATCAGTTTATTTGTATAAAATTAAACAGTAATTTGAACAAAGGTTATCTAAAAGATAAAATTTCAAATTAAAAATATGTGTAAGGCTCACTTTGTGTCTATGTTATTAAAAACAACATAACATATTATTTCTGCACTTTTAAAATTTGTATTTTTGTCAATTTTCAAGAGAAACCCGGGGAATCATTATGACGCACTAGTAGAACGGATGGAAACCATAGGTTTGTATTTCGATTCTATGGACGAAACCTTGGAATACTTGACCAATGGAAACGGCGCTTTGCTTTTGGAAAAGAACAAAGCCAACAACGCTATTTTCGAGTTGGACGGTGTTTTGCCCAAGAACATGACCATCTCCATCGGAAACAGCGAATTTCACTTTTCCACGTATCACTTTCAACTGAATCCGAATCTCTCGAGATCCATTTTAGAAATTTGTGATTATCGGTAAGTGTCTTTTAATTGAAAATCGTTGGGACTGTATGTATGGGACTGTGATCCGTCTCTAAAATTATTGGAAGGGCCAAATAAGCTTTTAGAACTCTGAGCCTTTGAAATAAGTGAGGGGGAAATTAAATTGCAAAATTGTGAAATTATTGACGATTCTCAGAGTCTCAGAAATCCGCGGCTTAAAGAGCTCGGAGACTTGACGTTCTAACATGAGATCAACAGGAATAGATGTTTCAGTGCTCAAGTAAGATAAAAGGCTTGATGTTTAAGTGGGCTTGGGTGCTCACTATAATAATTAATAATAATCAGCTAGGCAAATATCTAAGGGACCACCTAAGGCTCAAGCCAACTATCAACTTTTAATGCCTTTAAGCAAGTGGTCTTAGGGGTTCACTCTTCAAGTGAGCTGGGGTTTGATTTTCAAGTGTGCTCGGGAGTTCAGTGTTCAAGTGACCTTGGGGATTCGGGGTTCAAATAGAATGGGGTTTCGGTCTTCAAGAGCGCCTCGTTAAGGAGCACATGCCAGTGTAATATGTCGTTTTGTTAAGATCTTATCGGTGCTGTTGCGCCATATTTCTATAAAATATCAATACCAAACATTAAATGGCCGAGTTTTATTGTAAGAGCATTGAATAAATATTCGCATGTAAAAACAATTATAAATCATGATATAATGACGTACGCAAATGTGTTTACTGACCGTCATGGTCAGGGTTGGCAAAAACCTGTTTTTGGTAAAATCCGGAAAAAATGGAAAAAACTCTTTTAACGCTAAATTAATCATTGATATATCTATTAAGTGACTAATTTGGTCATTGCAAATAGGAGATATGTAAAAAAATGCAAAAGAAGAGTGAATAGAATAGAAGAATATACTGCTTTTAATATTTATTTTTTTATGGAATTTTGCCACTAGAGGTGGAAAAACCATGGAAGTACGATTTTCCACACGGTTTTTAACAGGAAAACAATAGGTGGAAAAAACCGCGGAAAAATCTAGCTTTTTCCACCCTTGTCAAAATTGTGCCAACCCTGGACTTATGGTACATTGAATATGTAATACTCGTCTGCTTTGCGACTTTGGTTTTTGGCGGTGTCTTGGAAATTACAATTATAAATTTAACCACTCTTGTTATTGAAATAACGTGCCAACTTTGAAAATTATCTAAAAAGGTACAGTTTTACGCTAAATAGGAAAATAGTTTATTTCTTAATGATGCAATGTACATGATGTTACGGTTCAGTATATAAAAAAATTAGGGACGTGATCCATGATTCCCAGTGAGTAACAAGTGGCCAAAGCTGATTTATGTGTTTAGAACATTTTTTGCTCATTGGGACCCATAGAACACGCCTCTGATTTGTTGACATACTTCTCCTTTATTATATAAAACTAAAAATAAATTTTAAAGACTTTCATTAAAATTTCGCTTTTGTCCTGGTCTTTTGTCGTCTCAGAATTACAAGATTCACGGAGACTGAACAGAGCGGCCCATTGAAACGATTGGAAGAGTTCAGAGCCAGAAAGCTGACCTCGTTGAAGGGAGCCACTTTCAGTACCGCCCAGCGAATGGACATTGACTTTTTGTTCCCAGTTTTCAAAGTTTGGCTTCTCGGTGTTTCGTTGTCCTGCATCGCCATCTGTTTGGAAATTATGCCGTTCGTGTTATTTGGTTAGGGTACTTCCGTTAGTGAGTTTTAAGTTGTCTTTTTTCCTTGAAGGCCTATCAGCCAAAATACCACCAATAATTACAAATAAAATCTAGTGTTTCCACCCAAAAGTAGTTTGTCGTTTTTACTTGTACGCGTAGTTTAATGCATTTAAAATGTGTCAAATGGCGTAGAAATAATTTCTGTACCATCACAAAGCCAAAATATTCCACCTATAAACTTTTCGATTTGAGTTTTTGTTATATTATTTGAGTTTTGGGATATATCAAGAAACTAAAAAACAATTACCGGTTGTTCTGTTTAAAGGCATAATAAGTCGTTAGATGACTTGGGCCTAAGGTGGTGCCTTGGGTATTAGCCTAGCTGGTTATTATTATTATTATTATTTACTGACTTCAGTCGTCCAGTGATCGATTAATTAAATAAAGCGGTATTTTTCCGCTTTCGTGTTTAATAATCAAATGAATTAAGCCCGGTTTTCACTTGGTGGAAAATCACCGGCAGAAAGGTTGAAGTCGGCGGTACGAATTTTGGCGTTTCGCACGCTCCCAGCGTCAATGCGTTTTCACTTGGCGATATTTATCAGCAGAACTTGGAAGGTTTTTTCGCATTTATTTTGGTGTGAGAGATCCAACGTGATTCTAGCAAAGGCCTAAAATAAGTGATGGATAATTTATTGGATCATAGTAACGAATCATTGATTAAAGCGCATATAAGCTTTTTAAATTTAATGTTATTCTTCATAATCGAGTTCAAAGAAGTATGACCTATGAAAGATCCATTTGGGTTAAAGATATTTATAAGAAAAGGAGACAACAAGGTTATGAAAAAATGAGTGAAAAGAAGGGAGCACTTATTTTAACGCTCAAAAAAGAGCGGAAAGAGAGGATAGCTTATTTTACCTCTCAAAAGTGCGTGATTGTGAGCGGATATAATGCTAGCGAGTGCGAGCGGCTCTTTGACGAAAATGCCCAACATCGGTTTCATTGATGATATTGCTGACTGTAGGTGTTGCTACCCAAAAACAAAACTAAACACTCATTTGCATATATCCACTTACAAGATATCTAAATTTTATCAATATATAAATATATTTATTTGGGTGCACTCATCATCTTCATCAGCAATATCTCTAATTATTTCAATTTGTTAATATATTGGGTTAAATATCTTTAATCTAAAAAACTTACTCATAACAAATAGTATTTTCCATAATGCCTTCAAATATTTCTTTTTCTGTTTGTTCATCTTTATTTCCATCACCATTTTCAACTATTTCAATTTCATTAATATTTTTGTTTACAACTATCATTTGTGACCCGTCCATGTTTGTGTTAAAAATTAACATACGAAACAATCCGCAGTAATGTAACGTAATTTTCTGTAACATTCTCAAAGATATACATTTTCATTAAATTAATTAGATTTGATTATCATATTAATTATGATTATTAAACAATTTGATCACATATTTTACATTCTTATTCACGTATTAAAGTTCTGACCATCAATATAAAATTACTTGTGAATTTGTAATCAGGTTTTTTAAATTGTATCTCTTACTTACATAACTGCTAAATTAACTTTAATTTGCAAAAATCTAAACCAATATAAATGATACTGTGGATGTTAGATTTGAAAGTGCATGTAGATTTCTTTTGCCTTAACTATTTGATACGTGCGAATCTAGAAAGCCTTCTAATATTGAATACATAAACCATTTTGGTTTTTGCTACTCTTCACCTTCATCTTCAACTCCAGCACCACTTCTTTTGATACTCAAATATTTGGTCCGTTCCATCCGATAGCGGTCTCTGACGCCTTTCTACTTGTTGTACGCTTTGTCCACTAATATAAAACCTAGATTTTAGTTTTCAAAATCTGAAATATTACTTGAGATTTCAAATAGAGCCCTTATGGCTTTCCGTCTATTTTCTGTCTGGACCTTCTCTTTGTAGTCATTTAAACTTGTCTTGTACAGGAATTGACGCTTTCTGACTTCTATGAATGTTTCCGTAATAATTTTGGAGTTCGCGTGATTAGAGCCACGGACATTTTTATTGTTAACTGCCTTCGACGAAATGAATTTAAAAAATGTAAACCATGGTTGCTAAGCCTATTTTTCCACAACGTGGCGATGGCAGCTTGGAGGAGAACGATCACAGGAATGCAACACGAAGGGGGGGGGGGGGTAATCGACGTCGATTTGTGATTGGCTAAAAACAACTAAAATCGCTCGTTTGGGCGTAAACATAGAAATTAAAATCGCCACACAAAAAACGAAAATCAACCGAATTTCCGTCAACGCCGACCTTTTTGCCCAAACATTTCCAAGTGAAAACCAGGCTTAACGAGTATAGAGAAGTAGCACTCTGTAGCGTTGGCCATGGCCGCCATTGTGGGCGCCAATGTTTTAGGAATTGGAAAAAGGATGGGTGACGTTGTGTGACGTAGCACTGCCATTACTCTATTAAACAGCTTCAGCCGTTTTCAACTTCACTGTTTTTGGAACCATCAAGAAAAAGGTTCGGCGGGCAGTTATGACGGATAAAACATTTTCTAGCTATATATTTAGGTAAACCATGGGGTACACGAAATACAACGTTGTTGAATAATAGTACAGCGATCATAAATAGTTAACTCTTGCTACCAGTGACGTAACTTAGATCTCTAAGAACATGTTTTGGGGCCCCTTCTTATCGTAACTGCCTGTTTGTGGGCGTTATTTACATCACGGCTTATAATAGGTCGCTCTATCATAGTTTTTAAAACAATCAATTGTTTAGAATAAAAAAGGAAGAAAAAGCCACTATGTGTACAAAAATTATAGTTTATTTAAACTAGACGACTAGTTTCGCTACCCATTATACATCCATTTATAACTTTCACAATTCAAGGTTAAAAAAAATTTTTCAAGAGATTAAAGATTGGAAAATTAAAAAATTAAAAATTAAAAATTAAAAAAAAAATTAAAAAAATTAAAAAAAACACTCGACAATTTATACAAGAGATAGTTAATTCTGTAGACAAAAGTAAATAAAAGTTAATAAGTGTACTAAACGTATACAAAAAATTATTTAAACACTGTCATGGCTTAATCAATCCACATTGCCGCAATGAGGCTACCGGGGCCGTCATCTCTATTTAAAATTAACGAATTTGATTTTCGTTTTTTAACTATTTCCAACGATTCTCTTATGTTTAATTTTATGTAATGGTCAGTTTTATATATTATTTTTATTTTGTCAAAATATGGTTGGTGTCCAGTTTTGGCAACGTGTTCAGCAAGTGCTGACGTTAAAACCTTTTGGTTGCGAACGGCTAATCTGTGTTCATTAATTCTGAATTTAAGGTTACGTTTAGTTTGACCAATGTAAATGTTATCGCAACCACACGAAATTTGATAGATAGATTAATCAATTGTTTACTAAATCCCGGGTATAACGGATTATTAAAATAGTTTTCAAATAGCCTTTTTAGTTTACTTTAATTCAAGTAGCGGCCATCACTATAAGCTCCTTAGCCTGTGGATATTCGTCCGTTTTATAATGACTAACGAATCTTACGCTAAGCAGACGAAAATCTGCGGATTAACCAAGTGTCTGAGTATTCTTTAAGCCTAGGGGCCCAGAAACTTTCCTTAATGTAAGGGCCCGAAGCAAGACAAGGTTGGTGTACTAGTGTAGGACACACTAAGAAAATATACGTTGGCTAGACAAAGCTATGCTTGTATAGAAACCTCAAATATGTTATGTTAAGAGGCATTTCAATAGGTTACAGATAATAAACACAAATCGACTTAAAAAATTACACCTGGACCTTGCCAGATTATCGCGTTCCATCGTACGAATGACTCTTACAATTTATTTCTTTTAGTTCAGTTAGTCGATACTGCGCCGTAAAATATTAATTTCCAACCTACTTATTTATCGGGATAATAAAAGCTGGCCATTGGCCATGTATTCTATACCAAACAATCTGTATCTGACAACACTGCTATCTAGGAGCAACAAACACCAGGATAACGCAGATAGCCTTTAAACATGCTAACGTAGTGTAGTGTACAAATTTCATTGGACGAACCTTTACACTGAACGGTTTACGTAAAAGGGAAGACATTTTCCGAATTTTCCCCTTCCGACGGCAGCAGGCGATAATGCGTTTAACCAATGAAAATTGTACACAAGAAAATGCACTACTTTAGACGGGTTGCGTTCTCCTAGCTGCTTTCTTTTTTCGTCGGCAGTGATTTGGTTTTGCCTGGCAGCCTGGTCTCTCCAAACCGAAAAGGGCGGAATTTTGCGCCGCCAAAATATTTTCCTAATCTGACAAGCGCTTTTTTCGACCGTTATTTTGAATTATCGATAAATATATAATAAGACTATAAAAATATAGTTATTCAACGAACAGGCTGTACTATTTATTATTGACCACTTAGTTTATTGATAAACCCGAGCGAGTGTAAAGCTCGCTAGTTCTAAATTAATTAGCACGCTTGTTTAATACAAACAAGAAAATTTATTTGTCAATAGCTTAATACACGATAGCACTCGAAAGGATCTAATCTTCTGCCCTCGTCTGCTCATATCTTAAAGCGACTCTTGGCTCTTTCGTTGCTATCTGGGTTATGATAAGACTCTGGTTACTATAGAGATGGCAATGGATCTATCCGATTCTTTGAAAAAACGACTTAACTGAAGAGCGTGGCATCTATTAATGGGAAATTAAGCTGAAATTCAAGATACCGAAACAATAACGACGTCAGAGAACCATTGCAGATAATTATATTTTCAAAACTTATAACCTATTTAGTGGATATTGTTAAAAATTACTATAACTTAAGTTATTGTAAAATTTACAAACAAAATACTTTATTTTAAGTTATTGTCAAATTTGCAAACGAGCCAATCAACGCGGGTTTTATGTCCCGCCTTTTGAGACAAAATGTAGCTTTAATATCTTGTTTTGATTTATACGCTAGTGACGTCTGTTAGAAAAAGAGGTACTTCACGTAGAACCGACACTTGCTTTAAGGTTTTGTGGATAATTGTTTGGTGAAGACTGAAGAGGTCCTAGTTTATTAACTAAGGCGAAGAAATCAAGACACTACCACTCCCTTTTCGTTTAAAAAGGTTAAATAAAACCCGTGAAATATTCTAAACCCAAACAACCATATAAACCTCGCTCAAAACTCAAAACTACAACTACCACTACCATTTCATCCACGTTAAATAGGCGACACAAAAACCATAAAATAAACCATGCTAAATACGCAACCAAAACAAGAATTCAAAAATATAAACTTTTCTACTATGGTAAATTAAAATTGGATGAAATTTAATAATAGGACTGATACTTTGTGGTTGAAATCTTTAATCAAATACGGAGCATTTCAGACCGTGGTCTTTCTTAAGCGGTAAAACAGAAACAAACCATATTAACCACGTTTAATAATACGCAAAGCGCTCGAAATTTTCTGTCTGAAATTAAAAAGATATTCCCCATTTATAAGCCCATAATTATTAAGCCCTAAGTAACTCAAAAGACGCGCTGAAATTACACTCGTAATCTCAAATGTTGGAACTATAACACCTCTGGAAGCGGAAATGGAACTACAAAGGTTTCCACCCTCTCTTAGGTTAGGGTTAATGTTGACGTTTTCCTCACCGTGTACACAGTTTAATCAAATTCCTATTTTCGCAATGCATGTGGAATTTAACTATTTAAACCTCAATTTAAACGGTTAGAAAATACATAATCTGTCCGATAGGAAAGATGACTAAATATCCTAAATTATGGAGTTGCAAAACCTTCTCTAAAAACAAGATGCGCTCTAGCTTACTGAACAGATCGTTTCTACTTTCCATGAAAAATTAGCCAGCGTTGTATATGCTATAAAATACAATTTAAATACGGCCCAAAAAAGGTTCGTAAATCGAATTATCCTTATCTAGAGCTCGGCGTTTGTATAAAAATTAACCACTTATTTTATTTTTAACCATAACTTACAATTATCCGAAAATATTAATTATTTTTTGCATGTTAAATCGTTGTTTATCCATGGATAAATAAATAAACAGTTAACCAAAATATTTACGATTAATCGATATTTTGTGGTTTAATTTATCTTTTACGCAGAGCTCTAATCACGACCAAATTGTCCACACCCGTTACTATATTAATGAATAAATCTAAAAATATTTTATTCCATTATGCAATCTGCGTAAAAGTCAGTGGCGTAGCCAGGGGGGGGGGGGGCAGGGGACTCGTGCTCCCCTCGAAACGTATGGTCGCACGTATATATATTTTTATTATTTTACGCTTTTTTCAATGGTGTGTCCCCCCGAACTGAAGTGCTAGCTACGCCACTGGTGAAAGTGAACATCTTTTTATAATGGTATACTATAAAACTTGATTTTCCAAGAAAAAAATAACTTTACGAGCACCAGAGGGTTAAACACCAAATACTTCTAAAATCGGTTTATATCTATAATAGAGGTGAGTGGGCGCACCACTTTTAGCGGGCTCAAACGCCCGCGGGCAGAGTCCCTATGGGCACAATCCCTGTTAATGATGTTTGAAAAACCTGAAACGGGTCATATTTGGCTACGGCCTCTTGCCCGTTTACGATATCGGGCTTCCTCCCGAAAGGAAAGTGTTTTATCAAATATAGGCCCAAAATGGCGCCCGTAAGAATACATTTTTCAGGCAGATTGGCGTTATTGTGTTTGAAATGTTTTTAAGTGAAACAACGGGCTTATTATGGTGAATTTTATTAAGTGCAGGCGGTTGTACGGTCATACATATATAATTTTGTATATCAAATAAATTTAACAAGTTGGCAAGCCAAAATATACCTCTCCTCGGAAGAATTGTCCCTACTGGTATTAATTTCTCGAGACGACCCTTAATGATATCTCCGCAATTTACTAAAAACGTAATCCCGGTTCAATCCCGCCCGGTGTAAAATTTTAATTTTAATTAAAATAATTGAGACGAAACAACGGAGTTTAATTTATTCAGAATAATAAAAACAAGTTCACCAAAATAAAAAAATCGCCGTATCATAATGGTTCCTTTAATTCATTATTTTGCCTGTGATGTGTTCTGTTTTCAGGGAAGTCTGTAGCTCGGCGGTAAAAGATCTGCTCAGAAACACGACAACCTGGGTACGATTCTTGGTCATGATCGTATTTTACATTTAAATTATTAAATCATAAATTAGTTATAAAATCATTAATTTAATTCATAAATATTTAAAATGTTATAAAATAAATTGACGTTAATAACTTTATAACAGCGTAGCAGACCCGGGTTCGGTTCCCGGCCGGCGCCAATAAATTGCCAATAGACACTAAGACGAATACCGTAAACAATTGGTGGAAACCCTGCCATTGGAAGTTGAGAGATTGCCATAACACTCAGCACTCGGTCCGTCCCAAAAGTCAATAAGAAGAAGTTGAAGAAAAAACGCCCGTACACACAGAAACACAAAAATTGAGGGCTGACGCCTGTGTTTCGTAATGCAGCATGGTTTGTATCCGTGATAATAACACCTATTGCTGAAGCCCACGATAATAAAATATATATTACTGAGGCCCACGATAGTAAAATACGCATTACCAAATACCGTTATACTAAAATACTATTACCGAACCGCTAAAATTAATAACTTATACTGAAGATCTTTATAGTGAAATCGAAGTGCTGAAGCCCCAGATAATTAAGTTCTGTTACAGAAGCGCACAATAAACAACTTTAATTTGCAAAGCCCCTGATCTTCCAAGATAAAGGTGAGGCAAGTAAGAAATTTGAACGGCTAATATAGCAGATAAATCGAGGTGCAGAGTTGCAACGAAGCCCTCCTAAATGCTTATATGGTTTTAAACTGGTACGAAAGTCGGATTTGGCTCCTTATCCGAATATTTTAGGAGCTGGATCTGCCGAGCACTAGTTTTTCAAGTCCAAAAACTTAAATTTTGAAGTCCCAATTTTGCCGCTAGGGAACACAGCTTTAGAGTGGTGCACCCAGCCATTTTAAATGAAATAAATATGTAACTTTTGGTTTCATCTAACCATTATTTAATTTTAACGAAAACATGTATTGCGCGTCATAACGTCGTCTGGTCTGTCGTCTTCCGTCCTCCCTCTCCCGACGAAGGGAAAGCTAGTCTCCACTGACTTTCTGAATCGACCTATTCTAACTTTTATTCTCAAGTGAAGGTAACAATAGATGTTAAAGTTTAGCAAATTTCTTAACTTTGAATTTTTATAATTTTAAAGTGAGTATAACCCAAGCAAGGAAGGTCCGCTACGATGACTGCGACGCTGATTTACAACTTAATCTTCTACGCTAGTGTCTTTCACTCGCGGGGAAGAGTTCGTTTAACCCCCAATTCCGAAAAAGGTTATAGGGTCAGTCCATGTCAAATCGAGAGGTTGGGAGGCACTACCTCACCGATTTGTACATCAAATTTTGGTGCGTAAGTAGCCTTGAAATAATGACCATTTCCAAAATTTTGGTCCTCTATCGATAAAATTGGCCATTTTATGAACAATTAAAATTTTCCCACACCAAAGGCTCCGCCGACCCAAAAATAAACATTTTTGGCCATATCTTCCAGCGAAATACCTTTAAACTATCGCAAATTGTTTTTCTAGGTGTATTTTGGACAAGAAATCGTATTCTTGCTTCAACAATTACCTGCAGATATTGGTTTGGAAGATATTAACGTTTTCGGGGGGTCTAAGAAACCCCCAAAAAACGGAAATGACGTCACCTTCGATTTTTCATTTTTTAATATTTTTTAGCTATTGACCAAAGAAGCACAAATTTAATGTTTCAACATTGAGAAATGTTTGGTTAAAAATTTATAAGAAAAATTCTAGTTCGAATTGAATTTTTGATTCTGTTGATAATAGAGATAATTTGTGAATGACCTTGAAAAAGGTGTTCAAGGTCATCATAATTTACTTTATCGCTAGGCCATTTAAATGGTTAATGTGCCCTGAAAGTTTGAATTATATGGCACTTTTAGTTTCAGACTTATTATACCTGAAGTGTTTGGTCATAGACATTATTCATTTAGAGTTAATATAATTTCGAAATAAACTCTTTACATTGAACATTGTTCAGTTTATGTTAAACAGACATGGTCCAAGAAGACGCACTTAGAGGTCAATAATTCTAAAGCTAATAATGTCAAGTAAATGAAACTTTATTATCAACAGAATCAAAAATTCAATTCGAACTAGAATTTTTCTTATAGATTTTTAACCAAACATTTCTCATTGTTGAAACATTAAATTTGTGCTTCTTTGGTCAATAGCTAAAAAATTGAAAAAAATGAAAAAAATCGAAGGTGACTTTATTTCCGTTTTTCATGGGTTTCTTAGACCCCCCGAAAACGTTAATATCTTCCAAACCAATATCTGCAGGTACTTTTTGAAGCAAGAATACGATTCCTTGTCCAAATTAAACCTAGAAAACAAATTTGCGATAGTTTAAAGGTATTTCGCTGAAAGATATGGCCAAAAAGTTTGATTTTTGGGTCGGCGGAGCCTTTGGTGTGGGAAAATTTCAATTGTTCATAAAATGGCCAATTTTATCGATAGAGGGCCAAAATTTTGGAAATGGTCATTATTTCAAGGCTACTTACGCACCAAAATTTGATGTACAAATCGGTGAGGTAGTGCCTCCCAACCTCTCGATTTGACATGGACTGACCCTTTACTATCTTTAAGTTTGTAAATAAGTTATTTCCGGCACTATTATCCTGCTAAGCTGCATCTTATAAAGATTGCCATTAAAGGAAGATAAACACTTATCTTCCAGATATAAATTATATACTTCTGGCGTAGCTTATTTTGTTTATGAGTGAAGCGACGTTGAATAAATGGTTCATAAACGTGATTGACAGATTCTGGACACTAATGTAAATTTGAAATTTGTACACGATGGAAGCCAGGCTCTGGGGCTGTAATTTAGCAAACTCTATTCATCAGTGTATGGAATTCAGTATTAAATTTGCAATCCACTAATTTCAAAATGTTATTATTTGATTTAATAGGTTTGGAAATACTTTGTTGTCTCTACGTGTATGAAGCAATTTCTATAATGACAGTTCCAGGAGGGGGGGGGGATATGAAATCTAAGTAAAATCGACAAAAACCCGTGAAATCACATAACTGCGGCGGACGAGTACAATTGTTAACGCACTGTGCAACAGTCTATTCGTAGCATATTCGTAGAACCAAGGTCATTACAGTAAACCAACGCGACCCCCGAGGTTTTTTTTTCTGTATTCATAGTATAGTAAAAATCAGTTTGATTTCTTAGCAATACAGAACAGACAGACTAATCGTTCAAGGTGAATTTGACTATAAAACATATAAATAAAATAAGTATATGATAGCTGCCGGGGGCACAACAAATTTTAACTTTCGTCTCAGACTAAAGACTTGCTAATTATTAATTTGCATGTCAGTAAGTACCAACTTAGAAATTAACACCTCGGGGTGGCGCTAGCAACATCAATTACATGTTTCGTTTATACTATAAGAGATGAACGGGCCACGTGGGTAAGTGACGTGGACTGGTGAAAAATGGTTAAACGTCCATCAAAAAAGGGTACATTAAGCAATAAAGCTAAACCCTAACAAGTGTGAAAACATTATAAAATTATACTCGGACCAATAGGTCTTCGTGCTAAAAATAAATGCGCGAAACTCCGACGACATAGACCTTGGAGTAAAAAATATGAAAAAAAACTTTAAATAGCCAGAAATTCCAACAGTATTTTTGACTCGAAGGCCTGTGTGGTCCGAGTTTTGCACATTTTCTTGCTCGAAGACCTATCGGTCATTAACAAAGTTAATGAAACGTGCTTATTTTATATCAAACAAAGTCGGATTACAAGTTGTTTCTTTTCTCAAACTGGGTTCAATACGTGCTACAATATGGTCGTCACCGTTACAATTACTTTTGGTCGGTTATGACATGAACATACCATTCACTCTAACAATTGAATTCACGGGGCTAGTGGGTTCAGTGGGACAGTAAAGTTCGCGAGAGACTAATCGGGGTTGAGAGATGTATAAAGACTACGCCCATGGGTGGGATACCAAAGGAAGTATGACCACATTATTTGACCTCGTGAGACCCTTAAATCCCCTCCCTCCTTAAATGCGTGGGATAAGTCGAGATTGCCGTCTACGCCTAGCTCGTTATCTGAGAGCAAGAATCAAGCATGTCGAGATACGTTACTTTTGAAAGTATTTTGAAATAAGAATCCTCAAATGAGTTTACATAAGAATGACTCAATACGTCACTTTTAATATCAATTTAAACCGTCGTTTTGTACCCATCCATTATAAGATTATCATTGTTATTATTCTAGATTTAAAACTTAAAACTCGTTTCTCCCAAATAAAGGTATTTAGATTCGCTTGAGTCTTGCTCTAAGGTAGCGCACTGCGTCTGCCTTTCCCATTACTACACTTTTCTTAACTGTAGATAACGGAACATCGACGTTAAAGTATATCGTCTAAAGCCCCATTTTCATGCTCGCTGGTAGCGGGTAAAAATCGACAAAATCCGCTTCCGCTACACACTTTTTCGCTTTCCGCGTTGATCTGTTTCAGACAGATATTTTAGCTTTATTTTCACGCTTGCGAGTGGCGGATGCGAATTTTGACGATTTTTATCCGCTACCAGCGAGCATGAAAATGGGCCTTAAAGCCTGGTTTTCACTTGGCGGAAAATCACCGACAGAAAGTTCGACGTCGGCGATATGGTTTTCGACGTTTCGCTCACTGTCGGCGTTTTAGCATTTTCACTTGGCGTTTTTTTTTGGGCGGAAATAAAGCGATTTTGTTTCTGCCAGCGAGTTCGTCGGTTTTCGTCTGATTGTGGAGATTTAAGCCTAGGCCTAAAAATGGATGATTTATCTGATCATAATAGTGAACTATTGATTAAAGCTCATGTAAGCATTTTAAATTTAATGTTATTTTACATGATCTATCGTGTTCAAAGAAATATGAGTTATGAAAGATCGGTTTGTGTGAAAGAAACATACTGGAAAAGAAGGCAACAAGGGTATCATGAAAAAAAAACACGTTAAAAATTCACAGAAAAGTATTAACCATCCCCCCTGACGTCACAGTCACCTTTCGAAAATGGTTTTTGATTGGTTGAAAAAGAACGAAATCGCCCAACTGAGCGAAAAAAATAGAAATGAAAATCGCCACACAAAACCGAAAACCGACGGAATTTCCGCCCGGCGTCGACGGAAATTTTCGCCCATTTTCCGTCGACGCCGGGCTTTTCCGCCCAAAAACCGCCAAGTGAAAACCAGGCTTTATATAGGATATTTCTAAAATTGCGCTGATGCTAGTACAGCCAAGCCAGACGAGTATATTTCGTCCGAGTAAATAACGTTTAACAATATTATTAATTAATGTGTAATCGATATATATCGCGGGCAGTTACCGCCATAACAATGGAGGTTTCTGCACTGTTGTTGTAATACCGTCTTGCGACTGTTAAAGTTGTACGTTACAAGCTCACGCCCAATATATATTGCTATTTCATAATCCGACCCGAAATAAGTGCTCGCGCCGTACACAATTACCTGCCCGTGGTGGTTTGTAGGGTTCTAGCCCACGCCTGAAATATCCCGCGGGCGTAACACCGTATGCCAATGTTTCATGAATCAGTGAACCTTCCCGTGCCCGTTTTTATTTTGTCTGATAGGGAGTCCGCCCGCCCGTTTTTACACATAATCCTAAGGATTTGTGTGTATTAGGCTACGTTCAGCAGCAGTCAACCGAAAAAAACCCGATGGATTGATATTTTCCACCGATGAGCTTTTACGTCATAATGACGTCGTAAGTTGCTGAACGCTTTTATTCAGTTTTCGGTGTTTTTTAAAATGCCGTAGCTTTTATAGTAGTTTTACGTCAGAAATGACGTCAGTCATCGGAAAAACCGACTCTTCCAGCCGATGACTTCGGTGAGTAACCGATGACTATCGTGACGTCAAAACCGGAAACGCGACAAAGCGTACAGTAGGAAACCGATGTCACCGATTAGTAATCGGTGAGTCCGATGAGCTCTGCTGAACGTACCCTTAGTCTCACGTACAGTGTAGCCGTCGCCTCCGATGCCGCCGATGGCGATGGCGCCGTGTCGCGCATACCTCTTCAACGTTTATAACTACCCCAGTAGCACGAATTCGTCGGGCTGACGTCGCTGAAAGTGCCTTTCCCGACTTAGTCGGGTTTTATTCCGCCAAAGGGTCAAAATGTCGCCGTCGGCCGACTGTATGGTTTTGGTCGGCTGAGAGTCGCTACGTCGATGTCGGCCTGACTTATTACTGGACAGATGGCCCGCCCATAAAAAACCCAGCCTGGGAACCCTTATTTTACGACCAGAGGACTTTATATCAGTCGGCCCGACGGGTTTCTATACAAACTCCCCCTCCAAAATTAACCTTACGGGCCGACTTGGTCGGCTTTTATTCCGCCAAAGGGTCAAAATGTCACCGTCGGCTTAGAGTCGCTACGTCGATGTCGGCCCGACATATTACTGGAGGGATGGCCCACCTTAAAAAAACCAGCTTGACAACCTTTATATAACGACCATAAGACTGTATATCAGTCGGCCCGACCGATTTCTAAACATACGCCCCCTCGACAAAGCCTTACGGGCCGACTGTATGGTTTTCGTCGGTTGAGCTTCTACGTATATGTCGGCCCGACTTATTACTGGACAGATGGCCCAACCATAAAAAAGCAGCTTGACAACCCTTATATAACGACCATAAGACTGTATATCAGTCGGCCCGACCGATTTCTAAACATACGCCCCCTCGACCAAGCCTTACGGGCCGACTGTATGGTTTTCGTTGGTTGAGCTTCTACGTATATGTCGGCCCGACTTATTACTTGACAGAGGGTCCAACCATAAAAAAGCAGCTTGACAACCTTTATATAACGACCATAAGACTGTATATCAGTCGGCCCGACCGATTTCTAAACATACGCCCCTCGACAAAGCCTTACGGGCCGACTGCATGGTTTTCGTCGGTTGAGCTTCTACGTATATGTCGGCCCGACTTATTACTGGACAGATGGCCCAACCTTAAAAAAACAGTTTGGCAACCCTTATTTTACCCGAGCAAGACTGTAATTAGTTGGCCCGACGAGTTTCTATCATACGTCCTCTCCACAATTAGTCTTACGGGCCGACTTCGTCGGCTTTTACTCCTCTAAAGGGTCCAAACTTCACCATCAGCCGACTATATTTGCAGTCGGCCAAGAATCATGATGTCGACGTCGGCCCGACTTATTACTGGGCCACCCCCAAAACAGTTAGCCTATCAACAAATATATCAGGGCAGCATATTAATTGGTCCCACCTATGAAATAGTCTCCATCCTAGTCTGCCCTATCAATATGCTGTATAAGAATAGTTATTTGTAAAAAAAAAATAAACCTGTTACATTTAAACTAATTTTGTGGATATATAAAATCATATTTCACTTTACTTTCTTAATATTTTATTCCACAAAAATTTCAATATTTGTACACTCCTGGCCGCTTCAGGAACTACAATTTTTAGTTCCTCTATCACAAAATGGTTTGTAGAAAAATATTAAAATAGAGGCGGAGTACTTCAGGATGAAAGGTCAGTTTCTGTATCCCAAATGCTTTAAATTTAAAAAATAAAACAACTAATAAATGCCATTTGATTTAAATTAGTTCACTTTTAAATTATCAAGAGTTGAACTATTGATGCATCTTTGGCATTAGTTTTTACATATATCAAAATATTTTAACACTCATACTAATTTATGAGTTTTTCTGAAGTCACCATATTAGTGAACTGACTATACTTTAACTATATATTTATACCAGTGTTAATAAAATGCATTAGGAACTACAATGCTCATTTGTACAAAAAATTATCACACAAGAGGACGAGTCTTTGCCACTAAATATTTGATTCCAGTCCAACAGAAACTTTAAAGTTCAGATCAAAAATTATAACATCAAACATTATCACATGTTTTTTTCTAAACCAAAAAAAAACACTTCAAGGACCTCATTTTTATCCAGTAAGCTACAATTTTGAACAAGAACAAATAAGCTAGTTAATGGTTTAAAGATCTATACATTTTAAAACTTTAAAAAATGCAGTGCTTTCACAGACAAAGTTATTCCACTTCTAAGTTGTTCTCATTCACAGAGACATTATATTCTGGCGCTTGCAAATTTCTTTTAAGTCTGCCACCTTGTCGATCTTTAGCATGTTTGAACCACATTCGGATTGCATTTTCAACATCGATATCTTTCACCACTCTAAGGTTCGTTGAAACCTTTACAGCTTCTAAAAAATAACTAAAATGAAGACTTTATTGATAAATATTTTACTAAAACAAATATACCTATTATGACATGTTTTAATTGTGTATTTTTGAAGGGTATTTCCCCATTTGCGCCGCTCCAGTTGCAGAGTAGAGACACTTGATGGGAAAGAAGCTTTCTCATGATCCCTCGTGTGGAATCTGTTTTTTTCTCTCCCCAAGTTGCCAGCTTATTTATCTATTCGGGTGCAAAACTTTACACAGAATTAATCTCTAATAGAGTGACAGAAACGTTATCTGGAAACAGTAGAGGCTCAACCCACAAATGGTTTTGGTCAAAAGTCGGATAATAGGAATTTAAAAATGTCAATTTTAACCAATAAGATACCTGGTTAATTTCATTGGCTCTAAAAGAGTTCCCTTAGCGGTCATGAGGTGGAATTGGAAATGCCACACACTCAAACCATCAGCCCCCTGAATTTATTGGGAACGAATCAAGTTCCTTTTGCGAAATTGCTAGCCATTCCGTCACCACAGGGCCGGCGCTAGGATATACAGGCCTTGGTAAGCCTACCCCCCCCCCTCCCCACAGATGAGCTATTATATGACCACTTAATTTTTTATTGTGTTAATTTTATAACTATATATTTTTAATTAATACGTAATAAATTAATGTTAATTTGTATATTCCTGATAAAAGATTATGCTCCCCAATGCGGAGCCGAACTGTTCTAAAAGGGTGCTCATTGTACCCCTGGGCCCAGGGTAGTTTTACCGCGCTCATCACCCCCCCCCCGCAACGCCGGCTGCGCCACCCCACTCTGAATTCACTAAATTATATATTACAACTTACAGCTTTGATTTTCACTTGATCTTCAGTCAACATCTTTTCAAATTCCTTGAGGTTCTCAACACTGTCTATTGGAAAACTAGGAAAACCTGTTAATTCCAAGTCCACTGATTGGACTCCAATTGAGTTATTCAAACGTTGGGAAAGAACTTCTAATTTTGAATTTATGTCATACAACATAGATATAACAGTTCTTTTGAAACGAGCCTCTGGAATATCTGAATTTGTAGCATTGCAGCTAAATGAGTGATACAGTGTTAAAAAAAAATATTTCAATGAGACTTACCTTCTAAGATGTCCGAAATTCTTGTAGTGGGCTTGTTTTGTTGAGGTGTTATGATATTTTCTAAAATATAAAACATTATCTAAAATCTAAACTGAATAATTTGCAATAATTGTAAGACGCGGCTGAAGAAGGCCCTTGGTCTGAAAGCTCTCGAGCAGACTTGGGCAAAACTCTTAGTAAAATTAGGAGAGTGATTTTAGACGTCACTCTTTTTAACTTGACTCTTACAAAAGCGATCCGCTCTTGAGAGCATATTTTTGACTTTTTCCGAGATTTCACTCACCCACTGAGTAAGATCTTTCGAAAGAGTACATTTCGCAAGGTCACCGATTTTACTCTTTTTGTTGGCGGCAAATTTTAATTTCATGGCGGGAAATTTGAATTGCATATAGAAATTGTACTTTAAGGGGCGATGACATTTCGGTAATTATTTTTTCAGCCATATTTTCTGTGTACATGGGAAAAATGAAACAATCGTGAATGAATGAAGAAAAGGTGACGTAAGTGGACGCTCCTGCGGGCCAGGGATGGCGCCTGACTACTATTTTGGGAAAGGTCGAGTCATTATTATCTTTTAAGCCCTTTTGTATGGTGGAAAACCAAGCTTTTATGGTACGGAGAAAAGGTAGGAAAATGCACCTCAAGAGAAATTAAACCGCATGTATTGAGAGCGTGTGAGTTTGCTTATGAACTTATATAAATTGCAACCATATACGTTTTAGTTATCATTAGAAACTTTATTTATCTTTAATCTTTCTGTATTCCCTGTACATTAAGAGATTGGTGATACGGGGTATGGTGATCTGGCACCTCCTGTAGCTATGGATAGCACCGTCAATGGAGAACATGCGTTCAACGTCCGCAGTGCAAGCTGGTATTGACAGAACCCTCATGGCTAAAGCGCTGAAGATGGGAAATTTCAATGAAAACGTCTTCCAGTACTGCAACGGTGCAGTTGGTTGATTTGTTTCTGAAAAATAAATATTCATCTCTCTCTCCACGTCCAGGCTTGGAGAAAGCTCTATTTCATCTTCATCGCCGTCGTTTTGGCTTTCCATTAATCCAAGAAGCAGCTCGGCTGGATTAACTCCCTGAACTTTGTTTTGAATCGGCGGCTGCGTCCCGTAGGCCTTAACCAACACCGACAGATATTCTTTTAATACTCCTTTCGCTCAGTCGTTTGGGGCACATTTGAATTTCTGGTTGTCTACTTTGCAACATTATATGTTAAATAAGTTGGATATAATTACCAAATGTATTTAATACACTTACCAGAGAAGTAGTCGACAACGTAAAATTTTTGGCGAGGGTCCAAAAGCGCAGCAACAATGTAATCACCATCGTCGATTTCCGCTTGAAAGCGCGTCCTTAGTCCAGAAAGCAGTTCCTTCATGAGTTGGCCAATGACCGAGTTGGACACTGGCCCTTTGGTTTGAAACACTCCGTGGCTTCTTTGAATGGCTTAAGTAGCCTCAGAATCTCCTTCATATGAAGCACGTCACTGTCGTCCGGTAGAGGCGACTTTCTCCAAGATGGTGGTGGCCAACGCCTTTACCATTCCAGGCTGAAAGTAACAGTTAGCCTAATACAACCAAGAGGCGGTCTATAGCCATGTAAGTCGAATTCCATCTTACACCTCCAATGGCTTTCAAATCCTGCCCCTCAGGGGAGATTTTTCGAAAAGCCTCGGACCACTTTGCTGACCGATGAAGAAAGTTAATCCACAAATTAACCTTTTTTATAACGGCTCTGACGTGATCACTGGTTACAGCGTCTATGGCACCATTCACTACTAATTGTAGGGAATGGGCAACGCACTTTTTCCTGCTCCAGTTAGCTGGAATGTCGACTTCGATGCAGTCATCGTCGAAATTAATGTCCGAGTTTTCGGAAATAGATATTGAGTCCGGCGAAATACGATAGTCAGGAAGGAATATTTTATCCATTGAGTTCCTCGCTATAAAAACAAATATACGTATTATAATACCAAAGTGATTTTACTCGTTCAACAGGGAGCAAATCGCAACGTCGTCAAGCGCCACGTGACTTTCTTCATGGTCGCTTTCGAGCTCCTCGGGTGACTGCGATGTGGACAGTGAAACCGTTAAACAATTGAGGTTCACGTCAGACACCTCCACACTTAGGGCATTTAAAGTTTGAGGCGTTTCTGCGGCCAAACGCAATGCTTTAGAAATATTCGCCGCGTTATCCGCGCACACACAGGAAATCTACGAAAGCAAACATTTTTAAGTCTTTGACGTTACATATTATCAGACTAAGATACGAAAATTCAACTCTTACCCGCGATGGCTGGATGTCAAAATACGATAAAATGTCCTTCAACTTTTCGTAAATTGCTTCCCCGGTGTGGCTGCCCGGAAAATGGGCGAAGGCTAACACCATGTTCTGAAAGTTGAAGCTTGAGTCGATAAATTGGGCTCTCACCCCAATCACCGACTCTCTTCTCCTACTACTCCAAATGTCCAACGTCAAATGAAGATTTTTCATCGGAATGCCATCGTGAATGTTCTGCAATTTAGATTTTAAGGAAAATGTAATTAGTTTTTCCGGAACTTTGTACGCACCTTAAGTTTTGGTCGGAGTTCTTTTTCCACAATAAAGTCCAAATCTCTAATAATGTGACGTCGAGAGTACACCGTCAGCGCGGGGTTAGCGACGGTAATAGCTGTGCGAAATCCTTCGCTCTCCACTGTGCTGAAAGGTATACCGGCCATGGCAACCATGTTCACTAGGGCTCTCCGGAATCCAATCTGCTGGGGATGACTGGGTGGCAGCTTGCTCGTGGGCTTCTTTTTAGGCGATGGGGGCGAGTGAAATAGAACAATATCGCTAGGTTGGGCCACTGTTGGCTGTGCCAGGTCAATTGTATGAACCACCTATATAATTTTTGTAAAACAAAGAATGGTTAAAAACATAACATACAAGACTTGTTTAAAAACCCTACTAACCTTAAGGTGACGTCTCCAATTGTAGTCGCTACCATTTGATCCCCGAAATGCGCGACTGCAGTAATTACATTTCCCGTAAATTGTGCGTGAAGCAGTACCGTCACTTTTGGGCTTACTGCCCACGTAGGTAAAATGAGTGCCTAGTTTCCGCGCCCCGAGTTTACCATTTAGTAATTTGGCCATGAACGTTTTATCGAACACCAATTTACCGGTGTCCAGACGGCCGACTCCTCCCGAATTTAAGTCGGGAGAGTGCTTCCGTTTCAAGGAAGAGTGTGAAACCGTCGGACGCGCTCCAACTAAAGCGGGGGAACTACAACTTGTGGACCTGTAAGTCAGAAATAAGCGAAGATTCTTGATAATAAAAATTATACAACTGAAATATCAGTGAACCCATTATAATATTAGCGAGGGATAACTATTAAAAAAACAGGAATAGCCCTAAGGGAATCCTACACGAACGTGAAAATTTAAACAAAACTAAATACTTGATCAACGTACATTTTTAAACGATCCTGAAGAAACCGCAAGCAGACAATGAACTGTGTATTACAGAAATCAGACAGCCCTATTTTTATCGTGTGTGGACATTCACCCAGTTGACCACCCCGGAGGCTTATCTCAAAATACAACCATAAGCGCTCCCCCCCCCCCCTTCTAAAATGCCCGGTTAGGAAGTAGAAGGTAGATGAAAATATTAACAAAAATTTCTTAAGAAAATTCTATATCTAATAAATATTAATTTGCAATGCAATTCAAACAGTAAAGTAGAGTATTCAAGTGTTAAAATTCATTTTACAAATAGACAAAACAAACAGCGGTATTAAAAATAAAGCTGAGGATATAAATAACTGAAGTACGCATCGCCCTATAAAGTAAGCTTGTCTACATGAAATTCGAATTTCCCGCCACCAAAAAGGAGTAAATACGGTGACCTTGAGGAAAAAACTCTTTGAAAGATCTTACTCGAAGAGTGACTAAAAAGTAAAAAAATTCACTCTTCGCGGGGAGTATTCATCAGCGAGATTAAAATGAGGGAAGATAACGAATTTGCACGTTTTTTTACTCCTACTCTTGAGTAAGAGTGAGAAGGAAATATTTACTCGTGATTTTGCCCATGTCTGCTCCCGAGTGATTTTAAATTAAAATAAACCATGAAGTAGCAGATCTTTTGTTTTAAATAATTATTAAATTGTTTTTACCTGACTGTTTTTTTTGGAACAACACTTTTGGAGGTTACAGGTGTAGATGACAAACCTAATATAAGGAAAGTGTAAAATTGTATGGCAATTATTTAAGTTCCGTTCGAAATAAACTGTAAATTAGTTACTTGTATTTTTAGAAAATGAACGATTACTTCCATTGCCAACACTGTTACCTAATAAAAAGTATAAGAAGTTATAAACAAATATAAAACAATACATGAAAACAAAAATCTAATTTAAAATTAAAACTTACCAATATTGTCAATTAAAGACTGGGATTCAAGTAGTGATTCATCATTTTCGTTTTCACCTAAAACAATTATGGGATTTGTTAAATGATCTTTACAGATGTATTGTTCTTAAGTATTGTTCTTAAGTATTGTTCTTAAGTATTGTTGTACGTCATACTTACTCTCAGATAACAAATTTGTAATTGTCTGTGGATTGTCATTTTCCTTAAAACTTGTGCCCTCCCCTGGTCTAGATATCTTTGAATATTTTGAAGACATCAGATTAGAAGATTGGTGTAGACTATTTTCTTCTAGAAAATTTATTTTCAATAGAATTGGTGATCACATATAATATAGCCAGAAACATTATACATGTATATCCTCGGAAAGTCAAAGCGAGACCTTTTAAGTTCACAAATATGTGTCAAAAAAGCCCACTACAATATATACTCATAAGCCAGTGAATTTAAACACTATACAGTTTCAATCCTGCGTGTCTAAAGTTTAAGCCACACCCACAGCGTGATGGCAATGGAGCGAATGACATTCCGAGTGTATACGTAAATATTTTTCTGGTAAAAAAACTTGAAATGTACCAATATCAGTAATTGACTCTTCCGAATCTCCTTCGCGCTCAACAACAGCTGGCACATCAATGTTATCATTTTTTTTAGTATTGTTAGTTTCTGCTACTGTTGAACATATATTTTTATTATATACTATTTACATTTATTTGCTAAACATTGTTAATTTGGTCTTTTTTCTTTTTCCCCGACCTAGGTTACTCTCAGATTCAGTTGCTACATCTGAAGTCACAGTTGCTTTATTACACGCTTCTCTGGCTTTGTTGTAAGACACTATAAAAATTAAAAATTTGTAAGAATTATCAAATAATTGGTTTTAGAATAACTATAATCATATATCGAAAGTAAGCTATGGGTAAGGAATGTAAAAACGTATTACATTGATGTCATAATCTTTGAAATCATTGGTTATTATATTAAAAAATCCACTTACTAGATTTGTAAAGCACTTTCACTGAATATTTATCCCATCCTTTTTGAGGTGGTTTACACTCCTTTACCAACTTGGCAATTTGGCCCATGCTCATATCCTTAGGCCAAAGGCATTTGTTAAACGATCTACACCACGAGTAAGGAACGACTTCGACAGTAGCTTCTTCAACAAAGCTTACCACAGCAAACATATCTAAGTTAAATCAGTCCTGTCTATTATATTATACTTTCAACAGTTTGCTTGGCTATTTATATACATGCTAGAAATTGATAGTTGGAACAAATATTTTCCACTTCACCAATTATGTTGGGTTACTTTGAAGATTTTGATCAGTTATATAGTAAGTTCACATGACCCCAGTTTTAAAAATCAACAACATAGCCAACTACACTTCTGGCCCATCTACAACTTAGGCTACTACACTTCTGGCCCATCTACAACTTAACCTATTACTCATTTTACGCAGCATCTGGTCCAATTTTGAATATTTTCAAAAAATATTTCTTTTTCTACAGAGCCTAAGAAACAAATTAAGAATCTCAAATACACTTTTATATTTCACCAAAATATGGGAACTTTCAATTTGTTTTTCCTCAAATGATAAATCTACATAACAAAAGTTTTGAACTTATTATCAGGATGGGGAACAGAAAGGGTTTTTAACTTGTACGTACAACACCCTAAAAAATTCTAAATACTTAAGCTTTGGATTTTTTTTAAATAAAAACATTAATCAAAATAAATAATTTATATAATTAATATTATACTTAATTGTTTTCAGAAGCTATGAAACAGAATTTAATTAAATATTGCGTTATAGCTAAAGCTAGGTTATTACCTACGTATTTTAAAATTATTTTAGTTTAGTAAAATAATGAAAATTTTCTCAGTTACAACCAATAACAACTTAACTCTAGTTGCTCAAAGATAAAAGTTTTCAGAATGCCAAAAATGTGTATACTAGACTAGGCGAAAGAATTAAGAGCAACACTTATTTTGCTTATAGAAAAGGACACAAAATTGTGCCAAAACTAATCGGTTTATAATATGAAAAAAGTAACGCCATAATGTCTATTTTATTTTAATTTAGAAGCGTAAACTGTTTTTAACCTATTACTATAATCTAAAGAAATAATTTTCTAAATCCAAAATACACTTTTCACACGGCAAAATAAAACTGGTTTAGATTTGGTTTAAGCATAACAGTTTTTGTTCTTATTATTTGCATAAAAATAGTTTTGGCGTATTAACCTCATTTTATAAACCTTGTCTGAAAAAGGTGTAGCTCTTAATCTAAAAAAAAGCACAAATATAAATATTGCTAGATCAAGCGAGAAGCACAAATGTTGTGAAAAACCAAATTAAAAAGAGGCGCAAAGATTAAATTCACAAACAATAGTTTAATTTAAAATCCAACATATTGGAGAACTATTCTACATTCTTCAGGTATACAGGGTGTTACCAAAATGGTAGTATGAACAAGCGTCTACCGGTTTTACAGATTATTTTTAAGATAAATATATTCTATGGCATTTTTCGATTTAGGCCACCGTAACAACAGATGTATGGACGACCCTTTAATTTAACATTACATCAATTGTTTCGCAACTTCGAAAGGGGACCTAAATAAAGTGCCATAGAACATTTTCGTTCTAAAATAATCTGTAGCATCCGTTGATTATCAGTCTTACCACCATTTTGAGAGCACTCTGTATTTACACTCTTCAGAAATTACACGTTACAAGAATAGAAAACCAGTTTATAGTAAGAATTACCGAAACTCTGTTAGCCTTCCATCAATATACGTAATTAATTTCTCAGAGTTTTCGGCCATCATCATTGGGAACGTAAACTCCTGTCATTTAATTGGCTGGGAGTTTTGACTTTTCACGTGTAAATGGCCATGAAGAATGACTAATAGTTCCTCAGAAATAAAATAAATTTATTGTGAATTTAAACTTTTTTGGTCTTTTTTTTAAATAGGTATTGCTACGTTCTTCAAGTAAAAAAGTAATTGTATTATCTATCAGCAGAAAACCCTTCAATATGGTAATTTTAATTTTTAGATAAATGTAATAGTGGAAATATGTAAGCATTGGAATTTGCCTTTGGAAAGAAACAGCACTTTTGCGTCATACAAGCAATTGGATATATTTTTGATTGTCTTGATATTTTTGCTTCAAATATTCCTAATTTAGACGAACAAAGAGGGTATTTATAAACATCAGCGTAATATTTACAAATATTTCCCAACAAAAATGTGTCTTTCGACTTGTCTTGGAAAATTCTTTTAACTAACAATACATCACCGGTAGTCAACTTTACACAATTTTCCCCTTTACGAGTTGATATCTTAAACTTTGGGCCAGTGAGAATTTTAAAACAGTTAATATCTTCTGGTAAACTTGGGTCATTTGTGGAATATGGCATTTTTAGAAGTAGGGTATTTAGCTCTATAACTGGCCTAGATGGTAACGAAGAGTTTTCGCTTAACCGTTTCATTAGCTGTGCCAAAGGGTTATTTGGAGATCTCAATTTCTTTTTCAAAAATCTAGTGGACCGAAAGTTCTAGTATCATTGGCTAGATGCGATAATGCATGGACATTCATTACTACAAATCCGGTTCCACATATTTTAGGTGCAGTTGTAATAAATAAATTGAGTAATTGCTCAGCATAGTCAGTATATGTTTTGTAAAACTCGGGACTTGCTAAAATATAGATGGCGCAATGTAGCATTAAAAAATGATTCATAACCTCTTCAGAAACTACACGTTGCAAGACTACTGGACCGGTATATAGTAGGAACTGCCGAAACTCTGTAGCCTTCCATCGGTCTACATAATTAATTCCTCTGGGTTTTCGGGCAAAATCATTGGGAATGTGAATTCTTATGTCATTTAATTTGGCTGAGAGACTATTTTTGGAATGAGTGCTTAGCCTTACAGAACGTTTCCCTTTTGACACCCAAGATTGTAATAGTTTCTTTGTTACACCGAGACAAACTAAATGCATGTAATCATTAGGAAACTGTAAGATCATGTCAATATCAAGTTCCAACAAAGGTGAATCTTCGCCAATTAAATGATGGCTGGGAAACTCTTCATTTCGGAAATTCTCATTATTGCGCACAGGGCAATCTAGGCCAAGAAAAACTGTTCGGTTATCATAACGCTCTCCATGGACAGTGCACTTGTCACATGAACAGAATCCAGTATGGCCTTTAGTCTTTTTAATCAGCGCTCGAGCAGGCGTATCCATAATAAAGGGACCTCTAAGATTGATAGTTCTAAGCCTATTCTGATACATGAATCCAGTTTCATTTACCTCGTGAAGATCAATGATACAATTCTTAAGAAATTCATTTAAGGAGTCAGGTTTTGAATTCCCACAAAAAATTCCAATTGGAAACGGTTTTCCTACCAAGCCATCTTGAAAGCTATAAACGCACCCAACAATCGGCCAGAATTGCATATTCGTACTATTTTGGATGGGCATGCCATCTATATTTATCGCAGAAGATATTGGCTGATCATAATTAGGGTTACTCTCAAAAAAGTTTGTTAAACCCAAATGAAACCCAATGTGCCAATAATCACCATTACAAATGGTCACTATATCAGAGCTGGTGTTACGTCGCGTTTTCAATAATGTTCTAGCATCATTAGGAAGTTCATTTCCATGTCGCCTTAAAATTGTGAGCAAATTACTTAAACTTTTATTATCTATATCGTGATTTATAGCCCATTCTTTAACATCTTGTTTAAAATCCAATTCATTACCTGAGACTGATGAGTCAGAACTTGAGCTAGAGTAAATATTACACTGGTAAGAGTCATCCGAAACATCATCTACTACCTCGTTACCTAGTGGATCTTCTATTTGAATAGCTACTCCATCTACCTTTCTAATCTCCCTAGACTCTCTACTTATATCTGGTTATTTTACTTCCCCAACAACTATGTCACTGGCTACTGACTCTACCCCTATACCTACTGTAGCTGCTACCTTACTAACACCATCCGTAGCTGTTTCATCTATTTCTATTTGAACTGCGATGAAAATTTCTTTATCATTTTCACTAGATTTAGAAAAATTTAAATATTCTCTATCGTTATCAACGATAATACGCTGAAAAAATGCTTTTTTGTGCCTAAGCTTTTGCCTTTTAGAAAGCTCATGCCTGTCTTTGTATGGCGGTCTTTTCCGTTTTTCGTCAATGCTTGTTACACATAAAAACGACAGTCAATTAACAATTTTTTAAAAATTAGTTTAAATACCTTTAGAAGTATAAAAACTGCCAAAGATTCAAACAGAAGATACTTTCTTTTACAAAACTAAACTAAAATTCACTCGCGAGTCGCAACGTGCTAGTTACACGGTTACACCTCGTCCATGGAACTTGAAAAGACTGGTTAACAGGGGTGCCAGATATTACGGCGAGTCTGCGAGAGGGACTGACAGGCTTGCCAAAAAATACACGTAACGATTGAAAGAGCACAAAAATCTAAAATGAAAATTAAAATCTTATTTATTGGAATTATAACTTAATATACATGAAATCAAATGTTATTCTATTCCTCATTATTGCAAGTAAAAATTGAATGAGCACAAGAATACTGAACAATCAACAAATAATAGGTGAACCGCCCGACTTCCAATAAGATCCGAATATATACTTAAAATATCGTTGGCCCGACTTCTATATAAGAAGGTAGATAATAGTCGGCATTGGATCTGCGTGAAGTGCACAGCCCGACTTCCAAAAAATGACGGATTTTATGTCGTCAATACCATTTAAAATATCGTCGGCCCAGCCTCTACAAAAATGGAAGGAAATCGCACAAGTCGGCACTGGGTCTGCATGACGTTCACAACCCGACATCCAAAAAGTCCCAAATGAACGCTTAAAATATCGTCGGCCCGACGTCTAAAAAAACCGAGAGAAAACGGACAAGTCGGCATTGGGTCTGCGTGAAGTGTACAACCCGACCCTAAAAATTACTGAATTTATGTTGTCAACACCGCTTAAAATATCGTCGGCCCGACGTCTAAAAAACCGAGAGAAAACGGACAAGTCGGCATTGGGTCTGCGTGAAGTGTACAACCCGACCCTAAAAATGACTGAATTTATGTTGTCAACACCGCTTAAAATATCATCGGCCCGACGTCTAAAAAACCGAGAGAAAACGGACAAGTCGGCATTGGGTCTGCGTGAAGTGTACAACCCGACCCTAAAAATTACTGAATTTATGTTGTCAACACCGCTTAAAATATCGTCGGCCCGACGTCTAAAAAAACCGAGAGAAAACGGACAAGTCGGCATTGGGTCTGCGTGAAGTGTACAACCCGACCCTAAAAATGACTGAATTTATGTTGTCAACACCGCTTAAAATATCGTCGGCCCGACGTGTAAATAAACCGAGAGAAAACGGACAAGTCGGCATTGGGTCTGCGTGAAGTGTACAACCCGACCCTAAAAATGACTGAATTTATGTTGTCAACACCGCTTAAAATATCGTCGGCCCGACGTCTAAAAAACCGAGAGAAAACGGACAAGTCGGCATTGGGTCTGCGTGAAGTGTACAACCCGACCCTAAAAATGACTGAATTTATGTTGTCAACACCGCTTAAAATATCGTCGGCCCGACGTGTAAATAAACCGAGAGAAAACGGACAAGTCGGCATTGGGTCTGCGTGAAGTGTACAACCCGACCCTAAAAATGACTGAATTTATGTTGTCAACACCGCTTAAAATATCGTCGGCCCGACGTCTAAAAAACCGAGAGAAAACGGACAAGTCGGCATTGGGTCTGCGTGAAGTGTACAGCCCGACCCTAAAAATTACTGAATTTATGTTGTCAACACCGCTTAAAATATCGTCGGCCCGACGTCTAAAAAACCGAGAGAAAACGGACAAGTCGGCATTGGGTCTGCGTGAAGTGTACAACCCGACCCTAAAAATTACTGAATTTATGTTGTCAACACCGCTTAAAATATCGTCGGCCCGACGTCTAAAAAACCGAGAGAAAACGGACAAGTCGGCATTGGGTCTGCGTGAAGTGTACAACCCGACCCTAAAAATGACTTAATTTATGTTGTCAACACCGCTTAAAATATCGTCGGCCCGACGTCTAAAAAACCGAGAGAAAACGGACAAGTCGGCATTGGGTCTGCGTGAAGTGTACAACCCGACCCTAAAAATGACTTAATTTATGTTGTCAACACCGCTTAAAATATCGTCGGCCCGACGTGTAAAAAAACCGAGAGAAAACGGACAAGTCGGCATTGGGTCTGCGTGAAGTGTACAACCCGACCCTAAAAATTACTGAATTTATGTTGTCAACACCGCTTAAAATATCGTCGGCCCGACGTCTAAAAAACCGAGAGAAAACGGACAAGTCGGCATTGGGTCTGCGTGAAGTGTACAACCCGACCCTAAAAATTACTGAATTTATGTTGTCAACACCGCTTAAAATATCGTCGGCCCGACGTCTAAAAAACCGAGAGAAAACGGACAAGTCGGCATTGGGTCTGCGTGAAGTGTACAACCCGACCCTAAAAATGACTTAATTTATGTTGTCAACACCGCTTAAAATATCGTCGGCCCGACGTCTAAAAAACCGAGAGAAAACGGACAAGTCGGCATTGGGTCTGCGTGAAGTGTACAACCCGACCCTAAAAATGACTTAATTTATGTTGTCAACACCGCTTAAAATATCGTCGGCCCGACGTGTAAAAAAACCGAGAGAAAACGGACAAGTCGGCATTGGGTCTGCGTGAAGTGTACAACCCGACCCTAAAAATGACTGAATTTATGTTGTCAACACCGCTTAAAATATCGTCGGCCCGACGTCTAAAAAAACCGAGAGAAAACGGACAAGTCGGCATTGGGTCTGCGTGAAGTGTACAACCCGACCCTAAAAATGACTGAATTTATGTTGTCAACACCGCTTAAAATATCGTCGGCCCGACGTGTAAATAAACCGAGAGAAAACGGACAAGTCGGCATTGGGTCTGCGTGAAGTGTACAGCCCGACCCTAAAAATGACGGAATTTATGTCGTCAATACCGCTTAAAATATCGTCGGCCGGACCTCTACAAAAATGCAAATTCAGACTTCTGAAAAGGCCGGAATGTATGTTAAAATATAGTTGGCCCGACGTCGGATTTGGGTTGGAATCGCAAGCACAATCCGACTTAAAAAAATTGACTCGCCGGTTTTTTCAGCCCCTTAATATTACGTCGGGCCGACTGCCAAAGAAAAATAAAGCAAACGTTTAAGTCGGCATGACGCTTGTTATAAGACGCGGACCATTTTCCGACTCGGCGACCCTTAACCGACCTGAAATCGGATTTCGTGTGCTACTGGGGTAGAAGAGTCAATGATATCTCGTTCGAATGTACATACATTGCCATTGATAGCCTTTCATAAAGTTTTCAAATCGGAGCCCAAGAAGTTGGGCATTTGCCCAATTTACTATTTTCGGTGATTTCGCTTTATGTGGTAGATATTTTCATTAATATTAAGTCCGATAACGTTAAAAAAAAATATTGGATAGGTTAGGATTCAGCTAACCTACAACTTCAGTTTTATCAGTAAATATTAAATCTAAGTAAAGTTTTCAGGGTAATTTACGGGACCCCAATTTTAGTGTTTTTATATTATCGCCTAAAAATCTACATACAGTTCCTTAATTTAAGTCCGATTTTCATGAAAGTTATATTTTCGAATAGCTGTGGTTTACATATAACCTAGAACTGTCAAAACGTTCCATAAACTTAAATCTAAGTAAGTTTTTTTGGGCAGCGTATACGGATCCCCGCAATTTCCAACATGGTAAATCCGCGAGTTTATAGAGGTCTACGCGCCCGTTTCCCTCTGTCGTTTTTCAAGGCCGTTCAGAGTGGGCCGCGCTTTCAACGTATGACCAGAAGTAGCAATTAAGTATGACACTGATCTACCTAGTCTTCGGCGTATGACCAGAAGTAATAAGTGTGACACTCAACGTAACAAATAAGTGTGATCAGAAGTAACAAATAATGTGATAAGTAACAAATAAGTGTGATCGGAAGTAACAAATAAGTGTGATCAGAAGTAACAAATAAGTGTGATCAGAAGTAACAAATAAGTGTGATCAGAAGTAACAAATATATATGACTAGGACGTCACAAAACCCCAAAGGGTATTTTTGACACAGACTTGAGCGGAGCGAGCGAGACGTGAAATCGGGAATCATAACTGCCCGAAAGGGTTATTACATTTATTTTTTAAAAGAAAAGTGGAAAATCAAACCCTAATCGTTGAAATAGCAGCATTTTGCTATCTAAACAAAGTGCCAATAGAGTTTACGGGCACCAGCAAAGCCTATGCCGATAGTCGTGCGGCCTACGAAAGTTGGGATTCAAGCATGGATGTGAGGAAATCCTTCAACAGTTTCTGCGTGAAGGAAAATGAATATCAAAATTTGGAAGGCGAAAGGTAATTGTCTAATAAAATTCATATTAGCTATTGTTAACTTACCATATTTCACATAATATTAAATTTTTATCTTTCCCCTAATTAAATTTTTCCCTTTCCCCTAACTTTTTAGGCGTTTCTTTTGCCACTCTGGAACACCAACAATGCCTTTTAAAACCGTAGGAGTAACGCCCGTTAAAACCGTAGGAGCAAAAACAAATCGTGCCTCGCCCCAAAACGTTGCTGCCAAAACCAATCCTACCTTCGCTACTCAACCGCCACAAACAACCCCTAACAAAAAAGCAGCCGCTCCACCAGCAAAGTTCGTATTATAATTAATTTTAAATAATGTAAATAAACAATTTAAAATTAGTAGTTAATTACCTAAAAACTAATTAAATACCTAATTAAAATATATAAAGAACTAATTAAATACCTAATTAAAATATATGAAGAACTAACTAAAATAAATAATTAAATAACTTATTTACAAATGTAACGATCTACAATTAATTCATTAATTCCAAAGAAGAAACCTTATGGAGGACCCAGCGTTCGACAGCGACGATGAATTCAACGAAATGGCCAATTTCATTCCAGTTACTTTAATGTCTGGGGGAATAGTTGTAAAATTAGGCAGTAGAGTCATTGAAATTGAAGTTGTGGAAACCATGAATTTAATTTTGGACAGAATTAAATAAAAAAATGCATAAAAAACCGCCTTTCATTCATCTCATCTCCCTCTCTCCCGCAATGCATAAAAAAGCCTTTCAATCCCCTCCCCTCTTACACACACTTTACGCGCACTGCCAGGTTCTCTATCGAAAGTCGTCTTACACACATGCTATCTAGCGATACTATTAGATCCAGGCTTCGGACGGTTTCTACTCTCTCGCCTTTTACGCGTGCTGCGCTGCCAGGTTCACTCTATACGCGCGCTATCTGGCTTCTCTCTCTCCCTTTATACACGCGGTCCCCTTTTGCGCGCGCTTCCAGGTTCACCGGGCGCCAGGCTTCGGGCGGTTTATACTCTCTCGTCTTTTACGCGTGCTGCGCTGCCAGGTTCCCTCTATACGCGCGCTATCTGGCTTCTCTCTCTCCCTTTATACACGCGGTCCCCTTTTGCGCGCGCTTCCAGGTTCACCGGGCGCCAGGCTTCGGGCGGTTTATACTCTCTCGTCTTTTACGCGTGCTGCGCTGCCAGGTTCCCTCTATACGCGCGCTATCTGGCTTCTCTCTCTCCCTTTATACACGCGGTCCCCTTTTGCGCGCGCTTCCAGGTTCACCGGGTGTTCACCGGGCGCCAGGCTTCGGGCGGTTTCTACTCTCTCGCCTTTTACGCGTGCTGCGCTGCCAGGTTCCCTCTATACGCGCGCTATCTGGCTTCTCTCTCTCTCTCCCTACTCTCTCCCTTTATACACGTGGTCCCCTTTTGCGCGCGCTTCCAGGTTCACCGGGTGTTCACCGGGCGCCAGGCTTCGGGCGGTTTATACTCTCTCGTCTTTTACGCGTGCTGCGCTGCCAGGTTCCCTCTATACGCGCGCTATCTGGCTTCTCTCTCTCCCTTTATACACGCGGTCCCCTTTTGCGCGCGCTTCCAGGTTCACCGGGCGCCAGGCTTCGGGCGGTTTATACTCTCTCGTCTTTTACGCGTGCTGCGCTGCCAGGTTCCCTCTATACGCGCGCTATCTGGCTTCTCTCTCTCCCTTTATACACGCGGTCCCCTTTTGCGCGCGCTTCCAGGTTCACCGGGCGCCAGGCTTCGGGCGGTTTATACTCTCTCGTCTTTTACGCGTGCTGCGCTGCCAGGTTCCCTCTATACGCGCGCTATCTGGCTTCTCTCTCTCCCTTTATACACGCGGTCCCCTTTTGCGCGCGCTTCCAGGTTCACCGGGCGCCAGGCTTCGGGCGGTTTATACTCTCTCGTCTTTTACGCGTGCTGCGCTGCCAGGTTCCCTCTATACGCGCGCTATCTGGCTTCTCTCTCTCCCTTTATACACGCGGTCCCCTTTTGCGCGCGCTTCCAGGTTCACCGGGCGCCAGGCTTCGGGCGGTTTATACTCTCTCGTCTTTTACGCGTGCTGCGCTGCCAGGTTCCCTCTATACGCGCGCTATCTGGCTTCTCTCTCTCCCTTTATACACGCGGTCCCCTTTTGCGCGCGCTTCCAGGTTCACCGGGTGTTCACCGGGCGCCAGGCTTCGGGCGGTTTCTACTCTCTCGCCTTTTACGCGTGCTGCGCTGCCAGGTTCCCTCTATACGCGCGCTATCTGGCTTCTCTCTCTCTCTCTCTCTACTCTCTCCCTTTATACACGTGGTCCCCTTTTGCGCGCGCTTCCAGGTTCACCGGGTGTTCACCGGGCGCCAGGCTTCGGGCGGTTTATACTCTCTCGCCTTTTACGCGCGCTTCGCATAGGTTATTTTGACGGCTTCGGACAATCACAGGACCAGCATTTTTTCCCCATAGCAGTCGTGGCTAAGGGAGCTACGCTCAATAAGAAGTAACAAATAAATATGATCAGAAGTAACAAATAAGTGGGTGCAGAAGTAACAAATAAGTGTGATCAGAAGTAATAAATAAATGTGATCAGAAGCAATAAATAAATGTGATCAGAAGTAACAAATAAGTGTGATCAGAAGTAACAAATAAGAATGATCAGAAGTAACAAATAAGTGTGATCAGAAAACAAATAAGTGTGATCAGAAAACAAATAAGTGTGATCAGAAGTAACAAATAAGTATGAAACTGATCAAACTAGTCTTTGTCGTATAACCAGAAGAAATAAGTGTGACACTCAACGGCTGACTAGTAGTAACAAATTAATGTTATCAGAAGTAAAAAATAAGAGTGACACTGATCGAAGGAATCTTCGATGCTTTCAAAGTATGACTAGAAGTAACAATTAAGTATAAATTTGTATATATGTGTGACCGTGGATATATTTTGGTTGTGATACCGGCGTTGCAGGTTGCTGTGAATAGCTCAAACGAACTTAACACATTAGAAGGATTGTGTGTATTCTGGCCGTCGTACGTCTTGTTTCAAAACGCAAGGTTTTTTAAATATCCGCCTGCATAAGAAACGGGCCGACCACATTCGACCCGCGGGCTTTAACGGCTTTCGGGCGGCCCGCTCATCTCTAATCCATAATCATCAGATTTGCGCTGCACAAGATTTGGCTCGAGATTTGTCTTATCTAAAAACAATGAAAGAATCGTATAAATATCGAGAAAAGATTACTGTCGCTTTTAGAATAAACAAAATCGAAATTTTCAGTTAAAGCTGGAACACATATTGTCACGGTAATGAAAATTGAAATTTAAACGTTTAATATTGAGAACAGCGTAAACATGACGAAAAGGTTACTTTTTCTTTCGAAATTTATCCTTTATTCACAGTCAGCCAACAGGCAGTCTGAATTGTTCTGACAACGCAATCAAGTGTTTCTAAGACTCATTTTTACCTCTCCGAGGGGACTTTGTACCCTAGGAGGGGTTATACAACCACCGTGTTTTGTCTTCTGTCTGTGGGTCTGTCTGTCAGGCCTGCGTTCGCATTTTCGGGGCAAAGCGTAATCACTGCGTAACCAGTTTCTTAGAATCAGGGAAAAGGTTTTTCCAAAAGCGCCCTCTTTTTGTCATTGGGTATAGTATAATTCTTTAATCGGCCGGGATTCGAACCCAAGCCCTCTTGCACGACAGGTGAGCGTTCTACCGCAGAACCACGGATACAGTTACGCTTCACTGAACTCTTCCGAGGAGAGCTATATTTTGGCTTGCCAACTTGTTTAGTTTTCACAATTAAAATGATCTCGTTCAAAGTCTGACTTTGACGTGGCGCTACGATAGAATTTCTAATGGAAATAAACTTTGACATTTTCAAGTGCATGTCAAAATTTTAATTGTAAACAGAAATTTAAATTGTTTTCTTTTTCTTTTACGGTACTTGAAAATGTTATCATGACATTTTTACGCGTGTGTGAAGCAGGCCTAATGATAAAATGAATCTTTTTAAAAAAGTGTTGGTTATTAATGCCGGTTTCGCTCTTTTTGAGACAGGTTAAACCATCCTTCGAAAACGTGTAGGGGAAACCTGAAGGAGTCTAAACCGAACCACGTCTACACTCTTTCAAGTTCCTACTGCACGTTCTAGAGGTGTGACTTAACCTCTCTTTTTATCGATGCTGGATCTTGTATTTTAAAGGGCTCATGCACTGGCCTAAAAAATCAAGCACCTTAGCGTTTCCCTTTTTTACTAATAAAAAAAGGAAATTGCGTAAACGCCAAACCCTTTATCAAAAATACATTTCAAAGCCTTTAAAGCTTTCTGTCGATGCCATAACGAACGTAGTCCCCGAACACGGCGGCCGTAGCTCAAAGAGTTCCCGTTTCTTCAACATGGGCAGTTACTTCGAAAGAGTGTTCTCCGAAGCCAATATTATGTTCTCCAATTTCGGTGAGTGCGGAGATTCCTTGCAACCCACCAGCTCCTTCGTCGACAAAATAAGATACTTCGATAGACACTTGAGCGCCGCGGAAGAAAATCGCCTTATAGGTCAAGTCGATCCGAATGCCACGGGGATATTCGTCTACTCTCGAGCTGTTCTGGCAACTTTGTGGAAACTGAAAGAATTGGTTCCCAGGGACAAGGCGATGGAGCTTTGCAATATGAACTGGGACGGGGTTATCAGCTTGTCGCAGTTTCTACACCTAATCAGAAATTTCGGAATAACCTTGAGCGAACACGATGTGAGAGTGGCTATTCAACAAGCTGACCCTGAGAATCTCGGTTTCGTGACCTTCATCAATTTCGTGCGTTGGTTATACTTCATGTAAATGTGCTAATTTACAAACACGTAATTAAGTATTTTAAACGTCAATTTTTTAAGGAAATTTTATATACAAATGCGGTACTATTTTTTATAGTAATTGATTAGTAAAATTTAATAAAATAGGAAAATATATCTCTATATATAAAGTATACTAAAATGATTGATAATAAAATATACAAGTATAAATAATACTGTTTGATTTTTACTTAATTAAGCCTAAATTAAAAAATGGTGAAACATTTAATTACGTATTTCACAGGTTCGAGGCAGTTTTCAAACAGCAGTGCTTCCACACAAAACCAAGTAAGTATTCAAAGTAACACGTTTCATACATACCACATAAAAAAGTAAAAAATACATTTCTTAGTTAAATATTATTTTTCTGATCAAATTTTTATAGTGAAACGGATAATATAGGCCTACAGGTTATTTCAGGAAAGTCTGGCACAAATTTACGTGTGTTTTTTGGGTAACCAGGAGTGAAAGAATACTTAGAGAAATGTTTTCCTAAATTTAACCGTATCCGAGTAATTGGCCGTCAAAAATCGGCCTCCCAATGTGTCAAAAAATGTACAAATGTGCACTTTCAATTATTCTTTGGACCCAATTGTTTCCTTTCCATAAGCATTGGTTTCTTATCTCTTTCGACAAAAAAAAACTAGAATCAAAAGTGCGTTATTAAAATGAAAGAAGTAAGCTCAGTGTAGAAATACGTTTTAACAATAACGGGTGTTCCTATAAGTGACTACGCCTATTTAAAAAAGGGAATGACTGAATTTCGTTTTTATATTCTTCTAATTCCATAAGTACAAATGTAACACCTTGTGAGGCGTTTTAGAACGTATTTAGCTCATCTCGGTGTTTTTCCCCCGAATGCTAGTAAATTTGCTCGTGTAATTAATGGTCTCATAAAATAGTCTACAGGTTTAGTCTACAACACATGTTCTAATAGTTTTTTTGGAGGGGTAAGAGGCTCGAATTTGCAAGAGATTGAGGGCCCTCAATAATTGAATTCAGATTTCATATCTTCAGCCTGCTATGCTATGGCGTACTTCACGAATACAGAATATGCCGATATGCATTTTATGATGGACTCGCTCAGGAAAATGCGATGGAAGCGCGGTGCTTGTATCAGGAGAACTTTCCTAAAAGACAGCTTCCAAATCGACAAAGGACCACCCACGGGACCTGTTTCTGCAAAAGAAGACGTGGAGGTACAAGTACTTTCCATCTTCAAGGATGGTCCTATGACAAGTACGAGGGAAGTTGGATGTCAATTGCGAGTCGACCATTTACTTGTCAGGCGTATCGTTCGAGGACACCAGTTTGACCCTTTCAATTTACAAAAGGTGCAATCTTTAAATGAGGCCGATTATCCAAGACGAGTTAAATTTTGAAAGTGGTTTCAGTAGCGGACAAACGACGTCAATTGGTTAAGTACGCTCCTAATTTCTGCTGAGGCTAATTTTTCCCGCGACGGAATCTTCAATTTACACAATCGTCATAAGTTGCAGTTTAGTCTGGTGCGGAATTGATGGCGACCATTTAATTAGACCTCATTTTCTACCACCAAGACTAACTGGTGAGTCATACTGAATCTTTCTACAAGACACTTTACCAGAGCTACTTGAAGACGTACCGCTAGCAGTAAGACAACGACTGTCGTTTATGCACGACGGAGCACCCCCTCATTTTAGCCTTTGGTTTAGAGTTCATCTTGATGCTGAGTTTCCTCAGAGGTGGATAGGTTGAGACAGAACTGTTGCATGGCCAGCCAGGTCTCCTGATTTGAACCCATGTGATTTCTATCTTTCGGGCCAAATCAAGGACTTTGTATACAAGACTTAAGTTCGAGACGTTGAAGACCGACGTCAACGCATAATTGACGCCTGCGACACAATCCAAAATACGCCAGATATCTTACGTCGTGTTGGAGAATTTTTCCGAAGACGCGTCCACGCATGCCTACACGCCAATGAGGGTCTAATCGAACAGCTTTTGTAAGTAAAATGATCAGTTTAATGTTTTTAGATAAAAGTACATGTAACCTCTGAAAATCTATAAAACAAATAAATACATTTTTACTCTGCCTCTTGGTAATTTAAATCAACTTTTCATTATTTTAAATCGCGAAGATAGCATACTTCTAGATGCGAACGCTTAATAAGCTTTTGTTAGTAAAAAAGTTTATTCAATTATCTCATAAGACATGTAAACTTCTTGTTTCTTAAAGAACACGAATTGCTACCCATACCCAACTTTTAGTTCTGGTACACAGAGACTTAAGTCTGCAACATTGACGACGCACGACAACGAATTATTGATCGCTGTGAAGCTATTCTTGACCGAAGCGTATAAAGGGTCTAACTACGTCAAGCGTCTGCCTAAGTTTCTCACTTCCAAGCTTCCACGGTGCATTAAATTTGACCTCCGACGAGTAGTTCCGCCAACCGCCGTTACGGAGCGCAACCGTAGCTTTCGGTCGCGAATTCGTAACACGACTCGAATCTTCGAACGGGTCCAAGAATGATTTGCTTGTGCCCCACGTGATCATTTTGAACATTTTTCTGTAATTAAATTCGTACTTATGGCATTTGAAGGGAAAAAAACGAAATTCAATAAGTCATTTTCTTTCAATTGACGTGGTCACTATGAAACACTTGTTATTATTAATTTCGACACGTAGAATACTTCGTTTAATTAATAACGAACTTTTGAGTTAAGTGATCGTTTTCTTATCTTTTTCGATAGAAAACCAAATGCTTAGTAAAAGGGAACAATTGGGTCCCAGGAATAATATAAACTACAAATTTTGCGTGTTTTCGAAGTTTTGGAGGCCGATTTTTGACGGCCAATTCCTCAGATGCTGTTCAATTTTGGAAAACGTTTCTTCTGACGTTTTTCATTCCTTGTTACCCAAAGAACACGCCTGTTAATTATTGCCAGACCCTCTGAAACACCCTGTATAATTCGTAGTGCATCGCTTTTTTACCCAAAGTGTTTTAAAAAGTCTGAGGGATTCTTCGAAACGTACATCTTTCAAGTGAATAACAGTCGCAGAATATTATAAATACTAAAATTTTGTTCCATGGTCGAATATCTTAATGTAAAATTTAATAAAAGTTCTGCTACTGCATGGAGCTCGAATAAAATAAAATAAAATTTATTTTCGGTAGTTTTCGGACCGCGGTCCTTCGTCAGCCGTTATTACAAACCTAGTAGCAGAACTTTTATTAAATTTTACATTAAGTCGCAGAATATGTAACATAATTGCTCATAAGTATGCTACGAGCTCTATTTCTTCACTTACGGTTTTTTACAGATATTGCGTCATCCGTATCGTACGTAATATTTGATGTCATATTTGACGTCATCGAAACTCAAATGCCGATTATACCGTCGCACAATTAGCTCTACGTACGATAATCCGACGGCCATTATTTAAGCAAACAAGGCTTAGATACTAAAATGAACTACAATATAGTGTCAAGTGCTGCTAATGCAATTAATTTGCAAATTAATGAAGTTTTCGGAGACTCAGCTTCTAAAATAAATTTGTATTGAAAAATAAAAGAAGCAGGTTTTTTGGAAAAAATAGTTGAAATTCAGGTTGAGCTTTTCTGGGGCATCTACAAGGTTGGAGTCTTTGCAGATTCTTTTGAGCCTAGGACTAACTCTTCTAGGCTTGTTATGGGTTTTGATTTTTCTAAACTACTCAATATTTAACTTAATTCGCACAAACCGAGCGAGTTCATGAATTTCAATGAAGCTACATAGGGCTGACTTAAATTCCGACACAAAAATTCCTCCTCAATTTAGAGGTTTTCCATTGGTTTAAATACATATGTTAATAGTCAATAGCGTGACTCCCAAAATTACTAAGATGAATAATAAGGTTAAAATCTAACGTAGTCCATCTTTTTACTGGTTCGTGGTAAAACCAACCGTTAGTGAAGATTTTTGAATGGAATAAAAGTACAGTGGCATACTTATGAGTTATTATGTTACACATGGTCACAGTATATCAAGATAAATACTTATTTAATAGAGGTATATTATTTCCTTCAGAAAATACAAAAAAGCTGTAAACCAAAACTCATTAGTTTCGTTTAAATTTTTTGCAATCTATTGTTAATTATGTTTAATTTAAACATGAAAATAAGTAAATTTTGGCCGGTCTTTAGTAAACGCTGTTTTTATTCTTTGATCTGTAAAAAAATACTGCAATGTTGTGCTAACAGTAACTATAATAAACAAAGCAATCTCGACATTTAAAAATGGTGGTGTACTATTTAATAGTAATTAGATTTTACGAACATTTATCTTAATTGCTTAAATAAAAATTATTTTTCTTCTACGACTAGAGTGGTCTAAATAACTGAGAGTCTAACTAGAAGACTCGATGGCTCAATAGGTGTCATTGTAGGTGGATGAGCCCGACTTGTTGTAACGCCGAATTTGTTTTGCTAAATTAGTTAAATCATACTTTCAATTGAACAAAGTAAAGAAAAAATATGAATAGTAAAAGTATGTAATAAGTTTATCAGCAGTGATTGTTCGTGATAAAATTAAAATATTTAGCCCTGCTGCGACAGTAGGGGGCTGTACTACAGCGTTTTTTCCCGGTTTAATAGGGAAAAACATCTAAGTAATTTTCTATGTAGCTGCCAACTGCTTTAAATTACTTACAAATTTGTGAAACTTTATAATTTTATTTTTTATTATGTCTAACAAAATAGATTTAGAATAAATAAATTATAACCGCTAAAAAATCTTTAACTTAAAATTTCCAATCGAAATTCCAAAGCGTTTCAATTTGCGACTTAAATGACACCTTAAAAAATTATACCATTTCATATAAGTCGCTAATTTTACAATAAATAAAACCATGAAATGTTTTTCTTGTCTATGTCTTAATTTTTTGCCTATTATAATAAATTGAAATTAATATTTAAAATAGTTGGCTATTTTAATTTTGTTAAAGGTAAATGAAAATAATTATTGCAGTAGAAAACAAACTTTTTATTGAAAATTTCCAACACTTCTTCGGCATCAACAAACTGTTGAAAACGGCTCGCTAAAGGAATATGTTCATTCTTTAATGACGCCACCATTTGCACCCATATAATTGGTCGTTCTTATATTTCAAATTTTATAAACTTATGATATGATGAAGCGCATTATGAAACAGGTTTCTCTAAATATAAAACGTTAAAAGCTCCGGCAATGGATTCGTAGTTTTAAAATGTTTCTTTAAGTAGAACATTTTATAAAATAAACTGATTCCCATTATATTTACTGATTAAATATTATTTTACGCTTCTAGCATTATAAGTGTATTTACATTTGAAATTTTATCTATTTATCTCGTCAACTGTTGACGAAACACAGCTTTAAGATACATGATAGAAGATAAATAAAAGATTTTCCACCGTGTGTTTATATGAACGCAGGGTTTATTTACTCTCTTGAAGTACCAATTGACGGGCTATAAAAGTACGTGCCTAGTGTAAAAAACTATTTATTTGTAGCATTCGTTGTCGATGCAAAGTTTGATGCGTGTATCTTTTAATCGCGGTCAACATGTCCAGTTACACCGAATGGTTTTTCACGAAAGCGAACGAAGTGTTTGCAAAGTTTGGCGCAAACGGCGACTCGTTAGAATACACGGACTATCACGAGCACTGTCTCAGAGCTCACATTCGAGTCATCAGCGAAGACGAGATCGTGGACATCCTGAGACTCGTCGACCCGGAGAACTGCGGCGCGTTTCTGTATTCGCGCGCCCTAATCGTCATGTTCCAAGGAATGCGGGAGAGGGTCACCGAAGAAGAAGCGATCGAACTGTGCCACAAACACTGGAATGGGGCCATCAGCGTCCCTCAGTTTGTGAACATTATCCTAAAATTCGGGAAGAAATTGACTTACGAACAGGTCGACGAGGCGATTAAGCGAGCTGATCCAAATGGTGACGGACGCGTAACGTTCACAGCTTTTGTTCGGTGGATATATTCAATATAACACCTTTAAAGCGGATGGATATCCAATGAAATTTAAAAGTATTCAATTTTAAATCAATTTTAATATTTACTTTTATTAGCGTGCTTTTTATTCACCCATACAGTACTATATTAAATGTAATATTTTATTTAACTTAATAAATAAGTTTTCTCTGGTAATAAAACTAAATTAATGTTATTTTGAAAAATTTTAATTTTTAATTTCTAAGGGCTCAAGGCTCAAAGATGTTTTAGAAAGCAATTTTTTTTCAAGAGTTAGTAAAATAATGACAACGGTCTTATTTGATTGAGTTTAATCAATGAATGTAGAATTATTCTCGAATATAATTAAATTTTAATTTGTACACTTCAAGCCTTTTAGTTTCAGGAAGTTAACTTAATTTAAGAATTATATCTACGCACCCACTTGTTTCAACTTACGATTTCATTTGCATAATATGGCCAAAAAAGCCCCCTTAGGTAGAACCTAAGTGGCAGAATCTGCTCAAGCTGCGAAAGGGTAGAAATGTAGTTCAAAATAAGTCAACCTGGGGCTCTGCCGTTTAACTCCAAAGGTAGAAGCTTCAGTGTTACTGTGCAGTTAGAGCAGGTCTATCCATGTAGTTTCCCCCACGCCACCTTTTTTTTGCTCTTTAATATTAGTAGGGGAAATCAAATAATTTTTGAGTATCTAGTCAATTAAAAAATTTTTCGGGCACGTCAAATTCGAAAAATAATATAAAAATGTTTGATTAACATAGAGGATAGATCTGAGATTCGAAAGATGGGATACTCTATTTTTGATACGGATTTTCGTGTTATCAGCCAGAGTATCAGATAACAGCACAACCGCAAACTGTCGTGCCTACAAAATACAAAACAAAAACTGGGTATATAATTTTTTGTATTAAACGGAGCGTTTTCTCAAGCAGCCTATATATTAAAGACTACCTTTCTGTCCTTTTTCCCAAAAATATGATTTTAAATGTTAACGAACTCGCGACGGCCATTTTTAATTGTTCAATTGAATAGAAAAACCTACATATGATTATATATTTTTTAATCTCCAAAAATATTATTTTGAATGCTAATGGACTAGCGATGGAAAGGATTTAAAAATCAGGTTTATTTTACGAATGTATTTTGGTTTTTGAAATTAATAGCAAAGGACGATATAATAAAAAATAGAGGAACAATTACGTCTTCAGAGAACGAATTATAATTATTATTATTCGACAACTTATACTTCCATTTAGTGGACTTTAACCTAAATTATATATCTCATATAAAATATATTTTTTTAATTACTTTATTTTATGATATTGAAAAAGTCGCTTGATGACTTAGGCCTAAAGTGGTGCCTTGGGTATTAGCCTAGCTGATTATTATTTTTTATTATTATTATTTACAAACGAGCCCATCAACGCGAGGGATACTTTTATGTCCCGGCTTTTTGAAACAAAATGCAGCTAAGTACAGGGCCGGATTAACCAATAGGACGAATAGGCCTGGGCCTAGGGCACCAAGCCTACAAGGGGCACCAAGAGGGTTAAAAAAAATAAAAGTACAACACTTTAATCATTTGCTTTTCACAAAATATTTTCTAGCCCCTGACGTCGTACTAAATCTTCCATTTCTCAAATATAAATTGAGGAAGCGCATAGCTCGCTTCGCTCGCTATTGAAAGGGGGCACCAAAATTAACTTGGGCCTAGGGCCCCATAAAGTCTTAATCCGGCCCTGTCTAAGTATCTTGATCAGTTCATTTCAGATCGGTTCCTTCTTTTCCTACTCCATTTCGCTCCCTGTTGAATCAGGGGGGCTCACTGGCGCAGACGCGATAGGGTCGAGGTGGTGCACGTCATGAGATAATCACCACGTGGTGCGTTTTTTTGTTTTTCTGAGGGCCCACCATCTGTACAGCAGGCGTTTCGTTGCCCCAATCGTGTTAGATTTACCACTTGTTTTGTCCAGCCCGGGCCTTGTTAGATATTTCTGAGAAGGAGACAGGCCTAATTCGCCATCTGGTTCTACTTCAGTCTGAAGTAGCGCTTCACGTTCGCAGGACAATGCTGGGCACTCTTCAAAAATATGCATTACGGCTTCCGCCGAAGCCTCAAATAATTTGTATTTCGGCTCATTGCCCAATAGCTCTGCTTTCCTGGCTGCGGTCGGTAGCGCCCCGGTACGGGAATCATAAACAATTTCCACGACTATTTCCATATATTCTTTCCTTTGCTGGTTTTTCCAACGCGGCGTACGCCCCCAAAAGCCATGTTTTTCTACGTCCATTTTCCAAAGGGCTTCGTTGGCCGTAGTAACATCGCTCCATACACTTTGTACCCACTTCTTCATTTAACCGTTTTCCAATAATTAATTAATTTTTGAATTCGATCGATACTTTTTGAACGGTACCAATCAGTTAAGTTTTCAGTATTTGTTGATACCGTTAACAAGCAAGCGAGTTTTAAGTTCACACTCCTATCAAGCCAACTAATTATGGAGAAAATTTTAGAGTTCATTATTACGTTAATATTTCAGTGTAAGCTGTGTCTGTAGCGAGGCTTCTAACTACAGCTTTGAATATTGAAACGGCTTATATTTATCAAAAGGCAGAGGACAGGGTAGTGGAATTGAAACTCAGCGAAGATTTTAAAGGCAACTACTATTTAAACTCTACATATACTTCATTTGTTACTTGGAAGAGAAGATAAATAATTCCTTGAATTTCAAAAGAGGATCTTTTTCCCAAATGTACACTCAAATGACAAGGGACATTGGCTATGATTTTTACGACGAAATTCAACATTCGTATCTCTTTGTAAATTTTATCGAATTAGTGATTAAAGATAGAGTTCTTTTAAATAAATAAGCTTCTTCCCGATGATTGGCTTTCATCATTCTTTGCGTTTTATGTAGTTTTAATTTTTATTGTTGAAAAGTATGTCATAAACTTAAGTTAAGTTCTAACTTAATTTTTGCTGACCAAATATAAAAAAATGTTGAAATCTTTGTTAATCCCTCAGCTAACGTTGTTTGTTTGTTTTTATTAAACAATAAATTGGTAAAAAGATGTAGTAGGACCGTATTGGAACATCATACCTGAATTTTTTTCGCGACGGGCCGTTAATCGTATCGAAAGACCTAAGGCTTACAGGACTAATGAAATTCGAAGCTGATTTAATTATTAAAGGGGAAAGAAGTTTAGTATGCGAGCATGAGGATGAGTGGAAGCAACGAAAAAAAGTCTAATAATAGTCATTCATCCTTTTTAATGGTACTCAAGTTACATGTTGAATGACCGTGAAGATATGGTCTCAAATTCGTACCTAAAACACATTTTGAGATATCCGCACTCTATCGCTTTTTAGTTAACACCCTGTATAACGAAATTAAAGTGCTAATTGATTAATAATAAACTTCTGAATGTTATTTTGTCATTTTCCGAAAATATATTTTTGACAAGAAAGATGTGTCCTTACAGGAATATTTAGGTATACCAATTGTTACCTTTTTCTGTACCTTTACGGAGAAGAAAAATTGCGGAATCGTAGCTGGTGCTTCTTAGCAATCCATTTGAGTATTTTTTTCATAGGTTTTAGTTTTCGAATTTTTAAACATGATATCTGACATTTTCAGATTGCTGATGCTTGTAAGGATTTTTAACATTTTTGTCATAACTGAATACAAGGCTTGAAAGATAACATGATGTTATTAAGAACAACTTAATAGTTGCGTCTGTGACTAATTTGAAACGTGTATGACGCTGACAATTTTACCTCCTACAGTTTCATAGGAGTAAAACTTGAAGTTAGGTACTGAATACAAGGTTTGAAAGATAACATGATGTTATTAAGAACAACTTAATAGTTGCGTCTGTGACTAATTTGAAACGTGTATGACGCTGACAATTTTACCTCCTACAGTTTCATAGGAGTAAAACTTGAAGTTAGGTACTTCTTTGAAGTAAGGACCATCCTTTCCAGACTGTAATGGAACATTTATCGTATGATATTTATTTTACTTGACAATTCTGTAACTGTTATGATATTTTTAAATTTTCCCAAGTTATAAAAAATTTGACATAGTAAGTTAGAAAACGGTTTCATCTGCATGTCTCCTCCTGCTGTCGATGCTGGCTGTTGCTTCTGGGAATGTCTCGAAAGTAACTGTTCTTAGTCATATCTCTCTTTTCTATAAAAGGAAAGCGCTTGTTGGCCTTAGAAGGTGAAAAGTTCGCGAGTTTGAAAAAACGATTCCGCTGGGTTCAGAGTCATATCTAGCATTGGGCAAGGGCACCGTTTGGCCCTTTACACTTAAATTACCAAAAATATTAAAGACCCTGCCACCTAAAAAAGGTGTCTGATACTTTTAGCCCAGGGGCGACTGAAAGGTGAAGACGGCCCTGGTTGGTGTCCAAAATAGGAAATCGGGAGATCTTAGGATGCTTTTTTCGGTATTGAATTTGGACGCTAAATATAGATCCAAGTTATGCGACATTAACTTAGTCTCTTTGGTGAACTCTACTGATATTCTAAGATGGTTTGTAAGAAGTATTGCAATCTTTGAAACATGTACATGATCTAAATGTATTATATAAAGATGAACTTCATGTATAAATTACCGAAGACAAACTGTCATATTATTTGGAGTTAATTTAGGCATACGTAAGGCTGGCGGTTTCAATGCTAGTATTTATAATCAGCTAGGCTAATACCCAAGGCACCACCTTAGGCCTAAGTCATCAAGCGACTTTTGAAGCCTTTAATTCAGGTGGCCGGGTTACAATGCGTAGGAGAGTGGTTGCAAGCCCTACATGCCACGCGAGCCAACAGCTCCCTACACTAACTATTACCTATGGAATAATCTGCTGATTTTTCATAATAATAAAAGCGAAAACCTCTGTTGAAACAAATGAATCCAAAGTTCATCTGCGCTCTTTAAAGCGTCATAAATCACACTTAGACGCCATATTAAGAGATCCCCGATCGAGTTCAATATATGGAGTTCTAAATGAAAGACCGCTCATAAAAAGTTCCGAAAACAAATAAAAATTATCCCACGTTGGAAATAATTTCGCTAATTTGACATCTAAATGTCCAAATTCCTTACCATCAACCTCACCGAATAAAAACCCTGAATACTTTGGCAAATAGAATAAACAAAATTACACGGACAGCGAAGAAGGGGGAATGGAGTATTGTCGCGAAGGCGCGGACCAACACGCTGCCGTCGTAAGCCGGACCAACGGTTATTATCCCGGCTGTGGCCGCCGGCGCGTCCTAGCGCTACCATCAGCCGGCCGGAACAAAGGACCGAGAGGTATAAAAGCCCAGGTCCGCCGGAGTGCAGGCAACTAGCCTACGGCCCATGAAAGACGACACTGGCTGAATAAGCCAAGCGCCCTTAGTAACCGGGGATACGTGTTCTGGCTGAAAAAGCCAATACGATCCTCGCTGGGTTGAGTTTATGGTTGAAAAAACCTAGCTCCCATCGCGTATTATTTTATATGTTTTGTAAAATTGTATTTTTAAATAAACGTCGTCGATTATAAATATACGCCGTGGTTCTGATTATTTTACCCGTGACAACTGGTGGAGGCTCTGGGCAACTTTCGTATCCGCCGCCCATGAGCTGTTCTTACAATTCGGAAACAGAATCGTATACATTTTCCGACTCCTTTCGATCGCTTACCGAACTCTCCGATTTGGTTCCTGTCATCGCCATCGACCACCCCGAGGCTACCGCTTCCGCTTCTACCGCCGCGGCCAAACGCCCGAGTTTCCAGGCCTCGCGCCGCCTCGCCGTCCGCCTCGTAAGGACATTCCGGCACCCGCCATGGCTACAGCTGCCGAAATCGCAGCCACCGTCGCCGCGGCTCTCCAAGCTATCAACCTCAACAAACCAAAGCCTCCAAAATTTAATCTGGATTCACAAGATATCACGGATTTCTTACCACTTTTTGAACGAAGTACAGCTAACCATTCTGACGCCGAACGCATCGCTCTTTTGCCGACTAATCTCCAGGGGAAAGCTCTCGCCTGGTATTCGACGACCAATGGAAGGCGAACCTAACGGCCGAATTTGGCCGCTCCGGTATGGCCATTTTCAACGAATTGATGACGCATAAACAAATACCTGGGCAGGATCCTGTCACGTACTACCGCTCCACGCTCTCGTTGTGCTCGTTGGCTAACCCTGCTATGGGGGAAACGGAGAAAGTAAATCATCTTCTCCGCGGTTTACTCCCTAACCTTCGAGAGCGTGTCATTTTAACGTGCCCGACTTCGTCTACGGATTTTCTGGAGAAACTTCGGCTAATCTCGGCGGTTCCAACAGCCGAAACTTCCGCCTCGGAATATCGGCTAGTTGAGCTTTTCACGACAGCCCTGAATGCCAAAACCACAGGTACTTCCCCGCAAAGCACCACAAGCCCTGTAATGCTGCATGACCTCGAGGGGAACTTCTCGAATCACGAGCTCATCCGTGAAATTAGATCTCTTCGCGAGGAAGTTGAAGCTCTCCGTAAAGAAGTTCATCAGCCGAGATGCTCCTCGGCTTACCCCACCTGCTATAATTGCGGTCGTACAGACCATCTGGCATCATACTGCCGTCAGTCGAGAGGAGAATCTTTTCCCACACGCCATCGCAGCCCTTCACCGGGTCAGGGAGGAAACCGCTCCTCCTCGCCGTGGTACGTGGAGCCAAATTCCAATCAGATGCGGCCCCGTAGCCCGTGACCAGGGCGCTACCTGGCCCAGTACCGTCGGGGTCGAAATCAGTCTCCTCACCCGGCTTCGCATTCCTCGGGAAACGCCAACGGACGGAGGTGAACGGAGGCGCCTACCCGTCTAGTAGCGAAACAATACCTCTCATCCACAGTGCCCCTCACAAACTGATACACGTTCTGGCAGGATGTCACCCTTGATGTTATCATTGACTTCGGTAGCCGGAAAAATATCATCAGCCCGGACCTAGTCTGGAAATTGAACCTCGATATCACTTCTGAAGGGATGGTTCGTCTGCAAGTTGCCGATGGTAAATGCATCACGCCTAGTGGTTGTACTAGTCTGCCGCTCAAAATAGGGAAAACCACTTATGCAATCGAAGCCTTGATTGTCAACGACTTCAAGTACGAGTTGCTCCTGGGTTTGGAGTTCTGTGAAACCAGCAACGCGGAACTAAGCTTCCGCACTCGCACGGTTACTATTGGGGAATCCGTATTTCGACTGTCCGACGATCTCTGGACTCATGGCTTCAAAGCCCGCACAGTGGAGGACGCCGTCATTCCTCCACACTCTGAAGTTATCCTCGCTCTTAGCGTTCCGGGACAAACAGACACCTTTCTGATTGAGCCTATGGCAAGCACGCACGATCGCTACGGATTACTTGTCTGCCGAACCCTTGCTTCGTTCCGCAAAGGCCACGCTTCCATCCATGTCGCTAATCCGTACACTAGACCAATCACCCTTCCTCGCCACTCCACCATAGCCATCGCCCATGAAATCATTGAGACAACGTTATTAGCGTCAACCGCCGACGATCATCCTGTCAATCATGCAGATGGTCTGGATATCGGAAAACAACTTTCGCTTGAGCAGAGAGGGCGTTTACAACAGGTCTTACAACGCCACGCTTCCGTTTTCTCTCGCAACGAACACGATCTTGGATGTACGTCGCTTATCCATCTGCAAATTCACACCGATGATGCCGCACCAGTAAGAGCCTATCCATACCGCAAGTCACTTCGAGAGAGGGAGATCTTGAAAGGCGAAGTCTCAAAGCTCATGGCCAATAATGTCATCCGCGAGTCTTGTAGTCCCTGGGCTGCACCAGTAATTCTCGTCCGGAAACGCGACGGTACTTGGCGTTTCTGCGTGGACTGGAGCAGGCTGAATAAAATCACTAAGAAGGACGTTCATCCCATTCCCCGAATCGACGATACCCTCGATCTCTTGGCTGGTTCAACTTTGTTTACCACCCTGGACCTTGCTTCCGGCTATTTCCAGGTTCCACTTGCCGAGGAGGATAAAGAGAAAACCGCTTTTGTTACTCCAGACGGGCAGTATGAATTTAACGTACTAGGCATGGGTCTATGCAATGCGCCAAGCACATTTCAGAGACTTATGTACAAGGCCCTAGGAGGATTAATGTGGAAAGTCGCCATGGCCTATCTAGACGACATTATCATCTTCTCCAGTTCCTTTCAAGATCATCTTCGGCATCTTGAGGACGCCCTTATTTGCTTGGGAAAAGCCAACCTAAAAATTAAGACCAGTAAATGCTCATTCGCAAAGTCCCGCATCACGTATCTGGGCCACGTAATTGACGGAGATGGAATTTCCCCCGATCCTCGAAATTTGGATGCCGTACGAAACTTTCCTCGTCCAAAAACCCAACGACAGAAGCAACAATTCCACGGCCTGGCTGGCTATTATAGACGATTTATCCACGGATTCTTGACGGTTGCCAAGCCCTTGACAAATCGTCCAGTTTCAGAGGAACCTTTAAGAGCGTAAGGCATGCCCAAAAGCTTATCCGGTTTCATTATAATAACGTGAAAAATCGTATTTGTGAATGGTAAGGTGTTGCGCTTCTTGATATTATATTTTCTATTGCTTGATTTCTAAGTATTTGAACTAATTTATTGCTTGACTGCGTTATAATATTTTTCTATGAATTATTTTGATTCTGAAGTCTGATTGCTTGACTGCGTTATAATATTTTTCAATGAGTTTTGTTTCTGAAGTCTGATTGATTGGGTTGTTATTGTGTATTTTTCTATTCGTTATTTTTATTTTTTGATACTATAATATTTTAAACTAGATATAGTATAACGTTACTTCTGCGTATTTCGAGTGTGCGTGACGTGGAGGGTATTTTCACGTTTTATTTGGATCAGTTTTTTCAATTTTAAATATCTTTCGTTTTATTTGTATTTTATTTCGTTTTTTCAGTCTTATATTTTTATCGAGTTGTATACATCGAGCGCTTACACTTATGTTGGTCTGGTTTTTAACTGGGTCGTCATTACTTCGTAATTTATTTTACACGTTTTCTCGACCGATTAAGCTGTTTAATTTGAAATAAAATGAGCGTTAAAGATGCGGCAAGTATTTCGTAAGCGAGAAAAAAAACCAATACCTTCTGTAGACATTTCTTTCATTAAAATTGGCTTCGTATTATATTTAACTGATAAACTTGTACCTTAAAAAGGGGTTAAATTCAATTGTGCATTGTTTTAGTACGTCTAACTCACTGTTGTAACTACTTAATTTATAATATTCTGAATAAATTATACTCGGTTGTTTCGTCTCAATTATTTTAATTATAATTAAAATTTTATACCGGGCGGGATTGAACCGGGATTACGTAACGTTTTTAGTAAATAACTCGGAATTGCGGAGATATATCTTTAAGAGTCATCTCGAAAAATTAATACCGCTAGGGACAATTCTTCCGAGAGGTATATTTCGGCTTGCCAACTTGTTTTATTCCTTATTTTAAGTAACAACATTTCTCCCGTAACGTCTATTAAACGGAATATTTAAAACGTTTAATCACACTTCCAAAACGTAAATTCAACGGTTTAAAACAATTATAATTGAAATCAGCTAGCGCACCACCCAATAACAATTATGTAAGTGGACGACTTAAAAATTGCTAAAAAAATAGATGCTTTAATGGCTCATTAACGTCCTCCATAAAATAACGTGTGATGTAATTGCGCGTGAATATAGGACATCTAAACAATTCTATAAAGATTGCTATCAAATCTTATCAAAGTTTCTTTGAGAAACAAACGTTTACAATTAAAGATAACTATAACAGTAGTTAATTTTGTTATAAGATCAAGTGCATGACTAGATAGTATTAAAAGCAACTGGTCTCTTTATATTTAGACTTCAAACACATTTTTATTTATTTAATTAAAAATAATAAATAAATATACACACTAAAACAATTCTTTTACCTAAAAATTAATTTTAACAATTAAAATTCATGGGTAAACTAATAAATTAAATTTGACTCAATATCAAGACAGATCATATTAATTAGTTCAAGAAATTAAAGTCCCTTAATTAAGTTAATTAAGGATGAGTAAGAGTGTCCAATGCAATTTTTTTGTCCAATAACAAGAGACAAGATTTTCCAAACCAGTTTTAAAGGTAGAAATAAAGGTATTCAGGTTGAAATTTTGACAAACACTAGCGAACAATTAAGCCTTGGCGTTGCTAGCCCAGCCACCAGTACATGTAGTGATGACAAAACTCAAACAGCTAACAAGACGGGTGATAAAAATGTCTCCGATCATTAAACTATGCAAATTATTGGGTTCATTGAGGCATTTCAAAAATCAAATGAGACTAGCTTTGCAGAACGTCTCATATCTTTTTTGTAGAAGGAAAATTCTTTGAATCCTTCTGTAACACCCACAGACAGACACGGTGATTGTAAAACCCCTCTATGTCCCCTCGGAGAGATAAAAACGATTTAAAAGTCAATAACAAAAAATGTTAAGCTTTATTTAAAATTTTACACCAAATGTATTTTTCTTGATATCCCATGGGGTAAAATTTATTGGCCGTATGAATTTTGGCCTGTTTTTCGGTCTAAACTAGGGCGCCGTGAAGCGCTTAGCTATTTGAGCGCGAAGAATAAGCCAAAATAGTCTTCACCGCGCGGCTGACATTATTTTGGGCTGATTTTCAAATCGGACGAAAATATTGTGTGATGGACTTTCCACTATTTAAGGCCGTTTTACGGGCCAATGAGTTTGAAGGCTAAATTAGTTCTTGTAGAGGCAAATCACTAATTAACCCATGGAAAAACGCGAAAGGCCATTGACACGCCACATGTTTTTATAGTTTTTAAAAACTGTTTATTACCATGTGCTGGTAAAATGACAACTGTTACGAGTGCTGTAGTAAATTTGTCAACATCTATTTTGGCAAATAATAAATTTTATTTAACTTAATGTAGTTTTTAAAAAAATATTTAAAATAAACATATTGCAATTTAAGCAAAAGCTTATGAACAAACTCTTTCTCAATTTTCAATTCAATTATTAAACAGTCATTGCTTTTGTTTGAATAAATGACTAGATGCCCTACAGAGAGGCCTAAAATTGCAAGGTTACGTGATGTTGGATCTTCGGAAAATTAGGTACTAAAGCCTCTATTTTGTAACCTTTCAGTTTGTCAAATACTCCAGTGAAATTACATGATAACTTCTTAGTTTTTCCTATTCACTTTGTTTCGCTATTATTTTCGATAATGTTAATCTGATTTCAACTGTATTTTTATAAAACCAAAACACTCATAAAAATCATGTGGGCAAGGGGTCAACACTTACTTAATAAATTCCTTTTAAAAAAATATTCACCTTCAGTATTGAGTCCTACCACTTTCTTCCTTGCTGATAATTTTAACTAGAAAAAGTATTTATTAATATCATTAATTGGTGGAACAATGATATTAATGAAGAAAACTCCACGTTTATATTTAACTGTCCTTATCTGACCGATTTGTTTCCTTGAGATCGCAGTTGGGCTTCATCGCCACTAGAGGCCGGTACGGTATCTTTTCGATGCGAATAAAGGGATTGTTAGCCTCATCCTCTCTAGTTATAGAGTAATTTTAACCTCATCCTCTCTAGTTATGGGGGATTGTTAGCCTCATCCTCTCTAGTTATAGGGGGATTGTTAGCCTCATCCTCTCTATTTATAGAGGGATTGTTAGCCTCATCCTCTCTAGTTATAGGGGGATTTTAAGCCTCATCCTCTCTATTTATAGACGGATTGTTAGCCTCACCCACTCTAGTTATATGGGGATTGCTAGTCCTATCTCATCTTGTTATAGAGGGATTGTTAGCCTCATCTCATCTTGTTATAGAGGGATTGTTAGCCTCATTTCCTCTTGTTATAGAGGGATTATTAGCCTCATCCCCTCTAGTTGACCTCATCTCCTCTAGTTTGCCTCATCCTATTTAGTTGCCCTCATCCCCTCTAGTTATATAGGGATTGTTAGCCTTATCGCGTCTAGTTATTGAGGGATTGCTAGCATCAACTCATCTAGTTATAAAGAGATTACTAGCCTCATCCCCTCTCGTTGACCTCATCCCCTCTCGTTGACCTCATCCCCTCTCGTTGACCTCATCCCCTCTCGTTGGCCTCATCCCCTCTCGTTGGCCTCATCCCCTCTCGTTGACCTCATGCCCTCTCGTTGGCCTCATCCCCTCTCGTTGGCCTCATCCCCTCTCGTTGGCCTCATCCCCTCTCGTTGGCACCACCCTAGGCCTAAGTCATCGAGCGACTTTTAAAGCCTTTAATTCAGGTGGCCGGGTTACAATGCGTAGGAGGGTGGTGGCAAGCCCTGCAAGCCACGCGAGCCAACAGCTCCCTACACTCACTATTACCGTTAACCTCGACAAGTTTTTATGGAAGGGGAAACCGAAGATCTCGGGGGAAAACCCCTTTAACCAATGGGGAGAGAACTTGCAAACTCAACGCAGAAGGAGTTGTTCCGAGTTTTCACCCAGTGCCACAAGTTGGGATCGAACCCGGCTCCTCTTGCTGCGAGGCGAAAGTGCTAACCACTCCGCCACCCCACCTCATCCCCTCTCGTTGGCCTCATCCCCTCTAGTTGGCCTCATCCCCTCTAGCTCTAGAGGTATTGAGGCTGTTTTTTGTTTCCTCATTATGTTATCGATGGTGTTGGTGTTAAACCTCGGTGCTAGCTCCGAAACGCATTCCGCGAAAAGCCGATTATTCTTTATTCGTTCTCTCTACAACGTTGTTATAAATGAAAGAGGGAGATTTTGTATTCAGCTCCGAGTGTGTTCTAGCGAAACTGAAATAAGTCTCTAGAAATAACGAAAACATCCGTTAAAAGACGAGCTGATAATTCCTCGATGACTCCGGACTCGTTTCGTCCTATAGCAAATTTTGTTTTAGCGGGAGGCGTGACTTTATGTTATCTTTCAACCATTGTTACAACATGCTCAAGCCTACTCTATCCTGACGTCTAGGTCATACTGATATTGGGTGGCTTAGCTTCGTACGTGTTGTAAACAAATGGTGGAATAGATATTGTAGGGGTTTTTGGCTGGAAAATATCGGTGTTTGAATTTAAATAAAAATATTAAAATGGTGTACCTCTTCGCTTTTCCGCTGTGTAACATATACCATATATTAAAAATTATTAATTTTGATTCAATTAGATGTTCCTAATTTTTGAATTAAATAATTATAATATAATATTATTTTTACATTATATTAATATTAATTATTGAGTTTACTAGCTGAACCCTACAGAGGTTGTCCTGCCAGCGTACATTTGTATGTTTATGTGGTAAAATGAAAGATAACTCCTGATGATAAGGTTTCATTATTTTTTTTTTGGTATAAATTGATGATGAACTATATACATTTTTTTAATAATAATTCACGCGAATGATCTATATTTTTGACTAATCAATTCGCTGTGTAATCGAACTAACTTAAAATTCTGATTTGGTGTATAGATGTAAAGATTGATCGGTTTAGAAGTTGACGCGCTGAAGCGCCATCTAATGGTAAGTTATAACACAATGGATGGCGCGAAAATATTCTCCGTGATCAAATATCAATGTATACCAATTTCCATGGCGATCAGTTGTACGGTTAAGAATTTGATGCGCTGCAGCACCAACCTTATCCATGAAAAAACACTTACAGAAGGCAGAATTTCGCAAGCAACTGGTGTGCAGACTACTTTTTTAAATGGTCAAATTAATATTTTTAAAATGTTTTTATGGGTCTATTAAAGCTGCTTTTCACTTAGGCAAAATAGCGACGATGAACCTCGACGTAAAATAAAAAGGAATCAATTTTTGCTGTATTGAAAACCAACCCTTAACATATTAGGAAAACGTTTTGGCCGACACAAAAATATTACTTTTATCCAAATCGGACATTTTTTCAGAAATGTTGAAGATTTGAAGAACAAAATAAACAAAAAATGCTATTAGTATTTCTTCGAATCATGGAAAAAACTTTTAAAAGGTATGTAAAGCTTTATATTAAAGGAGCTGGAAAGTGGGGTTTTGAAATCGTCTAGTGACGTGGTATCTCCAAAAAAATCCGGACCCTGCTTTTTCTTTTTTGGCTCTGACGGAGATGTGATCCATGTGACAGGTATTCATACGCGAACTAAGATATTCGGGCCTTCGTGGACGTGGTTTTGGTTCTAGTATTTTAATTTTTTTTTCATTATAATAAAGTTAATGAACGAGTTTAATTCAAATAAAAACGGAAACGTGTTGATACGAAAATATCTCTTGTTGGTGAATTAGATAAGTGGGAAAAGGCAAAAGAACTGTGGTGTAGTACTAAGGTTTATCAAAATGCTCCAGTGAAACCAAGGCCTTAGAAATTGGCTTCGATTCATCTAGCGTTTTTTTACAAAATTCGATGAAACTCGTAAATAATAATTTAAAAAATTACGAACACACTACTACCAAAAGACCTTATCACTCAAATGAATTTTTCGTTAAACATTTGTTGTTAACTAAACTAAATCTCAATAAAGATTACTGAAATTTTAAAACTTCCTACGAGCTCAGCTAACACTAACCAAGGCCACGCTGGATTTCGTCATACAAAAATCCCAACACAGCGGTGCCTTTTTACGTCTTCGCGAACTTGAGAAAAAGTAGTTCTACGCGCCAAATTTCGTTAATGACGTCACGAATTACGTTTTTCAAAACCCCACTTTCCAGCCCCTTTAAGTGCCTAAATATATTTCAATTTATTCTTGTTCCTAAAATAAATTTTTCAGTAACCAAAATGAAGAAAAAAGCCTTCCCTATCTAGAAGTACAAAACAGATCTTGAAAGTTGTATGATATTTTAATAAATTTTTAATGACTATGAGAAATGTAACAAAGTTTATTGTGATAAAATAACATGATCTCATTATTAAACAAAGTTGTTTTCCTTATTAACATCAAGTTAAGATTCATTACAATAATTAACCAGGAAACAACATATTTTCCATACCTTATTCAACTGATTATGCATACTATTGGGAAAAACTGTATTTAATAAGTGGTATTTTTTTACGCTTCTAATTACTCTTTCGATAAAAATTCGTACACTCGCTATTTCTCTGGTATACCTTTCTTGATCCTCAGTAAGTTGAGCTTTATCTCCTAAAAAGGGGGGCAATTTAAGCTCCACTCCTTTTTCATTCAACCAGTCCTCGATCAATAAACCGCTATCAGCCATCACAGCATCGCCAGCCTCTAACAAGTCTATAACACCACTACTGTTAAATATCTGTCTGACATTCGACCTGGCACAAGGTCAGAGACGAAGTTAATGAACCCATTTGGGGTACAGCCGATTAAACCCTTAGCTCTAAGTTCTGTGATCGTCCGGCTTTTGAAAAAATAGCTCGGTAGCGTCTAATATAACAATAGTATTGGGAAACCTCTCCTTAAATTCTTTCGGCATATGTTCGTCTACAACCTTTCTAGAAGGCCAGATATAACTAGTTTGGTTAATCTTTTTTCTAAAACATCCAACCAAGTTACACATATATTTGCAACCGTAGAAAGCGAGATGCAAAACTATACGTGAGATCTTGTTCGAAAATTCCAATATTTAAGCGACAAAGAACTAAAAATAACTGTTCTTTAAACGATAACTCCATAGAACGGCCTTTTCAGATGGTTGTGACCTTTAAAATTTTCTTTTATAGCCCCTGGCTCCATTATACCAGCTTATTGTATTTAAGTCCTGTTCGATAAATTCAAATAAATCGTTGAACTCTCCAATATTTTCACATCCCGTATAAAACTGCACCATATTGTTAGAAATAGATATATTTTTTAGAGAAAACCATCTCGTATATATCTTTAAGTTGAATTTGTATACATAAATTTTTTCTCCGGCACTGTAAGTTTAATTGTTTTAGAGAGGTTTAATTCCACATTTTTGGTTTTACATTTTTGGTTTTAAGTTCTTTGATTAATTTTAGTTTATCTGAGAGTTCTAAATTTTCAGCTGTTAGTTTTTTATTCTCCTCAAGAAGACTTTCATTCGAAGATTTGATCTTGGACACATCTTCTGTAACGTTAAGATTTCACCTAGATCTTTATAAGTTTGGAAAGACGTTCAGCGTTGTTGAGAAGACAATCATAATCTTGAATATACAATTTCATAAGAGATTAGAGATAAATTTCAAATACTTAAAAACATTCAGTTTTGTTTACGTTGTGATAGGTGGTGAGGGTGCGTTTATAGGCATCCCAATCACCACCCTTTTTTGCCATATTAAAGAGCCTACGAGTTTCTTTGCGCAGCATGCCAATCTCATTGCTCCACCAAGGAACTAAACTTGGCCGGTTGGCAGACTTTGTCAGACAATTGCGGTGTTAGGAGTCGATAATGGACTGTTGCACGCGATCAACAGCCAAATCGAAAAGGAAGAAGCTCAAGTCTTCCCTGTAACCGGACCAATCTGCCTGTGCCCCTAGAGTTACGAATAGCAGTACAAGCCCATACAGGTTTGTCCAGTAATTTTAAACAAATTTGTCTATGATCCGACAAAGACGGTTCGTTGGACACATGCCAGTTCTTAATTTTGTCTGACATAGTAACCTCCCCACCACCGTCCGTGGACGAAATAATGAGTTTTACCGTGGCAATATCCCTAGAAGTGTACATCGAGAGCGTATCAGTGCACAGGCCCTGGGTATAGCAGAGTTATAATCAAAGAATGGATTTCCTGCATTTCGGAGGCCAAGTATCTTGCCATTGACAGTCCATGGCTCCTGTATGAGAGCGTCATCAAAGCCCTCTTTTGCAAACCTTCTGCTGAGTACAGCAGAGGCTGCATTGCAGTGATGAAGGTAAATCTGCAGCACCTTCAAACTCATATTTAGGCCGGGCGAACTTAGTTGCTGGCAGTGTTTCTTTCAGAAAATTTTCTTCGGGGGGGGGTTTCCCAGACATCCGGGGGTGCCGGTATCCAGTGGCGACCGTAGCACTCCATGCACGCCTGGCAGTGGCGTCGGAAAAAGGGGAAGCTCCGGGGGGGCGATAGACTTTTTCCGGGGGGGGCTTCGCCCCCCGGAGAGATGCCTGACAGAAACACTGGTTGCTGGCCAGTTCTGCCAAGCCGTACCCAGTTGCTCCCTCCTTATGAGCAACCTCCTTGATCTCGTTCATATCCGACAAGTCAATAGCCTTAAGGTCCTCTAAGAGAGTTTCCTCCACAGAGTCCCCAGTGGCTAGAGTCTTGTCTTCCATCTCCGAGATCTTGGATTGTTCCATATCCGGCATATTGCCGGATGTCGATGGGCCATCCAGGTTGGTCGGGTTCTTCGAGTTGTCGGTGCTAGGATCAAAGAGTATCTTAAGAAACCCCTGTCCAAGCCGTTTTCAGCTCTAAGACCCGCCTCTTTGATGGCCTTGACCGACTTGGCATTCGGAACCTGTTGAAGGTCTTGAGTCTGCGTAGAAGGATGTTAGCGTCCCTCTTGTACACATCTTTGGTGCGGAAGGCGACCTTGAATGGTTTCGGCAGGTCTGTTACCTGAAAGTTATGACCCCCCTAGAACCAACTCCTTCTGGTCGAACTCCTTCCCCAACGAGTCTGCCGTATACTCATCCTTACACAGCTTGAAATTCCAGAATCGAGGTAGAGGGTCACCCGAGGGTATCCCATATATCCTGTCCAGAATCCCTCGCTGGATGGTACCCATCTCTTCTTCAGAGATGGTCTTCATGGGATAGCCATCAATAGTGATGGCCATCTTTGTGGAACTTAAGGTCTCACTATAGGTCTGGTCATGGACCTGAGACCTCTTGGAGACCTGAGACTGGGAGTCCGGGGTTTCGTTCCCTCTTAGTCTTTTACCTTGCAGAGGAGGGGGGGTCTTCCTTGTTGGAGATCTCCTCCAACCTTTGCTTTTCTCGGCGGCGTCGATTCCGCCTTTGGTTTTTATTTAGGGACGTTTCCCCATCGATCCCTTGCTTCGCCAACTGGGTCTCGCCAGAGGCAGACCCTTGTAGGTTAGGCCGGGTTCTGTTTGGGGTCAGTCCCCTTGCTTAAGGGTGGGTCCTTCCGAACCCTCCGCTTGCTTTGGGCCGGGTTCTTTTTAACCCTCCCCTTGCTAAAGGCCGGGTTATTTCGAACCCTTGCCCGGTTTGTTTGGTTTTTTTTGTGTTTCCATTTTGGTCCCACTCTCCCTTAGTACAAATAAATACATTCTTGGAGATATTGGCACCTACGTCTTTCATGCACACTAAAATTGTGATCAAAGGATTGCATTTGGAATATTTTAAACTCTACACAAAATTAATTTGGATATTTGTTTATTTGCAAATGTGCAATCTACATGAATTATGTAATTAAAAGGGTCATAAGAAAATTGGCGCATGAAAAGTGCCGTTGGAATTCTAACTTTCGAATAACAAACAAATACGCTAAACGAATATTGATTAAAAAAAGGAAATTGAGACTGCGAGGGTAACTAAACGGTCTTTTCAGTAGAAGAATTAACATTTAAGTGTCCGGGAAAGATGACGAAAGAGTGTGGCGTAATTCAATTATTAAAAAATTGTTGATATACGTACTTGTAATATCTAGCTTTCACCAAAAAACAGCTATGGGCAAAGTAATTATTTATTTTCACAATGGGTCAAAATTATATTTTAGCTAATTGTTTTTTTTTAAGAAAAGTAATATATTAACAGGAAAGTCCCAACAGGTTTCACAATATAACATTTCTTACGAAAGATGAATCCAATTAGTAAATGACTTGAAATATAAATGGCCACAGCAATAACAATTTAAGGTAGGCACTTTGGTAGAGAAAAGAAAAGTTAGTTTGTAATCCTCTGCAAATAGATATACAAGAGCTTACTTTACGACAAGGAATTGAAGAACACGGAGAACAGGATTGAACCCAGCACGTTGCCCAGAGGCTTACCAAATGTCATTGATTGATAATTCCTAAAATGCATATTTAAATTGAAATATTAACGTGACTATCTGTTCTGTCTAGTCTCCGTTTAAAACAAGTATATTAATGAAAAATGATACATCACGATTCTTACCTGTCCATCTTTACTAGACATAATTGAAAGAAATGTAGTTAAGAGATTTTTGGCCATTGGCTCTGGTATATCCTTCCATTCTGGAGTGGCCACAACTTTGTGGAAGTTTTTGGCAATGAAAGCTACAGCGCAAATTTTAAGCGCTTCCACATTGTAAGTTTCAGCCAATTGAATAATTCCAGCAGCACTTTGGGTTGTGATAACTGTGCAAAGTATTTGTGTGCAAATGTCCCTGAGGACGGGCACTTGAAAGTAATCAGCTGCAACAAACATGTCTTTGCAAGTGTTCCTAATGTTGGGTGGTGCTTTCTTCGTGTACAAGTAATAGAGAAGGTCATGGACAGTGGCAGCATCGAATTGCGCCGAGAGATCGACTTCTCTGTTTGTAGACTCCAACATTTCAGTCTCAAACATGGCGCGAAATACGTCAGAACAAGAAGCTAGCACCACTTTGTGACAAGGAAACTCCTTCTCCCTTGTTCTTATTACAACGTCAGTCAAAATGCTCTTGTCCAACATCATCTTGAGTGATTCCATCGGTGGTTTGTCTTGCACAACTGTCCACACCGGGGACGCAGTAAGAAAAGCAAAGTTTTCCAGTGTTCCGATAGTTACAGCAATTTCTAATACATCGTTCAAAAACAAATTCCGATGTTGTTGTCTTAAAGTCTCTGAGTCAAATATGTTCTTTAAAACTATGTTGTAGCTCATTAGTCCAACGAAGCTGAACACGGAAATATTTCTGTGCAATACCTCAATTTTGAAGTATTTGTTTTCTATCCGTTGACTGAATGTGGGGGCTACGGCATGCGAGCACTTGGCGTAAAAGTTTAGAAGGATTCCTTTTCCGTTGCTGGTAGAGGCATGATGATGGTCTTCATGAAAATACGTTTGACGATAAAATGAATTTGGATCAGCGGCAGCGCTGGAGCTCTTTCGAAATAAGCATTGCCAGTTGAGTTGTTCATAATCAATGATGAACTGGGTGGCATTCCTATCGATACTCTTGGAAAACGAAGGAATTTTGATTAACTGTTTTGTACCATTTTTCAATGAATGACTCTGCATTTTTAAATTCAAGAACAAACTTCACGTTGTTAGATAGCACTTCTTCGTAAACGAGTTTTTATTTTATACTTCTATTAAGCTAACTAATATAGTGAAGTAAAAGTACTTATGTTTATCCAAAATGATTCAGTTAACGTTAATATGATATCTCGAAATCCGTCATCTATGGATAACAAAGTGCAACTGAGCTGATTATAGCGACGTGAATGTGTGCGAAAGGGAGAAAACAGCGTAGAGGAAATGCGTGACTAGACGGAGATATCGAAACCCGTACTTTACTCGTTGAGTCAGCGCTGCTGCAGCCGTCGCTCCGGAGTTGAGATAATAAAAAGACCTTGAAATAAACAAAATCGAAAGTAAAACTTTAGCGTACATTCATTTGACGACATTGACGGGGGACCTTGGTATGATAATTATTATATTAGAAGATGAAATTCTGTTTCCAGTTAAGTACTCCATTTCCTTTAGAATATAATACTATAATCATGTTTAGAGTAGAGTACCACAGTTTTATTTACATAGAATATGCAATTTTGTTTACAGTTAAATACTCCAATTTTCGAATTTAATACAACAATTATATTTAGAGAAGAATACAACAATTATATTTAGAATAGAATACTACAATTATATTTAGAATATAATTCTGTTAATAGAAAATAATACAATTCTGTTCATAATACGATACAATATTAAAATCGTTTTGCAATATAACATTGCCATTATTTTTATAGTACAGAACTACAAATATGTTTACCGTACAGAAGTACAAATATGTTTACCGTACAGAAGTACAAATATGTTTACCGTATACAGTACTACAAATATGTTTACCGTATACAGTACTACAAATATGTTTACCGTATACAGTACTACAAATATGTTTACCGTATACAGTACTACAAATATGTTTACCGTATACAGTACTACAAATATGTTTACCGTATACAGTACTACAAATATGTTTACCGTATACAGTACTACAAATATGTTTACCGTATACAGTACTACAAATATGTTTACCGTATACAGTACTACAAATATGTTTACCGTATACAGTACTACAAATATGTTTACCGTATACAGTACTACAAATATGTTTACCGTATACAGTACTACAAATATCTTTACCGTATACAGTACTACAAATATCTTTACCGTATACAGTACTACAAATATCTTTACCGTATACAGTACTACAAATATCTTTACCGTATACAGTACTACAAATATCTTTACCGTATACAGTACTACAAATATCTTTACCGTATACAGTACTACAAATATCTTTACCGTATACAGTACTACAAATATCTTTACCGTATACACTACTACAAATATCTTTACCGTATACAGTACTACAAATATCTTTACCGTATACAGTACTACAAATATCTTTACCGTATACAGTACTACAAATATCTTTACCGTATACAGTAATGATGTTGTGAAAGTAAATTAAGTTGACATTGAAATCAATTATTTAAACTGGCAACCATAATATGAAATACTTTTGTATTTACACAAATACAAATTCATTTGAATTGCATTCATTTAAAGCACGAGATAAAGATAGTGGTCTTTAAACTTTACATAAAAAACGAGAGCTACTAAAAGGCCAACTAAATAAAAAACAGGTTAATCAAAAGCCCAAACACATGTTGGAGAACTTGCAGCAGTGTAGACGTAGATTATGTTAAAAGTCTCGTTTAATGAATAGTGAGTAGACAGTCAACTAGCGAGGCCCCCGGGGGGGAATGTGTTCAATACCGAGGCCGCGTTGCCTCTTTGGACAGCGATCGCGATCCATTGCATGAGATACTCGACGGAACGCGACTCGCCGGTTACCTCCCGAATTTTCCGACCGATGGAGTGAACCAATGCCAAGCCGTCGCGCCGGAAAGAACCCAGAGAGAATAGGTAGCGATTTTCTAGGCCCTCGTACTTGGATTTCTTCTTGTTTTCAGCTTGGGTGGAGGCCCAGAGAGGGGCTGACGAAGAAGATGATAAATACGATGGCACTAGAGGGTCAGTGCGGGTGAAATCCCACACCAGGGATTTGCCACCTGACCAAGGAAGGGACCAGAGAAAGGACATCGGGTCTTTTCCCATCATCCCGCTATAGGCCAGGAGGCTCGAGGATACTAGGGCGCCCCTAAGGATGTCGTTAACAGCGCCGTTGCTTTTAATTTCACGGTCTTGCTAGAGAGGCAGGCGGAGACAGCTTCGACCGAAAGGGGAGCACCCAAAAGGAAGTAGTTGCTGCGATCGATAATTTGTATACCTGGAGCAGCCGTGGACTAACAGTTCGCATTTCGAGGTGTTGAGTTGGAGACCAATGTCTTCGGAAATTTCTTTGAGAAGAAGCAGGTCAGTAAGAACTGTGTCTGGACCGTCGCAGAGCGAAGAATCATCCAGGTACCAAACGTTAAACTCGGATTTCATGCGGGAAGCCACTTTTTGGGCAATGAGGCAGAAGAGGGTAGGAACCAAAGGGTCACCTTGCTGGACACCACGTTCGGACGATAGAAGTGATTCTCCGTAACTAAGATGGGAAGGGTTCTTGTAGTTTTATCGCAAAAACAAATAGAGATCAGCGAGTTCTTTGTGGACACATTCCAGGAGGCGATGCCGGCGAACCATATTAAAGGCGTTGAGGTAGTCTACTTTAAGGAAAACATTCGCTTCGGTATGGGGATGGTTGACAAAGCAGCGAGCAGCATGCACCGCTGCTTTAGCTCCGCCAGGGGTACTGAACCCCAACTGCTTGGGACGGAGAACAGGCCCGAGGGTGTGGGCGATATGAGAGCAGCCCAACTTTACCACCAGACGCCGGATGGTATAGCCGACCGCGATTGGCCTAATCAAGGATCCTATATACGAACATACAGGATCCTTGGCCTAATACCCCCGTTCTTGTTGAGGGCGCATAGGGAAGAGCCATAAAGCACTGGGCAGATTTCCGGAGGGACCAGCCCACCTAGCATCTTGTTACAGAGATAAGTCAGAGATTTCAATAGGATAACCCCGGAGTCCCCAGAACCGGGCCCATTGAGGTCTTACAGGTGCTGAGGAGTCAAAGAATCAAAGCCCCCAGCAGATCCGGATGGAAAGCATGACCATGCTTTTCGAACGTCCGATTCGGTGACGATCAAATGCGGCAGAGAGGAAAAATCAAATTCTGACTCATAGGAAAAGTGGTCATGGCCAGCCCCGGAGGAGTGCTTACTGTGAAGGGTTTCGAGGGTTGCAGCGTCGTTAGGGGCAAAGCTGTCAGCCGAGCAGACAACACGAATCGCTCTGGTGATATCCCCGTCCGAAAATTAGCTTCGATAATTTTGGCCATATTTCAGGTGGACGGCTTCTTTTTGGTTGGTTTTGAGGGACGCGAAACTGAAGGAAGAACGAGCCCTTCCGGAAAATGACCGGTATTGGCGAGAAGCAAGCGAGACTGTTTTCCCATCGGCTGCGCCCGGAGATTGGAGGCATGCCGCCGGGAAACAAAACAAAATGTTCCAAGTACCTATAGAGTTTTCGCGGACAACTCTGTTAATGATACTAGATAAACAACTGGCTGCCATATTTCGTGCCCCCCGTGGTACGCGACGTAGAACGCGACGCGTTCATTTTAAATTGGCAAGGACGCTCACGATCCGTAGAAGAGGATACAGCAGCACTCACAACAGAGCTGTCCGACGGTTTATAGCACGTTTAAGACCTACTGTAATGACTATTTAAGCTCTTAAATTGTTTTCCGCACTGGAGGCAGGGCGTGTAGACGGACTGTTGAGACATACCGAATCTTAAACAGTTAGGTAGTACAAACTAGTTACTTAAAACTAACACAAAACGTTTCCGTAAATCGCGTGGCCTACTGTATCGTACATCACAGTCGAGAACCAAAACATTACAACAGCGAAAAAAAATAAAAATACAAGCCAAAATTTCAAAAAGGATTGATAAACTCCCGATAATTAAAAAATTGGCAATAATTAGAAGCAGTATCCATTAGTTACGACAGACGTAGAGGTATACACTATAAATCAAAAACTGAAACACGAGGCAGTCGTTAAGTTTAAAAATTATACAAGTAAAACCAAGTGCAACCGAGCACATTACGAGAAAAAAGTGGATTTAACAACAGCAGCTGAACGAAAGGGCCTTAAAATATGACGAGAATAATCAACAATGTAGCTGGAATAATAACACAAAATTTACACATGCACATGGATATTAGAAGACAAATACCAAAAAAAAATCTTATTTTACAAAAGCTGCGAACTTAAAAAAAAACATAGTAGAGACTTAAGTAAAACACTACAAAAAAATCGCGGGACCAGCGGCATCCCAGATGGTACAGTGGTGGTAGAATTAGAAAACTAGCCGAGGCCCGAGGAACAATAACACTTAGAATACGAGATAATTAAGAAACTGATGAAAGAAATAAGATAAAATATAATGAAAATAAAACTGAAGGCTTCCAACAACCGAATGAAAAAAAAATACCACCCCCGACATCAATACAATAAAAAAATTCCGATTAACTGCAAAAATAGCGTGCCGCACTAATACTTGAACATATTCTATTATTATTCATTTAATAATCTTATATTCAATAATATATTTAACAAATTTAGTTTTTATACTGAAAAGTGAAAACTTACCAGGAAATGAATTTGACTCGTCACTCCAAGGGAAAACCCGGGAAAGCAGTTCTTTCCTCAGTGACGATTTTATTATTTATGTCATGTGGCCGGTACACAGCGTTGCCAGCTCCCAAAACTAAAATTATAGTAACGAAGCCCAAAAGTTATCGAATTTTCTAGAAAATTATAGTGTACAAATACAGACGACTTTGATTACTTTCTATAGGCTGGTAGCACTTGATTATAGTTGGCTGTGACTTACATATTTATTTTATCACCCACGTGTCACCCACGGCCTACTTCGTTCCTACAACCTGCTTCATTAGTCGGCCGTATTTGCGAGTCTATGAAGGTACAAACTAAGGAGTATAATTTTTCCATTCTTGGCTTACTAGGAGTAATATAACAGACTGGAAACTCGAAAAATCCGCTTCCCGTCCAAGCTATTTTTTCCCGCGTAGTGCTTTAAAAAGGAGCCCAATTGGGCGAAAAAATAGCCCAACTGGCAACTCTGACGAAGACCAATAACTACGAGCCAGTCTTTGATCTAGCTCCACCTAGGAGGGGAGAGGAAAATCATGCAGTCCTTGCAAAATTGTGCAAACTTTGTAGTCGGCAAGGCTCTTTTATTTTATGTAAAATCTTTGGAGGAGAGTGGAAACCTAGCCCCGGCGATGCCCCTTCAAATCGCGAGGCGCTGTGCTGCAAGACACTTAGAACCATATAAATCAGACAAACTAGAATGCTTAATCGAATGACTGGCGGCCCCCCGATTAGATGCTTGCTAAAATGACAGTAACACCATCTACGACGCGCGCACGAAGCTTATTTTATCTAGTGATCAGGTCTACTTTGTGAATGGCGTAGGCACTGATGCAAATATCCATTAACAGGTGTTGTTGATTCATTAGTGGTCTTTTCCACTTTAACGGTTTTAGCTGTAAGTACAACGCGAGAGAAGGCTGTAACTATCCAGAATGTGGTTTTAAGATTCATATTCAAGGCTTAGGCTTAGCCTTTGCTATCTGATTCTGTCACTCTTGTGAGCTAATGTTATGCAATTATATGTTACCTAGCTAGCTCATATCCAAAAGTTAAATTTTTCTTCACTGTTTGTTTGGGAATTTTACATTGGTCGCATAGGCCTAACTATTTATAATACTTAGTTTATAGTAGGTTTTCAGTTTGCTTCTGTTAAAATTAGATGTACTTTTGTTTAGAGAAACTGTCTTTGCTAAAGGATTATATTAGGTATTAACTAAGTATATTCTTGCTGGCTCTGAGATCTACATTTAGCGTTGAAAAAATTCACAATGTAGATACTAATTAATGGTATTAATTATAATTTATTACACGTTTGATTCGCTCGCGTTCTACATGTCGAATAGTCTCATCGGTGTTTTCTTTTTCAAAGCATTGATACTGGTCTTGTGGATTTAATCCTTACGGCAGTCAATATGAACTTAAATTGAAGTGACCCATTATTCCGACTTTCCCATCATTTTCTCTCACAATTTAGCTTCATTTTCAAGCAATTTAATGCAGAAATAACAAGAGTTAGATTGGTGTTAAATTTTAAACGCGGTTGCATGTAGAGCAGCGGACACATTTTAAGGATTATAAAATTAGCGTTTAAGTGGATTAGTCCCAGTGGTGTAGTCCTAAAAAAACAGCCAACTTCGATTTCGCGCCTAATCGAAATCGACTGTAACGGCCGCTATAAATGTACGTCCAACCATGGGCCAAAAAATGATAAAGCCAGGACATGACTGCTATACCTTCCCACGAACTAAATCAGCCGGCCAGCCGAATGAACATAAAGTTATGTATTTGTACCCCGCCGTTCCGCTAGGCACTACGGCGGCCCACAACACTCAACCGGGTCCGGACAGAAATGCGCTTTGCGAAACAAACGTTCAGCCAGTGAGACAGCTATAAAAACAGGCTCACATATGGCAAACAAACGCCCTCATCACGGCCCAACAAAAGGCGACACCATGGGCCTGCCCGAGAACCCATCCTCGCACAGCTGAGGGCTAGAGAGACTTTCTCTTCCACTGCAAAAACCATTCCCGATAAGGTTATCAAATGACAGGTATGGAGCGAACCATCGCGCGAACCCAAACTCCGAGACCAGCAACCACGAACACACCCGTCACCCCTCCGGCTGGCGGCGAAGGGGGCGATGCGAACTGGCGCGCAAGCCCAGAAATCAGGCCCGGCAGCCGCGAACGACACCAGTGACCCCATTAAGGACAATCCGGATAGGGACAGTGATACCTGTGCAAATCAGCCATTAGCCATACGTTGCCCGGCTCTCGCCACGAGGAGGCTTTGCAATCAGGATTTAAGAGAGCCGAATGAACAGGTGGCTTCCCAGGAAACTAGTGGAGGGGAAGGAAAGGGGGATAAAAATACATTTTAGTGGCAAATTCCGCCGGTTTCATAAGCGCCATCTAGCGTTAGATAAATCGGCTTTTTGCACGCTAATATCTAAAAATTCGACATTTGAAAAAAAAATGACGAAAGTAAACTGAATTTGGCGGGAGCGTGTTTTGACTTAGTTTATTTAATAATTTCAAAGACTTGTTCGCGCTTTAAACGAAAATAGTTAAAAAAAAGCACTGCATTTTTCCAAAATGTAATAGTGATAATCGCTACTTACATAAACCGCATATGCTTGGAGTAGATTTTGTTGCTTTTCCTAAGCCTAAGCAGAAGCCCGTCCAATGTAAAGAGTGTGTTACCTGGTTATCAAAGTTTAAACCTGGCTTTACAGTTAAGAACGTGAATTATGATACCTTTTTGGGTACCAAATACTTAAAAGACGATTTTTTCAAAACCCAGCTTTGGCTTCAACAAAAAATACCATAAAACATCACCCCAGGTATGTGCTTTCACAAGTTGAAAATTGTTTCTACTCATTAATTTTCATTTCCATAGTGGTCACGATTATATTACTAAAAGAATCAAACCCGAACCAACCTTCTGAAGGGGATGCTGTAAAAATACAAGGGTCAACTGAAAAACATCCAGAACAAGAACTGATTTTACGCCATTCAGGTCAAAATTAATAAAAATTGAAAATTTCCTCATTTTTCCAAAAAAAAGTAAAAAATTTAGCCGTTTTTTAAAAAAAAACGGTAAAATGTTGATATATTTTCTAATTTTACACAAAAAAAATGTTTGTGAAAAAATATTTATGTTTGTGAAAAAAATATTTCTGTGGGTGAAACAAATATTTCTGTGGGTGAAACAAATATTTCTGTGGGTGAAAAAAATATTTATGTGTGTGAGAAACGTATTGTGTGTGTAAAAATATATTAGTGTGTCAAAGAGAATTTCTGTGCGTGAAAAAGTATTTCTGTGCGTGAAAAAGTATTTCTGTGTGTGAGAAAAGTATTTCTGTGTGTGAGAAACGTATTTCTATTTGTGAAAAAAAATTGTTTTAAAAATATTTTGCGGAAAAAATAAACATAGATGGCACCCTCTGCATAACAGTAAAATAAATCATGGACGACCTATGCTCTAAAGTGACTTAGTAATAAGCCTTATCAAAAAATGGGATTCGACAACACAAAAATATTTTTTAACATTGGGGAAAAAACCGAGCTTCAAAATAGCTACCGCAGCGCTATTCCAGGGGAAGCTAACTTCGTCGCTATGGGGCGCAGCTTTAAAATTTTGGTGCTATGTTATTCCGAATTACTTCCTTGTTACAAATATGAAAATATCAAATGTGTCTGGTATTTTTTTAAGATCTGCCGCATTTTGGGGTCTTCCAAACACTGTGGAGGCGTGTGTTGAGTTTGAAGATCTGAAGATTTTTTGAACCCAAATTTTTTTTTAACTTTATACATCCCTGATTGATTTTTCTACTATTATCGGTTATCGAATCCCTTTTTTTGATAAAGCTTATTACTAACGACGTAAGTCCCTTTAGAGCATAGGTCGTCCATGATTTATGCAGAGGGTGCCATCTATGTTTATTATTTCCGCAAAATATTTTAGAAAATATTTTTATAACACAAATACTTTTTTTCACACACTGAAATTCTTTTCTCACACAGAAATACTTTTCTCACACAGAAATACTTTTCTCACACAGAAATACTTTTCTCACACACAGAAATACTTTTCTCACACTGAAATACTTTTCTCACACTGAAATATTTTTCTCACGCACAGAAATTCGTTTTCACGCACAGAAATACTTTCTCATGCACAGAAATACGTTTTCACGCACAGAAATAGTCTTTCACGCACAAAAGTACTCTTTCACACACGCCAAAATATGTTTTCGATATTTTTTAATTTTGACCTAAATGGCGTGCCATATTTTACAGCAAACTGAGGAAATTTACATTTTGGAATTCGCTGGTAGTACAAAATCAACACAAACTTCCAAAGATCTTCCATATCAGCATCTACTTGACCATGGTTATGTGCAAACAGTGGTATGTAATGATAATTACGACAGTCAAGTCCAGCCACCCGTTGATGGTTCTATAGCTATGGATTTAACGCTTAATAATCATGAAGAGGTTTTATCATGTGTGGCTAGAGAAAATGAGCGAGAAATAGATATAGTTTCGCACGTTGAAACTGTTTCAACCACATCAGTCAAAGATGTTTTCTCATCCTATGCATTTCCTAAGGAATGGGTGGTGAATTTTGATGAAGGAATTAAAATGTTCCTGATGAATTATCAAACCGGGGGTGTTATTGTTTTAATTACAATTAGCTCTGTATTTGACTTTTCATTGCGCATAATGAACCAGTTAGTAACGGATCACTCACTTATCTCAGATATACCCTCTAAAATATTTTCCCATGAAAGTTTAAGAAGTTTTTGGCTAAACTTTATTAAATGCGGATTTGCTCTGGAACTGTGGAAGAAAATTACCGCAAGATTTTCAGTGAGAAAACTGTTCCACATGCTTCTGTATGCTGGATTACTAATTCCATTCGACACTCCTCTTGTTGCCTTTTATCCCAAATGAAAAGGTGTGGCAACTGCGTCAAATGAAGAAGTTATTTTAGGAGTGAAATATTCAGACAGAAAAAGGAGAAGAGAGAAACATCCGCATTTAAAAGTTTGAACAATTCACAACTACTTTTTGAATTAAAGAAAAGCAAAAATAACGAAATTAAATTGAAGAAACAACTAATCAGAAGGGAAAAGAAAATTTGTAAATTAATTATGAAAAATGGAGAACCAGCTAGTCCCAAGGCTGAAAATTGGCTAGAAGATGTTCTTGAAAAAAATATCAATGGAAAAACTGACGAAGAGTTATATAATCTAGACTTCCCTAAACTCTTCTTGGCCACCCAATTAAAAATGAGCAAGTTTAGGAATAAGAAATGTCGAAGATGGCACCCGCTAGTAGTACATTGGTGTATATTTATGTACAACCAAGCTCCTAATTTATATAAATCTCTAAAGAGCTCTGGCGTTTTACATTTACCTAGTTATCGAACTCTACTGAGACATAAACCTGATGTGGGACGAAAACCAAATTTTCAACCAGAAATGTGTATGCAGATTGCTGAAGATTTTAAACTGAACTCATTGGAAGAAGATCAAAAATATTTCTCTTTTCTACTAGATGAAATGAAGGTGAAAGAAGACTTAATATATAGCAAAAAGACTGGAGACCTTGTTGGGTACACAAAAATTAAAGACCCTTTTGACAATATTGAAAGTATCAATGCGGAAATGTTTGACCAAAAAGAACAACCTATAGCCACACACACTTTGGTTTTTATGGTCAGAGGTTCGACCACAAGACTAAAAGCTCGGATCGCTCATTTCCCTACCAATACAATTACTGGTGATGAGCTGCACTTGCTAGTTTGGCGGGCAATTTCACTCTTAGAAGCAAAAGGGCTTAAAATAATTTCTGTAATTGGTGATGGTGCGTCCACGAACAGGAAGGTCTTCACTAAACACCAGGGTAGTGAATCTCATTGCTACAAATGTTTCAATGTACACGCTTCAGATGAAGAGCGCTTTGTATATTTTATGTTCGACCCCCCCCCCATCTCTTGAAAACAGTTCGCTATTGCCTGTTAAACAGTCGTGATGGTTGTAAATTCCGGCTGATGTTATAGATTTGTTTGAAATGGCGCGTGGCAGTCCATTTAGGAAGGCTTTTAAGCTAACTGATGGTCATGTTTACCCTCAGGCCCAACAGAAGATGAAGGTAAAATTTGCAACCCAAGTCATTAGCAAAACAGTGGCAAATGCTATTTATAAATAGTTTGGAGATCAATCATCAAGTTATTAGAAACATTTAATAAGTGGTTCGACTGCATGAATGCAATGAACTTCCAAGAAGTGTATCACACCTGAAATCCATGGGTGAACCCACACAAAACCACGAATGATCGAAGGCTAAAGGTAATAAATTAGATACATTTCAGTTTGGCACACCTAGTGTGGTATAATGCGCGTATGTATCCATATATTTTATATTTGTAATACTATTCCTTCATGACATTACCTATATATATATATATATATATATATATATATATATATTTTTTTTAGGCCTCACCCCAAGAAGGGAAGGCGTTTATTTTTCTTTAAAAACAAAAAACTATGTACATGCGAAAAGAACAACACTTTAAAAACCACCATTTGCATATTTTTTCTATAAAATTGCTTTTTTTTAAACTATCGAAGAATTACTTTTATATCTTCTTTAACCACATAAACCATTTTTCTATTTAGCGCGATACTGTACATACTATCGGAACTGTTATATTTTTCATACGTAAGCATAATTGACAACTTTTTCTTAAAAAAAGCCAATAGTTTCTGCTGGGGACCATGAATTAAGGGTTCATAGCTGTGAAAATAAATGGATAGTCTTAAGCATATAACCGCTGTTGTTAAAAGTCTATTTTCATGTCTTGAAAGTTTATACTCTTCAAAGTCAAGCAGCCAAAAATTAGTCCATTGTAGATTTATATCCTGATTTATTTTATTTAAAACTGACTAAGCACGACGACGACCGCTCTGACCACCACACACTCCGAGTAAATATGTAAGTTTGAAGCTTTTGGATTATTACAAAATGGACTGTAGCCGTTTAGGTTCGGGTAAACGTATTTTCCCGCATCTGGAGACAAAATTTTGAAAAATGTGAGTTTTAATATGACGTCTTTTTCTTTCGGAGTGAAATAACTTTGCCAAATATTTTTCCAGCAAATTGTACGATTGTGAGTAGTTTGTAAATTAAACTGACCAGCTATATGATTTGGTGTATATTGTGACTCGTTTATTTGGCATATTATTGTTTTTATATGTACTTTTGTAATCGTTTCAAGGTTGTGGTTTTCACCATTTATACGGAGCGAAATAACTGGCAAATTCGAAAATTTCGAAATTGGGTTTATATCGTTTTCGGGAGATATTTGTTTTTTGAAGGTTTTAGGGTATTGGTTAAATTTCAAGTTTTTAAGTATATTTAAAAGCTGAGTTTTCATGGTTCTGTTTTCCGTAAGAGCTACTTCGTGTTTTTTATAATTTATTTTTGCCCTGGTGTAGTCATTAGGTTCTAGTTAATGGTTAACGTGGGTAAAACCAACTGTTTTCCAAACTTTATGTGTTAAAAGAGTACCAATGTTCAAATTAGTGTTGTAGAATAAAGCTTGGTACGGAAGACATTTTTCATTTATACAAACTGTGAGGATATCACTTATTGAAGCTTTCCACGTCTTGATAATATCTTCATAGATTTTTTGTAGGTTGTCGTACGAAAGATCAATATCGTTTGAAAAAAAAAACAGTTCGATATCATAATATAAATCATTGGTCAAACTTAAATTGTACACGAAGAAATCACGTGCCGTGCAATTTCCCTTTAATTGTAAAATTTCAATGACTTTATTGACGAGCATTTTCGAGATTTGGTTTTTTATGTCTAAGAGACCAGGACCTCCACTTTCAACTGCAGCGTGTACTTGAGATTTGTTCATCCAATGTTTGCCACTACTCCAAATAAAATTCAAGAAAACATCCTCGAGTCTCTTTATAACATTTGCAGACATGGAGATTATAGGTATGATATGCCAAAATGCCGACATTTCACCATTACAAATAATTGCTCGAGCCCGCAGCGACAGGTTACTGAAGAACATTTTCGATTGTAGATTTGCCTCAATTTTTTTAACAATTGGATGAAAAATTTCATAATTCTTTTCAGAGTCGTTGTGGTATGTGAAACCTAGAATTTTTTTACTTTCGCTGACCAAGTCATTCCTAAAGGCGTATCCGTACGGTATTTCCATTTTCCAACCCACAGTCCCTGACTTTTATTTATATTAAACTCGGCGTTACTGATTTGCTCATATTTACTGCATGCTGCGCTTAACACAGCGAAGCCCTTCTCTTTGGTTACTAAAACGTTCACGTCATCCGCATAGTCGCTTGTAGTTAAAATTCGATGTAAGAAACACAAGTTGACGCTATAATATTTCAATTTAACTCGCAGATGACATAGAAAAGGTTCTATGGATAAAACGAACAAGATACTTGAGAGGGGATCACCTTGACGAATTCCCGTTTTAATATTTACCACTGCTGTTAAGACGCCATTGATTTTCAGTCTTGCCGTGGCTTTTTTATAAATACTTTTTAAGAAAGTTAGAAATTGGCCATGTAGGCCAACATGCTCTAGAATTGCAAAAAGGTACGAGTGGCTAACGCGATCAAAAGCTTTCTTTTGATCCAGAGACACAATTGCTAAATCTCCATTTGTGTCATTGTAGTATTGTATTGTATCGCGTATCACGTTTAGATTGTCCGTGATTTTTCTGTTAGTTATTGAGCAAGTTTGATCTTCTTGTATAATTTTAAAAATTATCTCCCTCAGTCTCAAAACGAAAAACTTTGCTAAAATTTTTAAGTCGCAGTTCAAAAGCGAAATACCACGCCAGTTACTCAAGTCTGTGTGGTCACCCTTTTTAAACAAAAGCGTAATTATGGCTTCGTTAAACGATTTTGGGAATTTTTTTGTGTACAGCGCTACGTTCAACACCTCGAAGAGAATCGTACCAAACAGCGGCCAGAAAAATGCGTAAAATTCAAATGTTAATCCATCGCGCCCTGGAGATTTATTGTTTTTCATACTTTTTAAGGTAATGTGATCGGCGAATTAAATTTTTCACTATCTTGTTGATTTAAACGAGGAAGAATAGACACGTATTCGGCTTGTTTACTAACATTACATTCGACGGACTTAAACAGACCTTGATAATAAAAATGGGTTTCCTTTAAAATTTCGACTGGATCCAAGGTAAGTAGACCATCTCTTTTCTTGACTTTAGTTAAATTATTTACACCCTTTTTGATTTCAGTATTTAGGAGAATATGGCTAGGTAGGTTCGAAAACACATTCCATTCTGGTTTACATCTAACAAGTAAAGCTTTAGCGGTTTTTTGTTGTATTGTTTCAAGTTCCGCTTCCAAGGCAGTCTGTGCGTTTTCAGGTAAGTTTATGTTTTTTAATTGGTTTTCAATGTAATTAATATTTTCATTTTCTTTGGCCTTAGATCTGAAAGTGTACTCTTTCGCCACTTGTTTTACTTTCAGTTTCAGTTTATCCCACCAGTGAAGGAGGTCATTGGACTCTTTTGGTTTTAATGTAATTTGTGTTTCTAAATTATAAGTTAATATTTTCGTAAATTTTTGGTCTTGTAGTAGACTGCTATTGAAGCACCAAATATCGGACACTCTGGGAAGCTTTAGTCCCATTCGACCGAAATCCCATTCGACCGAAGGCGGTTTTTGAGGTGTCCCATTCGACCGAATTCCGCCGAAACGTGCGGTTTTTATGTGTCCCATTCGACCGAACGCTTTTATGTGTCCCATTCGACCGAACGCTGCTATATAAATTGGCTATATATCTTTGTACTATGCATTTGTTTGAAAATAAAATGGAATAAGCATGAATTATTTTTTTATCTTCACCTAGTCAAGAAAAGTAACTGAACCAAAACTGAAATAGTAAACTTAACCAACTCTAACCTAACCTAACCTAACCTAACCTAACCTAACCTAAACATGGATCTTCGATAGTACATACCTTATAAATAAAATACCAAATCACCCCGCCAATTGGGCTACATTTTAAAATTCTTTCGGTCGAATGGGATTTCGGTCGAATGGGAATAAACGCCTGGGAAGCCTATAATCGGAAATTAATTCCAATTCCAAAACAATCGGAAGGTGATCTGATTTTGACCCAGAACAATAGGTTCTAAGTCCGGTAACCATTGGAGCCAGAGCGGAGGACACGTAAAATCTATCTAGTCGCGCTTTCTGGTTTCTGTTTGCAGCGTTACACCATGTTAATTTAGTACCCGTTTGAGTCACAAGATCTGCACCATCGTGCAAATTATATTTAATAACTATAGATGACAATTTACGTATCAGGCGTCCTCTATGTTCAACACAATTCAGACGATCTACGTCAGGGTTTAGGGTACAGTTAAAATCGCCCATTAGAATTATATTTTTCTGTTGATTATTTTTAAGAATGTCCTATTCCAGTTTATCTAGGAGTTCAAGTGCCTCCCTTTCGTTTTGAGGGACGTAACAATTATAGGCGGTAATTTTAAAATCTGACACGGTAAAATTAATTTAAAATTTTTGTAGAAAACCAGGAATTAAATTGTTAAAGGAAACGTTTACATTATATCTAAAAAATAAAACTGCTTTATATCCGCAAGATACACCCCCTTGGTGATTAGATAAAAATGAATAGTCTATGACGTATGGGTTCAGAAATGGACGAGGTAAAGGAGAATAATTAATGAACGTTTCTTGCCATGCAAAAAAGAAATGTTTCTATTCGTAATTAATTGTAATTCTTTAACAAATTCTATTGGATCGTTTAGTCCTCTGGTATTATGAGATAAAAAAGATACTTTCATATTTTTTAAATATAAATGATCTCTTATTGCTTCTAAGGTTTTTTGCTAGTAACTTATAGTGACTTCTATCTTGTTGATTTTTTGTACCGTCTGCTAGTTCAATAATCTGTTGAATTAAAACGTCAATATTGTTCGTGAATTTTTTGCCTATCGTACGTACTTTTCTTTGGTGTTTCACTGTCTCTAAAAAACGTGTTAGATTATCGGCGTTTAGTTTTCCATTTGATTTGATTGTATCTTTAGGAACTGAGTCTCTAATAGATTGCGTGCTTTCGTCTGAGTCATAAATTTCATCCGTTTCATCTTGAGTTTTTGGGGGTATACTTGGCGTGGCAAAAAAAGTTGCGAGTTTTGGGTTTCAGTTTTTATCGTTTGTTCTGATAATAGACCAAATTTCCCAAGTTTTTGAATAAACATAGATGAAGCGCTTTCGCTATTTTTTGTAATACTTTCCTCACCTTCGTCTACATTAAATAATTTAGGACGTTTGTTGTTTTGTGAGTTTTGTGGAGGTGAAGCTTGGGCCTTGTTTTTTAAAAGAGATTGTTTTAGATCTAGCGTCATGTTAGGATCAAAGAGTATAAAAACTACGTAACCTAGAGACATAATGACGGTCGAAAGCAGTAAAGGAAGTTGTAGCAACCGGGGGGGGGGGGAAGTCACTCAGTGAATTTGCACTTCAAATTTCGGTACCGCAGCGCCACTACGGCAGTTTTAAGTGGCAATCATTTTGATTTAGTTCAACATTCTTGAAAATTCCTTAAGGAATTGGTTACCTTTAGGACTTGGCAACGTTAGAGAACAAACGCCTTATTCTTCACTTTTTGAAAATAAACACCGAAACAACGAATCCACAAATTCTAACTAAAAAAATCACGAAACAGTAACCAATTACTGTAACTTTTTTGAATTGACAGATATTAGACAATTAAATATCCAAAATGCCAAATTTAGCACCTCCGCAACACCGTAACTGCCATTTTTCTCCGGTTTTATTATTTATTGTACTAAATACTGCCGTAGTGGCGCTGCGGTACCGAAATTTGAAGTGCAAATTCACTGAGTGCCTTCCCCCCCGTTGCTACAACTTCCTTTACTGCTTTCGACCGTCATTATATCTCTAGGTTACGTAGTTTTTATACTCTTTGTTAGGATGTGGCAGTTCTTTAACCGTTATATCTTGACTCGTACTGTGGGAGTTAACTGGCCTATTTGGAGATAAGGGCGGAAAATTAATTTCGTCAACTCTTCCGGGTGATTTTTCAAATATTGGTTGTTCAGTGATTTCAGGATTTTCATTATTAGGTTTGTTTTGTATATTTACTTGATTTTCAGGATATAATTCGGCTTTTCGTTTATAACAGCGTTCTTCAACGTGTCCACGCTTTTGACAAAATTTAAAAACTTTTACCCCTTTTTCGAGATAGACTATGTGATTTCGTTTTCCATGTTTAATAAAAATCGAATTAGGCATATCTTCCTCAAATAAAACATACACTTGTCTTTTAAATGAAAACATATCTCCTAATAATGGGTCATTTTCGGTGTTTAACTCAATACAAATAATCTCTGAAGTGATTTCGTAATTTCTGCTATTAACACGTCGTTATCTAAGTCGGGTGGACAATTAGTTATGACCATTCTTTCTGAAGCTCTGATTAATTTTATGCAATCTATGTGAACTCCGTCTATGTCAAAACCATCCATGACCAACTCTTCGGCCAATTCAACGGTAGCGACATACGCACATATTCGCCCTTGTGATATTCTTGATATAAAGAAGGTTTTACCTGCTCCGATTACTGTGTTGATTGCTCTAAAGTTGGAATTAATGGCATTGCGGTAAAAATGATGGCTTGCTCTGCTGTTACTTCCGGTGGTTTCTTACGGGTTCGAGGCGGCTCTTTTCCGGACATAATACCGTTTAGTGTAGACATCATAACGCAACAACGTTAAGAACGTGACAAAAAATATAAGGCTTAAAACTGACAAACACGGAGCTCAAAAAAGTGCGACCGTTATATTTATTTTATACTATCTGCAGCTATATATATATAATGAAATATATGGATACATATGAGCACAATACCTTTCAGTTTTCAGGCATTTAAATTGTGTTATTTATTGCACTGGCTCAGAAATGACTTCCTTCAATATTTGGAGGATTGGGCAGCCGATGTTCGGATTAGACTTAACCTAGATGGAGAGCCTTACACACCCGAGCAGAGAAGAAAAATGCTGCTCAGCCAAGAGACGCTATCCGGACTGAAACAAACCAGTAAGACTTAATGAATTTTAAAGGTTAATATATATATATATATATATATATATATATATATATATATATATATATATATATATATATATATATATATATATATATATATATATATATATTATTTTCTTACAGCCCTGGCTGTTGTAGAAATTATAGAGTTCTTGCTGTCAAAGGGAGCTATGTTTGTGTTAAAAGCGAATTTTAACCAAGATCCACTTGAAAACGAGTTCAATCGTCACAGACAAGCCAATGGATCTGGTCAACATCCAACTTACCAGCAATTCTGCAACAATACTCCAAAGCTTAGAACTATAAAACGTGGTAAAATGGAAGTTATTGTGTTAGGGAAGAATTGTGAAAACAATAAGAATTCATAAAATCATTATTAAATATTAATTACTTGTGAACTTATTAGACTAGACTCATTTTTTTAATCGCAATTACTAATATCTTGTAACTGTTGTCTTAGTGCCTTTTTAGCCCTAGCTTTCTGGTTTTTCGCCCTTCATATCATCGTTTTCATTTTTTACATGACCATTCCCTACAGTGTTCAGTAATTTGTCAATAATTTTTGCAAATAATTTTTCACCTACCACATTATCTATGTCACACCTTTTTAGAGCTCCATCCAAAAATTTTCCACTTCTTCGTCATTTGCTATAGCGTTTTTTGCCTCTGCTTTTCTGTCAAACTGTTGCTTGTTTTTTTACTGAAGATTTCAGTTGCAATATCATGAAGTTTCTTAAAGATTTAGAAAGTTTTCTTATTAGTATAAATTAATCCTCCTCTATCTTGGAGTTCAGTCCACTTGCGAGTACATATTTCCACACACGCTGCGTCAGATTTTTGGCACGTGAATTTTCTATATAGCTTAGACCCTTCCGGAGTACCCTGAAAGAATCGAATCGTAGCTCCCACGACATAATAGACAGCTCCATCACTGGATTCAAGTTTGTTTACCTCTGGAACCTGTACTATTAAACCACTTGGGTCTTCGTACCTCAAGCTTCTCAGAAATATTTCGCACAACAAAAACTGAATGGCTCTTTTCTTACTGAATAAGCTGATTTTGGGTTCCTGTAATGAGTTACAAAAAGGTAAATTTCTCTATTGGCAGACATTTTCAGTAATTGTCTTACAATTATCTCCGTTGTTGTAAGTAATATTGCTTCCATAAAACTGCTAGAATGCTTGATATCCTCTGATTTGAAGACATATTTATCCTGGGGAGTTTGGGTTAGCAAACCCTTTAATTCCTGCTGGAATGCCTCCATAGTTTTCGGGTTGTCCAATTGCAGTCCCCAGACTAAGAATGCACCTACATCAGGGGCAAGGCCCATTGTTTGGTGGGTTATTTCCATAGCTCCAATTGAAAAACTATAAACATTTCTAAACATATCATTGTAATTGGTTAGATGAACTATTTTATCCTTCGGCTTCTCTCTCTCTCTCTTTTCAGAAGTGGTTTGATTGGAGTATCAGCTTTATCCTTCGGCTTCTCTCTCTCTCTCTCTTTTCAGAAGTGGTTTGATTGGAGTATCAGCTTTCTTTGGTGACTTTACCTTCCTCTTTTTCTGGTTCAGTTTTGGTGGTGTAGTTTCACTACAAACATAAAAAATTGGTAAAATAGCAATAAAACAAAAACCATTTGTTTTTACCATTTGATTTTGGTTGTAGTTGGCAAAGGATAATTTCTTTCATCATCACTATTTGTATCACAGTCGGAGTCTGCAAATTTAGAAATAAAATATAATAACAATATATATATTCAATGAAATATGTTGTACCAGCAATGGTGATTACAGGTGAAGTTGGAGTTCCAAGAGTTTCAAAAGTGTATTGGCGAAACATTCTAAAAAAGGGTATTCAATATAGCTTTATATTAAATTAGTACTTACTTCAATTATTTTCTATCATTTAATGGCCTATTTCTCTAGCCTATAATCCCCCGCGCGCGTTTAATAGGAACAATAAAACCGTTAAATTTTTTCCCTGCCCGCCGAAAATTCTTCGCTCCCCCCCCCCCCCCCCAGAATTTCTTATCAGGTGGTCTTTAAAAATTTGCCCCTGATATGACGTAGTTCCGCTATTGCGCTTTTTCTTTCCACCAGATGGCGATACTTTGGGTGTTAGAGCTAGTGTCCGCGTTTTGGGAGAAAAGTCATGTCCTGGATTTATCAATTATTGGCCCATGGTCCAACTTCTATAGCGTGATCGAAGCTGGTGGTACCTATAGGTAACTATTTGAAATTGTTATGGTATTTTCCTGCTAGCAAAATTTATAATAAATTAACACAACCTTTATTCGAGAAAAATGATTAACGAAATAAAAGCAAGACGCGCCCTGGCAAGTTGAAAAAAAAAGAGGCTGAGCGCGCCCTGGCTAAATGGAAACACCTAGGCGGGGCGGGGCCCTGCCTTCGAAAAAAGCACCGGGGCGACGCCCTGGCCCGACTACACCACTGATTATATAAAAAATTTATTATTTTCCATGGTTGAGATATAATTTAAAATTTAATTGAAAATAGAAAAAATTTATACATGGAAGAGCATTTATTTTAAAAACCTTTAATTATGAAGGTTGTTTAAAAACATAGGAGCTTTCGAGCTCGTGGCTCTTTATCAACCATGAACAGTAAATTAAGAGGACAGGTTTTCGATTCCCTTCCACAGTGCATTTTATTTCTCCCCGCGTATCAATCAGCTCGAAAGACTCCGAGGGAGTCTTGCAAGGTCGTTTGTACCACGTGATCTTAAAATCTCAAAATTGCAATCTAATGCGTTTGATATTGTTACATAATTTTTTGCGTTTTATATTTAAGTAATTTTTAATTTTGTTTTTTTAATTCAATAAAAACTATCATTTGATATTTAGTGTATCATATTTAATCTATAAAAACGTGAAAAAATTAGTTTTGGCGCAAAAATGTGCTTCGTGTTTATCTTTTTTCTTTTTTCGAACAGTATCGTCCACTCTTATAAATAACCTTGGACGACTCCCTTAGTGTGATTGGTTTACAGGTTCTAAAAACCCGGCTTTTTACCGATCCTCTAAAATCTACGATCTATGTATCAACTGAGGGAATTTTAATTTTACAATTGTTAACTCGATTCAAAGAGCACATGCGCAGGATTTACAAGTTATATATATATTTTTTTTTATTTTTATTTGGATTTTTTTTTATATTTTTTATTTGGATTTTTTTTTATATTTTTTATTTGGATTTTTTTTTATATTTTTTATTTGGATTTTTTATATTTTTTCATTTTTTATTTTTGTTTTCTATATAATTTTACCCCATTTTTTCAAGTCGATATTTTGACCGTCGTCAAGGTTTAAATTACCATGTTTTTTGATAAACGCACTTTCTTTAAATAACCTTTTATACCAGTCGTTTTCTTTACAATTTTCGAATCTTCCCATTTTATTTCGTGCCCCCTAGTTTTCCAAATATGTTTGCCGATCCCATTAAACATATTTCCTTCTTTTTCATTTTTAAACGTTCTTTTTTCCACAATCACACGGAATGTTGTACACAATGCCTGTAGATTCATTTACATTTTCTTTTAGTTTGTTTTTTACTACGGTTGCTTTTAGGGTATTATTAAATTTATTAAATAGATTAACATCGAGTTTTTTAACTGTCGTTTCGTTTGTTCGCTAATTGATTTTACTTAAGGTAATGTTATGACATCCTTTATTTTAACTTTTTCTTTAATTTCATTTTTAGTTATATGTGTGTTAAAAATTTCATTTATTAAGTTCGGTGGATAATCACAGTTTACTAATTTTTGTTTAATTTTAGTTTTATCTAGGTCTGGGCCACAGGAGATTTCCGCTATTTTATTTTTTAGTGTTTTAATTAGGCCGATTTTAATCTTTTTAACGTGAGCAGAATTATAATTTAAAAATAATTTGGAGTGTGTAGGTTTTTGGTATAACGAGCAGTGGAAACAGTTGTCTCATCTTTTCAAACAAACATCAAGAAAGGGTAATTTTCTATCCGGTTCTATTTCAAATGTAAATTGAATATTTTTGTATATACCATTGGCTATCGGCATTATATCAGCTATATTTCATTTTTTATTTTGAATTAGAAACACGACATCGACAAATCTATTCCATAATTTAACATAATTCTTTTTTCAATCAATTCTATTACCAAGTTGGCTATTACACTTGATAAAAAAAATAAAAAATATATATGTATATATATCTTGTAAATCCTGCGCATGTGTTGTTTGAACCGAGGCAACAATTGTAATATTAAAATTCCCTCAGTTAATAAAGAGCCACGAGCTCAAAAGCTCCTATGTTTTTAGACAACCTTAATAATTAAAGGTTTTTAAAATAAATACTCTTCCATGTGTAAAGTTTTAAATTTTAAGTTACACCACTGATTAGTCCATTATGAAAAGGGATCAAAAAGCTAAACCCTAAACACATTTGAAGAAATTTAAAAACTTACAAATAGCTCGTACCGATTGGGCTTCGAGCAAACCTAAAGACGAGAAACTCGGCCCAAATAGATCTTCGAGTGAAAAACGAAATTTAATAAATGAAAATAAAATAACCAGAAATTATAACGGTAGACCGGTTTCGTCCTATTTCAGACTCGTCAGTACCGTGCGGGAAATCTGGCTTGCGACTATTACAGCGAAAAGAGAAACTAAGCCTAAACATTAAAAATTTCAAAACGCGTTGCGTAGCAACGGAAAGCCAAATAGGGGGAAAGTGTTGGAGAATAGTATACATGTATACGAAATGTTAAGTTAAAAGGATGGTTATGCAAAGGATGATGAAATTTTTAATGTTTAGGCTTAGTTTCTCTTTTCGGTGTAATAGTCGCAAGCCAGATTTCCCGCACGGTACTGACTTGTCCCTAATAGGACGAAAGCGGTCTACCGTTGGAAATTCTGGCTTTTTTATTTCATTTAATTAATTTTATCACTGAATTTACTCAAAGATCTATTTGGTCCGAGTTTCGCGTCTTTTGTTTCCTGGAAGACCTATCGGTACGAGCTTTTGTAAGTATTTAATTTTCTTCAAATTTGTTTAGGGTTTAACTTTTTGATCCCTTTTCTTAATGGACAAATCTACTTATTCGCTAATTTTATCATCCTTTGCATTACCATAGCCTTCTAAAATCTATGCCTAGACAACAGGAGAAAACGTAATTTTTTCCCCGACATTTTGGATCTGCGGGCGTTGTACGCTAGATGGCGATCAACTGGGGTATACCAAAGACTATATATGACACTACGGCTACGGACTAGACATTTTTTTCGTCCTTGGTGGTTTGTTTTGAGAAATTTTGCTGAGGTAGCGGAGTGAAGTTGGTGGATTGTTCAATGGGAACTTCGTCACGAAAGGTATGTTAATTCTTTTATTTAGTTACAAAATACATTTATTGTAACGTTATTCATATTATAAATCTTGTGGCTTTAATTTATTTAACTTTAAATTTGTAATGTTAGCTTTGTAGTGAGATTATTCACCTGTTTCTTTGGCCTTTGCTATAATAAATCGTGGTTTTTCATTTAGGATGCTAGGAAAACAACTAATTTAAACGACATTCAACATGGTTAAAGTCTGCTTTATTAAAGCATGTTTAAAGGAAAAGGAAGGAAATAAAGGGAGCCTTCATACAATACGAAAAACCCCTCACATAAGAAAACATGGGAAGACTTTTTTTGAGTAAAGTTTTCAGAGTCTGCTCGTATCCGCAGCCTTCATTTCAAAGAGTCTGACTACTCAATAAATACAAATAACTCTACAAAGAAGCACACTGCAGACATCAACTCCAAGAAGCCCATTACAGTTAATAGGAAATCACGCTGAATCAATCCAAACATTGCCCAGGAAAATGATTTTATTTCAAAAAGTCTTAGTGGAAAAAAGTGAATTGTTTTTAAGCCCGCCGAGTTTAAAACGAATCAAAGCCAATGTCGACATAAAAATATCCACAGAAACACCTAAACTCCAAATTATTCTTAAAGATATCAAAAGTGCCCATTATGAAGATGATCAAACGAAATATAATCAAAATTTTCGAGACGATTTCCCTCTGGAAAACTGGTCTACTAATTCTATACCGCTTGACGAAGAATTGGAAAATAACTCAAACTGCAACATGTATACTCCTCGGTTCCAAGATAAAAATATCCAAGTGTCAGTAGAGATAATGAAATATAACTCTAAGAAAATATCACTTTCAACCCGCAAGCAGGGAAGAGTAAAAACCAAATTAAAGAAGAAATTGGAAAAAACAAAGGAACAAGTTGCCAAGTTACGTATAAAAATATTGGATTTAAAAGCGCAGACAACCATTAATGGAAGTAATCTTCAATCTCAGCTAACCAAATTGAAAACAGCATGCGACGATGAAAATTTAAAAGCTATTTTCTTAATTGAACAACTGAAGTCATTTAGACAGAAGATTAAAAAATGTGAATAGTCAACCCTTAAAATCCGTGTTATGTGGAACCAGAAGTCGCCTTCCGCCTATAAGTACATTAGAGATTTAGGAGTCCTTAATTTACCCCATCCGAAAACCTTGAAACGCTATCTTGGGTGTACTACCGGAGAAAGCGGTATAACGTCTCTTATAAAATGCAGATTGAAAGCCGAATTCAACCAATTAACAAATGAATATGAAAAAGTAGGTTCGTTGGTAATCGATGAAATGGCAATCAAAGTCCAATACTACTACGATAGGCGCTTGGATATGTTTTTTGGGGAGAACGATATCACCCCAGAAGAAGTTGGAGTCTCACCCTTGTTAGCTACGCACCTTCTACGCTTCATAATCCAAGGCCTCACAAAGGATTTAAGAATTCCTGTTGCGTATTTCTTCGTCACAAGATTGGGTGGAGCAAATCTTCACAAATTTACTCTAGAAGTAATTCAAGAAGTTGAGAAAGCTGGGTTTAGTGTTGTGCGCCTAGTTGGAGACAATGCCAAATCAAACGTGGCTTCTTACAAATTATTCGCAAATAATTAGCTTCAGCATGAAGTCATTTACCCTGTGGACCAATGCCATTTATTAAAGAATCTCAGAAACCAGTTCCTACTACGCGATTTTATGTTCGCTGGACACTTTGTATCAGCAAAATTTGTAAAGAGATTATATGACCTCCAGAAGGGTTCACTTATAAAAGCAGTGTGATACCTAACAAGAAAGATTGTGTTCCCAACAAATATAGAAAAAATGAATGTTTTAAGAGCCATTCAATTTTTCCAACCCGAAATGGCAGCAGCCCTTAAAACATTATTGAAAATTGGTTACTGCAGCTATGAAGAGAGAGAAGATTTAGGGCAACTATCTACATAATGGAGCTAATATGCAAATGGTTTCAAATGCACAACGTTCGCAGCCTTCAGCAAGGACTGGTTTCCAAAAATCCAAACCCTCGTTTACACTTGGCCTTGATATCGTTACAAAGCGTTTCGAAGGAGTTATGTGAAGAAGGGAAAATGTATTTATACCGATTGAAACCGTTTTATACCGCTTACGTGTGAACGTAGCTTAATAGTAAATGGAAATTACTTTAAATTCCAGCGCATATTTCTTAAAAACTACAAAAGTTGCGAAATTTTTAGGGTTTTATTTTTATTTTTATTTACATTACAATTTTCAGAAAAATTCCAAAATGTTCTCACATTTAGAAAAACATATTTTGGCGGGAAAATGCTAGAAGGAATATCGAATATGTACAATAAAGTTGGTTTCATACAAAAAGACCAATTTTGCCCCGAGATACGAGGATATTTTTACTCATCCAATAATTAACTGGGGTCTCCATTTATGTTTAATGGATAGGCTACTTATAAAACATTTCCTTTTGCTTGTTTTCCAAAGTCAGTTTTAAATTGGTTTTTAAAGCGAAATCTTTCTGTTTTAGAACCATTCTCTAACAATTTTGATTCTTTACAATTATGCCACTATTTTGGTGAAGAGCGCGCTCTTATGGAAGAGTTTTATTACGGAGATGCCGATTGTTAAGCTTTTAGAGTTATTGATCTGTTAAGTATCCGCTATCCTCACTGGAGACAAAACCACCATACCGTTTTTGGAGCTAGTAGAGACTTCAACGACAACTGAGACGTCAATCCTAGGTTTCGTGGAGCAGGTTGTCAAAACCTCAATATGGCATAAATTGTTCCGCGTATCCTCAAGCAAGAGTTAGAGCCACCAGTGACGATCTTGGTGTGTTAAGGTACTAGGTGTCGAACAATCTTCGCAATCACCACTTCCATCCATTTCAATCCAACCACTACCAAGCCATGCACAAATGAGATTCGGAACGTTGATATGATCCCTGTAATTGACTAATGATCATGTCTGATGAAAACCCAAATTTCCTTAATCAACTTCTGGTGACCGACGAATGTTTCTTTGCGAGAGATGGACCTTTCAACATATAAAAAAAAAGAATTTTGAATGCTTACAATCCTTACTGGGGATTCCCTCACCATCACCAACAACAATTTAGACGAAATGTTTGGGCAGGTGTGCTCGTAGATCGAATTGTCAAACCATTTTTCCCCAAATCAGACCGATGTGGCAGGCACGCTCGTCGATGTTCCGCTCTGCCACTTACAGACGACTATAGTACCAAGATGACGGTGCGCCACCCCATCAAAGCCCCACAGTGTCTTGGAGCATCTGAACAACGAGTTCCCTCAGATTTGGATTGGTCGAAACGGTCCCGAAATATGGCCGCCGAGGTCTCCTGACCTAACGCCGATTGCCTTTTTCTTGTGGGGTTCATCGAAAATTAACTACAACAAATGATTTAAGCCTTTGAATTTTTCACTCCTGATATGATTGCACGCTCGATTCGAGAGAATTCCGTTAGTGCCGAAACCTGTATCGTGGCTAACGGAGAAATCATAGAACCTAACTTGTGGTTGGTTTTCATTGCACCGCACTCCTTTTGGAGATATCAAGCGTTCGGGGGTTTCAATATAAAAAATAAATGTTAATGATTTTACATATAAAACTAATTAACTAAAGGATATATTAAAATTATAATTATCTGTGCTGAAACATATTATCATCATTTAGTGAACAACGCCAGTGGCGTAACTATAGGAATTCTGGTCCAGGGTTGAATTTTAACAAGTTGGCAAGCCAAAATATACCTCTCCTCGGAAGAATTGTCCCTAGTGGTATTAATTTCTCGAGATAACCCTTAAAGATATATCTCCGCAATTTAGAGTTATTTGTTAAAAATATTAACCCATTTCTATCCCGCCCGGTATAAAATTTTAACTATAATTAAAATAATTGAGACGAAACGACCAATTTTAATTTATTCAGAATATCATAAGTTAAGTAGTTACAACAGTAAGTTAGACGTACTATAACAATGCACAATTGAATTAAACCCTTTTACAGAACAAGTTTATCAGTTAAATATAATACGAAGCAAATTTCAATGAAATATCTACAGAGGCTTTTTGGAATTACTCGCTTACGAAATACTTGCCGCATCTTTAACGCTCATTTTATTTCAACACTCGCCCTTGATGAAGATACCGTAGATATCTGGTAGTGGACGACTCGTTCACTTCCTGTTGACGTTGTGACGCATACCACATGAAAAAGACCAATGCCGTCCAATTTCCAATATCATATAATGACTCGCACACCCAAGAAATCATTGACTGCGTTAGAAATCGTAGATATCCAAATATCCACACCAAATGTATTTACAAGAAGCAAAAACCTTACCATCAACAAAGCACAGAGAGCCACTTGACTAACCGCCAGCTTTTAAAGCAATTAACGTTAAATTATCTCCTTTGAATTAACAGAACTATATATAGGTCGTTAAGAAAGTGGACCACCCACAGGGTCTACCCTTTAACCCTCTAATCTCGGCTGACTGCGCTAAAACAAGATTTAACCTTTAAAAAATACCAGATTAGGCCTTCATAAATTTATTAATAAAAAAAGACTTTATTACCTATTATGCTTACGATGCCTGTCTTAATTTCAGTGAATCTAAGCAGCTATCGGTGGTTCTGTGGTAGAGCGCTCGACTGCCAAGCCGAATGGTCTGGGTTCGAAACCTGGGTGGCGCATTTGTTTTTAATCAATAGAGAAACGCTAAATTAGAATTTCTTCGATGCAATAATTTCAATTTCAATTCTATTTCAATTAAACCAAAATTTCGTACTCTATTAAATACGCTTCCGATAAAGCTGAAGGTCTAATTTTCAATAAGGCGTAACAAGTGTCGGTGGTTCTGTGGTAGAACGTCCGCCTGTCAATCAGGAGGTCTCGGGTTCAAATCCCGCCCGATGCGATCGCAAATTGATACTAAGACGAATACCGTGTACAACTGGTGGAAACCCTGCCATTGGACGTTGAGAGGTAGCATTACACTCAGCACTCGGTCCGTCCCAAAGTCATTAAGAAGAAGTTGGAGAGAAAACGCCCATATAAACACAACAGACTCAACATGCACATCCATCAGAACACAAATTCAACACTCACAACCTACGCGTAAACATTACAAAAACCGTAATACACCAAACCGTCACGACGGTGAGCGAAAAAACACCATCCAAACCAAACCGCAAATGCATCCGTTAACCCTCACCGTCACACGGTGGTTTTGCCAACCATTTGAGAAACTGCGTACGCAGTGATTACACTTTGCACCGAAAATGCGAACGCGTTCGCAGTCCTGACAGACAGACCCACCCACAGACCCACCCACAGACAGACACGGTCGTTTTATAACCCCTCCTAGGGGACTTTGTCCCCTCGGAGAGGTAAAAAGGGGCCCTCGCCTAAAACCTTTTTAATAAATAAAAATTTTATTAACGTTAATATAAAATTGTTTAAATTTTGATTAGTAAGGGGGTCACTTGTACAACGGATTTCTGGAATTCTAATTAATTTCAGGTAACTAATTTGAATTGAGAGTGTTTGAAATACTTGGTGTATAACATAAGAATGGTTTATAGTATTTCAAACTGCAATATTCCAAAGTGTTCGATTATAAACGCAAACGTTCAGTTTTGAACGTTTTGTAAACCATTTCATTTTTTTTTCTTAGAGAAAGCTAACACCATACCAGTAATCTGGAGAGGGCGTGACCATAGACTTTGACCATGTTACCGACACACAAACAAAGAAAATCCCGTTTGAGCGACCTTTAGCTAAAGAGACAAAAAGAGCCATTCGAAATACTATATTTATCTCGCGCGCCGACAAGTAAGCTGGCAATGAAAAAAAGGGATACGGCGGGCGAGATATTCCATTAACCTATATGGAAACAGAGGGGGTGACTGCCTCACGCCGGTTTATTCACGCATAGGTGAGAAGTTTAGTTTAGGTACCCACCGAGTATATGAAATTAGGGTTTAATCAGAAAATCAAGGGTTAAGGTTTTTATATTGTTATTTAGATTGCTTACAACTTTCCTTGGGATATATCGAAGCTAAATCCGATGATATGTCGAAATCGGGCCCAGCTTAAGCCGTATAAGCTTCAACAAACAATCAATTAATAGTCAAAAGAAAGATTTCATATACATAGATTTTCGAAAGAGACATACTCATGTACCAAAAATAATAGGCTTCCGCTTGAGCCTAGTGGGATAGCCTTCTGTTATTACTAGTGAGGTTAAGCACCCGGCCTTTTCAATTCAAATGTTAAGGTTTTCATAGCGTTTTTCCAACGTGTCGTCAAGATAATTTGGCAGTGTTGTTCGAAGCATCCTCAACTTCCTTTGGAATTGGACGCTAAAAGCCTGGTCAGAGTTCAGAAATTATAAGCTTTTTTTTTTGTTTCCAGCGCGACTACGACCTCGACCTTGTATTTGTTAATGTTAGACAAATAAAGTTTTTCTTGAAAAGAATTTCAGTTTGAAACTGTGAAGCCTGGAAATTGTCGGCTTATGTTTAAACCATGTACGAGAGTCAAACTATAGAATACTCTTTATTATTAATAATATATATATATTTACCAAATATTACAAGGCATGGTAAACAACTAAACTTTCTCTAGAAGAGAGAATATACAAGATGTGACTGGTTAGGTCGGAGTCCGTAACCAAGAGAGAGTTAATCCATTGTCCCGACGTCCTTAAATAGCGGGCCCCTCGGATGACGCTACCGGTCTCCAACCTAATTGGCTAGAGAAGAAAGCCCGCCAAGAAATCTTGCGGACTCACTGTGGTGCAATAGTAAGCGTCACCGGTAACTTTACCCCGCTCTTAACCCTTCGGGTCAGAGGTCGCCACTTTCGGAGAATTCCAAAAGTGGACGATGCGAGCGAGGATGAGTCATCCCTACCTTCCCCAGCAGCGTTGGCCCAAAACAACGAGAGAACTATCTGAAGTAAAGGGAAGGGCTGTTAGGGACAAAGCCTACATTTGCGGATGCAAATGCGGACTTTACACACCCCCAACCAAAAATTAGGCATCGGGTGTGAGGTATAGGTGGTCCATAGCGTCGAGAAAGTGCTCGTCGCCGCTATCGAGGGGAGAGACGTCGTTATCCCCCAATAACAAAGTGTCCAGATCTATCGTTACGGCGGATCCTGACACTCGGGGGGGTAAGACTGGGGCGGGGGTGGCACCACGCTCAGCGACCGGAATCGGCTCGACTGACTTGGCAACGGGAACCCCCTGCACCATAGGGACAGCCACCGAAGGATACACCCTCGGAGCTTCTTTCCCCATGGTACACCCCTGGAAGACATGGGGAGTGGGGCGTTCCACTACCCCAAGCATTTGCTGCTTGGGCCCCCGCGTGGCACTGAAATACGTCAACAGGCCAAGGTCCATCGGCGCCACCCAAGTAGCCACGGTCCTCGACATCCGTTGAGGGTGCGTGTGCCTCGCCTCAATGGACGCCGGTGATGCTGTTGCGGAGGGGGCGGACTGCCCCCTTGTTCCTTTGGCAGTATGCCTTAAGGGTCCTCCTAGGGCCGTCTGCCTTGTAGTTTGGGCTTATTGCCCTCCTCTCGACAGGGCGGTCTGCCCCGGCATTCCTTGGGCCGTCTTCCCATCCTGACGTCCACGGTTCGCAAGGCCTCTGGTGGAGGCGGCTGCTTCCCGTACCGACCGGCGAGATCGGGATCGACCTCCCCGATCCTGGTTACAATTGCTAAAAGATGGCGCGAATGCGCAACAATCTTCAGCCAAAATTACGTACAATTCAAGGTATCTCAAATTCACCGCAATAAGTTAGACCTCCACCCAAAAAGTGTTACTAGGCGTTTGCCTTTGAACGCAGATTGTAGTGATGCTTAGGGGGGTCTACAGCGCTCTCACCCCTTCTACGCCGTCTCTTCCTCTTGGGACGAGAGAGGGTTTCCATCTACTCGTCCGGCGTTTCCGCCCCCTACCGGTTTCGTCACACGGAGGGTCATCTCCTGCACTACAAACGGCCCATCAAACTTATCTACCAACGAAGCCGTGATACCACGACTCGCATCGGAAAGAAGATGAGTTTTGCGCAATACGAGGTCTCCACGTTTGTAGAAAACAGCTCGATGACGCTTGTCGTAGTGCAGTTTCTGCGTGAGCTTCGAATCCTGTAAATTCAAGCGTGCATGGTCGATTGCATCATGCAGCCTAATTTTCAGTTTCTCGGCGTACGTGCCTGGGCTTCGATTACCGGAAGTAGTTCCTGGTATCAACTCCCAATCCAGGGGTGCGCGAAGCTCTCAGCCCAAGTTCAAAGCGGCGGGCGAATACCCTGTCACTTTGCTCTCGCCTGAACGCAAAGCAATGCCCAATTCTGGGAGACGGGCGTCCCAGTCCTTATGTCGTTCGACATAAGAAATTATCATTGGCTTTATAGTTCTATTCATCCGCTCAGTCAGATTTGCCTGAGCGTGATAAGGGGCCGTCGTCTTAGGGCAAATGCCGAAATTCGAACAGGCCCTTTTGAACTTTTTACTAGAAAATACGGATGCATTATTAGTTATAACCTGTCGTGGGAATCCATATCGACAGAAAACTTCATACATTTTCTCCCATATTTTCTCAGTACTAATTTTCCTAAGTGGGTAGAGTTCTGCCCACTTTGTAAAATGATCTACTATGACGAGTAGGTACTGATTTCCCTTGGCACTTCGAGTGTAGGGACCCATTAAATCAGCGGTTACCAATTCAAAAGGCCTTTCACTGGGGACGTTAGAAAGTAACCCGGGGGTTAACTGTTGGGATGGCTTACATTTTTCTGGCACACCCCGCAACCCCTCACATACTTGATAACGTCGCGCTTCATCCCCGACCTCGTGACTCTGATTTTCAAACGTTTAAACGTCTTGTAAACCCCCTGGTGGCCGGCAAGCGCATCGTCATGAAAATACTTAATGAATGGTACTCTAAGTCTCTTAGGTACCCCCACTTTCGAAGCATTTTCAAGCCCGTCTTCATCCTCCTCGTCCCAAGGAGCGAAGTACCTAAACAATAGGCCATCTTTGTCCATTATATACTGATATAGTACTGTCCCGGCTTCCAATGCCGTATTCGGACTTCCAGAACTTCTAACCCGCTCAAACTCAGCGATAATCCTCGCTAACCCTAGATCAGTAACTTGCGAACTTATGATGGCTTTCCTGTCGAAAGGCAGCCCCCACTCCTTGGAAGAGTTTTCTCCCTCCGCGGAAACAGAAGAGTTTTCCTCTGAAACCGACAACGCCACCACCGCTTCTCCCTGACCATTCTCGGAATCGAGAGGGGCCCTGAATAAAGCATCCGCTACAACGTTCAATTTCCCTGGGCGGTATCGCACCTCGAAATTATACGGCTGTAGCTCCAAGGCCCAGCGGGCAAGTCTGCCCACCGACTCCTTAAGGTGTCGTAACCACTTCAACGCTTGGTGATCGGTTTCGATCACAAAGTCCGTGCCCTCGACGTACATTCGGAATTTCTTGAGGGCATATACCACAGCAAGGCATTCCAATTCCGTGGTCGAGTAGTTGCGCTCCGCCGATACGAGTCCCAGGCTTACAAAGGCAATGGGGACATAACCCTTCCCATTCCCACCTTTCTGCTCTAACACAGCGCCTAAGCCCTTTAAACTCGCATCGCATTTAATGAGAAAGCTCCCATTTAAATCCGGGAGCGCCAACTCCGCCGTGTTTTTAACCTGCCTACTTAGTTCCCGCATATCATTGGTATGGGTATCCTCCCAATGCCATTTTGCATCGTTTTTCAGCAAGTCATACAACGGTCTGGCAGTTCCCGCCATATTCGGGATGAACTGCCGATAATACCCGATCATTCCGTGGAATCTCTGCAACTCCGTTACATTCTTGGGCTGAGGGAAATCCTCTGTAGCCCTAAATTTATCCGGATTTGGCTTGCAGTACCCTGGTCCGACCTTATAGCCCAGAAGCGACACCTCGTCAGCGCAAAGTTGCACCTTGTCCGGGTTAACTGTTAATCCCGCTTCGGCTATACGCTCTAGGACCTTTCGAATGTGGATCAAATGATCGTCAAACGATTCGGAATATACGACGAAATCGTCGTAAAATCCCAAAACAAATTTGCATTTGTAAGGAGCTAAAACGGGATCCACCAGACGCATGAACGTGCTCGGTGCGTTTTTCATTCCAAAAGGCATCTTTTTGAATTGAAAAAGCCCCCGATGACAGACGAAGGCGGTCTTCGGCCTGTCACACTTCCTAACGTTGACTTGGTAAAAGCCATTCGAGAGGTCAAAAGTGGTGAAATACTTCGCGCTTCCCAAATACGCCAAAATATTTGGGATCGAAGCCATGGGGTAACAGTCAGACTCCGTTACCCCGTTTATTCCCTTAAAGTTAATGCAAAGCGGTTTGGTACCAACCATCCGGCTTGCTCGCTAGTACAATAGGCGCAGCCCAAGGCGAGACACTGGGTTCTATCAAATCTAGATCCAACAACTCATCAAACGCCTTGTCAATCTCCTCTCGCTTTCTTTTACTAGCTGGATGGGGGCGAACGAAAATCGGCTTCGCATCGCCCGTCTCTATCGCGTGTTCAATGATAGAAGTTTCGCCGGGCCGTTTCGTAAAAACTTCTCGGAAATCCCAGATGGTTTTTAACCCAAGATCCCTCTCCCCATCCGTGCACGTAGACTTTGAAACTAACGTCTCCCACGCTGCAAGGGTTCCCACGGCGCCGGGACTCTCTATTTTTCCGCCCCAATAAAATCTCTACCCAAGATAACAGGGGGGTCAGACCTCGAACTACAAGAAAGCGCTGGCGGCGAATGCCGCTGGCCCCCTTTATGGAAAGCCTGATACTGCCCACGATTATTGAACGCGAATTTTCACACATAAAACAAATCTGTTTTTAAATTCAAAATCTCTTTTGAACTTAAAAAGTTATTAAATTATGTGTGAAGCTTAAAATTCAGACAATTAACCCTTACCCACTTTTCAAGTGAAACAAATCAACTTAATTCTGAAGCAAGCGTAATAGTAGGGAAAACAATGTTGGCCAAGACAGACAACTTTTGTTTTTTTCCTAGATTTTGTATGTGGGAGGTTATGAAATTATGTATAAAATATAATGAATATTTATTTTGAAAACTTCGTTTTATTGAAGACGTTTTGAGGAGATTACTCTATCACTGATATTAGGAATTTATTATCGGTGATTATTCTATAAATTCTTAATAGATCGCTGTAATACGCTATTGGAACGAAACAACATATCACAGCGGCTTCTAAGTTTTTGCTTTTTCTGACAACATGGTCCCCAAAAGCCTACGCGCCTAGTTTAAGTTTTGGTCAGAAATATTGCCGCCTATTGGCTTATGTTCAATTTTACACAAGGATTTCGTCTGCATTTCCTTGTTTATTGCTCCAAAACAAATTTATGTTTATCATCGTACAATCTCAATAGGGTTCGTTAGTAGGTCATATTTCGACATTTCAATTATAAAATATACAGCTCCTGTCTGACGTAATATGGTCTAAGGATGGTTTTATGCATAAAATAGATTACAAAACTATGCTATATCACATTAAATTAAATTGTTTTTTATAGTTGAATTAGATTTTAAACTCTAGTCGTCAATTTAAAGTGATTTTTGTTCTTTTATATGTAGATAATGATTTGGCCATCGAAAGGTTGTGATATGAATCCCCTGGAAAACTTGTGGGCGGAAATGGTCCGAAGAGTTGATCATCCTAATGTTAGAAATGCTGCTGAATTAATTGAAGCGATACAACATGCTTGGCGCGATTTAAAACTCGAAATTGAACTATCATCGTACAATCTCAATAGGGTTCGTTAGTAGGTCATATTTCGACATTTCAATTATAAAATATCAGGCGTCATATCAGGAATCAATGCCACATCGAATGCGGGAGGTATTTGAAAAGAGGGGATATTGGTCACATTACTAGTAAAATATTTTCTATAAATGGTTTATTAAAAACAATTTGAAATGATAATCATTATGAACTCTATCTTAAATGCTCTGGGCATAACTAGCTCTATTTTGTCTCATCTGCTCCTAGGTCTTTTACTCTTGCCAATATTTCGCTCACACTGATTATCAATATTCATTTTTAATAGATACTTGTGATATACGTGATTCTATATCTAAGAAGTAGTTAGTGGGTTGATGAACTAAACCGCTGGGGGACGCTCGTGCGCTCATGCCAGGCTGTAGAGAGAAATACCGAGAGTTGTATTCTGGTTCCCGACTCGAAACTGAACACCAGCTCGTTTAGTTTTATCCACGTTTTGTCAAATAAATTACCCATTAAATAACATTTTCAGCAGTAAATCGCTGAATTCAGTAGGGCAAACTGGGGCATTTTCATAATTCAGTTTCCCATCCCCAACCCCGACTTTATTTTTCCGGGTATGTATCATCTCCGAACCCGACCCTGACTTTATTTTGATTCCATACGAACACTCTAAATATTCAAGAATACCTCGAACCCCCGAATCCCGAATAAAAGTTTCTAACTTAAGCAAAATTTTAAATTGGTGTGTAAAGAAAAATATTAAAGAATACAGTGGACATTTTATATTTGCTGTCATAAGCATTATTTTGTAATCTAACGCTTTATACGTGATGTAAATAAAATAAAATAACAATAATTCAGTTTTCAAATAAATTGGAACAATTTTTCGAATTAGGATTCAAAAGTCTCAAATGTTGAAAAAAGGGCGAATCTATTTTATTTTTAAAGATTCACGTGAATCGAGAATTCGAATGTTCAACCCTTAATAACAGCAATAAGATATTCGGAGTAAAAACGCGAACAAGTAAAGACACCAAGAAGTAGGGGATAAAACTAAGCTTTATTGGAAAAAAATATGCGGTACTTCAGCCGATAGGCCTTCAAGGCGAAAAACTTTATTGGGACTAACCGACAATTTGAAAATGTTTAAAAATATTAAAGACGCGAGGCGCGAGACGATAACACGCGACAAAAAGGGGGGGGGGGGACTAGAAAAGCTAAAAAAGCTAAAAAGGACTGTCATACAAGGGTTATGTTCGCAATAAGTTTGATGAACAATTAAAGAGGGGGAAAAGACGAAAGAAAAACGAGAGGCGAGGGAACCAAACATCAAATGCTTGCGAACAAACCCCTACCCTCAACCAAAAAACCATCCTCGTTCGAAAAAGACGACAATCGAGCAATGTCGAACTTGGGCGGGAAAAACACGAAGTCGGGATGACCGCAAAAAACACAACAATACCCTCTAAAAAACGAACCACCCTAGCTAAAAACTAATTTTACGGTTAACCCCGACGGCAACTCCGTGGCTAAATTTAAAATTAGGCGTTTTCTTCAGTGCGGCGGCCTTTCGTGGGAAGATTAGTAGTTTTCATGACGCAGATGGAAACGTCATTGATGTTGTGAACGTGATTAAAATGTTGGGTGACGTGGATCTTTGCTGGCGTCTTCCTAGTGCTCCCTGAACCTGTCGGCGAGCCGCCTTTCAGTCTCACCGATGTAGAGCATCGGTAGTCTTACTACTTTTGGACTTAACTACGATTTACACAGTAAATGCAAACCGAGTAGAGGCAAAACGAGAAATACACGGTTAGGTCAGGTTGATCTCGTAATATAGGTGCGTATTTATGATTTTCTACTATTTCTGCGACGTTTCGTCGGCCAATAAAAATGAGGTGCATTACTCCGGCTATCGTCAAGTTCAAAATGGCTCTTTATATTCTACCTATATTGGATAGAATAACGCAATTTATGATTTTGAAAATATACCATAAATTATCAATGTTTCTCGAAAAGCGGGGGTTTATTTGAAAAAAAATTGTATTGTCCATTGATTGTTTAAAAAAAAATTAAAAAACAAAATGGCGACGGATACCTTATACTATAATTCTACCAAGATGTCGGCAAAAGGTATGAACGAGAGTCAGTTGGCTTGCGTGGCATGAAGGGCTTGCCACAAAAAGTGTTCAATCACTTTCTATACCCGACCATAAAATTAATTATTAAAACACATCACTTGAGCTATGCTTGAGCTAGGGGATGAAATGAATTTTTTTCTATAGATGGATAAATTACGAATAGGCAACTTAATTCGGGTGAAAATATGGTCAATGACAAATTGTAAGAAGAAAAATAAGTTTTAGAGGTTTTGCTGTAGTATTTTTAACAACGATATATTAAAGTATTAAGTTAAAATTCGAAACTTTATCGTTGAATTAGACTCTATAAGAACGTTTATATGGTTATTTATCCTTAATGAAAAAATAGTTTAAAAAAAAACCAAAAAGAAACGTTATATTTTCGTCTAAAAATAAACTTGGACGAATTTTTTTTAAAAAACAACGTTATTTTAACGTTAAAAAGTTTATTGGAAAATTTGGTTCGAAACAGTTAAATTTGTAAACTACAATTCAACGTTAGTAGAACGTTCAAAAAATAACTCATAACGATATTTCAACCAGATAACCAAAATTTAACCAAATTGCAAAGTTGCTTTGTTACCTGGGTACTCCCATAACACCCAATGCACCCAGAGATACCGGGCTAGAATTTTCTGGCACTCCGGCGGCTGCTAAACTCACCGCGCCACCAGTAACAGGGGGCGCTCGGCCAACCTAACCTAAAGTTCCCCCGTAAGCCAGAGTTGGCTCTAGGGATTCTAAAGCGGTGGGCGGGGGGCGATAAATGGCTTGAGCGAGAAGGTCAGATACTCAGATTGAATAATTTTGGCCTCCTGCGACAACTCTTTCAGGGTGGCGAATGCCTTTCCCCTTAAGTGATGACGGTATGTCGGGTGACATTGCCGTAACACTCGAGCTACCCTATCAGCCTCGGTGGCGTTTCTCCCAATACGCCGGTAGTATTCAGCAGTGAATATACTGCGTCAGGGGTACATCCGCACCTTGAGTTCGGGTATACAACTCAATTTGTATACGCCTGCCGTAATCGGTGGCTAAATATTCGTGTCGAAATGCCTGACGAAAACCGTTCAAGGAGGGAAACACTCCTTGGAACGACCACCAAAGTACAGCGGGTCCCCGCATGCACGACGGTAGTACCTGCAAGAGGATATCCCCTTCGCTGTACCCCGTAACCGCCTGATACCGGTCGAGAGCCTCCAGGAACTCTAACGGAAACTTCTCGTCGGCCAGACCCATGTAGATCGGCGCTTCTACATTTAACTTAACCCTCGGGATTTGGGCAGCGCGTGCTCCCGCATCCCGGCTGGTCACATAACCGTCCAAGGCCTCGCGCAAAGCACGAGCCATGACTTGTGCCATATCCTCCTGGGCTGGGTTTCCAGCACCAGTAACCCCTTCATTTCCCAAAACCATTCCGGACCTGGTTTTAATGTTTAAGACTTAAACCACGACTCTAAAATCCCTAGAGCCGCCTAACCCAAAAACCCCTCCGGAAAACCCATTGGGAAACAAAGGTACCCACAATACACTAATATAAAAAATACACTTACACAAAAATTTTAACTAACCCATACCGAAAAATTACACTTAAAATTAAAATAACCTAAACTCTCGTACATTCAACAACTCAGGCCCCACGTTGGGCGCCAGTTGTGAAGCCTGGAAATTGTCGGCTTATGTTTAAACCATGTACGAGAGTCAAACTTTAGAATACTCTTTATTACTAATAATATATATATATTTACCAAATATTACAAGGCATGGCAAACAACTAAACTTTCTCTAGAAGAGAGAATATACAAGATGTGACTGGTTAGGTCGGAGTCCGTAACCAAGAGAGAGTTAATCCATTGTCCCGACGTCCCTTAAATAGCGGGCCCCTCGGAATACGCTACCGGTCTCCAACCTAATTGGCTAGAGAAGAAAGCCCGCCAAGAAATCTTGCGGACTCACTGTGGTGCAATAGTAAGCGTCACCGGTAACTTTACCCCGCTCTTAACAATTCGGGTCAGAGGTCGCCACTTTCGGAGAATTCCAAAGGTGGACTACGCGAGCGAAGATGAGTCATCCCTACCATCCCCCGCAGCGTTGGCCCAAAACAACGAGATAACTCTCTGAAGTAAAGGGAAGGGCTGTTAGGGACAAAGCCTACATTTGCGGATGCAAATGCGGGCTTTACAAAACTTATTTTTGTTGGAATGGTTGTTTTTCAAGCGTGGTCATCGTAAAATCTCTGTTTCGATTATTAATTTTAAAAATGAGGAGATCCAAAAAAGATATCGAAAAACTTCGCGAAGCAATTTGGCAACGTTTGTCAGAAGTGTTTCACCATGATTCTGTGACCGGGAAAGGATTCCCTGTTTGGAAAGATATCAGTGCGGAATTAGAAGGGGTTATGTCTCCACTCGCGATATATACTTGTGTGATGAAAAACTACTACAATCTTCGTGATCTGGTCGAGGGAAAGACTCAAGGCGGAATCGATGAATCATCGGAAAATTAATCTAGGACATCTTTGAAATCATCCTCGGATGGAAATTCTTCGGAAAACATGGATGAGCGTATTGAGTTTGAAATTTCACTAACCCAAGAAGATTATATGAAAATGGCTCCAGTCGAAAAGACATATAAATGTAATGAAAAGTCCAGATTAATATCAAGCAGAAAATACAAAGTATTTCAGCCGGGTACTTGGACACACATTATTCACGAATAATTTAAAAAAGCGAGCGAGTGTCCTTGCGTCTTAACTTTCAAACGGGCAAAAGTTTTGAAATCAGGAAATTTTTTCGCTATGATTTCCGGATACTGCGTCGCGTGCTCCTAAAAATTTACGGGAATTTTAGATTCGGAACCGAAGTTTGGAGAAGATGTTGTCGTGAAATGCTCTTTGAAAGGGCAGTTCAGGTCCGATCACAAAAACATGCCCAAAAGGCCACTTTCCGGAATCAAGAGAAACCGACATGGTGGAGAAGAAGATGGCTCCAAGTTTCGTCAGAAGAATGCAAGCGCGCGGAACTATGGAATTTGGAGATAGTGAGCCGTGTGATTTGCCATCCGCCAACGTTCTTAGGGTAGCGAAGAGCGAAGCCCTGAAAAAAACATTTTTGGACAGTGACCCCTTTTGGGCGCTTTGTAAAATGATAAACATTGTGCCTTTCCAAGGGGTGATTCGAGAGTTGGTTTATTTCAAATTTTGATTAATGTATTAGTTGCCAACACAACTCCACGTATACCGCTCGTATTGCGAAATGAATCCAGGAAGGACCAAACTAAACATTGACGCAACTGGTAGCCTCGTGAGAAAAATAGAAAGAGATGGGAAAAAAAAGTGGACACATTTTTTTGTACGAAACTACCGTGAATGACCCCTCAAAACAAAAACAGTACGCGGTAACGCAAATGCTCTCGGAAGCTCACAGCTCAAACTCCATTTTCACGTGGTTACTTCTTTGGCGGGATTCTAGAGCACCTGCTCCCAAGGAAGTCGTAACGGACATGTCGGCGGCTCTTTTAAACGCCGTTGCTCGGGCTTTCGGCACAGCTTCGTCGCTAGCCGACTTCATCCGCCAAGAAGCGAACGTCATTTTCGAAGGGAAATTAGAAGAGCTACCACAATTTTATTTACGGTGTGACGTCGCCCATACCGTAAAATTGATCTCCAGCTGGAAAAGCTTGAGGTTGAAAGGCGTCACTGGGAGGGCAAGAACCCGCACGTTCTACTTACGCTCTATGGGACAAGCTTTACAATGCGAGAGACTATCTGATTTGAGACGCTACTATGTAGCCATTGTAACTGTCGCAATGAGCGAAACGGAAGGACGTAATGAAGAAACCGGGCAAGAAACGAAATGTGAAATGTGGAAGAAATGGTTAATATCCAAAACTTCGGGGAACGAGAATTCAAAGGAAATGAATAGCTTACTTTTGAGCTTTCACGGTGAAGCACCCCAAGAGGCAGATCACGGTTACAACACCACATCAGTACGAGCTTCTCCATTCGAAAGATGGTTTGAAGATATCATTGAAGCTTGCGGAGAACAATTAAATGATCCACACTAACAGGGAGACCGGGGAAACCAACAAGTTCTGCCACAATTAATAGAAGATCTACAGAAAATGTCACGGTTTATTCCTTTGTGGTCAGCGATTATGCGGCCCTTTTCTAAATGTGGTGGAGTTGTGGAAAGCAGCGCTCCAGTAGAGAGCAGCTTCAATGATTTGAAAAATCGAGTATTTGCTCATGAAAATTTGCCGATAAGAGTGAACGGGTTTCTGAAAACTCACGTTGACGTGCTGGATGGTGCAATGAAACTCATAGGGTCGTATAGCCAAGAGGAGGGTGGTAAGTCTTACCCCAGTAACTTAAATCAAGAAACTATGTATGGGTAAAATTAATATGTATAAGTCTATAACCATTGTGTTAGGAAGTCGGTGTTTCGGGCGGGGCTTTAACTACTTCGGATTTCACATTCAGTGGCTGGCTGTAAAATGTGGACGAGGTTTTCACTCGAGTTAAACTTAGAAAACACACGCGCAAAAAATTTTACACACATATTAAAACCAAATGCTTTTTGCCGAATGAAATTCTTCAGCAGCGGAATCTCAAAGGCAGACTTCAAACGATATAATATCAGTAGTGGAAAATTAAAAATGGCATATTTTACGATGGAAAAAGTTAAACAATTTTTGAATTATATTTACTGTCATAAATGTTATTACGTTTACGTTTCACTTGTTATTTCCGTGACATTTTTACCTATGTGTGTTCAAAGCTTTATAAGCGTAACTAATATATTTAAACTGCAAGGCTTAGCCAGCATTGTTTTATGTAGGAGGCATGAAGCGTCAGATAAATACCCCAAGCTTCTGGATCCTTGAAAATGAAGCTGGTTTTTGGAAAGCTAAAAAATGGCCTAAATACAATTTTTTTTTACTTTTTTCAATTTTTACGTGTAGATTTAAGTGTAAATCATCGCCGCACGTGATTTTTTGGAAAAAATTTTGTTTATCGTGTGATCACCTTAATATAGTTATGAGCGAAAGCCCCGCCCGTTTCTGCACACCCGTCTCCAAGTATATAGTTTAATAAGTAAATAATCAAAAATTAGGAAAAGACAATAGTTCTACTTCGAACATATCTTCGACAAGTATTCCCGATTCTAAGAAGCAAAGCAAATCTCCTTCAACAACTCCTGATTCGCGTTCCAATAAATCGCCTTTTCCCGATTCCGTTAAGAGCACCTCCTCAAGTCCTGTTCCGATTGATATTAGTTCGTCTTCATCGACTCAGGATAATATCGCTAATAGGTGTATATTTTGTGATGTAAGTAACTTTTCAAGTTAAAATCGTACTCTGTTTTCATCTATGTTTCTTAAAAGAAAATTGACTGTGGTATGGACCATTTTGCATTTGAAAGAGAGGAAAAACTTGGTAAATAAAGAAATTCTATAGCATTACGCTTAAAAATTACATTTAATTTTTTTCTTATTACAGATACCGATGTAAGCCATTCGTGTTTTGAGTGCAAAATAGGAAACCACCCGGATAATACATTTAAATGCAAATATTGCAACGTATGGATTTTCACACTTTAAATGTCTTTGCTTTATAATAAAACGATAAGTATATTTTAAGGTTAATGTTCACCTTTTCGACGAATGCTCGTCGCAAATTGACGAGGAAAGTGAAGAGCTAGTACTAAGAAAATGCAGATTATGCCGAAGAAAACCGAGGGAGGAAATTACCAGAGCTGAAGAAAGAAGCGCCTGTGAAAACTGGCGAAATCTGGGTAAAAGCCCTCCAAAACGGAGATCTGGAAAATCTTATCTAGACCCGTTATCGGAAATGAAGAGAATAGATTTCTCAAAAAGTCAAGCTGTAAGGATTATCGGGCTTTTAAAAAACAGCAACGTCATATCGCTACAAGCGGTAAAAATTAAAAAAACTAGATACTCTTTAAGTAATACATGTGCTTTTGACACCTTTGCGCAGTCACTGTGCATCGCTTATTGCGACTCAGATGAAATGAAAAACTTAATAGACCAAACGGAACTTGAAATTTTCAGATTCGTTAAAAATATGATGGTTAAAGGTGTAACTTCCAGCCTCTACAGAGAGATAACTAAAATTTTAATTGATATATGTCCGAATAAACTAAATTTACCATTCAATGTAACCAAAGTTAACTGCCAATTTTCAGTGTCGGTGCTAATTGGCAAATCCGACATCGCAAAATCTTGCAGCTACGAGATAAACTTTTGCAGCAAAATATCTTGCCAAAGAAAACCAGAGACTATTTATCGGCCGATAACCACGGTAGATTGCCCCTATACCTCATTGGCTGATCTAGAGGCTCGAATAAAAGAGTACTTTAGTGAAACAGCACCAACAATATGTCATACTTGCGAAAATGGTAAAAGATCAATAAAGAAAAATCTCTCTAAACATCACCTATTCGTCGAGCCCACAGACTTTATATTGCGGACAGATTGCGAAGTTAGTTATATTTTTAGATTAAGTGAAATTCCAAAGAGCGTAAAGGTTGGAGGTGTAAAATTTCACTTGAGGGCCATTTTGGCATTTCGAGGCGTCAACAAAGCCACGTCTATTGGTCATTACATTTGCTACGCCCATCGACCTAACGATAAATTTGAAAGTTACGATGACTTAGAAAAAGAAGTAACTGACGAAAGCGATGAACAACTGGTGTGCATCCACTTGTTATACTATAGTGTTTAGTTCAAGCATTTACTCCAGTGAATTCACTTTTTTCATTTTGTATTTAATCTTTTTTATCATTTATAATATTTATTATATAAAAAAGATTAAATACAAAATATCACGGAAATAACAAGTGAAACGTAAACGTAATAACATTTATGACAGTAAATATAATTCAAAAATTGTTTAACTTTTTCCATCGTAAAATATGCCATTTTTAATTTTCCACTACTGATATTATATCGTTTGAAGTCTGCCTTTGAGATTCCGCTGCTGAAGAATTTCATTCGGCAAAAAGCATTTGGTTTTAATATGTGTGTAAAATTTTTTGCGCGTGTGTTTTCTAAGTTTAACTCGAGTGAAAACCTCGTCCACATTTTACAGCCAGCCACTGAATGTGAAATCCGAAGTAGTTAAAGCCCCGCCCGAAACACCGACTTCCTAACACAATGGTTATAGACTTATACATATTAATTTTACCCATACATAGTTTCTTGATTTAAGTTACTGGGGTAAGACTTACCACCCTCCTCTTGGCTATACGACCCTATGAGTTTCATTGCACCATCCAGCACGTCAACGTGAGTTTTCAGAAACCCGTTCACTCTTATCGGCAAATTTTCATGAGCAAATACTCGATTTTTCAAATCATTGAAGCTGCTCTCTACTGGAGCGCTGCTTTCCACAACTCCACCACATTTAGAAAAGGGCCGCATAATCGCTGACCACAAAGGAATTAACCGTGACATTTTCTGTAGATCTTCTATTAATTGTGGCAGAACTTGTTGGTTTCCCCGGTCTCCCTGTTAGTGTGGATCATTTAATTGTTCTCCGCAAGCTTCAATGATATCTTCAAACCATCTTTCGAATGGAGAAGCTCGTACTGATGTGGTGTTGTAACCGTGATCTGCCTCTTGGGGTGCTTCACCGTGAAAGCTCAAAAGTAAGCTATTCATTTCCTTTGAATTCTCGTTCCCCGAAGTTTTGGATATTAACCATTTCTTCCACATTTCACATTTCGTTTCTTGCCCGGTTTCTTCATTACGTCCTTCCGTTTCGCTCATTGCGACAGTTACAATGGCTACATAGTAGCGTCTCAAATCAGATAGTCTCTCGCATTGTAAAGCTTGTCCCATAGAGCGTAAGTAGAACGTGAGAGATAAGGGAGTGTGTATACCGATAAGGGGCACCTGCGGGCGGGGGAAACGGGCCCCTATAGGGGCCCCCATTTTGCGGCAATATTCGGCGGGGTCAAAAGGTTAGTTGATTTACGATGTTAGGTCAATAGGTTATCTGCCCCTATGGACACGATGCAAACAGCCGTTAAATAAGGGTGAAACAGGCCCCTGTAGGGGCCCCATTTTGCGTACATTTTCGGCGGGGTCAAAAGGTTAGGTCAAAAGGTTAGATGATTTACGATGTTATAACCCATAAAACCCAGGTGCTAACCCATTATAGGTCAATAGGTTACCTGCCCCTATGGTGGTGACACGATGTTATGCAAACAGCCGGCCCGTCATAGTTAATAGCTGGAGGCACCCCATTTTAGGTCAAAAGGTTAGCTGATTTACGAGGTTGATTTACGATGTTATAACCCATAAAACCCAGGTGTTAACCCATTTTAGGTCAATAGGTTATCTGCCCCTATGGCGGTGACACGATGTTATGCAAACAGCCTACCCGTCATAGTTAATTTCGGGCACAATTCGAGTTGGTTTTCGCCGACAAACACTTTCGGGCCCCTAAGCGTACCGTAAAATAGCGGGCGGTCATCGGTAAAAGTGTTTTGGGAAAAAAAGAGAAGAGTGTATACAAATTATAAGGTTTTATTAAGATATTTTTCGAGTACAGGCTGTATAATACGATTTACATTGAAAATACGTCTTTGGAAATGTATTTTATTTATATCATGGTAATTACGTCGTTCTTCGTAGGGTATATACCAAAGTTCACTCAAAGGGTTGAAACGAACCATCTGAAATTAGCGTTTTTACGAGCATTTTCATTAAATGTTCTACCTCGAGGCGTTTGATGGTAAGAGTTACGTTGTCGCCGGGTCCCTCGGGGGTGGTTGTGGTTCCGCCGGAGATGTATTTTTCGGATGGCGGGATATCTTGGCCATCCAAAGCGGCGGGTGACGGACAGTTGGGATAAAATTTGTCGTGTTCCGTTTGGGGTACGTCGCCGGATTCCCAACTGCCTAACTGTCCGTGGCAGAGGTAGCATTCGACTATGCCGTCCGAGTCTACGGCGAAAAGTCCTGCGTGGGCCAAGTCTTCCTTGTTCACGTGTACGTTGTCCCATTGCTTGAACGTTTCTAGCCGACCGGTTACGGTGGTGAGATCCTCGTGACTAGCCATCCCGATTCTCTTTGAGCTACGGAATAATATTTCTGGGTCTAAACCCCAAAATGACGTAATCTATAAAAATGACATGATTTAAAAATGACTCACTAAAGATGACGTAATCTACACCATGAAACGTAAAGATTACGTAGATGCGTTGTGGTTTTCATAAGCTAGCCGCTATGGGAAAGAGGAAGATGTCTCCGCTTAGGCTACCAAAGAAATGCGGGATATGCTCGGAAATATACCGGTCCGTGAGAGGTTTCAAACAACATTTAATGACACATTTATCTTGTAATACAATGAAAGAAGATTCGGATCTGGCGTGTGATTGTGATGCGAGTGAATCTCTCCATTACACGGAGGCCGAGGAAATGTCAGATGATAAAATTATCGATTATCTTAACGAACTTATTGTGGCATGTAAAAAGCGCGGTGCCACAATGGAATCAACCGAACCAACTACATCTAACCTGCCAGCCGAATTAAAAATGCCGACTGAAAAGGAAATGGGTGCTCTGATTTATTTTCAAGAATATTGTAAAACTAATCAAATTCATAATATTAAAACCGCTGTAAAGAAAATGTGAATAAACGTTTTTATATTGAATACATTGTTATTTTTAAAGGTGACCGTATAAAGTAAATTTTACATTGATAAATTGACACTTAATATTTTTAAAATACGTTTATAATATTTTTCCAACGTGGGCGAATGAATGGACACAATGAACTATTAATTACGTAATCTAAAAAAAATGACGCGTGCAATGAGAAATAACGAGTCGGATTTATAAGATAATAAAAAATATTTATTTTATAAGATGATATATTACAAAAATTATTTTTCTTTTACGAGTCAAAAAAATATTATAGTGTGATACAAAAAAAAATTAAAATGGACATCGTAATTGACTGTCTATTTCAGCGCGGTTCTGGGTAATCCATTCGGCGAAAAGTAGACTTCGTTCCAAAGAACACGGTTGTCGGGTGTTTAGAGTGTGATGTTGGAATAGCCAATTCACTGGTGGGGGGGAAGTCAAAGTCTACAAAGGCCATTCTCGCCATACCACCGACACGATACTGAGGGTTTAGTTATGAATAAAACGGGGTATAGTCGCGCGACGGGAATTTATACTCCGTTTATGATGACGTAACAGGTTGTTAAATTTTCTAGTGGCCATTATATCATTGTTGACGTCTCTTCGTGAAAAACCCTTAAAGAAGCTTTGGTGACTTCTACGTTTTGATCGGTGACGTATATAAATCACGCAATAATGTCCGCAAATGACGCTCGTTGTCGATTGAAGTCGCCGCTTGGTGGGCGTGATTTTTCTCGAATTTTGTTTTAAAAAAAGTTTAATGGCTGGCAAAATGGGCCGTAGCGCCAAAGAGTCAAAATACCAAGCCCGTTTTAATTTATCAAGGTAAATCGCGACCCAATGGCTGCCAGGTTCATCGTGGGGGTCCAGATTTACAACCAGTGACGCTGGAAAACTATTAATCTTATCGGGTAGACAATCGGAAGCGAATACGCCCATAAAATTGCGCGTACGTCTCAAAATGTTTAAAATCTCGGATCCGCGCATAATTACACGTTTTCAATAGAAACGTTACGATCTTTGTCTACGCTAAAGCTGGCTTGAAATTCGGCGAAAACTACGCAGCTTAACGTTTGCGGGACTGGTTTAGCGAACGAAAGCTCCAAACGCATCTGTCCCTGTCTGGAGGGGTTCCAATAATGACTCTCACCCGCGCTATGGTCGTTTGAAATGTCGAAGACGTAAAAAGCGTAGCCCCCGGCATAATCTCCCCGGGAAATATCGATCCCGGTGTTTCTATAATGAATTCCGCTACCCGTGAATAAAGTATGATAGGCTTGAATATATTGTCCCGCGTCGTAGTTTGGCGTAATAGGTTTCGAATCCACACCGTCAGAATCCACGTAAAGAGCTAAACTCGATAAATCTTGATGTTCGAAAGCGTACGGGTTTTTTGCCAAGGTTCCATTGTAGGCTTCGTGATCCACCAGCGCGACAATCAAGCGAACCGGGAGGGTACCCAAATATACGTTGGGAATAACGGTGTTTCGGATATTCGAGTTGATGGTGAATATCTTAGTTTCGGTGCGTGTAAAAGCGTACTTTGCTGCTGCTCGTGACAAGGCGTTTTCGTGAGCGATAAGTATTTTGGGTGCAATTTGTACTCGACGTACCAACAAGCTCGCGTCCGTAATGATAATTTTATAGTCAACCCCGGGCTTCGGCGTACCCATTAACGCAAAACTCGCTTTACTTCGCGATAGTTTAATACGTAAATCTACGCCATTAATTAAATATTTTTCGACATTGAGCGCGTCAAGAAACAGCGGACCAATTAAATCTATTTCTTTCGACTGATCCGTGAATCCTTTCCGCTGTTTAAAACCCTCGTTCGCAGTGACCGAATTCATTTCGCCGGGGGTATCCTTGTACCACAGCGCGCCTGTTAAATGGGACGCTTTGGCACCCTTGTCAAAATTTAACAAAGTTTCAATGTACGCCCGATAAGCGTACGAACAAGCTGACGGAGACAGTAAGGTTCCGTTAAGGTAAACTTCCGCGTGAATAAATAGCGTGTGCAAAAAATTGTTACACCCCCTACAACATCCGACGGTAATAAACTTTTGCCCGCGTCATCGGCGACGATTTTAGCTTTAACAAGTAGGTACGTAAGCGGTAAATCAATGTACTCGTGCCCGCTTCCAGGAATATTAAACTCGACGGTATCGCCTCGCAGCGACGAGATGGGTTTGAAGGTTGTCCATTTTCCTCCCTCAATTGACGTTTGGATAGGCGCGGTTTGAAAAATATCAAGTTCACTTTTTAACGCTTCGCAATGACCCATAATTTTAGGAGAAAATATCAACGACCTTTCTAGCTCGTTTCCTGCCTACTAATGATTTTTTTCCACCGCGTTTTGGTCTTTTCTTAATTGTTTTAGTTTTGCGTTTACGTTTCCCAGTCCCGTATTGTTGTTTGAGATCATCGTACTTTTATGTAAGCCTCCGTTTGGTAGCTTCACGTATGGATGACCCCGTCGAGACATCAGCCAAAACTTGTTTTCCCGTGGAGAGGGCTTGGCCCCCCAAAAATTTCGCCCCCCGTAAAAGAAACGGTTTCGCTAGCTTGTACAAGCCGGAGAAGAAACTCCCAAACCCGCTTCCGAATTGCCCGTGCCCCCGCTGATACGGCGATCCCACGTATACGTCGGGAATAGCGCCACCCGCCTGAGTGGCATAATATTGAGCGTACGGGCACGCTACGCAGCGTCTTTTTTCAAGAACGTGTCTTAAGGGCATCTTGGACGCAAATGAAGTTTTACTGTTAGATTGCCAAACTCAAAAGGAGCTGGTTTCCCATAAACATCGCGTAGATCTATTTGGATAGTATCAAAGTATTTCTTCTCAATGGGCACGTAATGCGGCGAAATGTACGTTTTCTCGATATGAGTACCAAATCGGGCTGATTCGTCAACCGCTATTATTCTTAACAATTTGACGAGCGACGAGCCCACCACTTGATCAGCGACGATATCGGAATAAACGAAGATTTGGGGCGGAATGTGGAAATTTAAGCGAGCCGGGTTCTCGCTTCTGCCCGCGATAGTTTTAGTTCTTTCAAATCCTAGCGTGTTGCTCAGTCCGTCACTCATAAATACACCATAGGGGGTAATATTTTTTCCAACCAGCGCCACGTGTCCGTTCAGCGGATCGTGGGTAAGACACACATTAGCGGCGGTGCATAGCGCGGTGTCGTTTACTACTTTAAGTAAATGGTCTATACTCAAGTAATGCCCCGGAGGGATTTCTCGCATCGTCCCGACCATTTTAGGGTCAGCCTGTCCCCCATGTTGGGCGGGATTAACGCGGAAATAGACGTAATTGTCATAGGGCAACACGTTGTAAAACGAAAAGGGATACAATATTTCCACCAACGCAACTTCCCACCCCCCCTTTAATTCGATAGGTTCGGGTAATTTTATCGTGAAACAGGCTACCGTATTATTCGGAAATATCTCGAGATTTGAATTACTGGGCATCGTTAGGTAAAAGGCTTCGGACATCTTTAGCAGAAACCCAAGAATTGAATGTAGCCGGATACCCTAACCAAGAAACGAAATATTCGACTTTACCCTTTGAGCGTCGCTTCTTTAATACTTTGTCAATTGTATATTCTTCCGGTTTTATAACTCGTTGAATTTCTTTGAAATAAAAATATCCCGTGATGGGTTCGTCAGCCAAATCAACGAGCTTAAATTGAAGAGGTCTTTTAGTATTCTTGAAAACAACTTTAAATATTTCGGCGCTCCAATTTTGATCGCTGTATCCTTTTAAAAACGGTCTGGCAGTTCGGGTAATCCTTACGTAATCGCCGACTTTGATACGGCATTTTCGGGGCTTGAGGGCGGCTGGCTGGGACTGCCCTGGTTTGTAAATATTTCGATAAACTTGAAGAATATTTTTGTCGTTCACATCGAAGGGAGCCATTTTAATTGTCGTATGATAACTGGCGTTATACGAATGAATTAAATTGGGCAGCTCGTCGAGATAGCGTCGCGTGTTTTTATGAGTAAAAAAACGATACATGCGCTGTTTCAGGGTCCTATTAAAACGCTCTACCATCGCGGCTTTAACGTCGCTATTTTCGGAATGGTAATGTCTAATGCCCTCCTCTTTTAGGAGTTTTAAAACAGTCGAATTAACGTACTCCAACCCACGGTCGAACTGTATAGCGCGGGGCTTGCCCCGCTCTTTAAAAATTATTTTCAGGGCGCGGGCAACCTCAGCGCCGGTCTTACGTTTTAGGGGGACAGCAAATGCCACTCTCGAAAAGCAATCTATACAAGTAAGAATAAATGTGTATCCGGAATTGTCGCTCGCTAAAGAGCGCATATCTGCCAAATCAGTCTGATAGAGGTCTAGTCTGTTTCCTACACGAATCTTTCGTCTTTGGAATTTTCGAATAACTGGTCTATGTAACGTATAGGCGTCGTGAGTTTGCAAAAACGTTTCAACATTCTCCCGAGATATTCCGAGCTCTTTGACAGAATCGTATAATTTTTCAACACCCCCGTAGCTAGCTGGATTACGAGAATCGAAATATATTTTTTCGAGTCTAGTCGTTACGTTTATCGGTAACTCTCCCATTTCAAAATTTTGGCACTCGGCGTTTTCTTTTTACGTAAACGGTTCTTAATAGTAGGCGACCAAAGTTTCGGTGACTGTCGAGGTGTCGCGAAAGAATTAGGCCCGACCACTGACGGCAAAGTTTTCTTTCGTTTGGAGGAGGCGAGCGAAAGATGGGGGCCCGGGGGGGCGGAAGCTGTTACGAACGAAGTAGACGGTAATGGTGTGGTGGTGGGGAGGGCTTGAGGGGTGATTTTCCGTAGTTTACCCACCAGGTTATTAAATTTTGACCAACTCTGGGGTCTCGGCGCGTGGGGACTTATTAGATAATATACTAAATCAACAATATCAGAATCCGTTTGTATTTCACCGTCTAATAAAATCTGCTGTCCCACCGCAGTCGACCGCTGTCCGAAATCAAATGATTAAATATAGCTCGGGCGCTCGCTCTGTATCCTAGCGGGAACAGATTGACTAATGTTTCGTAATTGGGCGTATCGTTATTTTCAATCGGTTTATTTCGAGCGTGCTTTTTTAATAGCATCTCTTCGTATATCTTCCACTTGGTCCTGTCATCGAGCGCTTCGCTTTTTAAAATATCAGCCATTTCCATGTCAATATCCGGTTTGAGTTGTTGATGGGGTGGCGTAATCGGCGCTAAAGTCATTTTTTTCGAGTACCTTAACATTTTTTATGTTCAACCTGTTAGGGCTCCCACGAGCGACGACACAATAGGCAGAAGAAACGAGAAAAATCCGGCACCTTTTTGATTTAATAATATTCGTTTTTTAGTTTGCCAGCCCAATTTTTTCTGGGCAATTTTGCGTAACGTTTTACGGTGTATTTTTAATCGTAGTTTTTGCCGCGTGGTTAGACGTATATTCCCGATAAGAGTATTATACACGCAATCAGATATCGCTTCGATCAACTCTTTATTGGCGTTAATTAAAATATTACGTCTCTTAACGCCCTTTAATTTGCCGATCGATTCGAGCAGATGTTTTTGCGACCTGACTCGTCGAGACATTGTACATCGAATGAATTCGACTCGCTGGGGGGTGTGTGGTAACTAACCACCCCTCGGAAAAGTATTATTTCGGAATGTATACCGAGACTTGCTCGCCTGGGAAAATATTAGTTCTGATCCGATGTGAGTCGGGGCAATCTTTCTGAAGGTCGATCAATACGTAAGAGTTTGGTTCCTTAGTCGCGTCAGAAATCGCTTCGATAACAAAGTTGGAATTATCAGGGGCCATTTGGCGCGCCAAGCAATTAATCTGTGTTTTGTCCCGTACATTTTTCGTTAAAAGTATGTAGTGCGCATTGAGGGAAATTTCGCGACACCCGCGACCCTGATGAAATAAATTTTGACTTATGTAGATAAAGCTAACATTACGATGATGCGAGACTTTGGTGAACAACTGGGCAACTTCTCATTTTTGACCCGCCCCCATTAAATCGTCTAAAACGGCCAGTATCCGTTTCGAGCCGTCAAATAAGTCAGGATCGGGTAAACCCTTATGAAATATAACGTTATATTTTTTAAGTTTATCGTATCCTGGCTGATCCTCGCCGTAAAACCAGTGGATTTCTTCAATTTGAGGTTCAAACATTTGTTTTAAATGTTTAATCAGTTTTTCTACGAAATATGTCTTACCACTTTGGCTAGGCCCGCAAAGTATGATGTTACAACTGTGATAAAAAGGGTACATTATCACCGCGTAGCTGAAACCAGAATGAAATAAAATGGACATTTTGTTTTTATATATAATATTTTTTATTTTTGACCATAACAAAACACGTTTTCCCGTGACACACCCCCCTACCACGTGGAAAGCGGCCGGCGCGCTAGAGACGCACCCCCCTCGTGACCACCGACGCGCGCGGATAGCGGATCGAGAGAGAGAACGCGCGCGCGCCTCTCTCTCTCTCTCTCTCGTACGCGGAGACGGCGACTCGCGGAGACCGGCGCCTCTCGACCCGCGGCTCGCCCGCATAAGAGCGAAGGTTTTTTTTAAGCGCGTATTTTATATCCGAATGGAACTGTTCGGTAATTAGATAAAACCCGAACTTTATCCATTACGGGCCGATACGCTTTTTCCAAGTCGACGCTAACGAGCGTATGATCCGGAAGTCGACGTATTTGTTTGGGCAGAGGCACGGCAAACGCCGCCGGTATTTCAGTTTCTTCGTCAGTCACTCCTAGCATAGTTTTTAAATTTTCGCCGTTAATGATGTGCTGATTACCGACATTAATTCGAAATCCTTTCACTTTCGTAACGTTAAATTTTTCGCCAGTATCCGGATTTTTCACCCAAAACGAGTAATTTTTTGGCCCGCCATACGCGGCTTCGTAAATAAACGAATTCTTTCCATAACCGGATAACTCGCTGACCATATCGCCCAAATAATGGCCCGTAGTTATAAGGGGTTGTTTCGAGACGTACTGGAGGGCGTCAGTGTCCAAATATAACGCGTTCTCTCCGACTATTTCAAGATATTTTAATAAAACTAATCTCGCTTGACAGGTTGTATAAGCGGCAATTACGCAATTTGTATGTTTTAGAGGGATTTCCGCTTCCTTGATGGGGGCTGATTTCACTAGAAGAGTCGTATCGTTGACTGTCAAAACCGATTTTACGTTGATTTCCGGATTTGATAGCAGTTCAAAGAACACTTTGGGTTCGCGAACGATTTCAGTTTTGGTCACAATGGATCGCTGACCGAGTTTTCTGGAAAAAAAAAAAGTTTTAATATCTATCACGCTACCTAATATGATTTATAACCCCAATGGGGGGGGGATAATAAAATCCATACAGACCCCCACATGGAATTCAGCATTAATTTCGAGATGGCTCGAAGTCCTTCGTTTTTGGAGACTTTGGTAGGGTTCAATTTGACCCCTTCATGACGTTCGAAAGCCGCAATGTATTCGGTCCTGGCTTCGGAGGTCTGACAATCTGACGGCCAGCCGCTCGCCTCCACCTTGGTTTTTAGGAAACAGTCAACGTAATCTCGAAAAATCCCACCGCTGTCCGTTGCAGGATCGTATTGCGTCACCGTGTATGACCACGCCTCGATTTTTTTTGTAATTTTGTATCCGCGATTTACCGCCCATCTTAATTCGTCGATTACCCAAACGCCTTTAAGCATTCTTTCGTCGTCAGAATGGTCGCAGTCACCCTGATACCGTAAATCGGCACACGTCCGGCATAGGGTAAACGTTAACTTTTTGTTAACGGTCCGATACGGAAGAATAGGATGGAAAAAATTGGTTGGCGGGAGCACGTTACATAACAATAATCCCTCAAAATCGTCAATGGCTGGAATATCGCTACCGAGCAGAATTGTCGGATGACCAACGGGGACTTTGCCACTATAAAAGGGAAAACACACTTAAATATTTGTTTTCGTTATATATATATTTTTCGATATAATACCGTTTGTTTATAAAAGGGTACAAGCTGCAAATGTCCACGTAGAATATTTTATCGTCGGTCCCTTCAACGTTACAGTACGTTCGTAGGGCTGATACTCTGCCCCCGAAAAAAGCGGCTCGCGAGTCTAAACGTTCCGTTAAAGTTTCCGAAAAATTAGAATTTTTTAAAAATTCATTTATGGCTGGATTTTGTTGTTTTTCCAAAATCCAATCGCACCCCCATTGTTGAATGACGGTATAACCCATTTCTTTAAGTTTATTGGTTGTCCGCATCGTGTTGGAAAATCGTGTATTAAGGGTATCGCTCGCGTTAGCGTATAATGGCTGGTTCCTATTTACAGAGTCCCCGAAGCAAGTCCTACAACCGTGAAACCTTTAATAAAAAAAACCTGTTTATATTTTGTCTCTTTGAACTTTTTAAAATAATACTTACCAACAGCCCTGATATTGTAGAGCGTTTTTCTCACCGATTAGACCATCAATTTTAATTTTTCCAGCACGCGGTTCTCGACCATTCAGCGTTGACACGATGGTAACATTCCGGACATGCGCTTCCCAAGCCAGCCATTCTAATGCCTCGGTGGATTGAGGCTCGGATAACCGATACAAATTAGCCGGTATTATGCCAATCGTTTCTGGCTCCAAAAATTTTTTCCTTAGTACGTAACTACACACTGACGCGATAGTCACGCCCACGCTAAACGGATTAACTTCGCACAAGTCTTGAAATAGTTTCATAAACTTTAAACAACCCTTAGCTAATATGTGGGTATCTCTAGAACAATAGAGTTTTAACGTTTCGAGGTAATTAAACCCCGAACTCTTTTCGGTTTCGAGAGCGTACCATTTGTTAAAACTTTCGCGGTCTTTCGCCGTGAAATATTGGGCACCGTAAGCTTCCAAGGGGGGCAGCGAGTTCTCCGAGACGTAGTTTGTTTGTTCGGGTTTGTAAATGTCAAAATTATTATCAACTACGTTGAATAGAAAATGGGGGAAAAAATCTTTCGTATATTCGCGGCCCAGCTCGAACGTATCCGCGAATTTCGACAGAGGAATGGGTATATAATTATACGAATCCGATAGAGTTAAATTGTGTAGTTTCAGTTGCAAGATGCGAGTTCCATTTATTATCGGGTCGGGCTCAAACGAGTCGGCACTCTCCATTATAACTTGTAATAGGAGTTGCGTATCATAATTACTGGCATTATGTCCCAGCGCGGTCACTCTTCTTATCCGAGCCAGTGTTCTTAAATATTCGAAAAAGTTTCGCGCGGAATCTGAACCCAGAAATTGTCTTTGGCGAACGCCGCAAAATCTGCATGCTACGTCGGGGGTATCAACACACGCGACACAATAAGTTTCCGACACGCATAAAATGGGTTGATGAATATAACAGTTTTTCTTATCGGGGTGCCGTTTGGTTTGGATAGTTTCAAAATCGTAAAATATCCACATTTGCGTGGGCTGACCGTTGGAATCGAAACGGGGTAACGGGCGTCGCGGGTCTTTTATTACTTGGATGTAACATTGAAAACTTACGACAAACGGTACAATACTGTTCGTTACAAGAATGCAGCTGGCCGTCGCGTTTAGTCAAATCGATTAGAATCGAACATTCCGTGCAATGAAATAAATTTTGGCATAATGATAATTTATCGCCGGTTAATTTTATTTTATGATGAGCGTAGCAATCGACACCCGTAAACTTACGTAAACAGTCGGTACATTTTATTATATCTCCGGTACATTTTATGGCCCTGCAGCACGCGAAACAATAGTCTGAACACGCGTGGGTGCTATCTCGTCTGTAGCCCTCTAGACACTTTGAACAAAACTTTTCTTTCCCGAATAAGGGAGCCAGCTTTTTAACTAGATTGAAATGCGCCCCCTCGTTTAAAAGTACAATACGTTTTCTGTCCATACCTCCCCTTACTCTAGAATCGTACACCAAGGTCGGCCAGCTGTTTTTAATTTGATAGATTAAAATATCGTATTCTTTGAGATACGTTCTAAATTTTCTAATCGATTCGGGCGACGCGCATTCTTTATTCGGTCGGACACCCGATTTGGAGCATAGGAGGAGCGCCTCGGCTCGCTGAGCCACATTGTTTTCTTTGGTATGCGACAAAGTTTCATAGACCGTTTTTAGTCTTTTGTTTTCGGGTTCATTCTGATATTTACACAGCGCCACACCGACGCAAAGAGCCCTAGCGAGACAGATTGAGTCGCTGTTCGCAATACGGACAATTGCTCGTCTATTTCTAGAAAACAGGGCAAAGGTCTCTAGTCGTTTCCGTTTCGCCCAGCCACCGCCTTGGGGGAGACGGACAATGGAAAAAGTTAAATTAACGGGTGCAAGAAAAACGCTTCTTCCTCATCTGAATATATAGATTCTGAAATCTCGTCGAGAAGGGCCTCGATATCAATTTGGTCACGTCTCCTAAATGAAATGGTTATATCGGGATGCGCCGCACCCAGCGCCGAACTACGGATTACTAGTTGTACCATGTCAGCGGGACTTACATCGCGTAATACCCTTTCAGTGACCCTGGCAAGCCCTTCCGCTATATTATTAGATATTTCAGCTTCCAATTCAATTCCCGTCATATTGAAGTTCGGGAACTGTTTTTCATTCTGACCCAAAATTACGCAATTAGGGTCCTCAAATTCAATATACCCCACAATTGGGAAATCTCCCTCCGCCTCCCCGTAACCGCTTTGGTTAAGTAGGTCGTTGAAATATTCGTCCACCATTTCGGCGGATTCACGGGGTTCAGCATCATCGTCCGTGACAATTTCAGGGGCGTCTATAAAAAATAAATATATATATATTTTAATTTCTTAGATATTTTTCATACGCGGTACGAGAAAAAAAACTTACTCTTCAGGTAGTCCAACACAGGTTCGTCATATTCGGCACCCAACATAGCATCCCACTCGAGTTCGAGTAATTCTTTTTCCCGCTTATTATATCTAGCTTCAATAATTTCGCCTAACCGAGGCGGTAATGCTTGATTAAATAATCGGAGTTCCGCTACCGTTTGGCACGCTTCTGGAACGTGGGGGATAGATTGAACAGTTTCAAAAATTTCAATAACCGTCAAAATTAATTTAAAACTCAGACGGCTAAAGATTGCGGGTAACTTATTTGGTGCAAACCCCGGCTCTAAATTTAAAAATAAACATATTCCGTAATAAAATTGCAGTAGTTGCGGTACGGACCAGGGTCTATTTACCGTCAAATCGTCTAGAAACCAACATAAGCTTTCGCTATCCATTTTTTCTAGGTGCTAAGAAAACGACTTCCAACTAGAGAATTCCGCTGATTAGTGAAGTTTCTTTGACCGATCGGGCTCTATTTATACGTATCTTTTGAGGCTGTATAAAAATAATATCACGTCGTTAATTCGAAACTCTATTATATAAAACTCGATTGTTTTCTAAAAGATGAGCCCCAATGTTTTTTAAGCCCATAAATTTAAGGATGGATCAAGGGCTACTTTAATGATAGACCCATAAATTTGGTGGCGGTTCATCCTTTTATCGCTGACACATGTTGTTTTTCAAAAGAGCCGCAGAAAACTCTTTTGACTATTTTGACAAAGCTGGGTGAATATACGAAAAAAAACTTTTGACTGTGCCCTTCTTGTTCTCCGAGCGGCCCCAATTTTTTTACGAGCCGCTATTTTATTAGACACCAAACCCTTAGTGTGGAATCCTTTGGGGGCCACGCCGCTCGAGTCTTAAAAGAACAATGTAGCCCCCTACGGTCTTTTTCTTTGAAGGGAAAATTGTTTAGGGGCTCTTTTTTTGTGTCAACCCTAACCTTTTTTACGATGCAAATTAAGTTTGATCCACGCGCGACTCCTGAATTTAACTTGACGCGTCAAATCGGGTATTGTTAAAATAGTGTGCACCGAAATGTTTATAAAAAGCGATTGTTTTCACAGCTGTTTTTAAGCGTCGAAGGATGGTCATGGTAAAAGAGTTATATGCTCCAAAACTTTAAAAAAAAAGACGTTTCAAACTGTTAGATATTTTTTGGGGACAAACGTTTTGTCGAAAAATGGTTATAAATGAATGTTGTTGCGCGTAGAATTTTATGTAGCCCCATAAACTATGTGGAATAGATCCTCTTAATTATTGTATATATTTTTTTCATTTCTCGTTTGTATTTTTCATTTGTAAATAATTCCTTTCTATATATTAGTTATTTGTCAATATTTCTTTTTGTATATTTTAGTCATTTGTTTATTTTAGTTATTTGTTTATTTTAATACTTTGTATGTCATTTGGTTTTTTATAAAATTTATAACGTTTAAATCCCTTTTTTGGTTTATTGATAAATTTAGTTTAACGATAACTTCCGGTATGGAAGGTTCTATCCCCGCCTCTCCCGTTAGTCGGCTTATCGCGAACAATCCTAAAAACGCATTACTAATCGCGTTGATTTTACTTTTAATGGGACTTGTAGAATTTCTATCTCTTTGGTTTACCAATATGGCCGTCGCTATACACATAACACCGCAAAATTTGACTAATCGCGTGAGTCATTGAGTCAACCCATTACGTCATCCTGATTACGTCATCAAATTATTATCGCTATATAAGGGATTCATCCCCGTCATCCATCGGCAGTACACTACAAACCGTTTCTCGAGCATCATGTCTAAACGAAGCTGTGTAGATAACGTTCCAGCGCCTACTAAAATGTCTAAATTTGATCCGACTCAGCGGAAAGTTAACCCTCGGTATTCACTTTCATCCGAGCTTTTCGTTACTACGGGTTTTACGTCTGAGCTCGATATATCTGTAGCTCTATGCAATAAAATCACACACCAGGTCTTTGAAATGTCTTCGCGCGCCTGGGATGATTTATACGGCCACTGGGAACAAATAAATGATCCCCAACGGTTGCCCTTTCGATCACCGTTCCCGCTATCTGATGCGCTAGTGACCGCCGCCATGTCTGACCAAAAAGAATTAACCTTGCAAAGTACGATATCCGAAGCGTCGGTCGTAATCAAAGCGCCGGAAACTCGAGAATTGGACCGACTCAAATATTTCATTAATTCGCACATTCAACTCCTTAAAGTGAACCAAAAACTCTTTGAATTAATGGGTTACGTTATAACCGATAATTATCGTAAAATTTACGAAATATTGTATAAAGAACCATGTGCACCCAACAATTTATTTCTATCGGATGAACATGAAAGGTATGATACCGTTGTCCGCTACGCGTCCAATTACGTAACAGCATTTAAAATTATTGACGATTTTAAAGAAACAGTGGCCAATCAAAATATGTTTTGTGTATTTAACTTTTACAATTTGTTTAATATGGTATCTACCAACCATAAATATATTAAAAATAAATTGTTTTATCTTTAAACGTTTTCATCCGCTTAATGTACTGTAACTTTGAATGTATAAATAAAACCTTATAATTTGTATACACTCTGCTCTTTTTTTCCAAAACACTTTTACCGATGACCGCCCGCTATTTTACGCTACCCTTAGGGGCCCGAAAGTGTTTGTCGGCGAAAACCAACTCGATTGTGCCCGACATTCACTATGACGGGTAGGCTGTTTGCATAACATCGTTTCACCGCCATAGGGGCAGATAACCTATTGACCTAAAATGGGTTAGCACCTGGGTTTTATGGGCTATAACATCGTAAATCATCTAACCTTTTGACCTAAAATGGGGGTGCCTCCAGCTATTAACTATGACTGGCCGGCTGTTTGCATAACATCGTGTCACCACCATAGGGGCAGATAACCTATTGACCTAACATCGTAAATCAACCTCGTAAATCATCTATTGACCCTAAAATGGGGTGCCTCCAGCTATTGCCCTATTGACCTGCCGAAAATGTACGCAAAATGGGGGCCCCTATAGGGGGTCCGTTTCACCCTTATTTAACGGCTGTTTGCATCGTGTCCATAGGGGCAGATAACCCATTGACCTAACATCGTAAATCAGCTAACCTTTTGACCCCGCCGAAAATGTACGCAAAATGGGGCCCCTACAGGGGCCTGTTTCACCCTTATTTAACGGCTGTTTGCATCGTGTCCATAGGGGCAGATAACCTATTGACCTAACATCGTAAATCAGCTAACCTTTTGACCCCGCCGAATATTGCCGCAAAAGGGGGGCCCCTATAGGGGCCCGTTTCCCCCGCCCGCAGGTGCCCCTTATCGGTATACACACTCCCTTATCTCTAACGTGCGGGTTCTTGCCCTCCCAGTGACGCCTTTCAACCTCAAGCTTTTCCAGCTGGAGATCAATTTTACGGTATGGGCGACGTCACACCGTAAATAAAATTGTGGTAGCTCTTCTAATTTCCCTTCGAAAATGACGTTCGCTTCTTGGCGGATGAAGTCGGCTAGCGACGAAGCTGTGCCGAAAGCCCGAGCAACGGCGTTTAAAAGAGCCGCCGACATGTCCGTTACGACTTCCTTGGGAGCAGGTGCTCTAGAATCCCGCCAAAGAAGTAACCACGTGAAAATGGAGTTTGAGCTGTGAGCTTCCGAGAGCATTTGCGTTACCGCGTACTGTTTTTGTTTTGAGGGGTCATTCACGGTAGTTTCGTACAAAAAAATGTGTCCACTTTTTTTTCCCATCTCTTTCTATTTTTCTCACGAGGCTACCAGTTGCGTCAATGTTTAGTTTGGTCCTTCCTGGATTCATTTCGCAATACGAGCGGTATACGTGGAGTTGTGTTGGCAACTAATATATTAATCAAAATTTGAAATAAACCAACTCTCGAATCACCCCTTGGAAAGGCACAATGTTTATCATTTTACAAAGCGCCCAAAAGGGGTCACTGTCCAAAAATGTTTTTTTCAGGGCTTCGCTCTTCGCTACCCTAAGAACGTTGGCGGATGGCAAATCACACGGCTCACTATCTCCAAATTCCATAGTTCCGCGCGCTTGCATTCTTCTGACGAAACTTGGAGCCATCTTCTACTCCACCATGTCGGTTTCTCTTGATTCCGGAAAGTGGCCTTTTGGGCATGTTTTTGTGATCGGACCTGAACTGCCCTTTCAAAGAGCATTTCACGACAACATCTTCTCCAAACTTCGGTTCCGAATCTAAAATTCCCGTAAATTTTTAGGAGCACGCGACGCAGTATCCGGAAATCATAGCGAAAAAATTTCCTGATTTCAAAACTTTTGCCCGTTTGAAAGTTAAGACGCAAGGACACTCGCTCGCTTTTTTTAAATTGTTCGTGAATAATGTGTGTCCAAGTACCCGGCTGAAATACTTTGTATTTTCTGCTTGATATTAATCTGGACTTTTCATTACATTTATATGTCTTTTCGACTGGAGCCATTTTCATATAATCTTCTTGGGTTAGTGAAATTTCAAACTCAATACGCTCATCCATGTTTTCCGAAGAATTTCCATCCGAGGATGATTTCAAAGATGTCCTAGATTAATTTTCCGATGATTCATCGATTCCGCCTTGAGTCTTTCCCTCGACCAGATCACGAAGATTGTAGTAGTTTTTCATCACACAAGTATATATCGCGAGTGGAGACATAACCCCTTCTAATTCCGCACTGATATCTTTCCAAACAGGGAATCCTTTCCTGGTCACAGAATCATGGTGAAACACTTCTGACAAACGTTGCCAAATTGCTTCGCGAAGTTTTTCGATATCTTTTTTGGATCTCCTCATTTTTAAAATTAATAATCGAAACAGAGATTTTACGATGACCACGCTTGAAAAACAACCATTCCAACAAAAATAAGTTTTGTAAAACCCGCATTTGCATCCGCAAATGTAGGCTTTGTCCCTAACAGCCCTTCCCTTTACTTCAGAGAGTTATCTCGTTGTTTTGGGCCAACGCTGCGGGGAATGGTAGGGATGACTCATCTTCGCTCGCGTAGTCCACCTTTGGAATTCTCCGAAAGTGGCGACCTCTGACCCGAATTGTTAAGAGCGGGGTAAAGTTACCGGTGACGCTTACTATTGCACCACAGTGAGTCCGCAAGATTTCTTGGCGGGCTTTCTTCTCTAGCCAATTAGGTTGGAGACCGGTAGCGTATTCCGAAGGGCCCGCTATTTAAGGGACGTCGGGACAATGGATTAACTCTCTCTTGGTTACGGACTCCGACCTAACCAGTCACATCTTGTATATTCTCTCTTCTAGAGAAAGTTTAGTTGTTTGCCATGCCTTGTAATATTTGGTAAATATATATATATTATTAGTAATAAAGAGTATTCTATAGTTTGACTCTCGTACATGGTTTAAACATAAGCCGACAATTTCCAGGCTTCACAACTGGCGCCCAACGTGGGGCCTGAGTTGTTGAATGTACGAGAGTTTAGGTTATTTTAATTTTAAGTGTAATTTTTGGGTATGGGTTAGTTAAAATTTTAGTGTAAGTGTATTTTTTATATTAGTGTATTGTGGGTACCTTTGTTTCCCAATGGGTTTTCCGGAGGGGTTTTTGGGTTAGGCGGCTCTAGGGATTTTAGAGTCGTGGTTTAAGTCTTAAACATTAAAACCAGGTCCGGAATGGTTTTGGGAAATGAAGGGGTTACTGGTGCTGGAAACCCAGCCCAGGAGGATATGGCACAAGTCATGGCTCGTGCTTTGCGCGAGGCCTTGGACGGTTATGTGACCAGCCGGGATGCGGGAGCACGCGCTGCCCAAATCCCGAGGGTTAAGTTAAATGTAGAAGCGCCGATCTACATGGGTCTGGCCGACGAGAAGTTTCCGTTAGAGTTCCTGGAGGCTCTCGACCGGTATCAGGCGGTTACGGGGTACAGCGAAGGGGATATCCTCTTGCAGGTACTACCGTCGTGCATGCGGGGACCCGCTGTACTTTGGTGGTCGTTCCAAGGAGTGTTTCCCTCCTTGAACGGTTTTCGTCAGGCATTTCGACACGAATATTTAGCCACCGATTACGGCAGGCGTATACAAATTGAGTTGTATACCCGAACTCAAGGTGCGGATGTACCCCTGACGCAGTATACTGAATACTACCGGCGTATTGGGGGAAACGCCACCGAGGCTGATAGGGTAGCTCGAGTGTTACGGCAATGTCACCCGACATACCGTCATCACTTAAGGGGAAAGGCATTCGCCACCCTGAAAGAGTTGTCGCAGGAGGCCAAGATTATTCAATCTGAGTATCTGACCTTCTCGCTCAAGCCATTTATCGCCCCCCGCCCACCGCTTTAGAATCCCTAGAGCCAACTCTGGCTTACGGGGGAACTTTAGGTTAGGTTGGCCGAGCGCCCCCTGTTACTGGTGGCGCGGTGAGTTTAGCAGCCGCCGGAGTGCCAGAAAATTCTAGCCCGGTATCTCTGGGTGCATTGGGTGTTATGGGAGTACCCAGGTAACAAAGCAACTTTGCAATTTGGTTAAATTTTGGTTATCTGGTTGAAATATCGTTATGAGTTATTTTTTGAACGTTCTACTAACGTTGAATTGTAGTTTACAAATTTAACTGTTTCGAACCAAATTTTCCAATAAACTTTTTAACGTTAAAATAACGTTGTTTTTTAAAAAAAATTCGTCCAAGTTTATTTTTAGACGAAAATATAACGTTTCTTTTTGGTTTTTTTTTAAACTATTTTTTCATTAAGGATAAATAACCATATAAACGTTCTTATAGAGTCTAATTCAACGATAAAGTTTCGATTTTTAACTTAATACTTTAATATATCGTTGTTAAAAATACTACAGCAAAACCTCTAAAACTTATTTTTCTTCTTACAATTTGTCATTGACCCTATTTTCACCCGAATTAAGTTGCCTATTCGTAATTTATCCATCTATAGAAAAAAATTCATTTCATCCCCTAGCTCAAGCATAGCTCAAGTGATGTGTTTTAATAATTAATTTTATGGTCGGGTATAGAAAGTGATTGAACACTTTTTGTGGCAAGCCCTTCATGCCACGCAAGCCAACTGACTCTCGTTCATACCTTTTGCCGACATCTTGGTAGAATTATAGTATAAGGTATCCGTCGCCATTTTGTTTTTTAATTTTTTTTTAAACAATCAATGGACAATACAATTTTTTTTCAAATAAACCCCCGCTTTTCGAGAAACATTGATAATTTATGGTACATTTTCAAAATCATAAATTGCGTTATTCTATCCAATATAGGTAGAATATAAAGAGCCATTTTGAACTTGACGATAGCCGGAGTAATGCACCTCATTTTTATTGGCCGACGAAACGTCGCAGAAATAGTAGAAAATCATAAATACGCACCTATATTACGAGATCAACCTGACCTAACCGTGTATTTCTCGTTTTGCCTCTACTCGGTTTGCATTTACTGTGTAAATCGTAGTTAAGTCCAAAAGTAGTAAGACTACCGATGCTCTACATCGGTGAGACTGAAAGGCGGCTCGCCGACAGGTTCAGGGAGCACTAGGAAGACGCCAGCAAAGATCCACGTCACCCAACATTTTAATCACGTTCACAACATCAATGACGTTTCCATCTGCGTCATGAAAACTACTAATCTTCCCACGAAAGGCCGCCGCACTGAAGAAAACGCCTAATTTTAAATTTAGCCACGGAGTTGCCGTCGGGGTTAACCGTAAAATTAGTTTTTAGCTAGGGTGGTTCGTTTTTTAGAGGGTATTGTTGTATTTTTTGCGGTCATCCCGACTTCGTGTTTTTCCCGCCCAAGTTCGACATTGCTCGATTGTCGTCTTTTTCGAACGAGGATGGTTTTTTGGTTGAGGGTAGGGGTTTGTTCGCAAGCATTTGATGTTTGGTTCCCTCGCCTCTCGTTTTTCTTTCGTCTTTTCCCCCTCTTTAATTGTTCATCAAACTTATTGCGAACATAACCCTTGTATGACAGTCCTTTTTAGCTTTTTTAGCTTTTCTAGTCCCCCCCCCCCCTTTTTGTCGCGTGTTATCGTCTCGCGCCTCGCGTCTTTAATATTTTTAAACATTTTCAAATTGTCGGTTAGTCCCAATAAAGTTTTTCGCCTTGAAGGCCTATCGGCTGAAGTACCGCATATTTTTTTCCAATAAAGCTTAGTTTTATCCCCTACTTCTTGGTGTCTTTACTTGTTCGCGTTTTTACTCCGAATATCTTATTGCTGTTATTAAGGGTTGAACATTCGAATTCTCGATTCACGTGAATCTTTAAAAATAAAATAGATTCGCCCTTTTTTCAACATTTGAGACTTTTGAATCCTAATTCGAAAAATTGTTCCAATTTATTTGAAAACTGAATTATTGTTATTTTATTTTATTTACATCACGTATAAAGCGTTAGATTACAAAATAATGCTTATGACAGCAAATATAAAATGTCCACTGTATTCTTTAATATTTTTCTTTACACACCAATTTAAAATTTTGCTTAAGTTAGAAACTTTTATTCGGGATTCGGGGGTTCGAGGTATTCTTGAATATTTAGAGTGTTCGTATGGAATCAAAATAAAGTCAGGGTCGGGTTCGGAGATGATACATACCCGGAAAAATAAAGTCGGGGTTGGGGATGGGAAACTGAATTATGAAAATGCCCCAGTTTGCCCTACTGAATTCAGCGATTTACTGCTGAAAATGTTATTTAATGGGTAATTTATTTGACAAAACGTGGATAAAACTAAACGAGCTGGTGTTCAGTTTCGAGTCGGGAACCAGAATACAACTCTCGGTATTTCTCTCTACAGCCTGGCATGAGCGCACGAGCGTCCCCCAGCGGTTTAGTTCATCAACCCACTAACTACTTCTTAGATATAGAATCACGTATATCACAAGTATCTATTAAAAATGAATATTGATAATCAGTGTGAGCGAAATATTGGCAAGAGTAAAAGACCTAGGAGCAGATGAGACAAAATAGAGCTAGTTATGCCCAGAGCATTTAAGATAGAGTTCATAATGATTATCATTTCAAATTGTTTTTAATAAACCATTTATAGAAAATATTTTACTAGTAATGTGACCAATATCCCCTCTTTTCAAATACCTCCCGCATTCGATGTGGCATTGATTCCTGATATGACCTGAATAGTTCAATTTCGAGTTTTAAATCGCGCCAAGCATGTTGTATCGCTTCAATTAATTCAGCAGCATTTCTAACATTAGGATGATCAACTCTTCGGACCATTTCCGCCCACAAGTTTTCCAGGGGATTCATATCACAACCTTTCGATGGCCAAATCATTATCTACATATAAAAGAACAAAAATCACTTTAAATTGACGACTAGAGTTTAAAATCTAATTCAACTATAAAAAACAATTTAATTTAATGTGATATAGCATAGTTTTGTAATCTATTTTATGCATAAAACCATCCTTAGACCATATTACGTCAGACAGGAGCTGTATATTTTATAATTGAAATGTCGAAATATGACCTACTAACGAACCCTATTGAGATTGTACGATGATAAACATAAATTTGTTTTGGAGCAATAAACAAGGAAATGCAGACGAAATCCTTGTGTAAAATTGAACATAAGCCAATAGGCGGCAATATTTCTGACCAAAACTTAAACTAGGCGCGTAGGCTTTTGGGGACCATGTTGTCAGAAAAAGCAAAAACTTAGAAGCCGCTGTGATATGTTGTTTCGTTCCAATAGCGTATTACAGCGATCTATTAAGAATTTATAGAATAATCACCGATAATAAATTCCTAATATCAGTGATAGAGTAATCTCCTCAAAACGTCTTCAATAAAACGAAGTTTTCAAAATAAATATTCATTATATTTTATACATAATTTCATAACCTCCCACATACAAAATCTAGGAAAAAAACAAAAGTTGTCTGTCTTGGCCAACATTGTTTTCCCTACTATTACGCTTGCTTCAGAATTAAGTTGATTTGTTTCACTTGAAAAGTGGGTAAGGGTTAATTGTCTGAATTTTAAGCTTCACACATAATTTAATAACTTTTTAAGTTCAAAAGAGATTTTGAATTTAAAAACAGATTTGTTTTATGTGTGAAAATTCGCGTTCAATAATCGTGGGCAGTATCAGGCTTTCCATAAAGGGGGCCAGCGGCATTCGCCGCCAGCGCTTTCTTGTAGTTCGAGGTCTGACCCCCCTGTTATCTTGGGTAGAGATTTTATTGGGGCGGAAAAATAGAGAGTCCCGGCGCCGTGGGAACCCTTGCAGCGTGGGAGACGTTAGTTTCAAAGTCTACGTGCACGGATGGGGAGAGGGATCTTGGGTTAAAAACCATCTGGGATTTCCGAGAAGTTTTTACGAAACGGCCCGGCGAAACTTCTATCATTGAACACGCGATAGAGACGGGCGATGCGAAGCCGATTTTCGTTCGCCCCCATCCAGCTAGTAAAAGAAAGCGAGAGGAGATTGACAAGGCGTTTGATGAGTTGTTGGATCTAGATTTGATAGAACCCAGTGTCTCGCCTTGGGCTGCGCCTATTGTACTAGCGAGCAAGCCGGATGGTTGGTACCAAACCGCTTTGCATTAACTTTAAGGGAATAAACGGGGTAACGGAGTCTGACTGTTACCCCATGGCTTCGATCCCAAATATTTTGGCGTATTTGGGAAGCGCGAAGTATTTCACCACTTTTGACCTCTCGAATGGCTTTTACCAAGTCAACGTTAGGAAGTGTGACAGGCCGAAGACCGCCTTCGTCTGTCATCGGGGGCTTTTTCAATTCAAAAAGATGCCTTTTGGAATGAAAAACGCACCGAGCACGTTCATGCGTCTGGTGGATCCCGTTTTAGCTCCTTACAAATGCAAATTTGTTTGGGATTTTACGACGATTTCGTCGTATATTCCGAATCGTTTGACGATCATTTGATCCACATTCGAAAGGTCCTAGAGCGTATAGCCGAAGCGGGATTAACAGTTAACCCGGACAAGGTGCAACTTTGCGCTGACGAGGTGTCGCTTCTGGGCTATAAGGTCGGACCAGGGTACTGCAAGCCAAATCCGGATAAATTTAGGGCTACAGAGGATTTCCCTCAGCCCAAGAATGTAACGGAGTTGCAGAGATTCCACGGAATGATCGGGTATTATCGGCAGTTCATCCCGAATATGGCGGGAACTGCCAGACCGTTGTATGACTTGCTGAAAAACGATGCAAAATGGCATTGGGAGGATACCCATACCAATGATATGCGGGAACTAAGTAGGCAGGTTAAAAACACGGCGGAGTTGGCGCTCCCGGATTTAAATGGGAGCTTTCTCATTAAATGCGATGCGAGTTTAAAGGGCTTAGGCGCTGTGTTAGAGCAGAAAGGTGGGAATGGGAAGGGTTATGTCCCCATTGCCTTTGTAAGCCTGGGACTCGTATCGGCGGAGCGCAACTACTCGACCACGGAATTGGAATGCCTTGCTGTGGTATATGCCCTCAAGAAATTCCGAATGTACGTCGAGGGCACGGACTTTGTGATCGAAACCGATCACCAAGCGTTGAAGTGGTTACGACACCTTAAGGAGTCGGTGGGCAGACTTGCCCGCTGGGCCTTGGAGCTACAGCCGTATAATTTCGAGGTGCGATACCGCCCAGGGAAATTGAACGTTGTAGCGGATGCTTTATTCAGGGCCCCTCTCGATTCCGAGAATGGTCAGGGAGAAGCGGTGGTGGCGTTGTCGGTTTCAGAGGAAAACTCTTCTGATTCCGCGGAGGGAGAAAACTCTTCCAAGGAGTGGGGGCTGCCTTTCGACAGGAAAGCCATCATAAGTTCGCAAGTTACTGATCTAGGGTTAGCGAGGATTATCGCTGAGTTTGAGCGGGTTAGAAGTTCTGGAAGTCCGAATACGGCATTGGAAGCCGGGACAGTACTATATCAGTATATAATGGACAAAGATGGCCTATTGTTTAGGTACTTCGCTCCTTGGGACGAGGAGGATGAAGACGGGCTTGAAAATGCTTCGAAAGTGGGGGTACCTAAGAGACTTAGAGTACCATTCATTAAGTATTTTCATGACGATGCGCTTGCCGGCCACCAGGGGGTTTACAAGACGTTTAAACGTTTGAAAATCAGAGTCACGAGGTCGGGGATGAAGCGCGACGTTATCAAGTATGTGAGGGGTTGCGGGGTGTGCCAGAAAAATGTAAGCCATCCCAACAGTTAACCCCCGGGTTACTTTCTAACGTCCCCAGTGAAAGGCCTTTTGAATTGGTAACCGCTGATTTAATGGGTCCCTACACTCGAAGTGCCAAGGGAAATCAGTACCTACTCGTCATAGTAGATCATTTTACAAAGTGGGCAGAACTCTACCCACTTAGGAAAATTAGTACTGAGAAAATATGGGAGAAAATGTATGAAGTTTTCTGTCGATATGGATTCCCACGACAGGTTATAACTAATAATGCATCCGTATTTTCTAGTAAAAAGTTCAAAAGGGCCTGTTCGAATTTCGGCATTCGCCCTAAGACGACGGCCCCTTATCACGCTCAGGCAAATCTGACTGAGCGGATGAATAGAACTATAAAGCCAATGATAATTTCTTATGTCGAACGACATAAGGACTGGGACGCCCGTCTCCCAGAATTGGGCATTGCTTTGCGTTCAGGCGAGAGCAAAGTGACAGGGTATTCGCCCGCCGCTTTGAACTTGGGCTGAGAGCTTCGCGCACCCCTGGATTGGGAGTTGATACCAGGAACTACTTCCGGTAATCGAAGCCCAGGCACGTACGCCGAGAAACTGAAAATTAGGCTGCATGATGCAATCGACCATGCACGCTTGAATTTACAGGATTCGAAGCTCACGCAGAAACTGCACTACGACAAGCGTCATCGAGCTGTTTTCTACAAACGTGGAGACCTCGTATTGCGCAAAACTCATCTTCTTTCCGATGCGAGTCGTGGTATCACGGCTTCGTTGGTAGATAAGTTTGATGGGCCGTTTGTAGTGCAGGAAAGGACCACTCCTTTGACATATCGGCTGGGGAACCCGAACTCCGGTGATTTCATCGGAGTAACGCACGTGTCCCAGCTGAAGACTTTCACCCCGCCGTGGCAAGGAGATGACCCTCCGTGTGACGAAACCGGTAGGGGGCGGAAACGCCGGACGAGTAGATGGAAACCCTCTCTCGTCCCAAGAGGAAGAGACGGCGTAGAAGGGGTGAGAGCGCTGTAGACCCCCTAAGCATCACTACAATCTGCGTTCAAAGGCAAACGCCTAGTAACACTTTTTGGGTGGGGGTCTAACTTATTGCGGTGAATTTGAGATACCTTGAATTGTACGTAATTTTGGCTGAAGATTGTTGCTTATTCGCGCCATCTTTTAGCAATTGTAACCAGGATCGGGGAGGTCGATCCCGATCTCGCCGGTCGGTACGGGAAGCAGCTGCCTCCACCAGAGGCCTACGAACCGTGGACGTCAGGATGGGAAGACGGCCCAAGGAACGCCGGGGCAGACCACCCTGTCGAGAGGAGGGCAATCAGCCCAAACTACAAGGCAGACGGCCCTAGGAGGACCCTTAAGGCATACTGCCAAAGGAACAAGGGGGCAGTCCACCCCCTCCGCAACAGCATCACCGGCGTCCATTGAGGCGATGCACACGCACCCTCAACGGATGTCGAGGACCGTGGCGACTTGGGTGGCGCCGATGGACCTTGGCCTGTTGACGTATTTCAGTGCCACGCGGGGGCCCAAGCAGCAAATGCTTGGGGTAGTGGGACGCCCCACTCCCCATGTCTTCCAGGGGTGTACCATGGGGAAAGAAGCTCCGAGGGTGTATCCTTCGGTGGCTGTCCCTATGGTGCAGGGGGTTCCCGTTGCCAAGTCAGTCGAGCCGATTCCGGTCGCTGAGCGTGGTGCCACCCCCGCCCCAGTCTTACCCCCCCGAGTGTCAGGATCCGCCGTAACGATAGATCTGGACACTTTGTTATTGGGGGATAACGACGTCTCTCCCCTCGATAGCGGCGACGAGCACTTTCTCGACGCTATGGACCACCTTTACCTCACACCCGATGCCTAATTTTTGGTTGGGGGTGTGTAAAGTCCGCATTTGCATCCGCAAATGTAGGCTTTGTCCCTATCAGCCCTTCCCTTTACTTCAGATAGCTCTCTCGTTGTTTTGGGCCAACGCTGCTGGGGAAGGTAGGGATGACTCATCCTCGCTCGCATCGTCCACTTTTGGAATTCTCCGAAAGTGGCGACCTCTGACCCGAAGGGTTAAGAGCGGGGTAAAGTTACCGGTGACGCTTACTATTGCACCACAGTGAGTCCGCAAGATTTCTTGGCGGGCTTTCTTCTCTAGCCAATTAGGTTGGAGACCGGTAGCGTCATCCGAGGGGCCCGCTATTTAAGGGACGTCGGGACAATGGATTAACTCTCTCTTGGTTACGGACTCCGACCTAACCAGTCACATCTTGTATATTCTCTCTTCTAGAGAAAGTTTAGTTGTTTAGCATGCCTTGTAATATTTGGTAAATATATATATATATTATTAATAATAAAGAGTATTCTATAGTTTGACTCTCGTACATGGTTTAAACATAAGCCGACAATTTCCAGGCTTCACAGTTTCAAACTGAAATTCTTTTCAAGAAAAACTTAATTTGTCTAACATTAACAAATACAAGGTCGAGGTCGTAGTCGCGCTGGAAACAAAAAAAAGCTTATAATTTCTGAACTCTGACCAGGCTTTTAGCGTCCAATTCCAAAGGAAGTTGAGGATGCTTCGAACAACACTGCCAAATTATCTTGACGAAACGTTGGAAAAACGCTATGAAAACCTTAACATTTGAATTGAAAAGGCCGGGTACTTAACCTCACTAGTAATAACAGAAGGCTATCCCACTAGGCTCAAGTTGAAGCCTATTATTTTTGGTCCATGAGTATGTCTCTTTCGAAAATCTATGTATATGAAATCTTTCTTTTGACTATTAATTGATTGTTTGTTGAAGCTTATACGGCTTAAGCTGGGCCCGATTTCGACATATCATCGGATTTAGCTTCGATATAACCCAAGGAAAGTTTTAAGCAATCTAAATAACAATATAAAAACCTTAACCCTTGATTTTCTGATTAAACCCTAATTTCATATACTCGGTGGGTACCTAAACTAAACTTCTCACCTATGCGTGAGTAAACCGGCGTGAGGCAGTCACCCCCTCTGTTTCCATATACGTTAATGGAATATCTCGCCCACCGTATCCCTTTTTTTCATTGCCAGCTTACTTGTCGGCGCGCGAGATAAATATAGTATTTCGAATGGCTCTTTTTGTCTCTTTAGCTAAAGGTCGCTCAAACGGGATTTTCTTTGTTTGTGCGTCGGTAACATGATCAAAGTCTATGGTCACGCCCTCTCCAGATTACTGGTATGGTGTTAGCTTTCTCTAAGAAAAAAAATTCAAATGGTTTACAAAACGTTCAAAACTGAATGTTTGCGTTTATAATCGAACACTTTGGAATATTGCAGTTTGAAATACTATAAACCATTCTTATGTTATACACCAAGTATTTCAAACACTCTCAATTCAAATTAGTTACCTGAAATTAATTAGAATTCCAGAAATCCGTTGTACAAGTGACCCCCTTACTAATCAAAATTTAATCAATTTTATATTAACGTTAATAAAATTTTTATTTATTAAAAAGGTTTTAGGCGAGGGCCCCTTTTTAAAATTCAACCCTGGACCAGAATTCCTATAGTTACGCCACTGGCGTAGTTCACTAAATGATGATAATATGTTTCAGCACAGATAATTATAATTTTAATATATCCTTTAGTTAATTAGTTTTATATGTAAAATCATTAACATTTATTTTTTTTATATTGAAACCCCCGAACGCTTGATATCTCCAAAAGGAGGGCGGTGCAATGAAAACCAAATGCGATTCATGGTAGTTCATCGATGGAGCAATCGATTAGGCACGTTTTAATTATCAAAATCGAAAGTGGGGGGGCTGTCGTTAACTTGAATTAAGAAACTTAAGATTTTTTTATATGGGAAAGAGCAAATTCAATTATATCTCATAAAGGGGTATGGTGCAATTAGAAATCTCTGCGGTGCACGGTAGTGCATCGTTGGTGCATTGGTTTAGCCACGTTTTAATTATCGAAATTGAAAGTGGGGGGGGGGGGGCTGTCGTTAACTTAGCCCCCACATTAATAATTTAAGTTTTTTTAAATTTCCCGCCTTTTTTGACGGTGCAATAAAAAAATTGCTGGTGCATACTGGTGCACCATTGGTGCATTCGATTAGACTTGTTGTTTTTATCAATACCAAATATTAGATATTACGGTCATTTTATAATAAAATAGCGGAAATCTCCTGTGGCCCAGACCTAGATAAAACTAAAATTAAACAAAAATTAGTAAACTGTGATTATCCACCGAACTTAATAAATGAAATTTTTAACACACATATAACTAAAAACGAAATTAAAGAAAAAGTAAAATCAATTAGCGAACAAACGAAACGACAGTTAAAAAACTCGATGGTAATCTATGAAATCAATTTAATAATACCCTAAAAACAACCGTAGTAGAAAACAAACCAAAAGAAAATGTAAATGAATCTACACGCATTGTGTACAACATTCCGTGTGATTGTGGAATGAACTACGTCGGCCACACTAAACGAAACCTATTAAATATGTTTAATGGGATCGCCAAACATATTTGTAAAACTAGGGGGCACGAAATAAAATGGGAAGATTCGAAAATTGTAAAGAAAACGACTGGTATAAAAGGTTATTTAAAGAAAGTGCGTTTATCAAAAAACATTGTAATTTAAACCTTGACGACGGTCAAAATATCGACTTGAAAAAATGGGGTAAAATTAAATAGAAAACAAAAATAAAAATAAAACAAATATAAAAAATCCAAATTAAAAATATAAAAAAAATCCAAATAAAAATAAAAAAATATATATATAACTTGTAAATCCTGCGCATGCGCTGTTTGAATCGAGTTAACAATTGTAAAATTAAAATTCCCTCAGTTGATACATGGATCGTAGATTTTAGAGGATCGGTAAAAAGCCGGGTTTTTATTTGAAAAAAAAAAAACAAGTATCGCTAAGAGTGGACGATACTGTTCGAAAAAAGATAAACACGAAGCACATTTTTACGCCAAAACTAATTTTTTCACGTTTTTATAGATTAAATATGATATACTAAATATCAGTTGATATTTTTTATTGAATTAAAAAACCAAAATTAAAAATTACTTAAATATAAAGCGCAAAAAATTATGTAACAATATCAACCGCATTAGATTGCAATTTTGAGATTTTAAGATCACGTGGTACAAACGACCTTGCAAGACTCCCTCGGAGTCTCTCGAGCTGATTGATACGCGGGGAGAAATAAAATGCACTGTGGAAGGGAATCGAAAACCTGTCCTCTTAATTTACTGTTCATGGTTTATAAAGAGCCACGAGCTCGAAAGCTCCTATGTTTTTAAACAACCTTCATAATTAAAGGTTTTTAAAATAAATGCTCTTCCATGTATAAATTTTTTCTATTTTCAATGGACGCTTCAATAAAAGATACTCGGTTTCTACTCCCCTTTCCAAATTCTTCTGGGAAAGAGCTATTTCCGGTCGGTCGGTTAAACGGTTTTATTGGCTAGCCACAAAGTCATATTTAAGCCAATTGGAGACGCGTTTTTGCCCTCATGAGAATTTTGCGTCAGATAAGAAACGCGTCGGCTCACGTGTATACGGAACATACTAATGTTTATTTTCGATAATATATTTTAAGGTAACATATATAATGTTTTTAAAACTAAGTATAAGAAGATAATATTATTATTATTATCATCTTCTTATGGTATAAATAATTAAAATTATATGTAATATTTTTATAATACCAGGCAATTTTAAAGCTTCTCATGGAGGCAGAGTTAATTCATTTCGTATAAAATTATCTTTTGGAAAAAGATGAAAACTCATTCCTTTAGAACTGAACATATTACTTTTGCAGTACGGTATGCAACAAGTGTTTCCTTTTAACCAGGTAATTTTTTTGGCATGTTAAGGCTTAGCAAAAAACTGATGTTAGGTTCGAGAATGTTTCCAGCTTTCTAATATTTCAACAAGCACTATATAAATAATAACTTATGAGTCCTGGCTGTCGGAAATATTACTTCTTGGCAATTTCTGGGAAGATGTTTTATTTAAGCGCCTATTAAATTTTAAATTATATATCAACCATGGAATATAATAAATTTTGTATATAATCAGTGGTGTAGTCAGGAACCCAAAATCAGCTTATTCAGTAAGAAAAGAGCCATTCAGTTTTTGTTGTGCGAAATATTTATGAGAAGCTTGAGGTACGAAGACCCAAGTGGTTTAATAGTACAGGTTCCAGAGGTAAACAAACTTGAATCCAGTGATGGAGCTGTCTATTATGTCGTGGGAGCTAAGATTCGATTCTTTCAGGGTACTCCGGAAGGGTCTAAGCTATATAGAAAATTCACGTGCCAAAAATCTGACGCAGCGTGTGTGGAAATATGTACTCGCAAGTGGACTGAACTCCAAGATAGAGGAGGATTAATTTATACTAATAAGAAAACTTTCTAAATCTTTAAGAAACTTCATGATATTGCAACTGAAAAACAAGCAACAGTTTGACAGAAGAGCAGAGTCAAGAAACGCTATAGCAAATGACGAAGAAGTGGAAAAATTTTGGATGGAAGCTCTAAAAAGGTGTGACATAGATAATGTTATAGGTGAAAAATTATTTGCAAAAATTATTGACAAATTACTGAACACTGTAGGGAATGGTCATGTAAAAAATGAAAACGATGATATGAAGGCTCAGCAAAGGGCGAAAAACCAGAAAGCTAGGGCTAAAAAGGCACTAAGACAACAGTTACAAGATATTAGTAATTGCGATTAAAAAAATGAGTCTAGTCTAATAAGTTCACAAGTAATTAATATTTAATAATGATTTTATGAATTCTTATTGTTTTCACAATTCTTCCCTAACACAATAACTTCCATTTTACCACGTTTGATAGTTCTAAGCTTTGGAGTATTGTTGCAGACCTGCTGGTATGTTGGATGTTGACCAGATCCATTGGCTTGTCTGTGACGATTGAACTCGTTTTCAAGTGGATCTTGGTTAAAATTCGCTTTTAACACAAACATAGCTCCCTTTGACAGCAAAAACTCTATAATTTCTACAACAGCCAGTGCTGTTAGAAAATAATATATATATATATATATATATATATATTTACTTCCGGTGGTTTCTTACGGGTTCGAGGCGGCTCTTTTCCGGACATAATACCGTTCAGTATTATAAAATATAAGGCTTAAAACTGACAAACACGGAGCTCAAAAAAGTGCGACCGTTATATGTGTAGTATACTATCTGCAGCTATATATATATATATATATATTAACCTTTAAAATTCATTAAGTCTTACTGGTTTGTTTCAGTCCGGATAGCGTCTCTTGGCTGAGCAGCATTTTTCTTCTCTGCTCGGGTGTGTAAGGCTCTCCATCTAGATTAAGTCTAATCCGAACATCGGCTGCCCAATCCTCCAAATATTGAAGGAAGTCATTTCTGAGCCACTGCAATAAATAACACAATTTAAATGCCTGAAAACTGAAAGGTATTGTGCTCATATGTATCCATATATTTCATAATATATATATATATATATAGTATAATACACATATAACGGTCGCACTTTTTTGAGCTCCGTGTTTGTCAATTTATATATTGTCAGCCTTATATTTTTTCGTCACGTTTTTAACGTTGTTGCGTTATGATGTCTACACTGAACGGTATTATGTCCGGAAAAGAGCCGCCTCGAACCCGTAAGAAACCACCGGAAGTAACAGCAGAGCAAGCCATCATTTTTACCGCAATGCCATTAATTCCAACTTTAGAGCAATCAACACAGTAATCGGAGCAGGTAAAACCTTCTTTATATCAAGAATATCACAAGGGCGAATATGTGCGTATGTCGCTACCGTTGAATTGGCCGAAGAGTTGGTCATGGATGGTTTTGACATGGACGGAGTTCACATAGATTGCATAAAATTAATCAGAGCTTCAGAAAGAATGGTCATAACTAATTGTCCACCCGACTTAGATAACGACGTGTTAATAGCAGAAATTACTTCAGAGATTATTTGTATTGAGTTAAACACCGAAAATGACCCATTATTAGGAGATATGTTTTCATTTAAAAGACAAGTGTATGTTTTATTTGAGGAAGATATGCCTAATTCGATTTTTATTAAACATGGAAAACGAAATCACATAGTCTATCTCGAAAAGGGGGTAAAATTTTTTAAATTTTGTCAAAAGCGTGGACACGTTGAAGAACGCTGTTATAAACGAAAAGCCGAATTATATCCTGAAAATCAAGTAAATATACAAAACAAACCTAATAATGAAAATCCTGAAATCACTGAACAACCAATATTTGAAAAATCACCCGGAAGAGTTGACGAAATAAATTTTCCGCCCTTATCTCCAAATAGGCAAGTTAACTCCCACAGTACGAGTCAAGATATAACGGTTAAAGAACTGCCATATCCTAACATGACGCTAGATCTAAAACAATCTCTTTTAAAAAACAAGGCCCAAGCTTCACCTCCACAAAACTCACAAAACAACAAACGTCCTAAATTATTTAATGTAGGCGAAGGTGAGGAAAGTATTACAAAAAATAGCGAAAGCGCTTCATCTATGTTTATTCAAAAACTTGGGAAATTTGGTCTATTATCAGAACAAACGATAAAAACTCAAACCCAAAACTCGCTTTTTGCCACGCCAAGTATAACCTCAAAAACTCAAGATGAAACGGATGAAATTTATGACTCAGACGAAAGCACGCAATCTATTAGAGACTCAGTTCCTAAAGATACAATCAAATCAAATGGAAAACTTAACGCCGATAATCTAACACGTTTTTTAGAGACAGTGAAACACCAAAGAAAAGTACGTACGATAGGCAAAAAATTCACGAACAATATTGACGTTCTAATTCAACAGATTATTGAACTTGCAGACGGTACAAAAAATCAACAAGATAGAAGTCGCTATAAGTTACTAGCAAAAAACCTTAGAAGCAATAAGAGATAATTTATATTTAAAAAATATGAAAGTATCTTTTTTATCTCATAATACCAGAGGACTAAACGATCCAATAGAATTTGTTAAAGAATTACAATTGATTACGAATAGAAACATTTCTTTTTTTGCATGGCAAGAAACGTTCATTAATTATTCTCCTTTACCTCGTCCATTTCCGAACCCATACGTCATAGACTATTCATTTTTATCTAATCATCAAGGGGGCGTATCTTGCTGATATAAAGCAGTTTTTTTTAGATATAATGTAAACGTTTCCTTTAACAATTTAATTCCTGGTTTTCTACAAAAATTTGAAATTAATTTTACCGTGTCAGATTTTAAAATTACCGCCTATAATTGTTACGTCCCTCAAAACGAAAGGGAGGCACATGAACTCCTAGATAAACTGGAAGAGGACATTCTTAAAAATAATCAACAGAAAAATATAATTCTAATGGGCGATTTTAACTGTACCCTAAACCCTGACGTAGATCGTCTGAATTGTGTTGAACATAGAGGACGCCTGATACGTAAATTGTCATCTATAGTTATTAAATATAATTTGCACGATGGTGCAGATCTTGTGACTCAAACGGGTACTAAATTAACATGGTGTAACGCTGCAAACAGAAACCAGAAAGCGCGACTAGATAGATTTTACGTGTACTCCGCTCTGGCTCCAATGGTTACCGGACTTAGAACCTATTGTTCTGGGTCAAAATCAGATCACCTTCCGATTGTTTTGGAATTGGAATTAATTTCCGATTATAGGCTTCCCAGAGTGTCCGATATTTGGTGCTTCAATAGCAGTCTACTACAAGACCAAAAATTTACGAAAATATTAACTTATAATTTAGAAACACAAATTACATTAAAACCAAAAGAGCCCAATGACCTCCTTCACTGGTGGGATAAACTGAAACTGAAAGTAAAACAAGTGGCGAAAGAGTACACTTTCAGATCTAGGGCCAAAGAAAATGAAAATATTAATTACATTGAAAACCAATTAAAAAACATAAACTTACCTGAAAACGCACAGACTGCCTTGGAAGCGGAACTTGAAACAATACAACAAAAAACCGCAAAAGCTTTACTTGTTAGATGTAAACCAGAATGGAATGTGTTTTCGAACCTACCTAGCCATATTCTCCTAAATCCTGAAATCAAAAAGAGTGTAAATAATTTAACTAAAGTCAAGAAAAGAGATGGTCTACTTACCTTGGATCCAGTCGAAATTTTAAAGGAAACCCATTTTTATTATCAAGATCTGTTTAAGTCCGTCGAATGTAATGTTAGTAAACAAGCCGAATACGTGTCTATTCTTCCTCGTTTAAATCAACAAGATAGTGAAAAATTTAATTCGCCGATCACATTACCTGAACTATCAAAATCCTTAAAAAGTATGAAAAACAATAAATCTCCAGGGCGCGATGGATTAACATTTGAATTTTACGCCTTTTTCTGGCCGCTGCTTGGTACGATTCTCTTCGAGGTGTTGAACGTAGCGCTGTACACAAAAAAATTCCCAAAATCGTTTAACGAAGCCATAATTACGCTTTTGTTTAAAAAGGGTGACCACACAGACTTGAGTAACTGGCGTGGTATTTCGCTTTTGAACTGCGACTTAAAAATTTTAGCGAAGTATTTCGTTTTGAGACTGAGGGAGATAATTTTTAAAATTATACAAGAAGATCAAACTTGCTCAATAACTAACAGAAAAATCACGGACAATCTAAACGGGATACGCGATACAATACAATACTACAATGACACAAATGGAGATTTAGCAATTGTGTCTCTGGATCAAAAGAAAGCTTTTGATCGCGTTAGCCACTCGTACCTTTTTGCAATTCTAGAGCATGTTGGCCTACATGGCCAATTTCTAACTTTCTTAAAAAGTATTTATAAAAAAGCCACGGCAAGACTGAAAATCAATGGCGTCTTAACAGCAGTGGTAAATATTAGAACGGGAATTCGTCAAGGTGATCCCCTCTCAAGTATCTTGTTCGTTTTATCCATAGAACCTTTTCTATGTCATCTGCGAGGTAAATTGAAATATTATGGCGTCAACTTGTGTTTCTTACATCGAATTTTAACTACAAGCGACTATGCGGATGACGTGAACGTTTTAGTAACCAAAGATAAGGGCTTCGCTGTGTTAAGCGCAGCATGCAGTAAATATGAGCAAATCAGTAACGCCGAGTTTAATATAAATAAAAGTCAGGGACTGTGGGTTGGAAAATGGAAATACCGTACGGATACGCCTTTAGGAATGACTTGTTCCAGCGAAAGTAAAAAAATTCTAGGTTTCACATACCACAACGACTCTGAAAAGAATTATGAAATTTTTAATCCAATTGTTAAAAAAATTGAGGCAAATCTACAATCGAAAATGTTCTTCAGTAACCTGTCGCTGCGGGCTCGAGCAATTATTTGTAATGGTGAAATGTCGGCATTTTGGCATATCATACCTATAATCTCCATGTCTGCAAATGTTATAAAGAGACTCGAGGATGTTTTCTTGAATTTTATTTGGAGTAGTGGCAAACATTGTATGAACAAGTCTCAAGTACACGCTGCAGTTGAAAGTGGAGGTCCTGGTCTCTTAGACATAAAAAACCAAATCTCGAAAATGCTCGTCAAAAAAGTCATTGAAATTTTACAATTAAAGGGAAATTGCACGGCACGTGATTTCTTCGTGTACAATTTAAGTTTGACCAATGATTTATGTTATGATATCGAACTGTTTTTTTCAAACGATATTGATCTTTCGTACGACAGCCTACAAAAAATCTATGAAGATATTACCAAGACGTGGAAAGCTTCAATAAGTGATATCCTCACAGTTTGTATAAATGAAAAATGTCTTCCGTACCAAGCTTTATTCTACAACACTAATTTGAACATTGGTACTCTTTTAACACATAAAGTTTGGAAAACAGTTGGTTTTACCCACGTTAACCATTTACTAGAACCTAATGACTACACCAGGGCAAAAATAAATTAAAAAAACACGAAGTAGCTCTTACGGAAAACAGAACCACGAAAACTCAGCTTTTAAATATACTTAAAAACTTGAAAAACCAATACCCTAAAGCCTTCAAAAAACAAATATTTCCGGAAAACGATATAAACCCAATTTCGAAATTTTCGAATTTGCCAGATATTTCGCTCCGTATAAATGGTGAAAACCACAACCTTGAAACGATTACAAAAGTACATATAAAAACAATAATATGCCAAATAAACGAGTCACAATATACACCAAATCATATAGCTGGTCAGTTTCATTTACAAACTACTCACAATCGTACAATTTGCTGGAAAAATATTTGGCAAAGTTATTTCACTCCGAAAGAAAAAGACGTCATATTAAAACTCACATTTTTCAAAATTTTGTCTCCAGATGCGGGAAAATACGTTTACCCGAACCTAAACGGCTACAGTCCATTTTGTAATAATCCAAAAGCTTCAAACTTACATATTTACTCGGAGTGTGTGGTGGTCAGAGCGGTCGTCGTCGTGCTTAGTCAGTTTTAAATAAAATAAATCAGGATATAAATCTACAATGGACTAATTTTTGGCTGCTTGACTTTGAAGAGTATAAACTTTCAAGACATGAAAATAGACTTTTAACAACAGTGGTTATATGCTTAAGACTATCCATTTATTTTCACAGCTATGAACCCTTAATTCATGGTCCCCAGCAGAAACTATTGGCTTTTTTTAAGAAAAAGTTGTCAATTATGCTTACGTATGAAAAATATAACAGTTCCGATAGTATGTACAGTATCGCGCTAAATAGAAAAATGGTTTATGTGGTTAAAGAAGATATAAAAGTAATTCTTCGATAGTTTAAAAAAAAAGCAATTTTTTAGAAAAAATATGCAAATGGTGGTTTTTAAAGTGTTGTTCTTTTTACATGTACATAGTTTTTTGTTTTTAAAGAAAAATAAACGCCTTCCCTTCTTGGGGTGAGGCCTAAAAAAAAGATATATATATATATATGTATAAATATATATATATAGGTAATGTCATGAAGGAATAGTATTACAAATATAAAATATATGGATACATAAGCGGATTATACTATTACACTAGGTGTGCCAAACTGAAATGTATCTAATTTATTACCTTTAGCCTTCGATCATTCGTGGTTTTGTGTGGGTTCACCCATGGATTTCGGGTGTGATACACTTCTTGGAAGTTCATTGCATTCATGCTGTCGAACCACTTATTAAATGTTTCTAATAACTTGATGATTGATCTCCAAACTCTTTATAAATTGCATTTGCCACTGTTTTGCTAATTACTTGGGTTGCAAATTTTACCTTCATCTTCTGTTGGGCCTGAGGGTAAACATGACCATCAGTTAGCTTAAAAGCCTTCCTAAATGGACTGCCACGCGCCATTTCAAACAAATCTATAACATCAGCCGGAATTTACAACCATCACGACTGTTTAACAGGCAATAGCGAACTGTTTTCAAGAGATGGGGGGGGGGTCGAACATAAAATATACAAAGCGCTCTTCATCTGAAGCGTGTACATTGAAACATTTGTAGCAATGAGATTCACTACCCTGGTGTTTAGTGAAGACCTTCCTGTTCGTGGACGCACCATCACCAATTACAGAAATTATTTTAAGCCCTTTTGCTTCTAAGAGTGAAATTGCCCGCCAAACTAGCAAGTGCAGCTCATCACCAGTAATTGTATTGGTAGGGAAATGAGCGATCCGAGCTTTTAGTCTTGTGGTCGAACCTCTGACCATAAAAACCAAAGTGTGTGTGGCTATAGGTTGTTCTTTTTGGTCAAACATTTCCGCATTGATACTTTCAATATTGTCAAAAGGGTCTTTAATTTTTGTGTACCCAACAAGGTCTCCAGTCTTTTTGCTATATATTAAGTCTTCTTTCACCTTCATTTCATCTAGTAGAAAAGAGAAATATTTTTGATCTTCTTCCAATGAGTTCAGTTTAAAATCTTCAGCAATCTGCATACACATTTCTGGTTGAAAATTTGGTTTTCGTCCCACATCAGGTTTATGTCTCAGTAGAGTTCGATAACTAGGTAAATGTAAAACGCCAGAGCTCTTTAGAGATTTATATAAATTAGGAGCTTGGTTGTACATAAATATACACCAATGTACTACTAGCGGGTGCCATCTTCGACATTTCTTATTCCTAAACTTGCTCATTTTTAATTGGGTGGCCAAGAAGAGTTTAGGGAAGTCTAGATTATATAACTCTTCGTCAGTTTTTCCATTGATATTTTTTTCAAGAACATCTTCTAGCCAATTTTCAGCCTTGGGACTAGCTGGTTCTCCATTTTTCATAATTAATTTACAAATTTTCTTTTCCCTTCTGATTAGTTGTTTCTTCAATTTAATTTCGTTATTTTTGCTTTTCTTTAATTCAAAAAGTAGTTGTGAATTGTTCAAACTTTTAAATGCGGATGTTTCTCTCTTCTCCTTTTTCTGTCTGAATATTTCACTCCTAAAATAACTTCTTCATTTGACGCAGTTGCCACACCTTTTCATTTGGGATAAAAGGCAACAAGAGGAGTGTCGAATGGAATTAGTAATCCAGCATACAGAAGCATGTGGAACAGTTTTCTCACTGAAAATCTTGCGGTAATTTTCTTCCACAGTTCCAGAGCAAATCCGCATTTAATAAAGTTTAGCCAAAAACTTCTTAAACTTTCATGGGAAAATATTTTAGAGGGTATATCTGAGATAAGTGAGTGATCCGTTACTAACTGGTTCATTATGCGCAATGAAAAGTCAAATACAGAGCTAATTGTAATTAAAACAATAACACCCCCGGTTTGATAATTCATCAGGAACATTTTAATTCCTTCATCAAAATTCACCACCCATTCCTTAGGAAATGCATAGGATGAGAAAACATCTTTGACTGATGTGGTTGAAACAGTTTCAACGTGCGAAACTATATCTATTTCTCGCTCATTTTCTCTAGCCACACATGATAAAACCTCTTCATGATTATTAAGCGTTAAATCCATAGCTATAGAACCATCAACGGGTGGCTGGACTTGACTGTCGTAATTATCATTACATACCACTGTTTGCACATAACCATGGTCAAGTAGATGCTGATATGGAAGATCTTTGGAAGTTTGTGTTGATTTTGTACTACCAGCGAATTCCAAAATGTAAATTTCCTCAGTTTGCTGTAAAATATGGCACGCCATTTAGGTCAAAATTAAAAAATATCGAAAACATATTTTGGCGTGTGTGAAAGAGTACTTTTGTGCGTGAAAGACTATTTCTGTGCGTTAAAACGTATTTCTGTGCATGAGAAAAGTATTTCTGTGCGTGAAAACGAATTTCTGTGCGTGAGAAAAGTATTTCCATGCGTGAAAAAAATTTCAGTGTGAGAAAAGTATTTCAGTGTGAGAAAAGTATTTGTGTGTGAGAAAAGTATTTCTGTGCGTGAAAAAATATTTGAGTGTGAGAAAAGTATTTCAGTGTGAGAAAAGTATTTCTGTGTGTGAGAAAAGTATTTCTGTGTGAGAAAAGTATTTCTGTGTGAGAAAAGAATTTCAGTGTGTGAAAAAAAGTATTTGTGTTATAAAAATATTTTCTAAAATATTTTGCGGAAATAATAAACATAGATGGCACCCTCTGCATAAATCATGGACGACCTATGCTCTAAAGGGACTTACGTCGTTAGCAATAAGACTTATCAAAAAAAGGGATTCGATAACCGATAATAGTAGAAAAATCAATCAGGGATGTATAAAGTTAAAAAAAAAATTGTGTGAAAAAATCTTCAGATCTTCAAACTCAACACACGCCTCCACAGTGTTTGGAAGACCCCAAAATGCGGCAGATCTTAAAAAAATACCAGACACATTTGATATTTTCATATTTGTAACAAGGAATTAATACGGAATAACATAGCACCAAAATTTTAAAGCTGCGCCCCATAGCGACGAAGTTAGCTTCCTCTGGAATAGCGCTGCGGTAGCTATTTTGAAGCTCGGTTTTTTCCCCATTGTTATAAATATTTTTGTGTTGTCGAATCCCATTTTTTGATAAGGCTTATTACTAAGTCACTTTAGAGCATAGGTCGTCCATGCTTTATTTTACTGTTATGCAGAGGGTGCCATCTATGTTTATTTTTCCGCAAAATATTTTTAAAACAATTTTTTTTTCACAAATAGAAATACGTTTCTCACACACAGAAATACTTTTCTCACACACAAATACTTTTTCGCGCACAGAAACACTTTTTCACGCACAGAAATTCTCTTTGACACACTAATATATTTTAACACACACAAATATATTTTTACACACAATACGTTTCTCACACACAGAAATATTTTTTTCACCCACAGAAATATTTGTTTCACCCACAGAAATATTTTTTCCACAAACATAAATATTTTTTCACAAACATTTTTTGTGTGTAAAATTAGAAAATATATCAACATTTTACCGTGTTTTTAAAAAAAACGGCTAAATTTTAAATTTTTGGAAAAATGAGGAAATTTTCAATTTTTATTAATTTTGACCTGAATGGCGTGCCATAGTAAAATCAGTTCTTGTTCTGGATGTTTTTCAGTTGACCCTTGTATTTTTACAGCATCCTCTTCAGAAGGTTGGTTCGGGTTTGATTCTTTTAGTTTAGGCACTTGAGTTGTTGGTGGTAATATAATCGTGACCACTATGGAAATGAAAATTAATGAGTAGAAACAATTTTCAACTTGTGAAAGCACATACCTGGGGTGATGTTTTGTGGTATTTTTTGTTGAAGCCAAAGCTGGGTTTTGAAAAAATCGTCTTTTAAGTATTTGGTACCCAAAAAGGTATAATAATTCACGTTCTTAACTGTAAAGCCAGGTTTAAACTTTGATAACCAGGTAACCCACTCTTTACATTGGACGGGCTTCTGCTTAGGCTTAGGAAAAGCAACAAAATCTACTCCAAGCATATGCGGTTTATGTAAGTAGCGATTATCACTATTACATTTTGGAAAAATGCAGTGCTTTTTTTAACCATTTTCGTTTAAAGCGCGAACAAGTCTTTGAAATTATTAAATAAACTAAGTCAAAACAAGCTCCCGCCAAATTCAGTTTACTTTCGTCATTTTTTTTTCAAATGTGGAATTTTTAGATATTAGCGTGCAAAAATCCGATTTATCTAACGCTAGATGGCGCTCATGAAACCGGCGGAATTTGCCACTAAAATGTATTTTTATCCCCCTTTCCTTCCCCTCCACTAGTTTCCTGGGAAGCCGCCTGTTCATAATAAATTTTCCGGCGGTCGTGGGCGGCTTTCTGCCTGTGCTTCGCCTCTCATGTCTCCTTGCAGAGTCTGACCTCTCGGGGTCCTCTCTCTTCGCTGGTTTTGCTCTGGTGCTTTCTCTTGACTGTGGTTTTGCTAGAGTTATTCTATCTTTTTTCCATTTTACACACTCTCCATTTTATACTTATCTTTAACCCCTGTTATGTACTAGATTACGATGCAGGGGTATACAAAAACACTAACGAATGTTCATTTGGGTTCGTGCAAATGGTGCTCACCATACCTGTCATTTGATAACCTTATCGGGGATGGTATTTGCAGTGGAATAGAAAGTTGGGCCGTGATGAGGGCGTTTGTTTGCCATCGGTGAGCCTGTCTTTATGGCTGTCTCACTGGCCGAACGTTTGTTTCGCAAAGTGCATTTTCTGTCCGGCATGACTCTTTGTCTTGTGTGCCGCCGTAGTGCCCAGCGGAACGGCGGGGTACAAATACATAATCTTATGTTCATTCGGCTGGCCGGCTGATTTAGTTCGTGGGAAGGTACAGCAGTCATGTCCTGGCTTTATCATTTTTTGGCAAATGGTTGGACGTACATTTATAGCGGCCGTTACAGTCGATTTCGATTAGGCGCGAAATCGAAGTTGGCTGTTTTTTTAGGACTACACCACTGGGACTAATCCACTTAAACGCTAATTTTATCATCCTTAAAATGTGTCCGCTGCTCTACATGCAACCGCGTTTAAAATTTAACACCAAGCTAACTCTTGTTAGTTCTGCATAAAATTGCTTGAAAATGAAGCTAAATTGTGAGAGAAAATGATGGGAAAGTCGGCATAATGGGTCACTTCAATTTAAGTTCATATTGACTGCCGTAAGGATTAAATCCACAAGACCAGTATCAATGCTTTGAAAAAGAAAACACGACACCGATGAGACTATTCGACATGTATAACGCGAGCGAATTAAACGTGTAATAAATTATAATTAATATCATTAATTAGTATATACATTGGGAATTTTTTCAACGCTAAATGTAGATCTCAGAGTCAGCAAGAATATACTTAGTTAATACCTAATATAATCCTTTAGCAAAGACAGTTTCTCTAAACAAAAGTACATCTAATTTTAACAGAAGCAAACTGAAAACCTACTATAAACTAAGTATTATAAATAGTTAGGCCTATGCGACCAATGTAAAATTCCCAAACAAACAGTGAAGAAAAATTTAACTTTTGGATATGAGCTAGCTAGGTAACATATAATTGCATAACATTTGCTTACAAGAGTGACAGAATCAGATAGCAAAGGCTAAGCCTAAGCCTTGAATATGAATCTGAAAACCACATTCTGGATAGTTACAGCCTTCTCTCGCGTTGTACTTACAGCTAAAACCGTTAAAGAAAGTGGAAAAGACCACTAATGAATCAACAACACCGGTTAATGGATATTTGCATCAGTGCCTACGCCATTCACAAAGTAGACCTGATCACTAGATAAAATAAGCTTCGTGCGCGTGTCGTAGATGGTGTTACTGTCATTTTAGCAAGCATCTAATCGGGGGGCCGCCAGTCATTCGATTAAGCATTCTAGTTTGTCTGATTTATATGGTTCTAAGTGTCTTGCAGCACAGCGCCTCGCGATTTGAAGGGGCATCGCCGGGGCTAGGTTTCCACTCTCCTCCAAAAGATTTTACATAAAATAAAAGAGCCTTGCCGACTACAAAGTTTGCACAATTTTGCAAGGACTGCATGATTTTCCTCTCCCCTCCTAGGTGGAGCTATATCAAAGACTGGCTCGTAGTTATTGGTCTTCGTCAGAGTTGCCAGTTGGGCTATTTTTTCGCCCAATTGGGCTCCTTTTTAAAGCACTACGCGGGAAAAAATAGCTTGGACGGGAGGCGGATTTTTAGAGGAATCAAAACGTCCGGAATCCGTTCGTTAACCATGATTACAATTTAGTATTGTGGAAGCTATGAGAGGGGTGGAGGGGAGAATGCAGAATGTTTCGTCTGCAACGTTCGTCGTAAGTGTCGTCTGTTTTGTTATTTTATGCGGTTTACGACGTTTTCTTGTGCTAGCTTTATCCACAAATTTAGATAAATATTTAGTTTTAATTTTTTTTATTAATATTAAAAGCAGCAGAGCGCTTTTAATTCTTATCCTTTTTAACAATTGACTAAGTGAGTAATTCGTTTAATTTTCATTTCTTGTTTTAAGCCTAAATGTCATTCGTGTAACACCAAGGCCCAAAATAATTTAGCTGGTTTTTATTTTTTAATGTAAGCTTTAAATGACTAATTTAGATATAATTTGGTTGTAAGAGTATTATTTATTTGGAAAGAGCTAGTCTTATATTTTATGGAGAAAGCTGTATGTTGCATAATTGTGAATTTTAAAAAGAATAATTACCAAATACTCTGGAACTTTCACTATGATGATTTTACTATCTTCTTCAATCAATCTGAAGCACTAAATATACAATAGTATATAAAATAAGACTTAGTTTTTCCATTTAAATTTCTTATTTGTCAACGCTCCATCAAATGGCAATCGGTTTTTATTTGACTTCAAAGCACTTGAGAGAAGTAAATTGAGTTTGCAAAAAATTCAATAGTAGCAGGTCTGAGCACACACAAGAAACATGAAATGTTGATTGGGGTGATTTCGGTATTGACCCGCGTTATTTTTAGGAAGTGATAACCCCAATAACTAAGTATCTGTTCCAATGGGGAGAGGCAACTTTAGACGCTAGTAGCGTCATAGACATAATAAAGAAATAGACCCAAGATTCTACGGAGGGTAAATACGGGAGCGATAGCTAGCAGACAACCGGTATTTGTTCCGTATTCCTGTGGTACCACGTTTAAGCGACGCCTGTCGATTAGGCGAGAAAATAAAAAATCATCACGTGACACGTCACACATGTTCGTGTTTGTAATCTTTTAGGTACTCTGACGTGATTCGCGAATATTTTGGCTGTGAGAATTTAAAATAAGGTAAATTTTTATTATAATTTTTAAATAAGTCAATTAATTCTTTCAAAACCCAAAAAAAAGCAGCTTAAGTAACTCCTGTACTACTATCTGGCTTGTTGTGGTTATGGCTTGTTATGGGAACATTCTGAGATTCTAAATAGTAAATTGTAAACAAAAGTAAATGGAATTTTGATGAAATGGATGATTCTACCTTGGATTAATAATGACTCCAAGATTCTACTAAAGGTATGTAGCTATTGTCCTTGAAATAAAATTAGCTTTGACAATTTAAGTCTGATGGCTTGACCCTTCATTTCTAGATTTTTGTCCTTCGCTAATTTGTGGAGTCTGAGCTTGCAATATAAATTAATAACTTTCTTAATGTTGATGTTCGATTCCAACTTCAGCATCAAACATGTTCGTGGTGATCTAGTAATATGTCCATGCCAACAATATTTCGTAATACAGTTCTAGTTCTTAGACTACATTTCTTTTATAGGGAGAGGAATATCTCTTCATAACAACTAAACAAAATTGGCTAAAAACCAAGGAGATCTTACTCAAATTATAATAACATAATTAAACCTACACGAAATGATCCTTGGTCAAAATTTAAAGGTGAGAAGTTAACATCACCGGTTTTTTCTATTTCACTTTCAACTGGATGTAATTTCTTTTAATTAAATAAAAAAATTATTTTGACTATTTTTACTTGTTTTCATTCTATGGAAACCAAACCAGAGTTGGAATGGCTTTTGGTGTGACCCACCTTTTGCCATTTACAATTTGTATATCCTGTTCTAAAAAGTGATCATTACAAATTAAATCATGATTTGAATGTGTCGCGATTTACGGCAATTGTCCATTGAGAAAGTATTGTAGGTTTCGTTATAAAAAGATTTTAAATAAGAATGAATATTCATCGAAATAATATGATAATTTAATCCTACTTATTGAATGAAACCTTTTCCGGTATTGTTTTACTTGTTATTGCAATGCGTAAAAACACTAAAATTAACCTTTTTTTACCAAATAAAAACAAGATTTTTAGTAGAAAACACTTTTTCTATAACAAACGAATTATGAAACATGTTAGCTAACATAAAAGTACTACCCGTTTATCAAATTCATCCCTAAAGTTTTTGCGTCTGATTTTAAACCGGATAAATATTCCTATGCGTTAGGCACTACATGGCCTAGGCCAAGCGCTCACTGCTCCTCGTAACGTCTCTGTCCTGGCTTCCACAAGCCTTTGCTTCGTAACGGAGACAATGCCTTGTGGAAGCCAGGACGGATACGAAACAGAGAGCCAGTGGGCGCCTAGTCTAAAGCGCCACTTAAGTTTAGTGGCGCTTTATAAGTAGGATTAAACTATCATATTATTTCGATGAATATTCATTCTTATTTAATCTTTTTATAACTATAGGTTTCCCTTATTTAAACCTACAATACTTTCTCAATGGACAATTGCTGTAAATCGCGACACATTCAAATCATGATTTAATTTGTAATGATCACTTTTTAGAACAGGATATACAAATTGTAAATGGCAAAAGGTGGGTCACACCAAAAGCCATTCCAACTCTGGTTTGGTTTCCATAGAATTAAAACAAGTAAAAATAGTCAAAATAATTTTTTATTTAATTTAAAGAAATTACATCCAGTTGAAAGTGAAATAGAAAAAACCGGTGATGCTAACTTCTCACCTTTAAATTTTGAACAAGGATCATTTCATGTAGGTTTAATTATGTTATTATAATTTGAGTAAGATCTCGTTGGTTTTTAGCCAATTTTGGTTAGTTGTTATGAAGAGATATTCCTCTCTCTCTAAAAGAAATGTAGTCTAAGAACTAGAACTGTATTACGAAATATTGTTGCCATGGACCTCTTACCAGATCACCACGAACATGTTTGAAGCTGAAGTTGGAATCGAACATCATCATTAAGAAAGTTATTAATCTATATTGCAAGCTCTGACTCCACAAATTAGCGAGGGACAAAAATCTAGAAATGAAGGGTCAAGCCATCAGACTTAAATTGTCAAAACTTATTTTATTTCAAGGACAATAGCTAAATTCCTTTAGTAGAATCATTATTAATCCAAGGTAGAATCATCCATTTCATCAAAATTCCATTTACTTTTGTTTACAATTTAGAATCTCAGAATATTCCCATAACAAGCCATAACCACAACAAGCGGGATACTCGGATAGTAGTACAGGAGTTACTTAAGCCTTTGACAAAATATCATTTCGCAATTAGAATTTTTTGTTATTAATTATAAGATCATCTGCTTTTTTTGGGTTTTGAAAGAATTAATTGACTTATTTAAAAATTATAATAAAAATTTACCTTATTTTAAATTCTCACAGCCAAAATATTGCCGAAACACGTCAGAGTACCTAAAAGATTACAAACACGAACATGTGTGACGTGTCACGTGATGATTTTTTATTTTCTTGCCTAATCGACAGGCGTCGCTTAAACGTGGTACCACAGGAATACGGAACAAATACCGGTTGTCTGCTAGCTATCGCTCCCGTATATTTTTGGCAAATCAAACTCCGCGTAAGGTGTCTATTTCGTTATTATGTCTATGAGTAGCGTGGTCGAGCTAAGAGTCCTCTTAAGCTTTATTTAAAATTATACTGTAGTCGAGACTACCAATAGAATAGTCCAGTGTGGTTTACTCTGAGGACTACGATAACACATACGTGGAATATGTTCACCAACCAGGATTTCAATTTAGTATTGTGGAAGTTCTGTAAGGTGAGAATGGAGAATGTTGCTGTCGTCTGCTAATTTTTTAATAATAATAATAATCAGCTGGCTTATACCCAAGGCACCACCTTAGGCCCAAGTCATCTAGTGACTTATAATGCCATTTAAACAGGGGGCCCGGTTATAATGTTTAGGAGGGTGGTGGCAAAGCCCTTCATGCCTCGCGAGCCAACAGCTCACTACACTAACTATTAATGTTAACCTCTACAAGGGGGAAACTCCTTTAACCAGCTTGCAGTGGTGTAGTCCTAAAATAAAAAGAACCGGGGCGCTACCTGAGTACAGCCAACTTCTATTACGCGCGAAATCAAAGTTGGCTGTAACGGCCCCTGTAAATGTATGTCCAACTTCGATTTTTAGAGTGATCGAAGCTGGCTGTAACTAGGTAACGATTTGAAATTGTTAGGGTATTTTTCTGCGGGCAAAATTTATCATAAATTCACACACCTTTTATTCCAAAAAAATGATATACGAAAAAAGCACCGGGGCGACGCCCTGCCCTGCCCTGGCCCGACTACACCACTACCAGCATGGCCTGTGAAACCTGGATGCCCAAGATTGAAATCTTAATTAACAATCTCACTAGATTTGTTTTATTAGGTTACTGCAAATAAGTCTACTGCTATGTATTTCCCTTCATAGAAAGTGTTAATTCTTTTTTTTTGTTTGCAGAAAAAATTTAACAATATAAAGTAATAATTGTTTTTAAAAATGTCTGGGAGACGACCGTGGAGGAAAGTTGTTGGTTTGATTTCCAAAGAAGACTCGTCTGGTAAAAAAATACTATCTTCTAATCTAAGGCAAAGAGTATGTCCTTATGATGCTTCAACAGTTAAAAAACACCGAGCATTAGGTATGTATAAGTAAATATGAAGTTTTGCTTGGTTTTACAAGTCACTTCTATGAGTGTTGTCTATCAAATGGTTGAACTTTTGTACACATACTTATTTGACCATGCTCAGTGTCATTATGAGGTCTGAAATTTTAAATTTCAGCAGTGATGTTTGAAATCGGGTTCGCAATGAAAAAATAAAGAATTTCAAAAATACTAACGAAATTCATATGGCAGACTTCAACACGTCGAAGATTGAGTGAGAGCAATTACTGTGTGAAACATTGTTCTAACCAGTTAACGATTTTTAGGCTTGTTTTCATGGTTTTGACCGTTTCCACGATATCGCGGCAGTGCAGCGGTCCAGGGGGTAAATTTATCAAAGAATGGTTAAAGTGAGGGGAAAGTAGAATGGAAAACGAAGCGAAAGCGGCATCACAGAAGTGATAGAAGTCCAGGCCCTTCAGGGGGTAAAAAATTTGTGTTACTAAAACCTCGACTCCGTCCAAAACGGAGTAATAGTTAAAAGGGATACTAGGGGATTAAGTTGAGATCGGAAAATTTCACGGAAAGCCCAGGAATGCCTTTATCCTCGAGCTATCCTTTCCGCTGTCTCATTAGTGCCATAAACCGTAATAAGTAACAATCCATTGACCACTTAAGGGGAAAACAGTTTCTTGGAAAAATATGGAGTTTTGAGTCTACAATATTAAAATATTAAAAATCTTATTAAAATACTTGTTCTGGTGTTGTTATTATTTATATACGGTAATTATTTGAACAAACTTCGCGCTACTAGATAAAATTTGTCTATAAATTATGGGCGAGAAGTTGGGCTCTATTTTGAAAAACATTTTCAACGGTGTGTGGTTTTTTGGCCTCTTTTTTTTTCCTTTTGGGCTGCAGGACGTTTATTTTATCTGGCTAATCTGGATAAAATGTACCGGCAGCGTTGGCAACCGTTCTATAATTATAGTACATTTCGATAATGTTACCTTACGATTTTCTCTGTACTATAATTTCATAAGCTTATAAGCAACAATAAGCTCTCCTGCAAGGAGACGGATATTGTCCCAAAGTTCTCGCTGAGGAACAGAAAAGGTGGTGTTAACTGGGTGCTGGAGGGGCCTCCAGCCCTGCTTAATTCGTGGAAGGCGAAAAAGAAGCTCAATTTGGGCTACTCTGTGGTTGGAGTCAAAAGTTATGTGTATCTTCCAAGATGCTTTAAGTGCATGAAGATTGGACACATAGAAGGTGGGTGCATTGAAAATAGAAGGTATTGTTCCCTATGCTCAGAGGATCACAGCTACAAGGATTGTAAGAGTGATCTTAAAACTTGCAGAAACTGTGCCCTGAGTAATAGGGACAAGAATACCAAACACAACACTGCGCATTCAGCCCTGGATGGCCAGTGTCCTGTGTATAAGAAGGAGTTGGAGTTTCTAAAGAGTAGAACCAACTATGGAGGTGAGTAGGAAGCTAAGCTGTCTGCAGGTCAACTTAGGCAAGGGCAAAACTGCAACCTCTGCGCTTAGACAGTCTTGCCAGGAAGGCTCTATAGACATTGCCTTACTACAGGAACCATATGCAATTAACGGTCGGGTAATAGGTCTACCCATGGGAACAAGGATCGTCTGTTCCCAGGACAATCCAAAGGCAGCTGTAGCTGTCTTCAACCCTCAGGCACAAGTGATCGTGCTCTACGAAGACTCTCACATGGTTGTGGTGGATGTGCTTTTGGGGAATCTAAGCTTATGCCTGTTCTCCATTTACATACCACCAAATGATGACATTGAATTCCATATCGATAAGATTGCGAATCAATTGGAAGTACAGAGTGGAAAAAAGGTTATCTTGTGTGGTGACTTTAACGCCCATCACGCGCTTTGGGGATCAAAGCATCACGATGAGAGGGGTAGGTTGTTAATCGACTTGTTCAACTCGTTTGATTTGAATGTCGAGAACGATCCGGGTAGTGGCCCGACGTTCTGGACCGTTAATGGTAAGAGCTGGGTGGATCTTACGGTATCCAGTATGGCAATTGCGAGTAGAGTAATTGAATGGCGTGTCAGCAACGAGGAAACATGCAGTGATCACAAATACATTTTCTTTGAAATTGGTGATCTTGTCCTGGAGAATGATTCGAATGCAATTCGTGTCAAGGATATTGATCCTGAAAGGTTACAAGATATTATCGTGCCTGACTTGGAGAGGTTGATGGAGTCTCCACTCAACAATGAGGTTGAGGTCGAGGCATGCGCGGTGGAGATTAATAATCTCATTATTGAGCGTTCGAAAGAATGTTCAAGGTTGCGTAAGAATAAGGGGTACAAGTCCACTCCCTGGTGGACGAGCGAACTCAGTGAGAAGAGGAAGGAGTTACGAACGCTCAGGAGGAGGTTCCAAAGAACCAGGGACCATGCAGCCCGGGAGGCGCTAAAGGTCGAGTACCGTCGTGAGTCAAAAAGCTATAAAGCACTTATAGCAGACTCAAAGCTTAAGTCCTGGCAGGATTTCTGCACAAGGGTTTCAAGGGAGGATCCTTTCTCTCTACCCTATAAGTTGGCCACAAAGAAGGTCAAGTGTAAGAATGCATTAAATTGCATCAAGAAACCGAATGGTTCTTTGACCTCAGGTATTGAGGAGACGTGGTCTACTCTGATGGATACTCTTTTTAAAGAGGACTCCTTGGATGATGATGAGGAGGTTCATACGACAATAAGGGAGTCATTGCACGAAGACTTCATGAGTCAGAATGATGAGCCATTTACGAGTGATGAGGTCTTGGAGACTATCAACTCTTTTAAGAAGGGCAAGGCTCCTGGTGAGGATGGTATCACCATCGAGCTTTTCAAGATATTTTTCTTAGCTTGCCCAGCGTTGTTTGTCAGGCTTTTCAACACTTGCCTCAGTATGGGATACTTCCCAAAACTTTGGAAGGTTGCTAAGTTAGTTTTTCTTTATAAAGAAGGCAGAGACAGGCAGGACGCTAAAGCCTACAGGCCAATCTCGCTTCTTCCGGTGGTAGGGAAGGTGCTTGATAAGCTGTTGTCAAGAAGGCTGTACTACTTTCTCCACAGCAACAAATTGCTTAGCGATAAGCAATTTGGGTTTAGACATAGTCGATCCACGACTCACTGTCTAACCAATATGGTGAACCAAATCAGGGATAACAAAGCAAATAATTGTCACACCAGTCTGATATCTCTAGATATCGAGGGTGCTTTTGACAATGTGTGGATTCCAGGAATCCTACACGGTTTAAGGAACTTTAAGTGTCCGAAGAACATATATGAGACATATGTTAACTATCTGAAGGATAGAGTTGCAGTGGTGAGGGCAGGTAGTACCTGTGTACGGAGAGTACTGACCCGCGGCTGCCCTCAGGGTTCATGCAGTGGACCTCTGCTATTCAATGTGGTTATGGATAGCGCACTGAGGATTGAGTATCCAGAGGATTCTCTAATCCAAGCCTTCGCGGATGACTTGCAGTCATTATTTTGGGGCACGTCCAGGCGTGCTCTCGAAACCACGGGTAAGGTGATCGTGGATAAATTGACTAAGTGGAGCCAAGTCTATAAGCTGAGTTTTTCCATTAAAAAGTCGGCGGCTATCACCTTCGCCGCAAAATCCATAATGAAAAGGCTCCCAATCTATAAGATGGGAGCCGTCAACATTGCAAATGTTGACAAGTTGAAAGTGGTCGGTGTCACCATCGACAGCAAGCTTTCCTTTCTTCCTCATCTTGAGGAAGTAAGTGTCCGGGTGACGAAGCTGGTGCAAAGCATTGCTTGTTTTGCAAAGGTTGAGTGAGGCCTCGACCATAAAGCGTTAAGGACTATCTACAATGGGTGTATTGTGAGAGTAGTGGCTTACGCTTGCGGTGCTTGGTGGAAGAGCACACAAAATAGTGTGATGGTGAGGAAGTTGAGCTCAATTCAGAGAATTGCGGCCCTTCGTATTACTTGTGCTTACCGGACTGTCTCGAGCGATGCGTTGCGGATCCTTGCTGGTATTCAACCGTTATACCTGGTGGTGAGTCAGGAAGCTGCTGTGTTCAGGTCCTTTTCTTTTAGAGAAGACAGCAAGCACTGTGGGGTGGAGTTACGTGGTGGTAACTACCTCTACCCAGGCGACCCATGGGAGGACCACCCAGCGGTCAGTAGCAGTATCAACATCACAGAGCAACTACCCAATGGCAATGGGATAGAGGTGTTTACTGACGGTTCGTTGTCCGGTCGGGGTGCCGGAGTGGCATTTGCTGTGTACAGAGATGGTGTGGAAGTGTACAATGAGGTCACTCGCATTAATGGTAAGGTGGATGCGTTTTCTCTTGAGCTGTTAGCAATACATGAGGGTATTTGCTGGTTAAGGACGCATGGTCAACGTCCTGGTGATGGTGCAACGGTTTTTACAGATTGTCGTTTTGCTATTAATGCATTAAGCAATCATAAAAACAATCATGGTTTATGCCATGATATCCGTAAGGTGTTAAAACGGATGGAGACTCAAGTCAACTTTACTTGGGTAAAGTCGCACACTGGGTGTGCAGGGAATGAAAGGGCTGACTTTCTTGCAAAGTCAGCAACCGATCTTCCCGAGGAGAAGGAGATGAAGCCAACTAAGTTAGTGGTTAAAAGGTGGCTCAATGAGGTAACGACTCAAAGGTGGCAGGAGTCGTGGGATGAGAGTGAGAAGGGAAAGGTAACTAAGAGATACTTTCCTAAGGTCAATGGTAGCTTCAATACGAATTACTATTTGACGCAAATCCTAAGTGGACACGGTAAGTTCCCACTCTACCTGTTCAACTTGGGTCATATTGCATCACCCAAATGCATATGCGGTGCTCTGGAAGCAGACTCAGAGCACTATGTTCGTAATTGTCCTAGAACGAACCATTTGTTAAGGAGACCAATCCGCGAGAATGGTCTCCACAATCTGGATAACGAAACGATCAACGATCTTGAGCGCGTAATGCGTTATATCGTTGTGAATTTTGACGAACTCACGAGTGAGTCGTGAGTAGGAGATGCAGGTATACGGGTGTATACCGTTGTGTGTATGTGATTTAGGAAGCATTTCCTATCTTTGTATACAGGTCGACGGCTCGGCCGGGACAGATATGAGTAACCCCTGTAATGCTTAGGCGGTGCACGGGGTATATAAATACAACAATCTGATGTACTATAATTTCAATAGCGTACTAAATAGTACGCTTTTTGCGATAAATTTACTTTATTTCCGATATTTTTGCGATAATTCAAGAAATATAAGAAATTTCCCTTCTGTTAACTTAAGAACGGCGTTCCAGTCTGTTATATTACTCCTAGTAAGCCAAGAATGGAAAAATTATACTCCTTAGTTTGTACCTTCATAGACTCGCAAATACGACCGACTAATGAAGCAGGTTGTAGGAACGAAGTAGGCCGTGGGTGACACGTGGGTGATAAAATAAATATGTAAGTCACAGCCAACTATAATCAAGTGCTACCACCCTATAGAAAGTAATCAAAGTCGTCTGTACTTGTACACTATAATTTTCTAGAAAATTCCATAACTTTTGGGCTTCGATACTATAATTTTAGTTTTGGGAGCTGGCAACGCTGTGTACCGGCCACATGACATAAATAATAAAATCGTCACTGAGGAAAGAACTGCTTTCCCGGGTTTTCCCTTGGAGTGACGAGTCAAATTCATTTCCTGGTAAGTTTTCACTTTTCAGTATAAAAACTAAATTTGTTAAATATATTATTGAATATAAGAATATTAAATGAATAATAATAGAATATGTTCAAGTATTAGTGCGGCACGCTATTTTTGCAGTTTTATCGGAATTTTTTTATTGTATTGATGTCGGGGGTGGTATTTTTTTCATTCGGTTGTTGGAAGCCTTCAGCTTTCTTTTCATTATATTTTATCTTATTTGTTTCATCAGTTTCTTAATTATCTCGTATTCTAAGTGTTATTGTTCCTCGGGCTTCGGCTAGTTTTCTAATTCTACCACCACTGTACCATCTGGGATGCCGCTGGTCCCGCGATTTTTTTTGTAGTGTTTTACTTAAGTCTCTACTATGTTTTTTTTAAGTTCGCAGCTTTTGTAAAATAAGATTTTTTTTTAGTATTTGTCTTCTAATATCCATGTGCATGTGTAAATTTTGTATTATTATTCCAGCTACATTGTTGATTATTCTCGTCATATTTTAAGGCCCTTTCGTTCAGCTGCTGTTGTTAAATCCACTTTTTTCTCGTAATGTGCTCGGTTGCACTTGGTTTTACTTGTATAATTTTTAAACTTAACGACTGCCTCGGGTTTCAGGTTTTTGATTTATAGTGTATACCTCTACGTCTGTCTTAACTAATGGATACTGCTTCTAATTATTGCCAATTTTTTAATTATCGGGAGTTTATCAATCCTTGTTGAAATTTTGGCTTGTATTTCTATTTTTTTTCGCTGTTGTAATGTTTTGGTTCTCGACTGTGATGTACGATACAGTAGGCCACGCGATTTACGGAAACGTTTTGTGTTAGTTTTAAGTAATTAGTTTGTACTACCTAACTGTTTAAGATTCGGTATGTCTCAACAGTCCGTCTACACGCCCTGCCTCCAGTGCGGAAAACAATTTAAGAACTTCAATAGTCATTACAGTAGGTCTTAAACGTGCTATAAACCGTCGGACAGCTCTGTTGTGAGTGCTGCTGTATCCTCTTCTACGGATCGTGAGCGTCCTTGCCAATTTAAAATGAACGCGTCGCGTTCTACGTCGCGTACCACGGGGGGCACGAAATATGGCAGCCAGTTGTTTATCTAGTATCATTAACAGAGTTGTCCGCGAAAACTCTATAGGTACTTGGAACATTTTGTTTTGTTTCCCGGCGGCATGCCTCCAATCTCCGGGCGCAGCCGATGGGAAAACAGTCTCGCTTGCTTCTCGCCAATACCGGTCATTTTCCGGAAGGGCTCGTTCTTCCTTCAGTTTCGCGTCCCTCAAAACCAACCAAAAAGAAGCCGTCCACCTGAAATATGGCCAAAATTGTCGAAGCTAATTGTCGGACGGGGATATCACCAGAGCGGTTCGTGTTGTCTGCTCGGCTGACAGCTTTGCCCCTAACGACGCTGCAACCCTCGAAACCCTTCACAGTAAGCACTCCTCCGGGGCTGGCCATGACCACTTTTCCTATGAGTCAGAATTTGATTTTTCCTCTCTGCCGCATTTGATCGTCACCGAATCGGACGTTCGAAAAGCATTGTCATGCTTTCCATCCGGATCTGCTGGGGGCCTTGATTCTTTGACTCCTCAGCACCTGTAAGACCTCAATGGGCCCGGTTCTGGGGACTCCGGGGTTATCCTATTGAAATCTCTGACTTATCTCTGTAACAAGATGCTAGGTGGGCTGGTCCCTCCGGAAATCTGCCCAGTGCTTTATGGCTCTTCCCTATGCACCCTCAACAAGAACGGGGGTATTAGGCCAAGGATCCTGTATGTTCGTATATAGGATCCTTGAATAGGCCAATCGCGGTCGGCTATACCATCCGGCGTCGGGTGGTAAAGTTGGGCTGCTCTCATATCGCCCACACCCTCGGGCCTGTTCTCCGTCCCAAGCAGTTGGGGTTCAGTACCCCTGGCGGAGCTAAAGCAGCGGTGCATGCTGCTCGCCGCTTTGTCAACCATCCCCATACCGAAGCGAAAGTTTTCCTTAAAGTAGACTACCTCAACGCCTTTAATATGGTTCGCCGGGATCGCCTCCTGGAATGTGTCCACAAAGAACTCGCTGATCACTATTTGTTTTTGCGACAAAACTACAAGAACCCTTCCCATCTTAGTTACGGAGAATCACTTCTATCGTCCGAACGCGGTGTCCAGCAAGGTGACCCTTTGGTTCCTACCCTCTTCTGCCTCATTGCCCAAAAAGTGGCTTCCCGCATGAAATCCGAGTTTAACGTTTTTTACCTGGATGATTCTTCGCTCTGCGACGGTTCAGACACAGTTCTTAGTGACCTGCTTCTTCTCAAAGAAATTTCCGAAGACATTGGTGTCCAACTCAACACCTCGAAATGCGAACTGTTAGTCCACGGCTGCTCCAGGTATACAAATTATCGATCGCAGCAACTACTTCCTTTTGGGTGCTCCCCTTTCGGTCGAAGCTGTCTCCGCCTGCCTCTCTAGCAAGACCGTGAAATTAAAAACAACGGCGCTGTTAACGACATCCTTAGGGGCGCCCTAGTATCCTCGAGCCTCCTGGCCTATAGCGGGATGATGGGAAAAGACCCGATGTCCTGTCTCTGGTCCCTTGGTCAGGTGGCAAATCCCTGGTGTGGGATTTCACCCGCACTGACCCTCTAGTGACATCGTATTTAGCATCTTCTTCGTCAGCCCCTCTCTGGGCCTCCATCCAGGCTGAAAACAAGAAGAAATCCAAGTACGAGGGCCTAGAAAATCGCTACCTATTCTCTCTGGGCTCTTTCGGGCGCGACGGCTTGGCATTGGTTCACTCCATCGGTCGGAAAATTCGGGAGGTAACCGGCGAGTCGCGTTCCGTCGAGTATCTCATGCAATGGATCGCGATCGCTGTCCAAAGAGGCAACGCGGCCTCGGTATTGAACACATCCCCCCCCCCCCCCCGGGGCCTCGCTAGTTGACTGTCTACTCACTATTCATTAAACGAGACTTTTAACATAATCTACGTCTACACTGCTGCAAGTTCTCTAACATGTGTTTGGGCTTTTGATTAACCTATTTTTTATTTAGACACAGAGTCAACATTTTTGTATTGCACACTAAATTCTATTTTAATAAAATGTTCAGATTTTAATTCCACAGAGACAATCCAGAATAATAAAGAGAAATATACTATCTTCTCAAAGGGTCAAATCACAATTTAAAAAAGCCTTTTAAAAAAGTATCTTTAGATAAATACATTTCGCGATATTAACTCGGTATTGCGCAGTTGACTTTTTAGGCCAACTAGCCAACTTGGCCCACTAAATAGCTCAGGTATGTGAGAACTTGGCCAACTTCGGAAACTTTGTTTATACATGATTTTCACGCGAAATTTAATTGTTTTTCATCAGAAATGAAATTGATATTATAATTAAATTTAAATTATCCCTATTTCAATAAGTTTTATAGTTTGAAAAATGTTTTTAGTACCTTTTGGGGAAAGGACTACCTTCCAGTTGGCCTTTTATTATTTGGTAGACAAATGGCCCACCCAGTGTTTACGTCCATTTCGGATGTTTAAGGATAAAGCCAAAGTTCAGCGCAATACCGAGTTAATATCGCGAAATTAAGGTAATTATTTTACGCGGATCGAAATGGCCAACGCGATGTTTACGCTACTTTCTCTAAAACTAATACTTTCCAAGTAGTTTAATATATCACTAATTTCAAACTGCTTTTTTTATGTATGATAATGGGTCCAATAGACTGGCTTTAAATATGTAGTGATATAGGATAAAGAGCCATAATACTAAATTACACAAGGCAGATGGAAACTAGATATTTTAGTGATTTATTATACTACTTGGAATTTTTCAGTTTTAGATATAGTAGCCTTAATATTTTTAAGAATAAAATATCATAATTTCTTCTAATGCTAAATTATATGGAATTTCCCAGCTCATTGAGCTACCTCTGAATTTTGCTCAATTAAACCCAAATTTCTCTAGAAGTTTGTTTATATAGGCTTACATTGCAATTGATTTAGTGGGTCAGACTTCAATATTTAAGAAATATATAAAATAAGGACCACCCTAACGACCATTCTCCGAAATGGTTTACGACAGAGACATTTCGGAGATACGGTAGAATGCGCGACGGCGGAAATAGATATGTATAAAGTGTTGGACAGAACTATCCTATATAAAATAGTTATATATGGCGATAACTTCATCATGAAAACGTATTTAGCACAATTTATTTAAAATAAATTATATATTTGAATTATTATTAATATTGTTAATGCATATTGAAATTTATATTACAAACATTATTGATGTATATTAGCTAACCGCGCTATACCCAGTTAATATTACTTTAAAAACGTGTTTAGTGCTTTTTCGACGATTAAAGAAATGGCCTAAAATATAATTAGTAATAAAATAATTTCCTTTATTTCACGATATTAACTCGGTAATGCTTAGTTGGCTTTTTCCTAAAACGTCCGAAAGGGACATACACGCTGGGTGGGCCATTTGTCTACCAAACAATAAAATGCCAACGGGAAGGGAGTCCTTTCCCCAAAAGGTACTAAAAACATTTTTCTAACTATAAAACTTATTGAAATAGGGATAATTTAAATTTAATTATAATATCAATTTCATTTCTGATAAAAAAACATTTAAATTTCGCGTGAAAATCATGTATAAACAAAGTTTCCAAAGTTGGCCAAGTTCTCACATACTTTAGCTATTTAGTGGGCCAAGTTGGCTAGTTGGCCTTTCAGTAGCTCTCGTTTTTTTATGTAAAGTTTAAAGACCACTATCTTTATCTCGTGCTTTAAATGAATGCAATTCAAATGAATTTGTATTTGTGTAAATACAAAAGTATTTCATATTATGGTTGCCAGTTTAAATAATTGATTTCAATGTCAACTTAATTTACTTTCACAACATCATTTTGCCTTTGAAAAATATGTAGTTAAAGGTGTGCCCCACCTTGACCCCACCCATAATTTAAGGTTGGTGACGGCGCCGTTTAAAACTATGCACGCCGCACGGCCACGATTAAATTAAATTTAATTATTTTAATAATAAAAAAAAATTAAAAATTTATGAAATCATAATTTTAAGTCTATTTTAACATTTTAGTCGTCACTAGTCTCTCTGTATCAAACTTTTTTTTATAAAAAGTAGTTGTTTCAATTCGACCTCGCGTTATGAAGATGGGCGGATAAGTACATACATTTAGAAGGTGGACGATACAAAATTTTTGAAGATAGGCAGGGTGATCAAAATATTTTTTTTGGGAGTTTACCTGAAATTACTCCTAAACTAAAAATAGCACCCTCTTTAGAATTGGTACCATTGATATGGCCACTTTATACTACACAACTACGCAATCAAATTTAATTACAAATAAATAGTTATTTAAATATTATTTAATTTAACTCTATTACTGATCACACTTAACCCCAAAATGCGGGGTAAGTGTGTTAGAGGGGTGGGGTAATTGTGATCACGTGAAATCCTTGACCGATCGCAATTAAATTACATATATAGGTTAATTATGTTGTCTCAATAAAGGTACATGCTTAAAAATAAAATATTTTTAAACTAAAGTATTCAGATGATAACATTGCTAGTAAGTTTACATCAAGAAAATTATAAAAAGTTGTCTTATAAAACATAAATTATTTTACCAAAATTTAACATTGATTATCTGATCACACTTACCCCCCACTGCAAATTTAGAAAGAGTTTTTCCAGATTAAATTTTGAAAACCTCAAATTATTAGCAAAAATAAAACATTTCCCAGCATGTAAAGAGATAAGCAGACTACAAAATACCGAAAGATGAAACCCGTTTGCCAATTAGCAAAAAAAATTGAAAACTTTTCTTTTGGGCATAAAATCTCTAAACCCAAGTTGAAGAGTATAACGTTTTTTCAACTAAAAGTTTTAAAAACTAAATTTAATTTAAATTAATATTGAAAATATACAAAATGGGCCAAATTAATTATATTTCAATAACCATTAATTAAGTATTTTTTATTAATATTTGGGGAAATAACGGGGTGATCACCCTTACTCCCTGATCACACTTACTTCCATAGACCATATATGATATAGTGTAGATTATTCGGTTTATTCCCATGGGTTCCCGGCTTAGTGCAATGTAGCTGTAATGTAAGTATTCAAATAATAAATAACTGATTAACATGAAACTGCTTATTTGATACCAAAGCTATAAAGTCTCCATGATTTTTTTTTATAAATTACATTTATTTTTTAAATAAATAATTATAATTTAAATAGTCGGTGCTTAATTTTAAGCAACGTGGCGAAAGTAATAAGTACAGTACATAAGTTTTATAACGTTTGTCTCTACCTTTCTATATAATTGTGTTATCTAAATATTATTACCATAAACTTATGTTGGTACGCAGATCCTACATAGTTACAAGTACAGTCATACGAATTTATAAGAGCTACATAAAAGCAACACGTGACTATTTTCGGGGAAGTTTAAATACGAGTAAAAACTGCCTGTTTTAGTTTTGTTGAAATTTAAAATAAGCCATTTTAACTCAAAATTACCAGTTTCTAACATATAATATCGAAACACCTTCTAAAAGCCGCGAATTGCTTTAGAGCCGTTGATGATCCATAACTTGGACCCTTATGGGGGTCCTCCGTAAGTATTTTAAGCATTGTTATTATAATATTGTTTTTGCCCCACTCTCGTTAAATCGTTGGCACGCCCCTGGCTACTGTAATTAAAAAATGTTTTTTTTTTATCTAATCAGGAACATATAACACTAAGTCTTGGCTCTACAGTAAAAAGTATGTCGAACTATAATATTAAAATATTTGTAGTACTGTATACGGTAAACATATTTGTAGTACTGTATACGTTAAACATATTTGTAGTACTGTATACGTTAAACATATTTGTAGTACTGTATACGTTAAACATATTTGTAGTACTGTATACGGTAGACATATATGTAGTACTGTATACGGTAAAGATATTTGTAGTACTGTATACGGTAAAGATATTTGTAGTACTGTATACGGTAAAGATATTTGTAGTACTGTATACGGTAAAGATATTTGTAGTACTGTATACGGTAAAGATATTTGTAGTACTGTATACGGTAAAGATATTTGTAGTACTGTATACGGTAAAGATATTTGTAGTACTGTATACGGTAAAGATATTTGTAGTACTGTATACGGTAAAGATATTTGTAGTACTGTATACGGTAAAGATATTTGTAGTACTGTATACGGTAAAGATATTTGTAGTACTGTATACGGTAAAGATATTTGTAGTACTGTATACGGTAAAGATATTTGTAGTACTGTATACGGTAAAGATATTTGTAGTACTGTATACGGTAAAGATATTTGTAGTACTGTATACGGTAAAGATATTTGTAGTACTGTATACGGTAAAGATATTTGTAGTACTGTATACGGTAAAGATATTTGTAGTACTGTATACGGTAAAGATATTTGTAGTACTGTATACGGTAAAGATATTTGTAGTACTGTATACGGTAAAGATATTTGTAGTACTGTATACGGTAAAGATATTTGTAGTACTGTATACGGTAAAGATATTTGTAGTACTGTATACGGTAAAGATATTTGTAGTACTGTATACGGTAAAGATATTTGTAGTACTGTATACGGTAAAGATATTTGTAGTACTGTATACGGTAAAGATATTTGTAGTACTGTATACGGTAAAGATATTTGTAGTACTGTATACGGTAAACATATTTGTAGTTCTGTATACGGTAAACATATTTGTAGTTCTGTACTATAAAAATAATGGCAATGTTATATTGCAAAACTATTTTAATATTGTATCGTATTATGAACAGAATTGTATTATTTTCTATGAACAGAATTATATTCTAAATATAATTGTAGTATTCTATTCTAAATATAATTGTTGTATTCTTCTCTAAATATAATTGTTGTATTAAATTCGAAAATTGGAGTATTTAACTGTAAACAAAATTGCATATTCTATGTAAATAAAACTGTGGTACTCTACTCTAAACATGATTATAGTATTATATTCTAAAGGAAATGGAGTACTTAACTGGAAACAGAATTTCATCTTCTAATATAATAATTATCATACCAAGGTCCCCCGTCAATGTCGTCATATGAATGTACGCTTAAGTTTTACTTTCGATTTTGTTTATTTCAAGGTCTTTTTATTATCTCAACTCCGGAGCGACGGCTGCAGCAGCGCTGACTCAACGAGTAAAGTACGGGTTTCGATATCTCCGTCTAGTCACGCATATCCTCTACGCTGTTTTCTCCCTTTCGCACACATTCACGTCGCTATAATCAGCTCAGTTGCACTTTGTTATCCATAGATGACGGATTTCGAGATATCATATTAACGTTAACTGAATCATTTTGGATAAACATAAGTACTTTTACTTCACTATATTAGTTAGCTTAATAGAAGTATAAAATAAAAACTCGTTTACGAAGAAGTGCTATCTAACAACGTGAAGTTTGTTCTTGAATTTAAAAATGCAGAGTCATTCATTGAAAAATGGTACAAAACAGTTAATCAAAATTCCTTCGTTTTCCAAGAGTATCGATAGGAATGCCACCCAGTTCATCATTGATTATGAACAACTCAACTGGCAATGCTTATTTCGAAAGAGCTCCAGCGCTGCCGCTGATCCAAATTCATTTTATCGTCAAACGTAGTTTCATGAAGACCATCATCATGCCTCTACCAGCAACGGAAAAGGAATCCTTCTAAACTTTTACGCCAAGTGCTCGCATGCCGTAGCCCCCACATTCAGTCAACGGATAGAAAACAAATACTACAAAATTGAGGTATTGCACAGAAATATTTCCGTGTTCAGCTTCGTTGGACTAATGAGCTACAACATAGTTTTAAAGAACATATTTGACTTAGAGACTTTAAGACAACAACATCGGAATTTGTTATTGAACGATGTATTAGAAATTGCTGTAACTATCGGAACACTGGAAAACTTTGCTTTAATTACTGCGTCCCCGGTGTGGACAGTTGTGCAAGACAAACCACCGATGGAATCACTCAAGATGATGTTGGACAAGAGCATTTTGACTGACGTTGTAATAAGAACAAGGGAGAAGGAGTTTCCTTGTCACAAAGTGGTGCTAGCTTCTTGTTCTGACGTATTTCGCGCCATGTTTGAGACTGAAATGTTGGAGTCTACAAACGGAGAAGTCGATCTCTCGGCGCAATTCGATGCTGCCACTGTCCATGACCTTCTCTATTACTTGTACACGAAGAAAGCACCACCCAACATTAGGAACACTTGCAAAGACATGTTTGTTGCAGCTGATTACTTTCAAGTGCCCGTCCTCAGGGACATTTGCACACAAATACTTTGCACAGTAATCACAACCCAAAGTGGTGCTGGAATTATTCAATTGGCTGAAACTTACAATGTGGAAGCGCTTAAAATTTGCGCTGTAGCTTTCATTGCCAAAAACTTCCACAAAGTTGTGGCCACTCCAGAATGGAAGGATATACCAGAGCCAATGGCCAAAAATCTCTTAACTACATTTCTTTCAATTATGTCTAGTAAAGATGGACAGGTAAGAATCGTGATGTATCATTTTTCATTAATATACTTGTTTTAAACGGAGACTAGACAGAACAGATAGTCACGTTAATATTTCAATTTAAATATGCATTTTAGGAATTATCAATCAATGACATTTGGTAAGCCTTCCAACCCACGTACATCTTTTTACACGTGTGCCTCTGAACAACGTGCTGGGTTCAATCCTGTTCTCCGTGTTCTTCAATTCCTTGTCGTAAAGTAAGCTCTTGTATATCTATTTGCAGAGGATTACAAACTAACTTTTCTTTTCTCTACCAAAGTGCCTACCTTAAATTGTTATTGCTGTGGCCATTTACATTTCAAGTCATTTACTAATTGGATTCATCTTTCGTAAGAAATGTTATATTGTGAAACCTGTTGGGACTTTCCTGTTAATATATTACTTTTCTTAAAAAAAACAATTAGCTAAAATATAATTTTGACCCATTGTGAAAATAAATAATTACTTTGCCCATAGCTGTTTTTTGGTGAAAGCTAGATATTACAAGTACGTATATCAACAATTTTTTAATAATTGAATTACGCCATACTCTTTCGTCATCTTCCCCGGACACTTAAATGTTAATTCTTCTACTGAAAAGACCGTTTAGTTACCCTCGCAGTCTCAATTTCCTTTTTTTAATCAATATTCGTTTAGCATCAATTTTCTTATGACCCTTTTAATTACATAATCTATGTAGATTGTACATTTGCGAATAAACAAATATCCAAAATAATTTTGTGTAGAGTTTAAAATATTGCAAATGCAATCCTTTGATCACAATTTTAGTGTGCATGAAAGACGTAGGTGCCAATATCTCCAAGAATGTATTTATTTGTACTAAGGGAGAGTGGGACCAAAATGGAAACACAAAAAAAACCAAACAAACCGGGCAAGGGTTCGAAATAACCCGGCCTTTAGCAAGGGGAGGGTTAAAAAGAACCCGGCCCAAAGCAAGCGGAGGGTTCGGAAGGACCCACCCTTAAGCAAGGGGACTGACCCCAAACAGAACCCGGCCTAACCTACAAGGGTCTGCCTCTGGCGAGACCCAGTTGGCGAAACAAGGGATCGATGGGGAAACGTCCCTAAATAAAAACCAAAGGCGGAATCGACGCCGCCGAGAAAAGCAAAGGTTGGAGGAGATCTCCAACAAGGAAGACCCCCCTCCTCTGCAAGGTAAGAGACTAAGAGGGAACGAAACCCCGGACTCCCAGTCTCAGGTCTCCAAGAGGTCTCAGGTCCATGACCAGACCTATAGTGAGACCTTAAGTTCCACAAAGATGGCCATCACTATTGATGGCTATCCCATGAAGACCATCTCTGAAGAAGAGATGGGTACCATCCAGCGAGGGATTCTGGACAGGATATATGGGATACCCTCGGGTGACCCTCTACCTCGATTCTGGAATTTCAAGCTGTGTAAGGATGAGTATACGGCAGACTGGTTGGGGAAGGAGTTCGACCAGAACGAGTTGGTTCTAGGGGGGTCATAACTTTCAGGTAACAGACCTGCCGAAACCATTCAAGGTCGCCTTCCGCACCAAAGATGTGTACACGAGGGACGCTAACATCCTTCTACGCTGACTCAAGACCTTCAACAGGTTCCGAATGCCAAGTCGGTCAAGGCCATCAAAGAGGCGGGTCTTAAGAGCTGAAAACGGCTTGGACAGAGGTTTCTTAAGATACTCTTTGATCCTAGCACCGACAACTCGAAGAACCCAACCAACTTGGATGGCCCATCGACATCCGGCAATATGCCGGATATGGAACAATCCAAGATCTCGGAGATGGAAGACAAGACTCTAGCCACTGGGGACTCTGGGGAGGAAACTCTCTTAGAGGACCTTAAGGCTATTGACTTGTCGGATCAAGGAGGTTGCTCATAAGGAGGGAGCAACAGGGGGGGGGGGAAGGCTGGGGACGCTAGTCGGGCCGGTGGGAGCGATGTGGCCTCCACATCCACCACTGGGTACGGCTTGGCAGAACTGGCAGGCAACCAGTGTTTCTGTCAGGCATCTCTCCGGGCCCCCCCCCCCCCGGAGAGATGCCTGACAGAAACACTGGTTGCTGGCCCCCCCGGAAAAAGTCTATCGCCCCCCGGAGCTTCCCCTTTTTCCGACGCCACTGCCAGGCGTGCATGGAGTGCTACGGTCGCCACTGGATACCGGCACCCCCGGATGTTTGGGAAACCCCCCCCGAAGAAAATTTTCTGAAAGAAACACTGCCAGCAACTAAGTTCGCCCGGCCTAAATATGAGTTTGAAGGTGCAGCAGATTTACCTTCATCACTGCAATGCAGCCTCTGCTGTACTCAGCAGAAGGTTTGCAAAAGAGGGCTTTGATGACGCTCTCATACAGGAGCCATGGACTGTCAATGGCATGATACTTGGCCTCCGAAATGCAGGAAATACATTCTTTGATTATAACTCTGCTATACCCAGGGCCTGTGCACTGATACGCTCTCGATGTACACTTCTAGGGATATTGCCACGGTAAAACTCATTATTTCGTCCACGGACGGTGGTGGGGAGGTTACTATGGCAGACAAAATTAAGAACTGGCATGTGTCCAACGAACCGTCTTTGTCGGATCATAGACAAATTTGCTTAAAATTACTGGACAAACCTGTATGGGCTTGTACTGCTATTCGTAACTCTAGGGGCACAGACAGATTGGTCCGGTTACAGGGAAGACTTGAGCTTCTTCCTTTTCGATTTGGCTGTTGATCGCGTGCAACAGTCCATTATCGACTCCTAACACCGCAATTGTCTGACAAAGTCTGCGAACCGGCCAAGTTTAGTTCCTTGGTGGAGCAATGAGATTGGCATGCTGCGCAAAGAAACTCGTAGGCTCTTTAATATGACAAAAAAGGGTGGTGATTGGGATGCCTATAAACGCACCCTCACCACCTATCACAACGTAAACAAAACTGAATGTTTTTAAGTATTTGAAATTTATCTCTAATCTCTTATGAAATTGTATATTCAAGATTATGATTGTCTTCCCAACAACGTTGAACGTCTTTCCAAACTTATAAAGATCTAGGTGAAATCTTAACGTTACAGAAGATGTGTCCAAGATCAAATCTTCGAATGAAAGTCTTCTTGAGGAGAATAAAAAACTAACAGCTGAAAATTTAGAACTCTCAGATAAGCTAAAATTAATCCAAGAACTTAAAACCAAAAATGTGGAATTAAACCTCGCAAATGAGTCTCTAAAACAATTAAACTTACAGTGCCGGAGAAAAAATTTATGTATACAAATTCAACTTAAAGATATATACGAGATGGTTTTCTCTAAAAAATATATCTATTTCTAACAATATGGTGCAGTTTTATACGGGATGTGAAAATATTGGAGAGTTCAACGATTTATTTGAATTTATCGAACAGGACAATAAGCTGGTATAATGGAGCCAGGGGCTATAAAAGAAAATTTGAAAGGTCACAACCATCTGAAAAGGCCGTTCTATGGAGTTATCGTTTAAAGAACAGTTATTTTTAGTTCTTTGTCGCTTAAATATTGGAATTCTCGAACAAGATCTCACGTATAGTTTTGCATCTCGCTTTCTACGGTTTCAAATACATGTGTAACTTGTTTGGATGTTTTAGAAAAAAGATTAACCAAACTAGTTATCTGGCCTTCTAGAAAGGTTGTAGACGAACATATGCCGAAAGAATTTAAGGAGAGGTTTCCCAAGACTATTGTTATATTAGACGCTACCGAGCTATTTTTTCAAAAGCCGGACGATCACAGAACTCAGAGCTAAGGGCTTAATCGGCTGTACCCCAAATGGGTTCATTAGCTTCGTCTCTGACCTTGTGCCAGGTCGAATGTCAGACAGAGATTTAACAGTAGTGGTGTTATAGACTTGTTAGAGGCTGGCGATGCTGTGATGGCTGATAGCGGTTTATTGATCGAGGACTGGTTGAATGAAAAAGGAGTGGAGCTTAAATTGCCCCCCTTTTTAGGAGATAAAGCTCAACTTACTGAGGATCAAGAAAGGTATACCAGAGAAATAGCGAGTGTACGAATTATTATCGAAAGAGTAATTAGAAGCGTAAAAAAATACCACTTATTAAATACAGTTTTTCCCAATAGTATGCATAATCAGTTGAATAAGGTATGGAAAATATGTTGTTTCCTGGTTAATTATTGTAATGAATCTTAACTTGATGTTAATAAGGAAAACAACTTTGTTTAATAATGAGATCATGTTATTTTATCACAATAAACTTTGTTACATTTCTCATAGTCATTAAAAATTTATTAAAATATCATACAACTTTCAAGATCTGTTTTGTACTTCTAGATAGGGAAGGCTTTTTTCTTCATTTTGGTTACTGAAAAATTTATTTTAGGAACAAGAATAAATTGAAATATATTTAGGCACTTAAAGGGGCTGGAAAGTGGGGTTTTGAAAAACGTAATTCGTGACGTCATTAACGAAATTTGGCGCGTAGAACTACTTTTTCTCAAGTTCGCGAAGACGTAAAAAGGCACCGCTGTGTTGGGATTTTTGTATGACGAAATCCAGCGTGGCCTTGGTTAGTGTTAGCTGAGCTCGTAGGAAGTTTTAAAATTTCAGTAATCTTTATTGAGATTTAGTTTAGTTAACAACAAATGTTTAACGAAAAATTCATTTGAGTGATAAGGGCTTTTGGTAGTAGTGTGTTCGTAATTTTTTAAATTATTATTTACGAGTTTCATCGAATTTTGTAAAAAAGCGCTAGATGAATCGAAGCCAATTTCTAAGGCCTTGGTTTCACTGGAGCATTTTGATAAACCTTAGTACTACACCACAGTTCTTTTGCCTTTTCCCACTTATCTAATTCACCAACAAGAGATATTTTCGTATCAACACGTTTCCGTTTTTATTTGAATTAAACTCGTTCATTAACTTAATTATAATGAAAAAAAATTAAAATACTAGAACCAAAACCACGTCCACGAAGGCCCGAATATCTTAGTTCGCGTATGAATACCTGTCACATGGATCACATCTCCGTCAGAGCCAAAAAAGAAAAAGCAGGGTCCGGAGATACCACGTCACTAGACGATTTCAAAACCCCACTTTCCAGCTCCTTTAATATAAAGCTTTACATACCTTTTAGAAGTTTTTTCCATGATTCGAAGAAATACTAATAACATTTTTTTGTTTATTTTGTTCTTCAAATCTTCAACGTTTCTGAAAAAATGTCCGATTTGGATAAAAGTAATATTTTTGTGTCGGCCAAAACGTTTTCCTAATATGTTAAGGGTTGGTTTTCAATACAGCAAAAACGCCAAAAATTGATTCCTTTTTATTTTACGTCGAGGTTCATCGTCGCTATTTTGCCTAAGTGAAAAGCAGCTTTAATAGACGCATAAAAAGATTAATTTGACCATTTAAAAAAGTAGTCTGCACACCAGTTGCTTGCGAAATTCTGCCTTCTGTAAGTGTTTTTTCATAGATAAGGTTGGTGCTGCAGCGCATCAAATTCTTAACCGTACAACTGATCGCCATGGAAATTGGTATACATTGATATTTGATCACGGCGAATATTTTCGCGCCATCCATTGTGTTATAACTTACCATTTAGATGGCGCTTCAGCGCGTCAACTTCTAAACCGATCAATCTTTACATCTATACACCAAATCAGAATTTTAAGTTAGTTCGATTACACAGCGAATTGATTAGTCAAAAATATAGATTATTCGCGTGAATTATTATTAAAAAAATGTATATAGTTCATCATCAATTTATACCAAAAAAAAATAATGAAACCTTATCATCAGGAGTTATCTTTCATTTTACCACATAAACATACAAATGTACGCTGGCAGGACAACCTCTGTAGGGTTCAGCTAGTAAACTATCAATAATTAATATTAATATAATATAAAAATAATATTATATTATAATTATTTAATTCAAAAATTAGGAACATCTAATTGAATCAAAATTAATAATTTTTAATATATGGTATATGTTACACAGCGGAAAAGCGAAGAGGTACACCATTTTAATATTTTTATTTAAATTCAAACACCGATATTTTCCCGCCAAAAACCCCTACAATATCTATTCCACCATTTGTTTACAACACGTACGAAGCTAAGCCACCCAATATCAGTATGACCTAGACGTCAGGATAGAGTAGGCTTGAACATGTTGTAACAATGGTTGAAAGATAACATAAAGTCACGCCTCCCGCTAAAACAAAATTTGCTATAGGACGAAACGAGTCCGGAGTCATCGAGGAATTATCAGCTCGTCTTTTAACGGATGTTTTCGTTATTTCTAGAGACTTATTTACAAATAGGTAGGTGTTAAGGCAAATGGGCTGTAATAGATAAGGTAACAATAAAATTTATTGAAAAAGAAATTAACAAATTAAAATATCGCTCATTCGCTTAACTAAATTTGTTGACTTTGGTTTGAAAAGAACATGTGTCCTAGGCTGAATGAGAAAACCGTTAGCACTGTCAGCCATGACACGCAAATTATAATAAAAAATATATCAAGTCGATGTGTATTGGTATAATTATTATAAGTTGCATTCACTAAGCCCTTCTTGAGCCTTCCTGCAACAAAAGGGTTTCTTTCAGACGGCAAATAAAAAACCTTAAATCCTTAACTTTGGCTGGTGCTAGTTTTAAAATTATTTCTAATTGGAATTAAACAAGTTGACAGTTTCCATGTATTTAAATAAAACGACTTAATAATCATTAACAAAAAAATTTAAGCTTAATTTAAAATTTTATACCAAATGGGGTATAATTTATTGACCGTGTCTATTTTGGCCTGTTTTTCGGGCTAAAATAGCTAGTGACTATTTTAGCCGGATTTTCGGGCAAGACTAGCGCGCCGAGAAGCGCTTAGCTATTTTATCCCAAAAAACAGACCAAAATAGATTTTACCGCGCGGCCGTGACTATTCTCCCCCAACGTTTTCTTTTTTCAGTGCACTTTTCTTTGTGCGGTCTTCTATTTGCAACACCTCTCGTCACATTTCACCCGTGCCTTCTTTACACGCCATTCTTACTTATTACCTTTATGGCCTCCCTCTACTTGCCAGGTTAACCAAAAGTATGATATCCGGACCTTTTCCTTAATGAGCGAAATAATAGTTGGGAGGGGAGAATGGAGTGTATGCTTTGGCAAAAGCAACATAAAACCCAAAAGTGTGTCAGCAAGGAAATCGTTCAGTTCGAGCTTGTTGCACTGAGGGGAATGAAATGGGATCGGGGGTAAGAGTGACGTACGAGCTACGTCACCAAAGTCAGAAAAATTTCGCGAGTTCAGCGCTACCGTGTGTTGCGCTTAAGAACAAATCAGAAAGATCCTTCCCGAGAAAAATTCTACCAATTTTAGCTTCATCTACAGAGAATTAAAACACCATAATATGAAGGTCGAAGTCGCTAGGTTTTATTGAAATTTTGTAGGATTAAAAATTTTTATTTCGAGAAAGATTATACTGATTTAAACTTAGCTTAATAATTGTTTCATTTAGTAAATCTTAAATGACTCTTTTAACCGATATTGCGGTAGCAGACAGCTTTAGGGAGAGTTAGGTTCGTCGTGGAAAAATCGAGGTCGTGGATTGGTTTTGAAAATAGTCTTAAATTTGGAATTTGTCTTAAATTGTTTATTTATACAATAATAATTTATCTTTTTTGACAATGTTGCAATGCAAATTATATTTTGTGGATTTGTGACTATTAGTCATTCTATCATGCTAGGAACACGAATATCAAAACATCAGCTCTCGAAAACTGACTGCTATAGAACTTCTTTTCCATATATTATTCTGAAAACGTCGATTGGGTACATAAGAATTTAACTCAAACAATGAGAAAAATCCAAATATTCGCGCCAATCCCATGGACCAATGAGCAATTTCTAATCCTTTGAACCAATAGTTTGCTATATAATCAATAGTAAGATTAGCTCTCGCTAGATGTTTTTCAAGGCTCGAAGGTAGAATTGAATTAATTTTGGGTCTTACGCCACTTTTAGCGTTGGTGAGGAAAGGAAGTTCAAACGAAGAAATCACGCCGCGTAATGAGGAACGGAAGAACTTAGGTCTGTGCTGGTATCACAGTCCATTGTTCACCGTTCGTGTTTTATAATCGTCACATATTTGGGAAATTTACTGGCGGCAAAAACAACGCGAAATAACTTTTTGGTTTTTGATATTTGGCGTAAAACCGTACTGTAACAGTTTTAGGTTGATCTTTCTCAAACTTTAATTATAAGCTGACGCTTCCGTTCCCGATCAAGTAAAAGCGATCCGCCGAGTTAATTTAAGCGATCCGCCGAGTGAAAGCGATCCGCCGAGTGAAAGCGATCCGCCGAGTGAAAGCGATCCGCCGAGTGAAAGCGATCCGCCGAGTGAAAGCGATCCGCCGAGTGAATTTAAGCGATCCGCCGAGTGAATTTAAGCGATCCGCCGAGTGAATTTAAGCGATCCGCCGAGTGAATTTAAGCGATCCGCCGAGTGAATTTAAGCGATCCGCCGAGTGAATTTAAGCGATCCGCCGAGTGAATTTAAGCGATCCGCCGAGTGAATTTAAGCGATCCGCCGAGTGAATTTAAGCGATCCGCCGAGTGAATTTAAGCGATCCGCCGAGTGAATTTAAGCGATCCGCCGAGTGAATTTAAGCGATCCGCCGAGTGAATTTAAGCGATCCGCCGAGTGAATTTAAGCGATCCGCCGAGTGAATTTAAGCGATCCGCCGAGTGAATTTAAGCGATCCGCCGAGTGCATTTAAGCGATCCGCCGAGTGCATTTAAGCGATCCGCCGAGTGCATTTAAGCGATCCGCCGAGTGCATTTAAGCGATCCGCCGAGTGCATTTAAGCGATCCGCCGAGTGCATTTAAGCGATCCGCCGAGTGCATTTAAGCGATCCGCCGAGTGCATTTAAGCGATCCGCCGAGTGCATTTAAGCGATCCGCCGAGTGCATTTAAGCGATCCGCCGAGTGCATTTAAGCGATCCGCCGAGTGCATTTAAGCGATCCGCCGAGTGCATTTAAGCGATCCGCCGAGTGAAAGCGATCCGCCGAGTGAAAGCAATCCGCCGAGTGCATTTAAGCGATCCGCCGAGTGAAAGTGATCCGCCGAGTGCATTTAAGCGATCAGCCGAGTGAAAGTGATCCACCGTGAGATCGTAAACAAAAAGGAAACTTCTTTCGGCGAATTCTTCGAGATAAATTTCCTACGTCAATATTAAATTGTCTAGTTTGAAGAAATAAGTTATTGTAGGATCTCATACATAAATAATTCTTGAAATTAGGAGTAGGGACTTATGGAAAATACAAGAACCGTCGACGCATAGAGCGATATGGTTTACGCCAAAGTTTCGGAAATAAAAGGGGATTTCGATTAATCTCCCAAATAAGCGCATTCTTCGATTAATCCGATTAAGACTCTCTTGGGAATTTGAGAATTAAATAAATTGTCGCGTGTTGACATTGTCGATCCGACTGGAATTAAGTAGGTGTTGCTCTCACTCCTAATAATTGGATACTTCATGGGGTCACGTTTCAACGCTTTTGCGTGTGCGATAATAATTTCCGGAATAAGTTTAACTTTTCTGATATACAACGACGATGTTTCAAATTTAACGTCTCCTAATGAGTGTGTGCAAAACTCGTTCGGATTTTTGATTAACCTGAATCTGAGATTAGGCATATTATTTAGAAAGCACGATTATTGACACATGTCGATATGAATGGTTCCAGTCATATCAATTGTATCTTTTTTCGAAAACGACATTTTTCTCTGAAACCCTTCGTTCTCTGGCTGCACGTAAAACCTCAAATGGGAACCAAGTAATATCAAACACGCTACGTCTACGTTGCACTGTTAATTACAGCGCGTTACCCTATATTTCGGTTTTCTATCAGAATATCAATTTCTAAAGCCATAGTTCAACAAGGAGCCAAGAAATACGAAACAAATACGTTAGTATAGTAAAATGCGATGCATTACACCATACACTTTTTCCTATTAGTATATAAATTTAAAAAACCCATACCTCAAAGGGTAACCATGTACCGCGTAAATCGTTCTGGATGAGGCCGACTCGAGGGGATGAGACCGACTCGAGGGGATGAGACCGACTCGAGGGGATGAGACCGACTCGAGGGGATGAGACCGACTCGAGGGGATGAGGCCGACTCGAGGGGATGAGGCCGACTCGAGGGGATGAGGCCGACTCGAGGGGATGAGGCCGACTCGAGGGGATGAGGCCGACTCGAGGGGATGAGGCCGACTCGAGGGGATGAGGCCGACTCGAGGGGATGAGGCCGACTCGAGGGGATGAGGCCGACTCGAGGGGATGAGGCCGCCTCGAGGGGATGAGGCCGCCTCGAGGGGATGAGGCCGCCTCGAGGGGATGAGGCCGCCTCGAGGGGATGAGGCCGCCTCGAGGGGATGAGGCCGCCTCGAGGGGATGAGGCCGCCTCGAGGGGATGAGGCCGCCTCGAGGGGATGAGGCCGCCTCGAGGGGATGAGGCCGCCTCGAGGGGATGAGGCCGACTCGAGGGGATGAGGCCGACTCGAGGGGATGAGGCCGACTCGAGGGGATGAGGCCGACTCGAGGGGATGAGGCCGACTCGAGGGGATGAGGCCGACTCGAGGGGATGAGGCCGACTCGAGGGGATGAGGCTAGCAATCCCTCAATAACTAGATGAAATGATGCTAGCAATCCCTCAATAACTAGATGAAATGATGCTAGCAATCCCTCAATAACTAGATGAAATGATGCTAGCAATCCCTCAATAACTAGATGAAATGATGCTAGCAATCCCTCAATAACTAGATGAAATGATGCTAGCAATCCCTCAATAACTAGATGAAATGATGCTCGCAATCCCTCAATAACTAGATGAAATGATGCTAGCAATCCCTCAATAACTAGATGAAATGAGGCTAACAATCCCTCAATAACTAGATGCGATGAGGCTAACAATCCCTATATAACTAGAGGGGATGAGGGCAACTAAATAGGATGAGGCAAACTAGAGGGGATGAGGCTAATAATCCCTCTATAACAAGAGGAGATGAGGCTAACAATCCCTCTATAACAAGATGAGATGCGACTAGCAATCCCCATATAACTAGAGTGGGTGAGGCTAACAATCCGTCTATAAATAGAGAGGATGAGGCTTAAAATCCCCCTATAACTAGAGAGGATGAGGCTAACAATCCCTCTATAAATAGAGAGGATGAGGCTAACAATCCCCCTATAACTAGAGAGGATGAGGCTAACAATCCCCCTATAACTAGAGAGGATGAGGCTAACAATCCCTCTATAAATAGAGAGGATGAGGCTAACAATCCCTCTATAAATAGAGAGGATGAGGCTAACAATCCCCCTATAACTAGAGAGGATGAGGCTAACAATCCCCCTATAACTAGAGAGGATGAGGCTAACAATCCCTCTATAAATAGAGAGGATGAGGCTAACAATCCCTCTATAAATAGAGAGGACGAGGCTAACAATCCCCCTCTAACTAGAGAGGATGAGGCTAACAATCCCCCTATAACTAGAGAGGATGAGGTTAAACATTCCTCTATAACTAGAGAGGATGAGGCTAACAATCCCTTTATTCGCATCGAAAAGACACCGTACCGGCCTCTAGTGGCGATGAAGCCCAACTGCGATCTCAAGGAAACAAATCGGTCAGATAAGGACAGTTAAATATAAACGTGGAGTTTTCTTCATTAATATCATTGTTCCACCAATTAATGATATTAATAAATACTTTTTCTAGTAAAAATTATCAGCATGGAAGAAAGTGGTAGGACTCAATACTGAAGGTGAATATTTTTTTAAAAGGAATTTATTAAGTAAGTGTTGACCCATTGCCCACATGATTTTTATGAGTGTTTTGGTTTTATAAAAATACAGTTGAAATCAGATTAACATTATCGAAAATAATAGCGAAACAAAGTGAATAGGAAAAACTAAGAAGTTATCATGTAATTTCACTGGAGTATTTGACAAACTGAAAGTTTACAAAATAGAGGCTTTAGTACCTAATTTTCCGAAGATCCAACATCACGTAACTTTGGACCTAAACCTTGCAATTTTAGGCCTCTCTGTAGGGCATCTAGTCATTTATTCAAACAAAAGCAATGACTGTTTAATAATTGAATTGAAAATTGACAAAGAGTTTGTTCATAAGCTTTTGCTTAAATTGCAATATGTTGATTTTAAATATTTTTTTTAAAAACTACATTAAGTTAAATAAAATTTATTATCTGCCAAAATAGATGTTGACAAATTTACTGCAGCACTCGTAATAGTGAACATTTTATCAGCACATGGTAATAAAAAGTTTTTAAATGGCCTTTCGCGTTTTTCCATGGGTTAATTAGTGATTTGCCTCTACAAGAACTAATTTACACACAGAAAAAAATAGCCGTTAAAATAACAGTAACATACTGGCAGCAGTAGACGTTAGTATGTTACTGTTAAATGTACAGTAGTTGCACGCTGTTAATTTAACAGAAGTAATACCGTTTATTTTACAATTTGTTAATTGTTTTTTTGACAGATTATCGCTGTTTTATTGGCGGATTCGTGTTGTTTTATTGACGGGTTCGTACGGGTTTTTTTACGCATTCTTGCTGTATTTTTGACGTATTTTCGCTGCATTTTCAACGGGTTCTTACTGTTCTTTTCGACGGGTTCTTGCTGTTTTTTCGACGGATTCTTACTGTTTTTTCGACGGATTCATGATGTTTATTCGTCGGATTCTTGCTGTTTCTTTCGACAGATTCTTATTGTTTTATTGACGGGTTCGTGCTGTTTTTTGGACAGAAGGTTGCTGTTTATCATACAGAATTTTGCTCTACTATTTTTCCTACTACCGATTGCTGTTAATTGCAACCGGTCGTTACTTTTAATTAGACTCTATCTTGCTGTTTTTCAAACTGCCAAATCTATCTTTGTTGTCTTTCCGACCAGTTATTACTGTTATCAATATTACATCTTGCTGTTAATGTTTTTCGCACTGCTTCGAGCGGTTTCCGAAAATCTAAATATAACCAATGCAGTAGTAAACAATGCGTTTGTAAACACACTGTTTTAAATCCAATAAGTATACGATATTATTACGCAATTCGTTTTAGATTTATTAATATGAAAATACATTTTTAAATTTAATTTTTTTATGCTTATTGCGATAGATGTCTTGTAAATATTTTAACCATTCTTCAAACGAAGTACCAACTTTATTTTCAACTATTGTTTTTACATTTTCTAATATTTATCAATATTTTTTGAACAAATCTGTTTGTTAAATGCGAACCAAACTAATTAAAAAAATCAATTAGAAAAAAACCAAAAGATGAAACTTCATGCATCGTCATCTGGTAAATCGCTAAAAAAGAAATAAATAACTTGTTGAAATAAATCAAAATACAATTTAAGTAAAGGTCTTACCATTCATTGGACCAATAGTTTTTCGAAATTTTTTTAACTAATGTCATAACCTTTTGGCTTATTGGTGCAACTTTTGGGCACCATTTAGACTCTTTAGGGTTTATCTTGGCTCCAAACCTATATAGAGAAAATTAATAAGGAAACATTTTAGGTAAATAGGTAAAATTTTAATAGAGAAGGGAAATAATACCTTTGAAGGAACTCCAATGTGCACCGACCTTCGTGAGGGTATTCAATATTGGCCATATAATAAAGCGCAAGAACTGCACCTATCGCTTCACATAAATTTGAACCTAATATGTGATTGTTTAATATTTTTCCATCCATTGCCAACATCAAAAATTATCCGTCATTTAGTTTACCTAATAACAGAAAAATGTTATTTAGAACTGAAAATACAAAATGTTTGGCGCCTTAACTTACCCGCTACTGCAAGGCATGGATGTAATGGAAGATTTTTTTCGATCTCTTCCTTTTCTGTGCCTGGCTGCATTTCAGGAAAAGTAAATGAACTTCATTATGGATAAGAAAAATAATAAAAAACAAAAAGAAGTCAATACCTGAACAGATGGGAAAAGAACTTCTAAGGGTTCTTTTAAATAAGCCATAAGGAGAAGAGCAATTGTTGCCACGTTATTTTGAGAGCCAACTTCACAATTTTTATCGTAGGAATTCAGAATTCCTTTGAATTGGTTTATTTTGGCAAGTTGATTTTTTGTTGCCTTCGACTGGGGCGCAGTAGATTTAGTTTGTGAAGTTACCTTCGAATGGGGCGTAGTAGGTGAATCTTGTGAAGATATTTTTAAAAAAATACCCTAAAATGTTCTTGCCTTTTTCATTTATAAATGTTTTAACTAAATGAATAAGGTCTTTTTGTAGCAGTTGTTCAGCGTGTTGCCTTATACCATAAATTTCGAAAAGAAAAGGCCAGTTTTCACTTAGTTCTTCACCTTCCAATTGATCGTTGAAGTCTCTTCTTTGCATTACGAAACTTTCGGCCAGCTTTTCTCTAATGAAATCTATTGAAGGGCTAATTTCATGGACTAGTTGCTTTAAATCATTCTTAGCCCTTGTGGCCACTTCAATATCTCCTTCGGCTGGATATGCCCTGTTTGTACATTCCAGACGCCTTGCAGAATTTAAATTTTTCGAACGCCTTGCTGAGGGAATTCCTCTAGTTTTTTCACGAGATTGATTTTCAAGGTGTGTTTTCAGTTGTAATGCAAAATACTCATAGCCAACTCCCAAGACTTCGTTATCTTCTCCGTCTACGTCATTAAGTACATCTACTATTGCTTTTGGATAAGTGGTATGAAATTTTTTGGCTACTTCCTTAAGTTGGCCATAAGTTGGTCGTGCTGTAGTTATTTTCAAAACGTTATGAATTATGGCATGTATAACCTCTTTTCTTTCTTTGTCATCAAGCTTTTTTCCTTTGGATATACTTTTCCACGTAGTTTTCTTAAGAAACTCTTGCTTTACGGAAAAATCTTGATACCATTTTAGCTGGTTACCTCTGTTTACCACTATGCTCTATTGAAAATATAAATAAATCGAAAATAAACTTCAAAATGAGAACTCTTGAAATGTTTTCAAAAAAGAATGCTTTTATTTTACTAGTTTACCTGAATTGAAGTAGATGAACTTTATATTGTTCCATCAGATAATTCCGAGGTCATCGATATACTTCCACTGGGATTATGGTCCTTATTTTGCAGCTGAATATATCTCATTAATTTCCGTGTCTGGATAGGTGTTAATAGTTGACCAATGTCTTCCTCTCTTACAAATTGCATATCTTCCACGTTTTCAACACCCTTGTCTCGTAAGCAGCGTTCGAGCGATTCCACAAAAGCCCCGTCTGATGAAATTCCAGGAAGCGCAGAGATGATAAAGTTTTTCATATTCAAATAGAAACTTAGAGCAGATCCGTTGGTGGAAGCCATTATTTCCTAAATAATGAGTATACTCTGCGAATCTAGAAACCAAATAAGGAATTTACTCATAAAAATCAAATACTACGAATATAATATAATTTATTCTTTAAACGTGTAAGCTTAATGATAAAATTGAAATATTATACTTAAAAAACTTAGATATATTTGATTAATGTTTATTTTATACAGAAAAAACTAAGATCCACAGCTAAGTTTATCTTTAAAATATTGTTTTTATTAAACGAAAATAAACCATTGCAAATTTGGGATTAAACTTATTTCCAATAGGTTATTAAATAATTTAGAAAGTAATTAAAACCGTATATTTTTGTACAATTAAACAATAAGGATAATTTTGAAAAAACCTAATTATTTTAATTAGTACATTGTATTAAATATAGTTTTAAAAATGAGTTTTAAGGAATAGATTTAAGGGTGATAAACAGTGTGCTTTAGTGTTATAAAATGCTTTCCGCGTTTATTATAATATTGAAGTGGATAGTAATCCCAAAGTTCAGTTATGTCAATTATAGAGGAGTCATTATTTTCGTTAAGCTCGTAAAGACCCAAATTTGAATGAAATTTAGAGGAATGATATTCAAGAACCAAAAATACGTTGCTGCCTTTCACTAAACAAGTTAAAATTTTACCAAATAACGTGGCATCTTCATTATATTTTACAATTACAAACATTTCAGTTGCATATACTGTTCCAAAATAAGTTAATTTTGGTACACAAATGGTGTTAGTATTATTTAAATGATATTTTTTGGCGTTTACAGTTACTTTTAAACTAGAGAAAAAATCTGCTTGAAACGATGTGGTCACACATTCCGTATATATAAGATCGGGTGCAAAATAAGACCCGGAATTTAAATAGGCTTGAAGTTTTTGATGTTTTTCAGCGAGTGATTTTGTTATGTTCCTAAAGTTTTTCGTTTGTCTAGCCCACTTTTTAAAGGTTCCATTTTTACTTTCAAATCGAAGAGTAAAAACTCTTATTAAAGGACCGAATTCCAGGAATAGATTTGGATAGTGTGCAAAAACATAATGATGTTTCGGTTTTAAAGCGTAATCAGGGAAACATTCAATTAGACTTGATTTGTATTCACGGAGCATTGGAATTAGAAGCGCAATTTCTCCTTTAGTAATTTTTGGCGAACACAATATTTCTACAATTTTCTTCAAATCCAAGTAGAGTCTCCACACTGGATCTGAAAAATCTTTTACGTGATCATATAGAACAAGAGAGAGCATGCGCACCATACACCAATTTTGGGATGCGTTTCCGGTTAATTTTGTACAATTTTTTTTCTGAGGACACGGTTTTTTATGAGAATCAGAACCCATATATTTAAAGTGGGTTATTAACCAATTAAAGTGCTCTAGAGAGAACCACTTCTTAACTTTAATCCAATTTGTTATAAAAAGGCTCATGTCATACGTTACCACTCCTTCGAACAAATCATGTGCCAGACATGGTGGTAGTGCAGGGTGACATACGTGAAATGACGTTAGACTGTTAAAAGGAGAGTTATATTTATTCCTCTATACGACAAATTTCCCTCGGTGGCAAGTTTATTGACTGCAGAGTCATAAGATTCAACAGTTCTCATAGTGGATATATGACAAGTCTTGATGTCTTTATATTCAATTTCACAATAACGGCATATGTTACCACTACTAAAATTAGTTTGGTAACCACCTGCTTCATGTGAGCCTAAATTATCTCCAATTAAGCTAAAGAGATTTACTTTAACTGTTTCGCCGTTCAAAAGCTCTATTCCAGTTTTCTCGAAAGATTTTAAATCACTAATTAATTTACTAAAAAACTTTTCGACTCCGAAACGTTTAATTCCTTTTTCTTTACATAAAGATATCAACTGAAAATGAACAATAGAAGACCTTTTCTCAGGTGGTATGTTGAGTAATGTGTAATAAACACCTACTAGTTTGTGTTTACATTTCGCAGAACCTAGAGGATTTACAGTTTCAAATCCATCTTGAAAGATAAGCAGATTAATCGACTTTTCAGAGAAACATTCGTATTTACTGTATATTTTCCCATCACTAACATCCTCCAGTAAATTATTTTTATTCTTGACATAAGTAGGCTTTTTAAATGTCAAAATATTTGATACTTCCGTGTTCCTTAAAAACGTTTTTAAAGATTCGTTGATTGGCACGTAATGGTAAAAAACCTTTTCTCCTCCTTCATATCCAAGCAAAATACTGATAGGATGAACATAATTTAGGTTTTCGGTGTAGAATAATTTCCGACGATATTGGCTTTTAAATTTTGTTTCAGTTATGGTTTCTAGTAGGTCACACTCTTGAATCACTTTTAAAATAGTTGTTTGAGTTAATTCGTCTAACTTCAGGTTTTTAAACTTATCTTTTAGTTTAGTAATCAAAAATGTACTTTCCATTTGCTTTAAACATTGAAACTCTTCAACAATTTCTTGAATTGTGGATATTGGTATTAGTTTTTTGGTTTCAAGTTTTATGTAAAAAAGCCCCAAATTTCTAGCATATTCCGCTTCAGTTGAGCTGACTGTGTTTTTAATAGTAGAAATAGGACCGTATTCAATATCATTGTTGGGTAATCGACTATTGCAATTTACTACTGGGTCATCTTCATTAATAGTTTCAGTGTAATTTAAAACATCATTATCTGTAGAAATGATGTTATCCGTTGCTTTCTCAAAAATGCTAATGACATCGGCCATTTTGTGCTTTCTGGAGATATGTGAAGAAAATGACGATATCACCGTAAACTTGAGATCAATGCAGCCGAGAGGACAATAAATTGATTCCCCTTGATAAATGTGTTTTTTTAAATGCTTGATATATGACGCAGCATCCAAGTTAGTTGATTCACACCCAGATACCGAACAAATAATGTTCGATTTACTTGTAGAAATTGGATATTTTGAAGAGGAATGCATGTAGTACAATTATCAGGTTCATGTGATCTTTTTCGGTGATTTCTTTGTTTATGACTTTTTAACGAACTATAAGAGGTAAAACGCGAACCACAACTTGAATAATAACACGAGTAAATAATATTTGGAACATTGCGATGAACTTTATAGTGTTTAATAAAATCATCAAAATCAACACATTTATACGTACAAATCGTACATTTTACGGAAAGCTCCATAATAATCTAAAATAAATACAGAAATATTTAAAAAAAATTATATGCGTACTACAGCCATTACAATCTAATCTTCGATCTAATCATTCTAATCATGATTTAATCATTTTTTAATCTAGGAATCTACAGTTTTCAACTAAGATCAACCAAATTTGCTAAACTACTACTGGCTGTGGTTTTCGGCGGTTAACGTCCGCAAAACAACTTTTAACTTAATTAATTAAATAATTAGGTATATCCACTAAAAAGGCCGAGTTTCTCTAAGTTGAAAACTGTAGATTTCTGTAGCATATCGAAAGAAATTGTCTATTTCAAACTTCCCGCCAATTATAATCCTATTCTAGCATATCGAAAGAAATTGTCTAATTCAAACTTCCCGCCACCCGCCAATTATAATCCTATTCCAGCATCTCGAAAGAAATTGGCCAATTCAAACTTCCCGCCACCCGCCAATTAAAATCCTATTCTAGCATATCGTGGGAAATTGTCTAATTCAAACTTCCCGCCACCCGCCAATTATAATCCTATTCTAGCATATCGAAAGAAATTGTCTAATTCAAACTTCCCGCCAATTATAATCCTATTTTAGCATATCGTGGGAAATTGTCTAATTCAAACTTCCCGCCGCCCGCCAATTATAATCCTATTCTTGCATCTCAAAAGAAATTGTCTAATTCAAACTTCCCGCCACCCACCAATTATAATCCTATTCTAGCATATCGAAAGAAATTGCCTATGTCAAACTAATCCTATTACATTTTTAAATATTTTTCTTTTAATTATTTTTATTAATTTCAAACTTCCCACCAGATATCCAACAGACTATATAACGATTCGCGAAGCGTTGTTTCAATATATAATATAATCTAATCCATAATATAGAGTAATAGCACTCCGTAGCTTTGGCCATGGCCGCCATTGTGGGCGCGAATTTTTTATGAATAGGAAAAAACATGGGTGACGTTGTGTGACGTAGCACTGCCATTACTCTATAGTCTCATCTAATCTATAATATAATTTAATCTAATATATAATATAATCTAATATATAATATATAATATAATCTAATATATAATATACAGGGTCTTTTTTTTTGCTCGGAAAAGTGTTTTTTTTTTCAAAAACTATTTATAGTACCGATTTCAAATTTGGAAGGTCAATTCTCTATACCGGGGGACATCAGTTTGAGAAATTTGAGCGTTTTCGGTAATGTTTTTCACCAATTTTGAAAAATTATTTTTTGACCACTAGGTGCGAGATAAAAAATTTCTATTATAAAGTTGTAGGCCGTCATCGAAAACCCTTAAAAATTGTTCACTCGACGAAAAACAATTTATTTATCAGTGAAAATTCGAGCTTGAAAAATTTACAAGTTGGTGAAGCCAAATTACGATTGTTTGAAACGATAATTGAAACCGAATTACCTAATCCAGTTGAAACTTTGTTTAAAAAAACGACCGGATTTAAAAAACACGAGGCTATAGGTCAATCCTAAACATGCATTGGGTATTTAAAGGAAAACTTTGGGAGATTATTATCAGTGTTTGATAATATTTCGAACAATGCCTCGTTATTCAGTAGCTGAGCGTACCGAGATAGTTGCCATTTACTATGGAGAAGCAGCGCAAAACCTTAGAAGAGTGACTGAAATCTTCGCAGAAAGACATCCAAATGGAGCACCATCTGTAAATACAGTAAGACGAGCAATTCACGATTTCAATCAATTTGGTAACTTGCAACCTAGGTTTCGCGGATTGGGTCAACCGGATTTAGACTTCGAGAACAATGTACTCGCGTACTTTGTGGCATATCCTCGTCACAGTTGCGCTAACGCCGCTGCTGATTTGGGTTGTTCTGCAAATCGTGTGTGGAAAATTCTTCGTAAGAATCGCTATCACCCATACAGAGCTACGCTCCACCAAGGACTAATTGACGGAGACCATCAAAGACGTTATGAATTTAGCAACTGGTTACTAAATGCTGTCCAAGAAGATAGACAATTTTTGCGCCATGTTTTGTTCTCCGACGAAGCGTCATTTTCTAGAGATGGGCCCTTTAATCATCAAAACAGCCATCTTTGGTCTGACATCAACCCACATTGGGGTTTTGAATATCATCACCAGGTTCAATTTGAACGGGTCAATGTTTGGGTTGGACTTGTTGGAAACCGTTTGATTGGTCCCTTTTTCCTGCCGACGAACCTCAACGGCCAAAGGTATTTACATTTTCTACAGAACGAACTGAGTGACGCAATCGACGACCTTCCATTGGCTGAAAGACGTCAGTTGTGGTTTCAGCAAGATGGCGCCCCTCCGCATTTTTCCCGGCAAGTAACTGAGCACCTCAACAACGAGTTTCCTGAAAGGTGGATAGGGAGAAATGGTCCAGTGCATTGGCCAGCAAGGTCACCTGACCTAACACCGCTGGATTATTTTCTCTGGGGATTCGTTAAAGCAAAGGTATACGCCACGCCCATTGAAACTAGGGAGGAACTCATTAGACGAATAATCAGTGCTTGCCGAGACGTCACACCAGAAATGGTAGAGAAAGCGTTTGAGAACTTAATTGTCCGCGCACAAACCTGTGTTGCAGCCAATGGTGATATTATTGAAAATGTTTTGTAAAAATTTATGTGAATAAAATATCTGCATTTAAAAACCAAACGTGTACATTTTTTCAAGTGTGAAAACTCTACTACGTTTGTATTCGACTTGTTCCCTTTTCAATTATCGTTTCAAACAATCGTAATTTGGCTTCACCAACTTGTAAATTTTTCAAGCTCGAATTTTCACTGATAAATAAGTTGTTTTTCGTCGAGTGAACAATTTTTAAGTGTTTTCGATGACGGCCTACAACTTTATAATAGAAATTTTTTATCTCGCACCTAGTGGTCGAAAAATAATTTTTCAAAATTGGTGAAAAACATTACCGAAAACGCTCAAACTTCTCAAACTGATGTCCCCCGGTATAGAGAATTGACCTTCCAAATTTGAAATCGGTACTATAAATAGTTTTTGAAAAAAAAACACTTTTCCGAGCAAAAAAAAAGACCCTGTATAATATAATCTAATATATAATATAATCTAATATATAATTTAACCTAATATATAATTTAACCTAATATATAATATAATATATAATAGTATAGAGTAATATAGGATCTCTGCCATTGACTGTATGAGGGTTTACGGGAAAATAACATAGAGTAGTATCGTCTATTACATAATGTAGTAATTAATATAATAATATAATATAATAAAATATATAATGTAGTAAATAACGTAAAAATGTCATATAATACAGTAGGCCCCGCTTAATGTGAATCCGTTTAATGTTATCACCCGATTTTTTAATCAAAACGGTGACTGTTATCACCCGCTTTTTTTTATCATTTTATCTGGTCCCAAAGTGATCATAATAAAAGGGGCTTACTGTATTACTGTATAATAATTAATAATCAATGTAGTGATCTGCCCTCGTATAAAACTTATGTAAACCCTATCTTTAATTTAATGCTTTTGCGTTTTTAATATTTATTATCCTAGTTCGAATAAATGCAAATTTATATCTCTTATTTGATGAAATAAAACCAACCCATGTTATGTATTCTGTTATAAATTTCCGAAACTTTTGATTTTTTTAGGTTACTTTTGTATTACATTTTCCAAGAAATCTCCAGAACGTCTCCATTTATATATGCTTATTACAAAAATATTTAAAAAAATATATATATATATAAACATTACCTTAAATAGCAGCTTGATCTTGAACAGGGGAAAACTTCCAGCTTGATTAACTTTGAACAAAAAATGTTAAATAGAAAAACCGAGCAATGGAGATTGGAGAATGAATAAGTAAGTTGTTACTTGTACGAAACTCGTTTCTTTCACCTAAGTAAAAGCGAACGCGTATAAAGATTTAGCAGCAGCCGTGCACAGCGTTGACCAATGGCCTCAGAGGTTGCAACACCTTCGCTTCTTTCAAAACCCCTCAAAAATTCCGAGATTTTGCGAGCCGACTAGCTATCCTACAAAATATGTGCCGCACCTGATTCTTTCATACAAAAACTCGGTGAAGGGTTCAGGCTGTATTGGTTAAAGGGAATCACCTGTTTTTTGCAACTACAATTTTTCCACGGGTCTCACGCCCAAAAGAGAGCTTGTCAATTCACCCGTAGGCTCTGACTGCATTATTCCGAGTGATACATAAAAACAAGTGGGGCAGGCGTGGCGTTTTTATAGAAAGATTTATTCCAAATACTTATATTATTTAAAAGTGTTTACTTTTACATAACATATTATATTATTATTAATTATTACCCAAACAACAAGCAGACTTAAAAACAAGTTTCTTAATACAGAAATGCGATAAAACCAGTAAAGAGACACATTTTATAAAAACGATTAATTCACATATAGGCTTAAAATCAGAAATACGATCGAACCTGTAATGGAACCGACATTTAATAAAAACGATTAAATAGAACTAACTAAAAGTTGATAAATTAATAGATTAAATTTACTTAAAAGTAAATAAGTAAAGTAAATAATATCTGTGCATAATTGAAATTTATTATTTTCATTATTTTTTAAATAATTTACATTTATAAGTTTTTCAATTGGAGAAGCTACAAACCTTATGGTAGAATCTTTAAGTCGGGAATAGGACACAGGTTTTAAATTTCAGAAATTATTTTCGTATTCATAAATGGTCAACCATTGAAGTGAAGGATCTCAGTGTTAAGTTTTTAAATTAAATTTTTTTACCAAAATTTGGTTAAAACTGTTTTTATAAAGATTGTAGAAAATATTTTTCGGTTTTCGAAATAGTTCATATCTTTGGATTATATATCGATCAATTGTTAGTGTACCTGTTTAATTAATTAACTTTAATGCTGCTACAATCAAAAGTGAAGTATTTAAAAATTATATATTATATAATTTTTAAATCGCTTATATTTTGGACGCTGATGTCAAATATTTACAAGGCTATAGAGAAAGCTAATTGAACCCATTCTAGCAAGGTTGACTTCTACTTTTGGTTTTAAAGAATGTGAAGCTGTTGGCGCTTGCGAAGGATGATGAGAAGAGAGACGAAGCGGGAGTAGAACTTAAGCGGGTGGCGAGAAATGGTTTGAAGGCTATAGCCTTCAAACTCGTTGGCCCGTAAAACGGCCTTAAATAGTGGAAAGTCCATCACACAATATTTTCGTCCGATTTGAAAATCAGCCCAAAATAATGTCAGCCGCGCGGTGAAGACTATTTTGGCTTATTCTTCGCGCTCAAATAGCTAAGCGCTTCACGGCGCCCTAGTTTAGCCCGAAAAACAGGCTAAAATTCATACGGCCAATAAATTTTACCCCATGGGATATCAAGAAGAATACATTTGGTGTAAAATTTTAAATAAAGCTTAACATTTTTTGTTATTGACTTTTAAATCGTTTTTATCTCTCCGAGGGGACATAGAGGGGTTTTACAATCACCGTGTCTGTCTGTGGGTGTTACAGAAGAATTCAAAGAATTTTCCTTCTACAAAAAAAGATATGAGACGTACTGCAAAGCTAGTCTCATTTGATTTTTGAAATGCCTCAATGAACCCAATAATTTGCATAGTTTAATGATCGGAGACATTTTTATCACCCGTCTTGTTAGCTGTTTGAGTTTTGTCATCACTACATGTACTGGTGGCCGGGCTAGCAACGCCAAGGCTTAATTGTTCGCTAGTGTTTGTCAAAATTTCAACCTGAATACCTTTATTAAAACTGGTTTGGAAAATCTTGTCTCTTGTTATTGGACAAACAAATTGCATTGGACCCTCTTACTCATCCTTAATTAACTTAATTAAGGGACTTTAATTTCTTGAACTAATTAATATGATCTGTCTTGATATTGAGTCAAATTTAATTTATTAGTTTACCCATGAATTTTAATTGTTAAAATTAATTTTTAGGCAAAAGAATTGTTTTAGTGTGTATATTTATTTATTATTTTTAATTAAATAAATAAAAATGTGTTTGAAGTCTAAATATAAAGAGACCAGTTGCTTTTAATACTAGCTAGTCATGCACTTGATCTTATAACAAAATTAACTACTGTTATAGTTATCTTTAAATGTAAACGTTTGTTTCTCAAAGAAACTTTGATAAGATTTGATAGCAATCTTCGTAGAATTTTTTAGATGTCCTATATTCACGCGCAATTACATCACACGATATTTTATGGAGGACGTTAATGAGCCATTAAAGCATCTATTTTTTAGCAATTTTTAAGTCGTCCACTTACATAATTGTTATTGGGTGGTGCGCTAGCTGATTTCAATTATAATTGTTTTAAACCGTTGAATTTACGTTTTGGAAGTGTGATTAAACGTTTTAAATATTCCGTTTAATAGACGTTACGGGAGAAATGTTGTTACTTAAAATAAGGAATAAAACAAGTTGGCAAGCCGAAATATACCTCTCGGAAGAATTGTCCCTAGCGGTATTAATTTTTCGAGATGACTCTTAAAGATATATCTCCGCAATTCCGAGTTATTTACTAAAAACGTAATCCCGGTTCAATCCCGCCCGTATAAAATTTTAATTATAATTAATATAATTGAGACGAAACAACAGAGTATAATTTATTCAGAATATTATAAATTAAGTAGTTACAACAGCGAGTTAGACGTACTAAAACAAGGCACAATTGAATTTAACGCTATTTACGGTACAAGTTTATCAGTTAAATATAATACGAAGCCAATTTTAATGAAAGAAATATCTACAGAGGGTATTTGTATTTTTCTCGCTTACGAAATACTTGCCGCATCTTTAACGCGCATTTTATTTCAAATTAAACATCTTAATCAGTCGAGAAAACGTTTAAAATAAATTACGAAGTAATGACGACCCAGTTAAAACCAGACCAACATAAGTGTAAGCGCACGATGTATACAACTCGATAAAAATATACGACTGAAAAAACGAAATAAAATACAAATAAAACGAAAGATATTAAAAATTAAAAAAACTGATCCTAATAAAACGTGAAAATACCCTCCACTTCACGCACATTCGAAATACGCAGAAGTAACGTTATACTATATCCAGTTTAAAATATTAGAGTATCAAAAAATAAAAATAACGAATAGAAAAATACACAATAACAACCCTATCAATCAGACTTCAGAAACAAAACTCATAGAAAAATTTTATAACGCAGTCAAGCTATCAGACTTCAGAATCAAAATAATTCACAGATAAATATTATAACGCAGTCAAGCAATAAATTAGTTCAAATACTTAGAAATCAATCAATAGAAAATATAATATCAAGAAGCGCAACACCTCACCATTCACAAATACGATTTTTCACGTTATTATAATGAAACCGGATAAGCTTTTGGGCATGCCTTACGCTCTTAAAGGTTCCTCTAAGACTGGACGATTTTGCGGGAAAAAGGAAATAAACTTAAAAAATAGTAGATACAAATGTAAGACCGAAAAAACCAACAATAACAAAGATTAGACAAAAAAGAACGTAATCTGGATCAGTTAAAAAACACTACAAAAAAGCGTATCCGAAACAAGATTTCACCTTTAAACTTTCATACGTAAAAAATGTAGACTTTAAAAATCATTAATATACTCTTCCGAGAAGCTGAGTTTATAATTTTCAAAGGAGAGTAACTTGTATCGGTGGTTCTGTGGTAGAACAATCGCCTGTCACGCTGGAGGGCTCGGGTTCGAAACCTGTGTGGCGCATTCGATTTTAATCAACAGAGAAGACGCTACATTAAAGTATCTTCGATTCAATAATTTAATTAGAACACGAAATTTCGTTCTATTTAAAAAAAAACAAATTTAATACTCTGTTAAATTGTAATAAACGCTTCCTATAAAGCTGAAGGTCTAATTTTCGATTAAGCGTAATAATGTCGGTGGTTCTTTGGTAGAACGTCCGCCTGTCCAACAGGAGGTCTCGGGTTCAAATCCCGCCTGATGCGATCGCAAATTGATACTAAGACGAATACCGTAAACAATTGGTGGAAACATTGCCATTTGGATGTTGAGACGTTTATCGTAACCCTCAGCACTCGGTCCGTCCCAATAGTCAATAAGAAGAAGTTGGAGAGCAAAGACGCATATGCAAACTCAACACTCACAACCGCCATAACACGAACTCAACACTCACAACCGCCATAACAAAAAAACTCAACATTCCTACACTACACATAAACATTGCAACAAATTCATTACAACTCAGCCGAAACCCACGCGACGGTGAGCGTTAACGAAAAAAAAACAACCAAACCGCACCCTACGCAACCGCAACTTTACCCATTAACGCTCACCGTCATACGGTGGTTTTGCCAACCTTTAAACACGATTTCACCGGTAACGCGTATTGGACTTTGCCCCGGTAACGCATTTTGGACTTTGCCCCCGGTAACGCGTTCGCAGAATACAGACACACACACACACACATAGACAGCCACACCAACACAGAGAGAGGTAATAACGTTGTATCAAGCATTTAAAAAAACCGTTTAATAATCGAGCCGCCTTGGAGTCGGCTTGGCTCGGGCTCATGAACAGTCCTAAAGTGTATTAGGTCTCATTGGTCAAACTCAAGTCAATCGCGTAGTCCCATTTTTGCAGTTCTAAAATTAATATTTCGTCCGAGAAATTGAAATGGGAGAGCTTAAGGGGACTTAGAACAAGGTTGTAATGCAAAGTACAAAATATATTTTTGATCATTAAGTAAAGTTCTTGTTATTTTTATTAATTTTTTATTTGATTTTTAACTGCTCATTTATTTATACAGATTAACCATAAATACAGAAATTAATCAAAAATCCAGAAATTAATCACAAATCGAGAAATTAATTACAAATCCAGAAATTAATTACAAATCGATAAATTAATTACAAATCCAGAAATTTATCACAAATTTAGAAATTAATCTCAAATCCAGAAATTAATCTCAAATCCAGAAATTAATCACAATCCAGAAATTAATCACAAATCCAGAAATTAATCACAAATCCAGAAATTAATCACAAATCGAGAAATTAATCACCAATCGAGAAATTAATCACAAATCCAGAAATTAATCACAAATCCAGAAATTAATCACAAATCCAGAAATTAATCACAAATCCAGAAAGAAATAATTAACTAAACCGGAAAGAAAGCTCTCCTAAATCCCTTACAGACGCCGTCTGGACTAGTTAAACGTCGACGAATTTCTAGTACCGTGCTATTAGCCGTTTAAAGTGTTTTTCATGTGGTCAGTCAAATGTGAAATTACTCCACAAATATAGAACAAATTATTGCACATTCTAGATGGGTTTGGAGTTAACCATTTTATTTTATTATTGAATAAAATTGTCGGTAAAAAGCGAAAGAGTCATTTCAATTTATCCTTTCTTGGGGAATTATTCCGTTTACTTTTCTTAACTCTGTCGTTTAAAAAATGAGTGAAGACGCTTTTTGAAATTCCTGTTTTGGCCTTATTTCCTATTAACTATAATCTTTACTGTTAAACGCGGTAAGTACTTTATCTCTGACTAAAATATTTTGGAGAATTAAAGTAAAAGAGCCCGAGCTCAATTTGAGACCGAGCTCAGGTATTTTAAATAAATAAAGTGAGCCTCAGACGAGACCGATAAGTTTTCACGTTAAAACCGAGCCCAAGCTGAGGTATTGTGGAACGCATATTGTAACTAGTGAGCCCAAGATTGAGCCCCTGTTAAAAAACAAATTACTTCGAGCTCGAGCTTGAACCCATTTCATGATTCACATTACTTGGAGCTCGAGCCCGATCCCGTATTAAAAATTAACGGACTAAGAGCTCAAACTTGAGCTCGACCTAATACTTGAGCCCGAGATCGAGACGTATTTTGGTAGTTTTCATATCTGAAGTGAGCCCGAGCTGGGTGAAAACTCGGAACTACTCCTTCTGCGTTGAGTTTGCAAGTTCTGTCCCCACTGGTTTAAGGGGTTTTCCCTCGAGTTCTTCGGTTTCCCTTTCCATAAAAACTTGTTGAGGTTAACGGTAATAGTAAGTGTAGGTAGTTGTTGGCTCGCGTGGCTTGCGGGGCTTGCCACCACCCTCCTACGCATCGTAACCCGGCCACCTGAATTATTGGCTTTAATAGTCGCTTGATGGCTTAGGCCTAAGGTGGTGCCTTGGGTATTAGCCAAGCTGATGATGATGATTATTATTATTATTATATAATTATGATTGAGCCTGAGCCCGAGGAATTTTTAAATACTTTTTTCGAATCTGAGGATGAGCTCGATCTCCTTCCAATTTGTGATATTGTTTAGCCCTAAGCCTACATTTGAAATTTATCTAGACAACATAAGCGTAAGAAGGTAACCCGGCCTATCGCCGTTTGAATTCCCGGGCTCAGGGCTGCCTGACCACCTCCGACTGTTTTCCAGGTGTGCCAATGATGCCGTAATGGAGCTCGAAAACACTATTTGTGCTATTTGATAAAAAATTGTGCGATGAAATATCGAGCTCGAGCCTGAGCCTTTAGTAGTTTTAAAACATAGTGAGACTGAGCTCGAGGCCACCATTTATTTGTATGTAACTATAGTCAGCCTGAGCCTGATATCACGTGTCGGATTGTTATTGTTGCGAGCCCAAGACCGAAAACACCCGCCGATTTGTAAATATAGTGGGCGCTAGCCCGAGACTGCCCGAAAATTTATAACTACAGTGATTCCGAGCTCGAGACGGTTTGTAGATTTAAAATCTACTGAGCTCGAGACCTCACATCGGCGGGGAAATTTGGACGGGAGCTCGAGCCTAAGACCCGGCCAATAAGTGGTTAGACCAAGGTGAATCCGAGACCATCCGTAAAATCATATACGAATTCAGTGAGGTGAGCTCGTTCCCAGCCCTTGGCGTTGACCTACGAATGGGATAGTGGACAAAATTTAAAAAGCGAAATGAAATCTAACAGAGTTTTTTTTATTTTACATCATTGAAAAATTTGGACTTTTGATGGTGCATCTAAGCATCTAAAATATCCTATTAGAATAATTATCGTCAGATTAAAGTCGGTCAGCTTTCGAACGACTGATTTTTTATTATGGCATTCTTCAATCTAGCCGGTGGGTGAAGTATTAGTGAAAGGTACGAAATTGTTAGGCCAATTGGGTGAACTCCGAAACCTTCTATTCTTATCTACTTCACTGATTTTGTTCAATAGATATCCTACAAAATGATGTACGTTATTTGTCAACAATTTTATTTTGAAATACCTTGTGTTTTCCAAATCTTATTTCTAATTTCTACATTTCCTTTATTATTTATATAAAATTTTTTAAATTACAATTTTCTAATCACATAGGTTTTGGAATAAAAATGTATTACTTTTGTCGAACGTTTTGATATTGAACGGTTATATTAAAGGTTTCATTCGATATTGCATAATAGAATATATAAACATAATAATAACACAATTTTCTTACTTTATTTATTAGAAAACTTTTAAGAAATTGAAAATGATTGTTTTATTCTAAATGTAGAAATCTTCATTAAAAGCAGATAATTTTGTAGCCAAGTCAAAAATGTTTAAATTTTTAAAATTATTTCAGTGACACTTTATATTTCCAATAGCATATGCTGTTTTTAGATCACACGAACAATGGCAGAAAACTTCAAAATTGTGATTGCAGATGTAAGTAATTTTCGGTTTTTGAAATAAACTTAATCATGGTGCTTACTTGGTGGTTGTGGGACCAGTTTCGTAGCTAGAAAAATTGTGCCCTAAAGCAAAATGTCAAAATGAATCAACCCTTTATACGTATACCGCCCGTCGTGGCGGATGGCTCTGTAGTGGGGTTTGTGTTGTCCAAAAGTAAATTGCAGCTTACGTGGCGTGTAAAAAGTGATATTTGTTTACGAACATATCGAATCGACCCTCCTGAGTAGGAAAAAAATTGTAGAAAAACTTGAAAATCCCTTAAGGGAGGGGGTGGAAGTAGCCATGCCCCCCTTTCAGTTTTTAATTTATTTCCAAATAACTACTTATTGCAAAACTAATATCTCAATGGTTTTATGTCAACCAAAATTAAAGGTATTACTGTGATTTTTGTCGAGGCTACAGCGGCGTTATAGGGAGGAAATGTGCAGTTTGAATTTACCCCGTAGTTAAATTTTGATAAATGTCGATTAATTTTAAGTTTATTTTTAAAACAAAATAATTATTACACAATATAAAGTAAAGTAGGTCAATAGGTTTCTAAAAATAGTTTGCTTTGTGTCATAGGGCTTTAATTTGTTGACTGAACCTTTGATCCAAAACAGCGTAATGTTCGAATCTGCCCAAAACGAATGCAAGAGGGATTTGAATTTTGTTTTTAAAGTACCTAAACAATTAGTTCATAATACAAAGGGTTGAGCCGTCGTATTCGGTCTTGCAAAGGTTTTTTGACTGATTCTGATATTTTCGACGGCAAGATAGTTGGAGATTGTTAGTTATGACGTCATAAAGAGTGCCGCCGGTCCCCAAACACTTAACTGACCTTATCACTAGAGCGCCTAGTCCATATATTACGTTTCGACGTCATGTCACGATTGTAATTAATCGCAAATATCTATCACCAATGGAGCTGAAATATTTAATAAGCCCTTAACGGTGATTCATACAAACAATTTACGCTTGTAATATCTTATTTAATTATCTTTTCTCGATTCCTTGGTCAATAAAATACTTTCAACTTCAGAAACTATAGATATCTGCTACTAGGGGGCGCTGCTATACAACTTAAGCCCGTAACGATGAATGTTACAAATTATATACGGTTGTAATACCTTATTTGAAATACTGAAATCTGGTTAGTTATTAAAAACTGTCCCTAGTGACGCTGTGATAGATTGAAATATGAAGGGGAAAATGAATCATATCAGAGTTGGGCGCGCTCTGAGCTCCAAAGAGTGCGAGAGCTATATTTGAGCGTGAGCTCCACTCTCCTGTAAAAAAGAGAAAAGTGCGAGTGCGAGCTCTACTCTCAGGTAAAATCCAGAGGAACTTCGTCAAAGAATTATAAATGCTTGCCGTGAAGTTACCCCAGAAATGATCGAGCGTGTGTTTGAGAACATGATCGTACGAGCTCAAGCCTGTGTGGCAGCCGATGAGGGGATTATTGAACCACTGTTGTATTATGCTGTAAAACAATCAAGTTCAAAATCATAACCATTTTCTTTATTTATTTAATTGAACTAACGATATTGGTACTGTTTAGATGACGCTTTTCAACTTTTTCATTGCAAAATTTGATTAATATTAATATTTCGAAAATTGTTAAAATATTTTCAAAAATTGTTTACTAATCAGCAAACAGTGTCCCCAAGAATCAATAAGGAGCCATCAAAATTTCAATATTCTACCGTGTATATAAAATCTTAGTTCCGAATCCGAAGTATAAACGAAAAAAAAACCATGGAGAATATTCTCGTGACTCTCAATGTTGTCGTTCACAATTCAAGAGCGTTCTGCTTAATCTCTCTATTAAAATAGTTCATGAGTGCTGTCGGAACCCACTCATTTTTGTGAAAATCTTTCTTCAGTTTAAAAATGAGTACCTATTTTGAGCGATGAAATAATGTTATATATTTAATATGTTTCACCGCCAGGAGGAGCAGATGGCAGGTGGCAATTAGCCCCTTCAGTTTGCAAAGAGCGTGAGAAGATCATTAGCCGATGAAATTAGATATGCTAAGCCAACTGTTTGCATTGTTAAAGGGAATATAACCTCAGGTATTTGGTGTGGAACACCAACGTTTGAAGCTCTGGCCACTCTTTCCTTTGGCTTTAAAAATGTTTGGCGCCACTGTACAGGGAAAATTGAAAAATTGAAGGGGTCACCCATAAAGATTGCTTTGCAGGTTATATTCCCTTTAAGACCCAAATCGTCAGATTCTTGGATTGTGCTGTGAGCTGAGTTTTTTAATTTAGAATATGAAAATTCATTTTTATTTTCAGGTACCTTATTACAGTGTGTTTAATAACGAAAGTAATATGTTCTTTAAGAGCACATTTGACGAACCATATCAAATGAGTGATCTATATAACCATATAATTACCTTAACCAACAAAACGTCAGTAAAGTATTATTATTTAACTTAAAAATGTCTTATCTATTAAATTAATTTATTTTCATATTTATAACTTATAGCGCTAAAGTTGTTTTTCGAACATTTTCTTTTCCAAATTTCCTTCAGTTCAGAATATAGAATTTTTATTTTCTAACATTAAGTTTTGTAAAATTTATCAATACCCTCAGATTAAAGATCACATTTTCTAAAAGAGTGATTATAGCTTTAAAATTCTGTAGTGAAATATTAACGTTATGAAATCTTCACTTGCGCTATACTTAATGCTCAATCGTATGGTTGGAAGATTACGTTTTGGTTATCATTTAATTCGTAATATTATCAACGTTATTAATTTCTGCTTCTAGGGGCTATGTTAAAATATGTTATTTATCGGGGTTATTAACAAAAAAAAAGAAATGTATAATATCATTTAATGGCCCGTACAATAAATATGAAAATTAAAGATATCTGTCACTGTTTTATTTTTCCATGGTGATATTTATAAATCAGAATCTATTTTAACATTTAATAGCTCTTATCGCGACCTGCCAGAAAGAAAGTGGCTTTGTGTTCCTTATTTATTTAAAATATTTCATTTCATTTCATTTTTTTTAAATGCTAAGCTCGAAAACTTAAAAACGGTGGAACGTCTATTGGGTTGAACAATAAAAAATATTTTAGAATTTATGCCCTTTTAAAAGAAAAAACAAATTTCAAACTTTATAATTTCTTCAATTGAGTTTCACTACGCAGTCTTTAAAAATTACAATATCTACCAGTGCACTCCTGCAATTGCTGGTTATGAATATCACATTGTTTCTGGTAAACCTCCTGGACATGTGAATGAATTGTATGCTTTCTTTAAAGTCACATAACCCGTGGTAAGTGACTTTTTCATCAAAAAAGAGGTTTGCAAAACCGGGAGTTTAGTAAGGTAGAAAACCCTAGAATTGATTCATCGTAAATTAACTTAAGTTTTTGCTGGACCTAGTGTAAATTGGAGCCTTTGCAATTCCCTTCTAGCTAAAATTTAATTTAAAATTTCATCCGTTACGTGTCGAGCAATGCGAGACGAAATGATCGCCGAAAATTAGTTTCAATTAATTAAATTAAATTAAAGAAAAATAAATGTTTTAAAGATACATACATTTATTGTTAACCAGCCACTTGGTCCTAATTTCCACGTGAAATTTTATAGTTATACTTGAAACTTCTACAGACTCTAAGAAAGTGTGACACCTCCCTCACACCGTTCTAACACTTCCCAAAGGGGGGTTACTTTTCAAAGGGGTAAAAATATTGTGACTTAACACTATACAAAATTTTAAATAAGATAAACACCATTTAAACACAATTCGATGAATCGAACCTCGATTCATTACCTTCACCAAACAATTAAAGTACTTTTAAGTTCTCTCCACAGTTTGCGAAACAAATATATCCAATATCATGTAATATTATACCTTCAACAGTGTGAAAACGCAATTTTAATGAGCTTAGACGCATCGTTTATGCGTTCAATCACACCTTTAAATTACGCTTTTTTAAGATTTAAATAGCACATTGAAATATGTTAATACTCCCTGTTTTAGAGTTAAATAGCACCTTTAAAAGTATTAATGCGCCCTTTTGTAGATTTAAATCACACATTTAATAGCACACTGTTTAATAGGTATTTTCATAACTCTATATTATCTATACCATTCTGTAATTGTTTAAAATATTTCATGGCTAGGTGCAGTTTATCCCAAAAATGGTATTTCCAGAAAGATAACGTTTCTGTCAAAAATGGATTAAATGGTAATCAAAAATCGAACAACTGCGCATATAACCTTTTGCAGATTTGAATTGCGTGTTTAAAATATATGTATTTCATTTAAAAAATTTAAATGTTATTGGAATTTCAATTTACCTTATTGTTTAATTTGCTTATTGATTTAAACCAGAGGTGTTAAAATTTCTAATAAATGTCAATTAAAGAAGAATTTAAAATTTAGCGACAATTATTAAGTTCTTGTTTTGAAAATCTACAACGCCAATAAAAGGATCCATAACCGCAAACTATACTATCGCGCAAAGCTTTTCAACTTCCGTCAATTCTATAACAGCTGGTCCGAGACGACTCAAGTAATTTCTTCGTCGAGGGTGATTAGTGAAGGAAATTCGATAAAGGTATTTGCCTTGTTCTTAAGCTATCAATAATCAAAGAGTTTTTATACATATTTTATTCGGTTTTTTTAACTGATGAGAATACTTTTTGTCACGCTTGGTTATCGGTATAAAAAGCCCTGGTGATATGGTACTTCGTCGCCATTATATTTACGTCTAAGATCAAGGAGGATTAATCCTCCTTGCCAAGATGTAGCCGGTTCGCCGTTGTGTTGCATTAGTTATACTTAACATTTTTTTAAAAAAATATCTCGATGATTTTACCGTCGGGCCCATTTGCCGTGCAGTTAACTTCAACATTGTCTTCATTGAAAAAAGATTTCTTCTAATTAATTTAATTGGAACCATGTAAAAAGAAAAAATAACAATTTAAAAAAAAATAATTTGTATTCAACTAGAGTAGTTTTGGTATTTTCGCTGTTTTTATTGGTATTAAATTTTTTTTTAGGGACACAATTCTTTAAAACTCTTTAAAAGGGTGTTTTTTAACTAATAAAAGGTGTTATTGAACACAATAAAATGTCAAGTGACATTAAAATGTTATTGAGCTCTTAGAGGTGTAATCTACCTTTCAAAAGGGCATTTAAACACTACTTAAAAGGTGTGATTTAAGTCTTACCCGGTGCAACTGTTGAAAAGTGCGCATTAAGACCATTAAAGATGTGATTTTACTTTTTAAAAACGTGTATTTACAAATCTAAGGGTATGATTAAACTCTTATTAGGTGCAATTTTTATCTTTTGAAGTGTGCATCTACACATTTCAAATTGTGATTTTACTCTTTAAAATGGCGTATTTACACCTCTAAAGGTGTGATTTGACTCTTACTAGGTTCAATTAAACATTTTAAAGTTCGCATTTAAACCTTCAAAAGTGTAATTTTATTATTGAAAAGCATTATATAACTCTTGAAAAGGGCTTTGAACCACGGGTGTGGTTTTACTCTTTAAATGGGCGTATTAACACCTTATATAATGTGATTTAACGCTTACAAGGTGACTCTTTAAATGTGTGTTATTACACGAATATTGGAAATATTTTGGGTCAAAAACTGGGAAGAATGTTTAAAAAGTGTTTAAACGCTTTACATCATAAAAATAAATAAACGGCGACATCTAGTGGCCCGAAAAGAAGCGAACTGATATGTTTTATAAAAAGATATATTCGATTTGGGGAAAAGAATCATGAAGTTTGTCCAAAACAAGAGTTGCATTTGGAAAAGGTGTTCAAGATGATTGTCCAAAACAAATGTTTCATTTCGACAAGGGGTTCGAGATGGTTGTCCAAAACAAATGTTTCATTTCGACAAGGGGTTCGAGATGGTTGTCCAAAACAAATGTTTCATTTCGACAAGGGGTTCGAGATGGTTGTCCAAAACAAATGTTTCATTTGGACAAGGGGTTCGAGATGGTTGTCCAAAACAAATGTTTCATTTGGACAAGGGGTTCGAGATGGTTGTCCAAAACAAATGTTTCATTTGGACAAGGGGTTCGAGATGGTTGTCCAAAACAAATGTTTCATTTGGACAAGGGGTTCGAGATGGTTGTCCAAAACAAATGTTTCATTTGAACAAGGGGTTCGAGATGGTTGTCCAAAACAAATGTTTCATTTGGACAAGGGGTTCGAGATGGTTGTCCAAAACAAATGTTTCATTTGGACAAGGGGTTCGAGATGGTTGTCCAAAACAAATGTTTCATTTGGACAAGGGGTTCGAGATGGTTGTCCAAAACAAATGTTTCATTTGGACAAGGGGTTCAAGATGATTGTCCAAAACAAATGTTTCATTTGGACAAGTGGTTCGAGATGGTTGTCCAAAACAAATGTTTCATTTGGACAAGTGGTTCGAGATGGTTTTCCAAAACAAATGTTTCATTTGGACAAGGGGTTCGAGATGGTTGTCCAAAACAAATGTTTCATTTGGACAAGGGGTTCGAGATGGTTGTCCAAAACAAATGTTTCATTTGGACAAGGGGTTCGAGATGGTTGTCCAAAACAAATGTTTCGTTTGGACAAGGGGTTCGAGATGGTTGTCCAAAACAAATGTTTCGTTTGGACAAGGGGTTCGAGATGGTTGTCCAAAACAAATGTTTCATTTGGAGGAAGATTTCGAGAGATTTTGCCCAAACCAAAATGTGGTTTAGAGAAGGGGCTCGATCGGTTTAACCAAACCAAAAGTAATATTTAGAGAAGTGGTTTAGGAGGTTGACTAAACAAAAAGTGGGATTTAAGAGAACGGGTTCAAGTGGTTTTGCGTTACCAAAAGTAAGGTTTGAAAAAATGGTTCGATAGATTCAACCAAAACCAAAGACGGATTTGTATATTTTCAAATTATATCTTTCAAATGGCTTACATGTAGTTGATTTGAGAGGTTATTTTGAATTCGTTTTCTGAATAAAATGACGAATTGTATTTTGTGGATTTCTTGGTGGGGTTAATATAAATGTGAATTTAGAGAATTATTTTAAATAAAATTTCTGCTTATGGCGATAAAAGTGCGCAAGCAATTATCAATTGGAGTGAAAACGCCTTAACCATTTAAAAGCTTGGCTGGTTAACAGTAAAGTAACGCTTGCTGCCTTAACGCTTTGGTGCTTTCCAAGACAGATTGACGACAACGTCTTGAAAATGTTTTAAACAAAGTGGGTTAATCTGTCCTGGTATAACTCTTCAACTAAGTGATAATTTTAAATGCCTTTAATATAATAATAGATTTTGTATTATAGAAACCGTCATCTAGAATACTGGCATGCCAACTTCTTAAAAAAATATTAAGTCTACAAGCCTGCTTAACGAGGATTACTATTAATTTAACCATCCTAACTGAACTTTTTGTAATATTAATATTAATTAACTTAAAATAAGAGTGTAAAAATTCTCAAAATTTTATATTTGTTTTTTGCTTCTGCCATAAACCCTTTTGGCATTAACCCACATATACACTTACTCCAATTCCTGTTGGAATTTGCGTGTTCATTTATTTCTCAAATTATTGACAACTTGAATGTTAGTTCTACAAGTAACCATAGTTTCATTATTTACTTGAGATTGTGGATTGCTTTGTGGTTTTTCCAGTGTAAGTTGTTTTAATATTATTAATTTTCTATTAAAATACTTATGAGATGATAAATATATATAAATTATCTTAAGCTTACTTCACCTGCCTTATACTTAGAATTATTCTTATACATAACGAAATGCTTTTTCGGTACGAAAAATTAAATAAGCATAGCTTCTGAATTGTGCCTCAGTGGTCAGCTTGTTTTCGTCCGTTAATTTATCAGCTTAAAATTAGTCAAATTAGTATACGTCGCAACCACTGTTCTCGAGATGGTTCAGTCAAATATACACTGTTAAACTTCCCTCCCGAACGTATCATGCAAATTTATTAATGTTTCTAATATTTTATCTTCTAACTTATTTTTAGTTAACATACTTAAATGAGCCGAAATTGAAGACACGTCTAATTTTGTTTATTATTTAGCAAGCGTATTGACTCCACGACGATTTTGGAGCCGAATGCTGTTCTTTATGTGGTGTTTTCGGACCCTGATTATAAGTTCCCTATTGATATCAGCTCTTTTTACAAAAAACGCACTGCAAGGAAAGCATCAAAGGATTAATTCGCTAGAGGATATCTTAAAGTATCCAAATGTCAGACCAGTTTTTAGTGAAACATTAATAGCAGAATTTGAGGTACTGTAAATATTTTTATGGGCTAACCTACAAGATTTATTTGTTATGTTTGTTATAGGAGAGGGTAAAGTACCCAACGATTGGGGGTGCGTTTCAATCACGTTGGAAGAAGTCAGATCTAGGGATATATGAGACTGAAGCCGAAATACTACCAATATGTTTTCGTTCTTATTAACACAATGCTATAAAGCAAATGATTATCCAAGCGAACAAAGAATTTTACCAAAATATATTTATTGAATGAAAACTGAAATTGTCCAACCAGAATTGTTTTTCGGAGGCCAAATTTATAATTTTTTGTAAAAATTGCAAATTGTTATAATCCTTTGGGTGTTATTAAATACACTTTTAATTTCGATGACATCACTTTGTTATTTTCAAAACCATATTCTTGGAATTTCTGAGCCTTTGAATTTTTGAGAAGAGCAAGCAGCTTTAGTTTCAGTGCTTTAAGTCGTGTTTAAGAACTGAGTGATAACAGTTAAAAGAGACGATTGCAGGAAGTTGAAACAATTCTTTATAAATCAGTATGCAATGGGACGATTGTGATATTTCTTCAGTGATATCGGAGAAAGGGGCTGTTGTGTATGTGCTAAGAACGTCGTGGATTCGGTTTTTGACTTTCTTTCGGATTCCATAGGATCTTCTAGCTTGAAGATTTCGTAGTGCCAGTGGCGTAGCCAGAAATTCGTAAAGAGGAGGGTCGAAGTATCTTAATGTTAAGAGGGGAGTTAAGAATGGGGGTGGAAATTTAATACAGTCAAAGGTAGGCCCAAGGGGGGGTTTTGACCCTGAACCCCCCTTTTATACGCCCCTGGGTAATGCAGCACTGGGCTGTTAAATTGCAGGTGAGCGCACCACATCTGTAAGTATGGGTGAACCCAACCACCTGTTTAATTCATTGAAAGTCGCTAGATGACTTGGGCTTCAGGTTGTACCTTAGGTATTAGCCTAGCTGATAATTATTTTTTATTAATAACTTTAAGGTACATATAGTGAAATGCTACGTCTTGGTGTAAGAGTTATAGACGGCCCCATGGTTGGTGAACTCGTCACAGAGGATGGAATCGTGATAATTGTAGATGGTGACTTAGAAGTAATATCGGTAAAGATTGGCGATTAGCCGCTCTTTTGGTAATTGTTGATATTGATGGCCAAACTGTAGTTGGTCTCGATAAGTAGTTTTGTGGGTAAGAAGAAGTTACTTAACCTTCCCTGACCTTTGAATTATGTTGTTGTAAGTCAGGATATCGTGATCTAATCTGGTCTCTGTGCATGCGTAAACTTCCTGAGGGGGTTGCAATGATGAGTATGGCATGTCCTAAATGTTTCTTAATGACGTCTTTTAATCATCGTGGCCCTTTGCCGAAGTTACGTTCATAGACGAAATTTTAGAATTTTTATGCGGATGAAGGGCGCATATTGGTTCTTTTTATTCGAGGCAACAGCGGGATCAAATGTGTGCAGTTTAGTTCCGACAGTTCTTCCAAGCATCACATTAGCTGGAGATTTACCTTTCTTCGTGGGCGTTTTTGGTAATTTGAAAGAAATAGGAAATAATTTATTCAATCCAGTCTCAACAACTTGCGTCTTTTTGGATGTCGTGTTGTCAAGTTTCTTAAGTGAATTTTTGTCTGTGCGGTCGACTTGTCCGTCAGATTTCGGATGGTATGACGCTGAGTGAACAAACTTCATGCCATTTTGTTCTGCAGTCTGTTCCTTTCCTTGCCAATCAGTCCTAAGCTGGCCATGCAATTTCAAATACATTTGATTACAAATGGAGTCAAGGTCGTGTTCGTGATCGCGATTTCCATCTACTTCGCGGCAGGATCAAGTAGGAGCAATCATAGGCCAATGCTCCGTATCGTTAACTTCATCTTATAGGTTTCGCATACAAAGGTTTTTAAATTAAGCCATGCACTATAAAGCCGCGTTCACAAAGACGTTTTGTTGAGGAGAATTCTAAAGTAAAAGGGGGAAGAGCATTTCGCTTTCGTCGGGGTGATCCGACTTCAGCCTTTCTTTTCCTCTTTCTGCACAAGGTCAGCAATTCACAAAGACTTCCTTTACTCGCGCTAACACAGTTTTATTTGTGGCAGCCATAGCGCACCGAAACCACGAGGTAACCAACATAAATAAACTTTCCTACCCTCGGGCCTCGTTCTCCACTATCTCTCGAGAAAACAGGTGTTTGTCTATCACGTGACCGACACAACGTCATAGTCGCTTCTCTATTGGACAAAACTGGCGAAATATCAAACTGGAGTAGATACGGGTTGAGCGTCAATTTCCCTCCCGTCTTGAGAAATTTTCTCTCCCCGTTCGACGCCCGGCGTGTTTGTCAACCGCCGACTTCTAAATTCGTCTTCAACCTTACGCCTTCAACTTCAGCTATTTACCTTTAACGTCTTTGTTAACACGGTTTCAGTGATTCTAAGAAGAAAACATAATTTTCCGCATTTCTATCGTAGTCCAGTGGGCGGTTAATTGGGGGTTTATATATTTGATTATTTTTAAAATATGGTTTATAAAATAATTAAATGTTTAAAAAATATTGTTTATGTTCATAGACAATTCGCAATTTAGAGCCATCAAATGTCAAAATCTCGTAATTAGGGTGCGAGTAATTAATTTTTGAAGTAACCCCCCCCCCTGAACACAGAATTAATATAAGTTATTATCCAGGATAATTGATATTCGCACCTTGAATATATTCGGTGAACGTTGGATTTTTGTACAAAGCTAGTGGATTATGGTCTTATCAGAATTATAAAAGATCAAGTAACAGAGTGATGCACTCTCCAAATCCACCCCCTTTATTCAAATATGACTTTTCACACTTCTCCAATCTTATCTTTTAATGAAATTAATATACAGGGGGTCTGGAATTGCTCTGATTGGGCATTTTTTTCTAAAAGAACAAGGGCTAGATAAATTGGGTTTTAGTATGAGAACGCTTTACATTCAAATTTCAGGTTGTTCAATAAATTAGTGTTTAGCGGGAAAATGCTAGAAGAAAACTACAATGAGATAGTTATTGAAAGTGCACAATTAACTTTATTTCATGGTAAAAACCAATTTTCGTTGATGAAAACAAGCTCGGCAGAGTTTTTAAAGTTGTGTACTTAAATATCAGAAAGGTATTATTTGGTTAATTTTTTAAACAAAAGGATGTTTTTATTCATTCAAATGCACAAAATTTACAAGTGAGGTTCTATGAAACCTCCGTTTGCCCCGATACTGGTTTCAGCACGATGGGTTTTCTCTCGAAAGGACTGGGCAATCATATCAGAAATAAGGAGCACGAAGGACTCAATGATTCGTTGTAAATCTTCGATGCTCAACACAAGCGTCGCTTTAAAGGCAAGTTCCGGGATAGTTAACTTTTGGTCTTAAAACAATGGCACACGCCTAAAATTCAAAATAAAATTTGTTATACGAAACAACAAATAATTGTAATTAACTTAGAAGCATTTAATTAATTATTATGTGCGCCGCCATAACCCCCTGTATTTCGGTTTCCCCTCAAAGTTTTCGGACCGTGTCCTAATTGGCTGCTGTAGCAAGGCCAACTTCGTTGACGGGCTGTTCGGGCGAACAGCGCCTCATCGAAATTGGCTGTAGTATTCAATGAAATCAGTAGATAATCCGGGCACCGGCTTCAACAACATCATAATGCCAGTTTGTATAATAAAAGGGTGTAAAATTTTCTCTGCAAAATTTGGGGTTTCTTTATATAGAGTTCCTAATTTTTCAAAAAACCCCGAACTCGCGCAAAAATGGCTTCAGTTCGCGGAAGAACATGTAAGAGCTCCGTATTTTGGGTCACCGTCTGCGTCTAAGCCTTTGCCACCCAGCAGTAACCTAAGGGTTTCTGAAAATCATTTTACTAGCGATTGCATAGAAATCAGAGGCACTGGTCCTAAAAAAAGTAAACATCTCAAAATTGGTTCAATTCCAACATTAAATCTTCCTGAATTGATTGAACAGACCACTGAAGAAACTTCTGAAGTTGAATTAAAACTTCAAACTCAATGCGATAGTTTATCAACTGAGTTTAGCCATTCAAAAGTAATTGGTTCTCAAGTTGAAAAGGCTCATGCTGGAATTAATGCAATACCCATTACAAGGTCTATTTTCGTACAAACTATCTCTGATGTGATGGTTGAGACTGATAAAATTAGTGTTGGAACTGATACATGTACTGAAGAAAGTATCAAATTGGAATTGGCTACTCTCAAATATAAATTAGTCACTTTGGCTGTGAAAGATCATTCTTATGCTACAAAATCAATTCACACATTTAGTCCAAGTCGTACGATAACAACGCCAATGGTTTTTACCTCTACTCCATTGAAAAATGTACGTGGTGCGCATTATAATCAATCACCCTTTTCTCTTGGTGAAATTTCTGAACAGTCGGAGCAGGATAATTTTGCCTATTCTAATGACTCATTATATGCGCCTAGTTTGGACTCTCCCCCTGTTATGGAATCAGACATATCTTTGCAAACAAATTTACTCCAGGAGAAAAAATACATTATCTTTGAAAGTCAACTTGACAAATTGTTATGTCGTTTGCGATGCCACGAAAGTAGTTGCTCAAGCCCAATTGATATTTCAGGATGTTCGAAAAGCGAGAACGAGGGAACACAATTGAGTATTAAATTAATTTGTACAGGTGGTCACAAGAGTGTTTGGAAATCTCAACCAGTCTTAGGTAGAATGCCTGCCGGAAATTTGCTTCTAGCTTCTAGCATTTTACTTTCGGGGTCAACTTTCCACAGAATAAATTCTATTTTCAATTTATGGGCTTGAAGTGCATTGCCAAAAGTGTTTATTATGATATACAACGAAATATGGTAATTCCTGAAATAAAAGCAGCCTGGAGAAAAGAACAAACTAGTGTTATAGCAGATTTAAAGCAAATGTCAGAAAAGAAGGTCGCTGTTGATGGTCGTTTTGACTCGGTAGGTCATAGCGCAAAGTACTGTAGTGTAACTTTCATGGATCAAGACTCAAACAAATGTGTGCATTTTGAAATCGTGAACAAGTCGGAAGTTAACTACAAATCTACTAATATGGAGTTGGAAGGAGTTAAAAGAGGCTTAAAAAAGTTGGATGAATTTGGAGTCAAAATTAGTCAATTAACAAGTGATCGCCATATTCAAGTTAGGAAATTTATCAGAGAAAATTATACTGAGATTAATCATCAATTTGATGTTTGGCATCTATCTAAGAACATAAGAACGAAACTGAAATTAATTGCTCGAAAGAAATCAAATCAGGAGCTAGAGCCATGGGTGAAATCGTTGAGTCGTCATTTGTGGTATTGTTCAGAACACTGTAACCAGAATGTTGATGTATTAATAGATATGTGGAAATCAATTTGCTTTCACATCACTAACGTACATACTTTTCCCAACCTTCCTCACTATCAATCTTGCATGCATGAAGATTTATCACAAGATGCGGCTAGGAAAAAAAAATGGCTTAAGGCTGACACACCTAGTCATGATGCACTTGTAAACATGGTTCTGAACAAAAATCTACTAAAAGACCTTAAACAAGTAAATGCATTCTCACATACATCAACTTTGGAGTCATATCACAGTTTAATGCTAAAGTATTGTCCTAAACAGAAAGAGTTTGACAGTGACGTCATGGAAGCTAGAACCATGCTGACTGCATTAGACCACAATTTTAACATCAGCCGAAAATTTTATTTTGAAAAAGAAGAGCATTTAGATGCACAGAAACAATGCAAAGAAGAATTTGATTTTTATTTCTCCAAAGCTACCGGTGAATGGCACGCTAGGCCGCTTAAAGAGCCTAAAACATATGGTTTCATATATACTATCCTAGAAAACATTATGAACAGAAAATTGATGGACGAAGAGGATATTCCTCTAGTAGATTTGCCAAAAATAAGGAAAAAAACTAATATGGCTCCAATTCCTTGTCCTGATAAGACCGAGTTAATCGCTGCAGCTAAAAAGCGTAGATTTGTTTAGAGAGATTACCATATTTCAAAACTTGGCATTTTTAATGTAGTTTTATTTAAAATATTTTCAGAGAGCCATAGTTGCCCTTAATAAAAAAATGTTTATAAGAACCATAAAAATAAAAATCATTTTTTTATATTTATCACTTTAATTGATAATTCTGTTTAATAATAACTATTACTAACATTAAAGGCACACTATCCAGTGCATTTTTGCCAATAAATATTTCTAGTGTGTCGCAACGCAGCAGTGGCGCCACCTGGATTAAAAACAGAAAGCTCATCTTCGATTTTTTTTAAATTCCCTTGACAGTGTGCCTTTAATGACTTTGTTTAAAGAGTTTTTTAAAATAAACCATCCATATCATATTTCTCAAACAGATTTGTCCCTTTATTTTTTTGACTAAATATTAAGGTATAATCACAAATTTATTTATCACTTAGATCTTTTTTACCTAAAAACATTTCTCACCTAGGTCTGTTTTTAGTATTTCTCAAATTTTTTTAACAAATAAAAAATTACTAATTTTTGGACCAAAGGTTAATGAATTACTAGTAAAATTATTGAGGCACTTGTCAATATCACTAAAAACAATAAACATCATGGAACAAAATTAATTTTAACTGAGTTTGTTAAAATAAACCATTTATCTCGTATTTTTCACACAGATCTGTTAAATTATTTTTGACTAAAAATTAAGTTATATCACAAATTTGTTTCTCACTTAGATCTGTTTCACCTACAAACATTTCTCATTTAAGTCTGTTTTGACTAAGCTTTTCTAAAAATTATTTTAACAGAAATAAAAAATTACTATTTTTGGCTCTAAATATGACAAAAATAACCAAACATTTAAAGGTTAATGAATTACTAGCAAGATAATTGAGGAACTTGATAATATCACTGAAAAACCGTTAGGGAACAAATTTAACTTGAATTTTAAAACTAACTTTTGAGTAAAATATTTACCCTTACTAATATAGATGAAATGGTAAAAGATCTTAATCAATTATTCTAGGTTAAGAGCCTAAACTGTTCAACTTCAGTCCCAGGCTTGTAACTTTTATAATCATTCACGTTAGCTTCGGGATAATTCTTTCTTACATTGAGAATTACGCAGACTGGCAAAACACGTCTAACATTTCTTCCAAGTTTGTCGTAAACTAGATGAGTGCAGCTCCTATATGCAGTATATCGATAAGTACGATTGGCTAACACAGCTGGGGCACGTGGAAGTCTCCTAGAATGTAAATAACTTGTATAAAATGCACTTAAAATTCGCACTCTAGTACCGCACAAGACTTGATAATCTTCCTGTTGAGTAATGCATTGACAAGGATGATCAGTGTTTTCATTTAACAATTGAAGAATGTTATCAATTTGTTGGCAGCAAATGAACCCAGCTCTTATGTCTCGCTCATTCAAAAATTTCTTCAATATTAGTGTTTTTTCTTCATTGGTACCAAGGCCTAACCAGTCTGGAACACAATTTCCACAAGAACAGTTCTCAATCATTTCCTCGATATTTATATCGCTTAAATTTTCATCACCACGGCTTTGTTCTACCCTCTCTAACTCTCTTAGCTCTTCTTCAGTGTATTCTGGTTCAACGTCAAAAGGATTAATTCGTGGCATTTTATATTTACATGAAAACTTGAAAAGACGATTAGGGAAAACTAATTTCCTACAATCGTGAAAAAGAGACGAACGAAAGCAGCCAATCCCAGCCTTGCGTCCCCTTATCCAATAAACATCCTGTCCAGTCGTTTCACGGAGAAGCCTATCGCTTAGGCGTCTACTCTTCAAGTTTAAAGTTAATTATTTAATGATAGCAATTAAACTAATTGCAATAAAAATATATTAAAAGTTTTATTTTGCATTTTAAGTCTATGCCATTGTTTTAAGACCATAAGTTAACTATCCCGGAACTTGCCTTTAACTCATTCTTTGATGAAACCCCACAAGAAAAAAAACCAATGACGTAAGGAGGCCCTTGAGCGGGACAGTTTAGACTAATCCAACGCTATTTGATAAGAGGCTCCACAAAACCTCGAGGGTGATGGTGTGGCGCACCGTCATGTTGGTACCATATTCATATGTAAGTGAACAGTGGCCTACTAGTTCGATCCGTAAAAGCGTCAAGTAATTTATCCATTAATATGATTTGGAAGAAAAATGGGCCAATAACTCGTTCCCCGAGCAAACCTGCCCAAACATTTAGTCTAAATTGTGGTTGGCGATGGTGAAGGATAACCCAGTGAGTTTCGTAATCTCTCTACATGTGGTTGTTTTTTATGTTGAAAGGCCTTTTGCTCGCCAAAGAACACTCGTCGGTCACCAGAAGTTGATCGAGAAAATGTAGGTTATCATCAGACATGATAATAAGCCAATTACAGAAATCATATCGACATTCTGTATGCCCTTCGTGCAGAGCCTGGTGGAGGTTTGTTCGGAACGGACGGAAGTGGTGGTTGCGAAGAGTGTTCCAAACGTAGTGCCCTGACAAACCAATATGAGCAATGCGATCCACATATTAGAAATATAACTTACATCGTACAGTTCACGAAAATTAAGGGGCATAATGAATAAAACCCAAAACCGAAAGGAAATTTTTTTCAAACGGAAAGTTTTCCCTTTAAATACTAATAATAAAACCAGTTTTGTACAAAGAAAAAAAAATATTTTATCAGTAGGTCTAATAATAAAAAATTGAGACCAACTAGCCTTTTGTTTAAAAAAACTTCACCACTTTATCCATTTTTGACATTAAACTCTGAGAGAGATAAGTGGGTTTGTATACCGATAGGGGGCCCCTGCGGGCTGCGGAAACGGTGGTGAAACAGGGCCCCTGTGGGGGTACGCATCCCCCCATTTTGCGTACATTTTCGGCAGGTCAAAAGGTTAGCTGATTTACGAGGTTAGATGATTTACGATGTTATACCACCTCATAAAACCTGGGTCAATAGGTTATCAGCCCCTATTCGGCAGGTAGTGTGGACTGACACAATGTTATGCAAACAGCTATAAACCGTTAAATAGGTCCGTCATAGTGAATGTCTGGCCCCTGTCTTTCGAGTTGGTAATAAATAGTTCAAAGGGTTTCCGCCGACAAACAGTTTCAAACACTTTCGGGCCCCTAAGGGTACCGTAAAATAGCGGGTGGTCATCGGTAAAAGTGTTTTGAAAAAAAAAGAGCAGAGTGTATACAAATTATAAGGTTTTATTTATACATTCAAAGTTACAGTACATTAAGCGGATGAAAAACGTTTAAAGATAAAACAATTTATTTTTAATATATTTATGGTTTGTAGATACCATAGTGAACAAATTGTAAAAGTTAAATACGCAAAACATATTTTGGTTGGCAACTGTTTCTTTAAAATCTTCAATAATTTTAAATGCTGTTACGTTATTTGGACGCGTAGCGTACAACGGTATCGTACCTTTCATGTTCAACCGATAGAAATAAATTGTTGGGTGCACATGGTTCTTTATACAATATTTCGTAAATTTTACGATAATAATCGGTTATAACGTAACCCATTAATTCAAAGAGTTTTTGGTTCACTTTAAGGAGTTGAATGTGCGAATTAATGAAATATTTGAGTCTGTCCAATTCTCGAGTTTCATGCGCTTTGATTACGACCGACGCTTCGGATATCGTACTTTGCAAGGTTAATTCTTTTTGGTCAGACATGGCGGCGGTCACTAGCGCATCAGATAGCGGGAACGGTGATCGAAAGGGGAGCCTTTGTGGATCATTTATTTGTTCCCAGTGGCCGTATAAATCGTCCCAGGCGCGCGAAGACATCTCAAAGACCTGGTGTGTGATTTTATTGCATAGAGCTACAGATATATCGAGCTCAGACGTGAACCCCGTAGCAACGAAAAGGTCGGATGAAAGTGAATACCGAGGGTTAACTTTCCGCTGAGTCGGATCAAATTTAGTCATTTTAGTCGGCCCTGGAACGTTATCTACACAGCTTCGTTTAGACATGATGCTCGAGGAACGGTTTGTAGTGTACTGCCGATGGATGACGGGGGTGAATGCCTTATGTATAGACCCCATTCGCGTTCATTTTCGGTAGGTCAATAGGGTCATATGATTTATCGATAGTTGGAGGATCTCCCCTTTAGCGTCCCTATTCGGTAGGGGTGGTGGAATCATCTGACATGATTTTATGCAAACAGCCAGTAGCTATAAACCCGAGTAATGGGCCTATTTACCCATAGGTCAATAGGTCCATCATTATTTCTCAACCACTTGTCAAAAACCTATCCGTCTTAGGGAATGCCCCCTACGGCATCTGTCAAACACTTTTCTCCACTTGCGAGTGTTGTTATGTAATAAATCCAAATAGTTCAATGGGTTGAGCCTTTTGTGTTTTCGCCTACAAACACTTTCCCCGTGTAACATTATTTTCAAACAATTTCACGATGCGCAAAGCTATCCGTCTTACGGAATATCGGCCCTAAGGGGTAAAGGGTAGCTAGAGAATAGCCCTACCCCCAGCGCGTAAAATAGACACAGCGGGTGTCTCCCCTTGCTAGCTAAAAGTGTCGTTTTGGTAAAAAAAGAGCCGAGTTTATTATAAAAACGGTTTATTTTTCTACGACATTCTATGATTTGTAGAGACCATGGCGAATAAATTGATAAAGTGGCCCCCAACTTTTTACATCAGGTGCGGATTATTAGCGCTAAAATGGTTATAACAAACGAGTGTACCCACCAAAAATGTTTTTTTTTGCGCGTAGAATTTTATGGAGGCCCATAAACGAGTAGCGGGAATAGAACCTCTTAACTATTTCAGTTTAAACTACGAGGGATTCTCATAGATTTTTGTTTTTACATCCCAAATGGCCCTACGTATGGGGGGGGGCAAAGTGTGTATGGGGGGTCCTTTTGGGTATAAAAAACCAGGGATTTGGTCCCTAAGACATCACAACTCTGTTCTTTTTTTGTATCCAACCAAGTCCACTAGAAATCCATCTCCGCTGTTCTCGGATGAGGACGTAGCCATGTAAGTTTTTATCAATTTTTATATTTTTAGCTTGGTGATCTATTCCAAAATTAAATGGTAACCCTGTATGCGTAACAATTTCAATATGCAAGATACTCGAGAATGGTAAAATAGTCTATATTTAAATTTAAAGTGTGAAAACTATATTTGTATAGTCGAAATGTATTTTAACATATTAAAAGCAGAATTCATCATACATAAACCATCTAATCTGGAATCTATGTTTAACAATTGGATGAATTCATGTTTACGAAAGGTTCTTTTTAAACGTAACTTAGTACATTAATTGAGTATTTTGAAATATTTGAATATCGGAATTTTTTTGATGTATTAAAAGTAGAAATAAGATGTTTTTATAGTATTTTCTATGTATTTGCATGTCTGAACTTGCGGTTCAATTTTGGGTATATGCACCACTTACACGCTAATGATATTAAAATGAAGTTTAAAAATATTTCCATTTGAACGAGTCCCTCTTTTTATATCCGCAAAGTACTGAACGATTATATCTTAAGGATTAAAATAGTTCTAACAATCATATCTATTAGTGCAATTACAACATTTGAGAAAAACACTTTTCCCATTATGAAAGTGGAATCCAAAATAAGAATCACTTTAAATTTAAATATAGACTATTTTACCCTTCTCGAGTAACTTTTTTTTCTTTAAAAGCTGAAGAAATATTAGAAACGACATCAGTGATCAATTAATTGTTTCCGAGTATGACAGACGATTTTTGATATTAAAGAGTCATTTTTCAAAAGTAAGATTGTTTTCGGTTATTTTTTTAAAGCTAGCTTAGAAATCACATTATTTTTATATATAATTATTTAGTTGTAATGTTAATTCTTAATTACTGGTAGCCTTCACTAGAAACTTTTATAAGAATTATATATGAATTTATAACCAAGCGTGTATTTACCACTATTGAATGCAATATCAGGCGAAGAATTGAAGAAAGACGGAATCACGTCATTATTAAGAACTGGTGACTACTTCTGTATATATTGTGACGGTTCAGTTTTTCATGTTCCAACTGTCGGAGGGCTAGCATGGTACTGTGACGGATACTCAATCTGTTTGAAGTACCGTAAAGCTGTTTATTTCCAATCTAAAAGAATTCTAAGTACAAGAATTTCACCAGGTGTATTAAAAGCGTTACCACGCATATATTTGTGTTTAAATTGCGATATGTTAGGGACTAAGAGAGCAGCCAATTTGTCGTATTGCGAAGTAACTGGTGGATGTTGTGTATTTCCAAAAATTAAAAAATAATAATAGTATGTGTGTTTTCTATTATTTTTCCACCTATATTTGGCGTATTGAAAGCTATTTTAACGTATTGAACGTATAGTCAGGGGTTTTATAGTATTTTACTACCTATATTTACATTTTGGAAAGCTATTTAAACGTATTGAACATACAGAGTATTTATGGTAATAAAGGGTAATTATTGTAGAAAATAAAAGATATTTTAATTAAAACATTTCGGCGACCTATTCCAAAATTAAATGGTAACCCACGTATGCGTAACAATTTCAATATGCAAGATACTCGAGAATGGTAAAATAGTCTATATAGCTGTGTAGAGTACTATTAACAGAGATAAATATTTCGGGGTTCAGTTAATGTGATGATTCGAGTGAAAAATTGTATATGTTAAAGTTATTGGATTGAAGGAAACTTCAGTGTTTTCAGGGTGATAATTAAGGGACGTTGCCTTACAATATAGTTGAAAATTATCTTTTTAAGTCTGTGTTCAAACATTGAATATGTTAGGAAGTGAAAAAAATTTCATTAAGCAAGCTTTTCTTAAATTTCGGTATCCACCCTGTATCATTTAAAAGCTCAAGCATTGTTTTTATCAAGTTAATTTTAAACATATCTTAAAACAAGCTTCCCTAAGTCTGACTAGCTTTTTAGGGTACTATTAACAGAGATAAATATTTTTTGGGTTTAATAATTGTGCTTCTTAGTGAAAATTTTGCATATAGTACAGTATTAGGTTGGCTTATTATTTTTTTCACCTGCTACCATGCTCAACGGGTGAACATAGAATAACAAAAATAATTTTCCACTATATTTAAAGCCAACTTTCCTTACATTTCACTATGAAAACACTGAAGCTTCTTTCAATGCGATAACTTTATTACATGCAATTTTTTGCCAGAATTACAATTATTGAATCGAAAAAAATATGTAACCACCTTAGAATTACCAAGCAGCCCCCACCATGGGTATACAGACAGCCCCCCCCCCAATTTTCGGTAGGTCAATATGTCAGATGATTTATCTGACACGATGTTATGCAAACGGTAATGGGTCGAGCCTTTGATGTTTTCGCTGACAAACACTTTCCATTATTTTCAAACACTTTGCGCGTGCTTCTTATATGGGCCCTAAGGGGTGTAAAAGGTAGCTTACCCTTAATTAAATGGGCACAGCGGGTGTCCCCCCTCGCTAGCTAAAAGTGTCGTTTTGAAAAAAAAAGAGTCGGTAGGTCAATAGATCAAATACCGATAGCTGGAGGATCTCCCATTTAGCGTTCCTATTCGGTAGGGGTGGTCGAATCATCTGACATGATGTTATGCAAGCAGCCAGTACTAATTTAACCATCACTTTAAAAACTTTGCAAGTCTGAATAGCTGTGTAGAGTACTATTAACAGAGATAAATATTTCTGGGTTCAGTTAATGTGATGATTCGAGTGAACAATTTGCATATGTTAAAGTTATTGGATTGAAGGAAACTTCAGTGTTTTCAGGGTGATAATTAAGGGAAGTTACCTTACAATATAGTTGAAAATTATCTTTTGAAGTCTGTGATCACCTATAGAATAAGTTAGGAAGTGAAAAAATTTCATTTAGCAAGCTTTTCTTCAATTTTGGTATCCACCCTGTATCATTTAAAAACTCAAGCATAAATATGCTTGGCACTTGAACCTATATCACGAGTATTTCTTAAAACGACTATACATCTAAACTCTACTTTTAACGCGGCAAAATACAATTCCGATATTCAAATATTTAAAAATACTTAATGAAAAGAGACTTTAACCGTTTTTAAAATTCACAATATATTTATTTAAAAAATCGAACGTTTCGGAGGAACTGTTCCTCCTTCTTCATGGATTTTTACAAGTCTGACAGTACGATGGTAAAACTTTGGGACGAAAAAATATTTATGCATACATATAGTGGAGGCTACTGTTCTTTAGCCGCGCGCGTTTTTTCTCGCAGGCGAGTCGACCCGTCGAAGTGTTATATGAGCGACGGGCTCGATATCTTCGTCCGCGCTCGATGCTACTATTGTCGGAATGGGTGGATTCTGCAAGATGAGGAATTGGTTTGTTGTGTGCGTGAGATGGTGAGGCCCATAAACACGTTTAAAATGTGGAGAAAAAGTGTATAAGTTAAAGGGACCATCGTCACGGTTTAAACATTGCGCAGATTTATTTTTTTAAATTTCGATGGATTTGTGTACATTAAAATGAGTTTTATGTAATTTTGGGTTGAGCTAGTATGTCTATTGAGTCCCACCTAGCATTATGGCCCCAAAACACGAAGGTGTTCGTTAAGGGGAGAATTATTGTACGGGTTGTTTATATTTTTGTGCTCTTTAAGCCTTTGATGAAATGGGCGACGGCATTGCCCTATGTAATAATCGCCACAATCACAGGACCCAATGAACTATTAATTACGTAATCTAAAAACAAAAATGACACGAGCAATGAGAAATAACGAGTCTGATTTATAAAATAATAAAAATATTTATTTTTTTTTACAAAAAATTTTATAAGATGATATATTACAAAAATTATTTTTCTTTTACGCGCCAAAAAATATTATAATGCGATACAAAAAAAAATTTAAAATGGACATAAATGAAATTTACTTAACCCTATGAAAATTTTTCATCAGGTCAATTGAACCAAAAACATTTTCTACGTTATTAGTACCTTGCACAGCTATTCTGACTTGAACCTGGTTTTGTAATGCTTGTTGAATTCAATGGATAAATTACTTCAGCTTTTATGTAAATGATATAGGTTGGATAGAAAAAAATCTTATTCAAAAGCTGAAGTATATTTTATTATTTAAAACCATCACTTAAAAACCACTTTGCCCAAGTCTGATAAGCTGAGTTGGATAATTTTTCGATTCAATTATTGTAATTCTGGGGGAAAAAATTGCCCGTAATTAAGTTATCGCATTGAAAGAAGCTTCAGTGTTTTCATAGTGAAATGTAAGGAAAGTTGGCTTTAAATATATTGGAAAATTATCTTTGTTATTCTATGTTCACCCGTTGAGAATGGTAGCAGGTGAAAAAATAATTAGCCAACCTAATACTGAAGAAAAGCTTGCTAAATGAAATTTTTTCACTTCCTTACATATTTTATAGGTGATCACAGACTTAAAAAGATAATTTTCAACTATATTGTAAGGCAACGTCCCTTAATTATCACCCTGAAAACATTGATGTTTCCTTCATTAAAATAACTTTAACATATGCAATTTTTCACTCGAATCATCACATTAACTGAACCCCGAAATATTTATCTCTGTTAATAGTACTCTACACAGCTATTCAGATGTTAAATTAGAATAAAAAAATAATATGTAAATGATATAGGGTAGATACAAAAAAAATCTTATTTAAAAGCTGAAGTAATTTTCTTTTAAATTGAACACTACAAATATAGTTTTCGCATTTTAACTTAAAATATAGACTATTTTACCATTCTCTAGTATCTTGCATATTGAAATTGTTACGCATACGTGGGTTACCATTTAATTTTGGAATAGTTCGCCGAAATGTTTTAATTAAAATATCTTTTATTTTCTACAATAATTACCCTTTATTACCATAAATACTCTGTACGTTCAATACGTTTAAATAGCTTTCCAAAATGTAAATATAGGTAGTAAAATACTATAAAAACCCCTGACTCTACGTTCAATACGTTAAAATAGCTTTCAATACGCCAAATATAGGTGGAAAAATAATAGAAAACACACATACTATTATTATTTTTTAATTTTTGGAAATACACAACATCCACCAGTTACTTCGCAATATGACAAATTGGCTGTTCTCTTAGTCCCTAACATATCGCAATTTAAACACAAATATATGCGTGGTAACGCTTTTAATACACCTGGTGGAATTCTTGTACTTAGAATTCTTTTAGACTGGAAATAAACAGCTTTACGGTACTTCAAACAGATTGAATATCCGTCACAGTACCATGCTAGCCCTCCGACAGTTGGAACATGAAAAACTGAACCGTCACAATATATACAGAAGTAGTCACCAGTTCTTAATAATGACGTGATTCCGTCTTTCTTCAATTCTTCGCCTGATATTGCATTCAATAGTGGTAAATACACGCTTGGTTATAAATTCATATATAATTCTTATAATAGTTTCTAGTGAAGGCTACCAGTAATTAAGAATTAACATTACAACTAAATAATTATATATAAAAATAATGTGATTTCTAAGCTAGCTTTAAAAAAATAACCGAAAACAATCTTACTTTTGAAAAATGACTCTTTAATATCAAAAATCGTCTGTCATACTCGGAAACAATTAATTGATCACTGATGTCGTTTCTAATATTTCTTCAGCTTTTAAAGAAAAAAAAGAGTTACTCGAGAAGGGTAAAATAGTCTATATTTAAATTTAAAGTGATTCTTATTTTGGATTCCACTTTCACAATGGGAAACGTGTCTTTCTCAAATGTTGTAATTGCACTAATAGATATGATTGTTAGAACTATTTTAATCCTTAAGATAGAATCGTTCAGTACTTTGCGGATATAAAAAGAGGGACTCGTTCAAATGGAAATATTTTTAAACTTCATTTTAATATCATTAGCGTGTAAGTGGTGCATATACCCAAAATTGAACCGCAAGTTCAGATATGCAAATACATAGAAAATACTATAAAAACATCTTAACTCTACTTTTAATACATCAAAAAAAATCCGATATTCAAATATTTCAAAATACTCAATTAATGTACTAAGTTACGTTTAAAAAGAACCTTTCGTAAACATGAATTCATCCAATTGTTAAACATAGATTCCAGATTAGATGGTGTATGTATGATGAATTCTGCTTTTAATATGTTAAAATACATTTCGACTATACAAATATAGTTTTCACACTTTAAATTTAAATATAGACTATTTTACCATTCTAGAGTATCTTCCATATTGAAATTGTTACGCATACAGGGTTACCATTTAATTTTGGAATAGATCACCAAGCTAAAAATATAAAAATTGATAAAAACTTACTTAGGGCCGATATTCCGTAAGACGGATAGCTTTGCGCATTGTGAAATTGTTTGAAAATAATGTTACACGGGGAAGTGTTTGTTGACGAAAACACAAAAGGCTCGACCCATTGAACTATTTGGATTTATTACATAACACCACTCGCACGTGAAGAAAAGTGTTTGACAGATGCCGTTAGGGGACATTCCCTAAGACGGATAGGTTTTTGACATGTGGTTGAGAAATAATGATGGACCTATTGACCTATGGGTAAATAGGCCCATTACTCGGGTTTATAGCTACTGGCTGTTTGCATAAAATCATGTCAGATGATTCCACCACCCCTACCGAATAGGGACGCTAAAGGGGAGATCCTCCAACTATCGATAAATCATATGACCCTATTGACCTACCGAAAATGAACGCGAATGGGGTCTATACATAAGGCATTCACCCCCGTCATCCATCGGCAGTACACTACAAACCGTTCCTCGAGCATCATGTCTAAACGAAGCTGTGTAGATAACGTTCCAGGGCCGACTAAAATGACTAAATTTGATCCGACTCAGCAGAAAGTTAACCCTCGGTATTCACTTTCATCCGAGCTTTTCGTTACTACGGGGTTCACGTCTGAGCTCGATATATCTGTAGCTCTATGCAATAAAATCACACAACAGGTCTTTGAGAAGTCTTCGCGTGCCTGGGACGATTTATACGGCCACTGGGAACAAATAAATGATCCACAAAGGCTCCCCTTTCGATCACCGTTCCCGCTATCTGATGCGCTAGTGACCGCCGCCATGTCTGACCAAAAAGAATTAACCTTGCAAAGTACGATATCCGAAGCGTCGGTCGTAATCAAAGCGCCTGAAACTCGAGAATTGGACAGACTCAAATATTTCATTAATTCGCACATTCAACTCCTTAAAGTGAACCAAAAACTCTTTGAATTAATGGGTTACGTTATAACCGATAATTATCGTAAAATTTACGAAATGTTGTATAAAGAACCATGTGCACCCAACAATTTATTTCTATCGGTTGTACATGAAAGGTACGATACCGCTGTACGCTACGCGTCCAATTACGTAACAGCATTTAAAATTATTGAAGATTTTAAAGAAACAGTTGCCAACCAAAATATGTTTTGCGTATTTAACTTTTGCAATTTGTTCACTATGGTATCTACAAACCATAAATATATTAAAAATAAATTGTTTTATATTTAAACGTTTTTCATCCGCTTAATGTACTGTAACTTTGAATGTATAAATAAAACCTTATAATTTGTATTCACTCTACTATTTTTTTCCAAAACACTTTTACCGATGACCACCCGCTATTTTACGGTACCCTTAGGGGCCCGAAAGTGTTTGAAAGTGTTGGTCGGCGGAAACCCTTCGAACTATTTATTACCAACTCGAAAGACAGGGGCCAGACATTCACTATGACGGACCTATTTATTGGTTTATAGCTGTTTGCATAACATCGTGTCAGTCCACACCACCTGCCGAATAGGGGCAGATAACCTATTGACCCAGGTTTTATGAGGTGGTATAACATCGTTAATCATCTAACCTCGTAAATCAGCTAACCTTTTGACCTGCCGAAAATGTACGCAAAATGGGGGGGAATGCTTACCCCACAGGGGCCCTGTTTCATCCCCGTTTCCCCCGCCCACAGAGGCCCCCTATCGGTATACAAACCCACTTATCTCTTCTGAGCTATTGCATATTATGACGAGCTGGTTTTTTTCATCCTCAATGAAAAAATTGTTTTTTTTTTCAATGAAACAACTTTATTGTACATTTTCCATAGTTATCTACAACTTTCTTATTGATTGGCCCGAAACCAAAATGAAAACTGAAGTTAAAACATAAAAAGGCGAATCAATGCCAGTGAACGTGGTCCAAATGCTATTGAAACTTTTTAACTCTGTCTGAATGCCCATGAATGTAGCTTGATTAGCCCTGAAAGCGACTGGGAATATCTGAATGCCATGAAAATAACCCGATTAGCCCGAAAGCGAAAGGGTACTTTTTAACTCTGTCTGAATGCCATGAAAGTAGCCCGATTAGCCCTGAAAGCAGAAGGAATAATTTGGAACTCAGTCCCAATGCCTATGAAAGAATCCCAAAGAGCCTTAAAGCCAAATTAATTCTCTTGAACTCTGTCCGAACGCCCATGAATGTAACCCGATTAGCCTTGATAGCAGAAAAATTATTTTTTAGCTCTAGATCCGAATGCCCGTAAAAGTAGCCTGTAGAGCATTAAAAGCGAAATGAATACTTTTGAGCTCTGTCGGAATGCCTATGAATTAAATTAATTAAATCGCACTTAATCAGTATTATATGATATAAAATATATTTATCTAGGTCAATTCCATTTTGAAGGAAGTACCTTGAAGAGATCCCTTTATGATAAAATTTCAGAGGCAAACTGAACGTTTTCAAACTTTAGTCTGAGTCATCGCTTTTTAGGCTGATATAGCAGAATCTTTTTGGTCGCCCTGTTTGTAAGAAGTGTGGTGGAGGGGAGGTTAATTCAAAGCAGCATGCGCTCCTAAAGTGCGGGAAAATGTGCTTCTATAATTAAAACCGATAATATACTTGAGTATCCTGATTAATATTGTTTAATTTAATTAATTTTTCTCGCCGGAAAATCAACGAATGAGGTTTGAAGATGTCCGAAGCTTGAAATTATTAAAATTATCGGTTAAAAGTCTTAAAACTACCCTGGCCGATACAGACGTTTTATTTAAAACAAAAGAAATAAGAACTGCTACTTTATGGATGTTTGTGTGGAGATAAGATCAGAAGCGACGAATACCAATAGTAATAAGCGATTAATAACAATTTTACATTACTTTTAACATTGCGACGGTTGATAATTACTTGGTTTATAACCAAATTTCTGTAACAACAAAATATAAGGAAATGAAAATTTATCAAAACCTGATCTCGGTATTTCTTACTACGGTAGACTCGAATCAATTTCGGCAGGTTTTTGCATTGCAAAAGCAGTTTTTATTTAGAATGCAAATAACAAGTCTAACGACTAAATGTGAGTAGTTATATCGATAGGTGAAGAAAAGGTTCTTAGGGTTAAAATAAATATTACTGACTCCAAGTCTTTTGTGTTCTCATTACGTACTTTTACATATATCCAGAACACCCATTCGGAAATTGAGAGGACAATAGCACATAAGAGTAGAGCGAGTGGAGGTGCTGTGAGTGGTGATAAGGTGGTAACATCTATGGACGATATGGAAAATGGAAAAGCAGTCCATATACTTCATAATGATGTTTTTTTCTCTATTTTGCCGTGTATATGAAATCGCTTAATCTGAATAATTCTTTATATATTGGAAAAGAAACATTTCGTTCAAGTTTTCGAGATTTAGCGATTTCAAGATTTATGGAAGAAACTGTAATTAACAAAATTAACTACAAGTAAGTAAAATATATTTATATTTTTTGAGAGTAAATTCAAATAAATTTGGATTATTAAGCAGAAATTAAGTTTGAATTAATAAAATATCAAGTAGATTAAATTAATTTAGAATGGCTGTGGCTAACAATTAAGAGTTAACGTATTAAAGTGTAAAACTAGCTCTAAACTGGAGTCAGAGTACGGAAATGCAAATCGAGGTCCATATTATATAATTACTATTTTAGAAGCAAAGTGTTGTTGTTTAAGAATGAATAGGGATATTTAAAATTAAGGCAGCATTTATTCAGATCAGAATTGGAACTATTTAACCAAAATAAATCACATTGTTTTATACCAAAATTATGGGCGGGCCAATAATAAAAAAAATACGCGTTTCTAACAACATCTTACTAGATAACGTGCTTTATACATATTTAGATAAAATATAGCTGCCGACTTTAATTTTTAAGTCAAACAGTCCCCTTTAAACTCCGTAGTCAGATAAGCTTGCGTCATCCAATATCGGATGAATTCCCATGTCTTTAGTTATGTATTCCAAAGTAATGACTCCTCTCTCGATCATGTCACGGATGAAATTATGACGAATGAGTGTTTTGTCCGAAAATGAAAAATCGGATTCTTTACAAGTGACTTGGTTGTCGTTGTGGATCTTGTTTTCCTCCAGTCGAATTTCAATTTCTCCCAAGAAATCGCGTAGGTATAAATCTCCTTTGGTTAGCTGTCATATACTCGGCTTCCATACTTGAGAGAGCGACCGTTCGCGGTTTCTTTGCCTCCCATCATAAAGTGGCGTTGGACAGGACGGAAGTGTTGTAAGATCTTCCGTTATTCCCCAATCGGCACTCACGAATTCTTCTATATCTTTATTACTTTTCTGAAAGCCAATACTATGACCAGTCGTTCCTCTTCAATACTGTGGAACTCTCTTGCCCACTGTCCAATGCTCGTTGTTAACACTGTAACTAAACTGACTTTGAGTGCTCACAGCTTATGCTATATCCGGTCGAGCTGAAGTGGCGATGTACATTAAAAACCGACGAGACTTGTATGACAGCGTTTTCGGCGCCGCTGGAGAACATAAATCTTGGATGAGAGAATATATTTTCTTACCCACAGATGTTAACAGGACTCCAGCGCGCAATGTGTCGTCAATCTGGTTAACGGCCATGAAAATCTCCAACCTCTCTACATACGTAGCCCAATCTTCTTCAGCAGGAACGAAATCCCCGACGCCGCCCAGAAAAGATGTCATGGAAACGGAAGAGCTGCGCCTTGAATTTACTTGAGAATACCGCAGACCAAATTATCCCCGTCGCCACTTGTGGTATCGTAGTCTTCCGCCCTAGCCAAGGCAGCTACTGGAATAGCGTATCATTGCCGAGATAAAGAATGAACACAACTCAGTGATTGCGAGTAAACGAGTGTTTGGTTTATTTAATTTAAAACATGTTATATAGTTATGGATAAAAAACTATGTATATATAAAAAAACCATAATCAACAATTGATAACATATTACAACAACTGTTGGCGTCTAAGGGTGTTGCGATTGGCTTGCAGTCGCTCATTCCGAAACGTTGCAGAACAGCTTCAATGTATTTCTTTTCCGGCATCGTGATACTTTCTTTCTTTTCATCGTGGAATTCTATCTCAGACCATGAAGTACAGGAGTCCAGGACCGAAATCCTTCATCTCGAAACTTTCTCGGAGACCAGCCTTTATCTTCGTTATCCATTTCACGTTGTTAAACTTAATGATGATGTCGTCAACGTATATTGCGATTATGATAAAGTCTTCGTCCTTTCTTGATATATAGGTGCATTGGTCTGCGTTCAATGGTTCCATTCCGATTTCTCTCACCCGTAGATCGAGTTTCTTATACCATTGACGTCCAGATTTTTTTGGTCCATATTAAAACTTCTTAATTTGAAATACATTGTTGCTGCTCCGTTTGATGGTTTCAAGCCCTGTTCGCGACATCTCGATGATTTCGGCGTTTTCTTAATCATTTCGGATAATTTATTCCGGAGCGTCTTAAAGTTCATCGACTATACCAATGAATATTTCTTCTTCGACGTCATCTGGTACACTCAGGTCTCCCAGGCCATTCTGATGGAGCTGGACCTGACGACGGGTGCGTAGGTTTCTTGAAAGTCGATCCCAGGTTGTTGAGCGTTTCCCTTTTTCACCAGCCGGACCTTCCATCGTTCCACGTGTCCATTCATGTCGCGCTTGTTTCGTAGAACTAGACGTTTCCAAATGACTCTCCCGGCTTGATGGCCGTTCAACGATATCCTATGCCTAGGAACTTATTTGAGAAATGTACTCGCTCATCGCTGCTTTTCTCCAGTCTTTAACGTGATCGGTTTTCAAGGCTTCTTTCTTGGTCATCGGATCTAAAATTCCGATGAGATTCGCCGAATCGGAGGTGGTGTTTTGTATTTAAAGGCCTTCTTCGGCCGTCAAAGTTTGCCTGTTTTGCTTAATTTCAGTCTTCCTGTTCCCCTTTTTGTATCACATGATTCCCCCCAGGTAACGTCTTGATATTCATCTTGGTATTCCTTATCAACTGGAGATACAGGAGTTAAGTTGACTTCGAATGTGCCGCTTTCGATGTCATTTATTTCAACGCCCTTTTTTACTCCGTATTGTTTTAGTATTTCAGGAAAGGTGAAATCTTCGTAGACGTCTTGGCTGTTGAATTGATCGAGGAACTTGACATTTCGACTCCTTACGATCTTCCGTTTATTTTTCAGACAAACTCGATACGCTTTGGAATCTTCGGAGTAGCTGACAAAAACACAGCTTTGCTTCTGAGTCTAATTTTCATTTGAAATATTGTTAGGTAGCTTAAGACGGGTCGGTTTCCCGTCCATAATGTGAACGGTAGATTTCCATTTATACATCTTGATGGATATCTGTTACGAATTGCTTCTCCCCAGAAAGAAGTTGGTAATTTCGATTGAAGCATCTTACATCTTGACAAAGACCCGCGGGTCGAAAGCTCACGACAGTTTTTAAATAAACTTTTGTTCTGAAAATCCATGTGTTTCCTCCGTTTAAATTTTATTCTTATTATTTCTCCATGGATCGTTAAAAAAAAATTTAAATTTATCTTACATCTCGCCATTTCAACCAGAGTCCTGTTTATTCGTTCCGATACTCCATTTGGTTCGGGTGTTTGAGGCACGGTCAATCTTCTGATTATTCCATTATCCTTCAAGAATTGATCAAATTCCTTGTTGCAATACTCTGAACCGTTGTCAGATAAATTTATCTATATTTTCTTTATAGTCCTCAATTCAACTCTCTTCTTCTAGTTTTTAAAGGTTTCGAGTACTTCGTTCTTGCGTTGGACGAATGCAACTTCACTCCGGCGGGATTTATCTCCACCGATTGAAGAAGTTTGGATTGGCCCACAAACGTCGGTATGAATGATTTCTAATAAATAGTTTGCTTCCCCTGGATGCAAATTTCACTCGTGCTAAGATTTTCGTTCGTCTTCAAACGTAGACCCATTGCTACGTCGTTGCGGACAATGTCTGTGATATGTATTTCATTCAGATCTCCAAACTGGTTGGCGCTGGTTTTTTAATTTAGACTTATCATCTCACGAAATAGAGGTCTCCCACTCTATCAGCGACAGCAAATTCCTATACACTTTCTTTGGTGATGTATGCGAGTGATTTCTTTGTCGGTGATTTTTGAGACCAACATGAGGTTGAATCAAAAATCAGGTACGTGCAGGGTATTTTTTAATTTCAGGATTCTTGCATCTTCTCTATTCGTTGCCTGGATTTTTACTCCTCCAACCCCTTGGATTTCGGTGGACTCCTTATTTGCCAAGTAGAGGTACTTCTTGACTTTTTCAAGACTATGAAAATGCTTCTTGTTAGAGGTCATATGTGACCTCGTCCCACTGTCTAAGCACAAGCTGTCATTATTTTTCCTGGTTGCATGAAATGTGAACTCTTCTTCGTTTCCGTGACTTAATTCGATTTTTCTTCGGTCATTCAAACTGCCTGCTTCCTGTCGCCAGATTTCTGTAGACAGTCGGCTGCTTAGTGTCAATCTTCCAAAAATTGTGGCACTTGAATGTGATTTTCCACTTGCTGTTCCAGATTCACCGTGGTGATTGCTTGGTTTCTTTCATAGCGACCATCACATTCTAGACCAAGTCATCTTCTTTGAAATTTCTAGAGTCGGACTCTTCTAGTATTTTGATCTTTCAGGTTCGGTAACTTGTCTCTCGATCAATAACGCATCTGAAATTCTCGAAGCTTTCTATGAGATTGTACAGCAAATGATAACAAGTAAATCTTCATTTATTTCCAGCTCCATCTTTTCGAGTTTGTCGACGGCGTCAAAAAATTGATGGACATGATCACGTAGATCATCCCCTTTTTCCTTTTTCTCCAGGTCAATCTCTTCAGAAGGGTAGCTTTACGGGCAGGACCACTTGACTAATAGATTGATTCTAATTTTTGTCAGACATCTCGAGACTTGGTACCGTTCTTGACTTGCTTGAGTTCCGAGGTAGCGATAGCCAAAATCCAATCCGATTTGGCTTTCCGATCGTAACAAATAACGTCTGTACTGTTGGGGAATTTAAAGGATATGACTGAACGCAGTGAAAGAGTGCAGGGCCGATAACCGGTTGTTGTTGAAGAAATAAATAGGGATATTTAAAGTTAAGAAATAATTCATATAGATCAGAATTAGAAAGGATTTTACAAAAATTATGGGTGGATCAATAATTTAAAAATATGCGTTTAAAACAGCAACTTTAATTTTTAGTCACAACACAAAGATTTAAAATGCTTTTAAAAAAAAAAGCTAGGCTAGGCTAATACCCAAGGCACCACCTTAGGCCTAAGTCATCAAGCGACTTTTGAAGCCTTTAATTCAGGCTTTTCTCCAGTGGATTGATTCTTAATCGAAAGCAAGCGTTGAGGTTTCAATTGAGAAAATCATTTGTCGTGGACCACTATGTCGAATCCCCTCTATCGATTCATAACCTAACTTATACGTTCATTATACTGGCAATTGGATTATCTTTTAGCGCTTTTGCAATGACTATGGAATTAATAGCTTTTTATTTAACCTGTAAAGAAGACCACTACTTGATGAGTACACGGCGAAGACACTGATAATCTTTAGCGTTGAAAGGATTCATTTTTGCGTCAGGGGCTTCAATTGCCTCTTCTTTCTCTTTTCTATTCGCTAGCGAAACGGGTATAGGCGGCGCCACAGTCGCTACCCGTGCAGCTTGGTTTGTCTGCGTACTTTGTTGATCAAAACAAACGATTAATATGGCGGATTGTAGGCGCAGAGGTGGCATAAATTGCGAAGTACCTTTCTGTAGTAATACTGCCCTTAAAAATATTACAATTCGAGTAAATGGTGAGAAAAGAACGTTGGAGTTATCGTTTCACAATTTTCCGAAATGCAAAAATCTTTTTAATGTGTGGTTAACTAATATAAAATCAGGGAAGATGCCTAGTTAGTGGGCACAGATTTGCAGTTCCCATTTTAAAGATAAAGACTTTTTAGAAAGAAATGGTGAGACACAAATTTTACTTGTTATTACTGATTTTAAAGTTAATATTATTAAATATATATCATAATAACTGTCATTTAGATGAAGATAATTCAAGAGACGCATGAAATGCAGTGCCATTCCAAGCAATAATTTACCATGTAGACTTATTACAAATCCAATGTAACTAAAAGAAAAGAGAGGACCCTACGTTTTGTTAATCGTTTTAAAGGTGATCTGTTTTATTATATACTGCAAAATAAGGAAATGCTAATGAATTAAATTAATTTTAGGTCATTGTCATTATCGCTGGAACATATTACATTGAGGCCCACAAAATTATGCCTTAAAAGGGCATATTTTTCTATTTTGTATTGGACCCCAATTTTCCTATCTTTGCCACCCTGATGGTTCGGTATGAGTTTTCGAGTTGATTAATAACATTTCGAGCTATTGCCGCAGATCCCAATATGATTAAAAATGGTTTTTATTTTTAATACTTATTTGCATATCTTAACATTTTATTCACTTCTATTGTAATTTCTAATTAAGTGGTTTCTTCAATGAATTTAATTGCTTTTAACTTTGAATTAATTCTATAATACATTTGTTTTTGCATTTTTAGTTAACATGGCTTTGAGTAGAAAATTCATAACATAAATAGTTCAGTTCATTTGTTATCTACAAATACTAATTGGCCAAAATTTAAAATAGGAACTAATTTAACATATTATAAATATAACTTTCCTCGACTAGAAGTGTACATTTAATTATAACTTTTCTTTAACTAAAATCTAAAATAAAAATTATATATTTGGACAACGTTTTTCTTCAAATATTGTCAGTCTCTCTAAATATCAATTAAAAATAGCCCTTGAGAGAATAGACAAAAAAATGAAAAAGCCTAGCTGAATTTTTCCATAGTAGCCTCTACAGTCGTTAGCCAGTAGATTCCTTCCTTTCCAACTTAGTTATTTTGTGCCACTGCCTCTTCAATTGATATTATCTTCGCTACAAATGGACTCTCCACAAATATTTCATCCCGACTAAAAGCTAGAAATAAATTTTTGAGACTAACTAAGTGACCAAATAAGAGTACATAAACCTTTTTGAGCCAGGCAAATTTAACCCTCGCAACTCTAAACATTTTATTACCGTACAATACCGAAGGCACAGTTAGTTCTTTTCCTTCATTTTACCCCACTTCTAAAGTCAGAAAGTTGGGATAGCTCTCAGTATCTTTATATATAAAATAGACCAGCAATTTACTGCATGTTTGCAAAAGCCTGAATTTCTAGAATAATAAATAAAACAGGTTACATTAAAGAATTGGGTTTTAATAAAAAATATATTTACCTACTATTGCATGAACAATGGACACTTTCAATGCTGTGAAGTCCATCACCAACTTCAAATTTTAACTTTTGTTTTAAGCATCCGCACACCTTATTCTATGGATCAAGAGTAGACTACTCTCCAATATACTTAAAAATTTCAAGCATGGAGCGATTCACTAATATACCAAATAAAATTATTTAAAATACATTAGACATTATACAAAATGCTGAAGCTACTAGTCTATGAATCTGGGCTTGTTCTAATGTGAAGATAATAATAAATTTCCTACATACCTTTAAAACTTTCAAACTGATCCCTTGTATGAATTCTCCAAGGCCTACTCATAGTGTTATTAAACTCGAATATTTATACTTATATTTACGAATTCAATACCTATTGACAGTTCAAAATTAATAAATAAATGTCGTATATACACCTTTGTTAATACAAAACATTAGAACACGCTTTAAAAATATGCTAAAATCGTTAGTAAAATGTTTTAATTGATGTTATAAAACGCGCATTTTCGCATAACGCCATTACCCGTATCACCCAAATATAGTTCTAGGCAGTGTGACTAGGTGGCGCAGCTGTAGTTTTCGGTGGCGAATAAAATCTTGATGGGACTCTTCTATTTATCGTTACTAGTGCGTCTAAGACACTGGCTAATATTGTTTGAAGCGTGGCGTTAAATATTGACCAAGAAGATGCAAAATATAACTTTAAAAAATATAGTAATAATCATAACGTATAATAAAATTGTTATATTTTTTAAATAAATTTATAAACGGACAGCTTATTTTATTTTTAAAGCATGATACGAAATTAAGTGACTTCGATGAGCCAGAGCGGGATGAACAATTATTCTACCTTTTATTAATCCACGACCATTTTTAACCATATCATGCAATAAATAATTATAGTATTCTATTCTTAATATAATTATAGTATTAAATTTGAAATAAAATTACAGTATTCAATTCTAAATATAATATTAGTATTACATTCTAAATATAATTATCGTATTCTATTCTAAAAAAATTTCGTATTCTATTCTTAATATAATTTTCGTATTCTATTCTAAAAAAATTCGTATTCTATTCTAAAAATAATTATCGTATTCAATTCTAAAAATAATTATGGTATTCTATTCTAAAAATAATTATCGTATTCTATTCTAAATATAATTATCGTATTCTATTCTAAATATAATTATAGTATTATATCAACAATTCCCAGTTAATTAATTATAGAGTATCAATTATTATTTTAATCATTGTTAACTATTGTCAATTATTAAGAGCTTTACCGTTTAATAAAATTTTGAAATTGGTGCCTCAAAGATAAAAATTAGTATGACATCTCTCATGTTCTATGGGAAAGATAATCACTTGATCAGTACCCAGCAAACAACAACAACTTATTATTTTGCTTCTTGGGTGTATAATTTTTCACTCTCATTCAAGGGTTCACTTAAAGCCCTAATTTATAAAACAGTAGTTTATTTACTGAAATTGTAACTCCAAAAGTAAGTTTGGGGGTGGTGTCTTAGAAAGGAACGGCTGATTCGCTGTTTTAAAGGACATTTTGGCCAATAACTCTTTATTATTTTGCTTTTAGGTTGTATTATTGTTCACTCTCATTCAAGGGTTCACTTAAAGCCCTAATTTATAAAGCAGTAGTTTATTTAGTGAAATTGTAACTCCAAAAGTAAGTTTGGAGGTGGTCTCTTTGAAAAGTAGCGGAACGATCACTGTTTTCAAAGTTCATTTTGGCCAACAAATAATTATTATTTTGCTTCTAGGGTGTATAATTTTTCACTCTCATTCAAGGGTTCACTTAAAGCCCTAATTTATAAACCAGTAGTTTATTTAGTCAAATTGTAACTCCAAAAGTAAGTTTTGGGGTGGTCTCTTTGAAAAGTAGCGGAACGATCACTGTTTTCAAAGTTCATTTTGGCCAACAACTTATTATTATTTTGCTTCTAGGGTGTATAATTTTTCACTCTCATTCAAAGGTTCACTTAAAGCCCTAATTTATAAAGCAGTAGTTTATTTAGTCAAATTGTAACTCCAAGAGTAAGTTTTCGGGTGGTGTCTTAGAAAGGAACGGATGATTCGCTGTTTTAAAGGACATTTTGGCCAATAACTCTTTATTATTTTGCTTTTAGGTTGTATTATTGTTCACTCTCATTCAAGGGTTCACTTAAAGCCCTAATTTATAAAGCAGTAGTTTATTTAGTGAAATTGTAACTCCAAAAGTAAGTTTGGAGGTGGTCTCTTTGAAAAGTAGCGGAACGATCACTGTTTTCAAAGTTCATTTTGGCCAACAAATAATTATTATTTTGCTTCTAGGGTGTATAATTTTTCACTCTCATTCAAGGGTTCACTTAAAGCCCTAATTTATAAACCAGTAGTTTATTTAGTCAAATTGTAACTCCAAAAGTAAGTTTTGGGGTGGTCTCTTTGAAAAGTAGCGGAACGATCACTGTTTTCAAAGGTCATTTTTGCCAACAACTTATTATTATTTTGCTTCTAGGGTGTATAATTTTTCACTCTCATTCAAAGGTTCACTCAGGGCCGGCTCAAGTAAATTTTTTCACCCGGGCAAGGGGGATTTTTGGCGCCCCTGTTATTTTCTAACTTTCTAAATACTTTGTGTAAACATATTTAATACCTTCTTTATGGTACATGGTCATTTTACATGGAGCTTGAAACACTATTTAAGGTGGCAAGACTAGTATACCTTGAGTACATTAATTATTATGGCCATACTGAATAGTATCAGCGCCCAAAAACACTTCCAATTCAGCGACCGTATCGGCCTGACCGTCCCGACGGTCTCCACTGAATCTCCTCTACGCCAACACGGAATCGCTCTGCAATAAGACCCCAGCCTTTCGAGGTTTCCTCTCAACTCTCCGCCCTGCTATTGTCGCGTTAACTGAGACAAAACTGGACTCCTCGATGATTTCCTCGGAAATATTTGGCTCGGACTTTGCCGTATACCGTCACGACCGAAATCGACACGGTGGTGGTGTCCTGATCGCGGTCGCCAATAGCATTAAAGTCTTATCCAGTGCGCTCCGAGGATACAGTTGAGGTGGTTGTGGTGCGACTTAATATGGGCTCCAAATATCTGAGGGTCGCTTGCGTCTATCTTCCCCCCTTGTCCAATAAGTCGTATTCCGCCCGGGTCAACGCCTTACTTGAAAAGCTGTCCCAGGGTGTCTCTGATATCCTAGTAGTTGGCGATAAATCCATAGACTGGGATCTGTTACAAGCCACTTTAACTCTCGATTTGAAGTTCTTGTGCACTGTGCTCTCGTGCAACTACACGCAGCACAGTCTAAGTGCTACCAGAACTACGTCTTCCTGTGAAAGCATTCTCGATTTAGCGCTCTCGTCTCGGGGACCTACACTTCCTTCAATTCACTCTGCCGGCTCTCCCCTCACCACCTAGACTGCCCCCCCCCCCGCACCGGCCTAGCGATCGGCAAAGCGGATACTGAAGCTATCTCCGCTGAACTTCAGTTACTGTGCCTCCCAAACCAGGATATGTGTGACAAGTGGGACACTTTTAAGGCTACCCTCTCTGAGGCGGTCTTACGTCACACCCCTCACGCAACATCTCATCCAGATTCGGTATCCCCCTCCTCTACCCGGTATGCCCCCTATGGAAGATATCACAATCTCAAGCACGGGAATCATATAGCTCCTTCAGCCGCTAAATCCCCATAGAGCGCCAGGGCCCGATGGACTTCACCCGGAAATCTTGAAACGTTGCGCGTAACCGCTGGCCTCTCCGGTGGCGGACATGATTGCTTGCTCGCTCTCCACAGCCTCACTCCCTCAGGACTGGAAGCGCACCAATGTAACGCCGATTCCAAAGAGAGGGCCCCCAGATGATCCTGAGGAATACAGACGAATCTCCCTGTTGGCCCAACTCCTAAAGGTTGCTGAGCACGTTGTCACCTCATCCGTCACCACCCACTTGGAGCTCCATAATGCAATTACTCCAGCCCAGCACGGCTCCACCACGGTTAGAGTACCGAAAAAAGCTCATCTCCAGCGTGGACGCTTAGTCCACCGGTCTGGAGACCACCCCCCAAGTGGATGTGGTCTTCCTAGACTTCAGAAAGGCCTTTGACACGGTGCCTCATCTGCTTCTTCTTTCGAAACTACATAGCTACGGCATACGCGGCTAGTCAGATTGGTATCCCGTCACTTCAGGCGTACCACAGAGCTCAGTACTTGTCACTCTTCTCTTCACAATTTATGTCAATGACGTAGGCTCTGGTGTATTCTCTCGTTTGTCCGTTTACGCCAACGACGTCGCCCTGTTTCCAGCAATTTGCTGCCCTGGTGATCACGACACCCTGCAGCTGGACCTCGACCAAATCATGCTCTGGAGCTGCCACTGGAAGCTGAAACTAAACTCCAAAAAATGCAAAGTGCTAAGCCTTTACCGCCCAGGGTTTAAATCCACCTCCTTTGGGTACCAAGTTGAAGGCACGGCCATCGATCACGTTCAAGAGTTCAAGTATCTTGGTGTTACTTTAACTGGCACGCTTTCCTGGGATGTCCACGTTTCTATGACTGTCTCTAGGGACCACCGAGCTCTCGGCTTCCTCCGCCGAACCCTCCACGAAAGCATCGGCCATAAAAACCTACGTCACTCCGATTTTGGAGTATCGAAAACGGTTTAAATGCATTTTAGAAGATTGAATGCCGGTCCATAAGAGCCTAAAAAACAAATAGAATTATTGAAGATGGCCTGCTAGTTTATTTATCATAAAGCAGGATAAATAAACGGCTTCCTTCTATTCTTGTAGTATCGCCCAATCACTTTTTCTTCTTCATATTATATACCCTGGTTTATAATGAAAATACCAGGAAAATTCTTTATCCGTCAGAACTATCCACAGTAATTTTATGGATAATTTACTATTGTAAAGTAAATAGTAGAGAAAAAACGTTCATCGACGATGTTGCACATTTTCGTTGGGAAAGTGATTTGTATTTCTAATTAGCTAAAGATTTTTCGAAAGATGTTATGCTTTCATTAAAAGTTTTATAAACAAATCCAATTCTTGGTAAACCAAAAAGGCGCGCAACTCAATTTCGGCGCCCCTTTCAAACCGGCGCCCCGGGCAGTTGCCCGGGTCGCCCGGCCCTTCAGCCGCCCCTGGGTTCACTTAAAGCCCTAATTTATAAAGCGTAGTTTATTTAGTCAAATTGTAACTCCAAGAGTAAGTTTTCGGGTGGTGTCTTAGAAAGGAACGGATGATTCGCTGTTTTAAAGGACATTTTGGCCAATAACTCTTTATTATTTTGCTTTTAGGTTGTATTATTGTTCACTCTCATTCAAGGGTTCACTTAAAGCCCTAATTTATAAAGCAGTAGTTTATTTAGTGAAATTGTAACTCCAAAAGTAAGTTTGGAGGTGGTCTCTTTGAAAAGTAGCGGAACGATCACTGTTTTCAAAGTTCATTTTGGCCAACAACTTATTATTATTTTGCTTCTAGGGTGTATAATTTTTCACTCTCATTCAAAGGTTCACTTAAAGCCCTAATTTATAAAGCAGTAGTTTATTTAGTCAAATTGTAACTCCAAAAGTAAGTTTTGGGGTGGTGTCTTAGAAAGGAATGGATGATTCGCTGTTTTAAAGGACATTTTGGCCAATATCTTATTATTATTTTGCTTTTAGGTTGTATTATTGTTCACTCTCATTCAAGGGTTCATTTAAAGCCCTAATTTATAAAGCAGTAGTTTATTGAGTGAAATTGTATCTCCAAAAGTAAGTTTTGAGGTAGTCTCTTTGAAAAGTATAGCGGAACGATCACTGTTTTCAAAGTTCACTTTGGCCCATTACATTTTATTATTTTTCACTCTCTGTCAAGGGTTCACTTAAAGCTCAAATGTATTGAAATGTATTAATAAATTAATATATCGCTTTCAAAATTAAAATAGCAGAAAATATGTATGGTTTGCAATATTTTTTTGTAATTCACAATTGTATGTATTTCATATTTTAAATTATTAACTAAAGTTTTACTGAAAATTTTAAATTTACTGTGAATAAATTATTTTTAATTAATATTAAATAGTTATAAACGTCCCTAAGACGTCGTTGCTGGCGCAAAATTAATCCAAAATAAAATCCAGCTGACATCCCTAGGATCGTCCTAGAGGCTACGGATGAACATAGGCTCTAGACAAACCGCGTAGCTTTTTTCTAGGAACCTTGGACAAACCGGACATTTGGGCGTCTGTAGTGTTAACATCCGACCGAGGTAAACCGCGGATTTAGGGGGGTCCTACGGACGAAGGAAAGATCCGAGTGTGACGTCAATCGGATGTCCAAAGGATGATTTTGTATTTGCTGCCAGCTGGGTAGAGATGTGGGTTTAAGAAACAGCGGTGCCACATCGAAAATCTGAAATTATCGTATCTAGGCCAAAAAATTATCGATTTTCCTGGAAAATTATCGTACATAAATGCGTTGAATTTAGATGATTTTTTTAAAGCACTACAGGAGTTTTATGTCCGGGAAATAAACAAAATGTTTATTATCATTATTAACTGAACTAAATATGTTTAAAAATGCATTAAAAAATGCGGTAATCGCTAGGAGTAATAAACTCACACTCAGGACTACACGTACAGAAAATGTATATCATTCATTTTTAAGTAGAAAAGTTATATAAATTAATAATACAATATAAATCGTTCGTAGGTTTTTAAAAAAATTAAAGTTTATCGTACATTATAGTACGTTGAGGCAGAATTATCTAAATAATGGTACCATGGACTAATTAACAATAGGGACGGTCCGGCTCTATAACATCTCTCCCTTAACAACGCGAAAAAAAGCGTTACGGTTTTTTGCAGCGCTGCCAGGCAAATATTCAAACGTCTCGAAACGGAAATTGGATTTTCATAGTATCGCCATCTATCTTTTATTTTTTTTTATTCTAAAGACGGTTGTTGGGTCGAGATTTGAAATTCGGTGGTTTATAATCCTTTGTTGTATGATTTGTATTTCATTATTAATTAGTTAATGTGGTAAAATATAAATCCTTATCGCGTTGTTTAGTGTTCTATTAGTATTAGTATCAATTAGAAAGTTAATCGTGAAAAATGAGAACTAAAATATGTGTTTATAAGAAATGCAATAGTGATTCCCGATACTTTGAAAAGGATCACATGCGTGGTGTCTTTTTTTTGCCATTTCCGAAAGCAAAAACTAATTTTGACAAGTGTAAATAGTGGATTGAATGGTTGGGCAGAGACGACTATACTATAGACCGGGTAAATCGTAATACATATTTATGCTCCAAGCATTTTGTTGGAGGAAATGGCCCCTCTAATAGCTTTCCGGACCCAATTCATAATCAATTTGTAAGTATTATTCTTGACTAAATAATTTTATTGATTCCCTATTTTATAACTAATACGCTTCTCAATTACTAGGAATATGTGTCTATACTTAAAGTTAGAAATAATTCAGATAAAGCTACAAACATCACAATTTATGAACCTGCAGCTGCGCTCCAAAATACCAATACATCCGAAGTCGAAAAACAACCACAAGAATTATGTAGCTCCAACAACCCTGGAATTAGTCTTTGCCTTAACAGAACTTTGAATGACGGAATACAAGCTGTTACACGAGATACACCAATTCTCAGTAATCATTCAAATGAAGTTTATTTGGATTTAACCGTAGATGACGTTTCAACATCGCCAATAATAGTAATCTCAGTCTTTTGTTGATTACATCTAAAGTCATTTGACTTCCATTTATCTAATGAAACTAATTATTAACTTTTGCAGAATAAACATCAAAATGGTAAAATGTTCAACAAAGATAAAACAATTTGTAGTACACCTCTGAGGCCGTGCAGTAACAAAGACATACCTAAAATTAATTCATCTGGCATTTTCAAAGTATATATGGAAAAAAGGCAATTGATTTTTATTTTAATTTTTAATTTTGAATGTTTATATTGAAGGACCAATCTTTTCAAATGTTGGATAAGACAACCAAAAGTGACAAAGCTAATCCAGCCAAAGAAACCAATCTTGAATTAGATTTTTCTAAAATATTTGAAGTATGTAACTGTTCATTAATTATAACACTTAATTTTAAGCAAGAAAATTGTATAGTGTATGAAGTTTTTTTGCTCACAATAAGTGGGATATAATTAAGTGACACATTTAATTCTATAAGTATTTTTGTGTTTTAGAACTCCCAAGATCTACAATTAGCATTTGATAATGTTAGTTATCCTTTGGGCTGGAGTGTAACCTACTTTCCGGATCATGTGAAGGTCACGAAACTAAGTGACGAAAAAGGTTTTCCAATATATACAATAAAAATTGTAGACGATTTTATGGCACACTATGAAGTTACTGGAAATAAGGTTTCGGCTGAAGATCTCCTGAAAGATTTACCAACAAAAAATAATTGCATTGATCAGTTGAGAAAAGCTATTATCTTGCTGTCTGTATGGAAAATTTGCCAAGGTAGTCCGGAATGTAAATTTGTTGACTTGTTTGACAATCGCACAAATAAAACCGGATTTAAAGATAGTTTATCAGGAGCAATTCATAGTGAGAGATGTTGCCTAATTCTAAAAAACACTGGAAGAAAACGATGTTTTTATTGCACCAAGCAAAGGTCAAGTCTTAGAGTGATGATATCAAATAGAAATTCAAAGAATAATACCTCCAAGCGCTTCAACACCTTGAATAAGAGTGAACTTCTGACAGAATTGAAAGAAACAAAACTCACTGCAACAAAACTCAATGCCAAGTTAAAACGTTTGAAAGTTAAACTTGAGAAAAAAATTAGAAAGAATGCTGAAGATCTTGAAGATGGGAATCATGAATTTCTATTGAATATTTTGAAAAAGAACTTGAACGGAAAAAGCAGAATGAAGCCGATTTTCAAACTATTTTCCTCAAGACCCAACTACAGATGTAGCAGAGTAATAAGCACGCAAGGAGATGATGAGGAATTCGCCAGACATTGGTGGTAAACCAGGATTTCATAACAGCGTTTTTAAAAAAATTCAAGATGATTTAAAGCAAAACCCAATGGTTATCATAATTGTACAAATCTTCATCATGTCCTGGAGCTGGTACTTTTAGAGATCGGCGTAACAGATAAATTAACTGGCAAAATTTCAATTAATTATTAAAATTGCGGTTAACCGTTTATCCATGGATAATCATGGATAGAAACGTTTTAATATGGGAAAAAGCCAAAAATAACTGATTATTTGTTGGATAATATTTGTTTCTGGATATTATCCAAATAAACGGTTAATTTTTATCCAAACCCCGCCCTCTAGGTACTTTAAACGAGTCTATGTTTAAAATAAAGTCATCCAAATCGTCAATGCAATTTGAATCTGATGGTTTTAGGAGATTATTGACTGATGCAGCTCTGTACGCTGCCCGGAAGTGTTGAGGATTTGGATGATCTCTATTGAGTAGTGTTATAAATGAGAGAACGCTCTATGAGGCACTAATGAGGTATCTGGGCGCCGGGCATCGTACCTCACAGAAATAACATGGGGCACTATTTGACGGTGTCTAGAAAAAAAAGTACCGGTTCAACATCGACGCGTTTGAGACACCTAATAAGGCACCGGGACACCGGCACCGTGCCTCATAGAAATAACATGGGGCACCATTTGACGGTGACCGGCACCGTGCCTCATAGAAATAGCATGGGACACTTTTTGACGGTGTCTAGAAATAACATGGGGCACTATTTGACGGTGTCTAGAAAAAAGGACCGGCTCAACATCGACGCGTTCGCCGACCGTAAATCCTCATAGAATTAACATGAAGTATTATTTAACGGTATCTCACGACCACCATGCCGCATAGAATTAACATGGGGAATTATATTGACGGTATTTGATGCGTACACCGGTCGTAAATGTACTGCGAGAGAGCTGTGAGTACCGTATCTCATAGAAAATACATGGAGACGAGGATTTGAATATTGACCGTGAATTGTTCAATCGCGTATTGCGTGGATATACCCTTAATTTACAAAGCCTGCTTAATCTGCTGTTTAGAACGTGGTGGTATAATCCTAATTCTTTAAGGCGTGGTACAAAGTGCAACAAAGTTTACTATAAAAGCCAGAATTTCCCTTTAAAATATCATTCTGAAGTAGGTGGAGACGAGGATTAGAATATTGACCGTGAATTGTTCAATCGCGTATTGCGTGGATATACCCTTAATTTACAAAGCCTGCTTAATCTGCTGTTTCGAACGTGGTGGTATAATCCTAATTGTTTAAGGCGTGGTACAAAGTGCAACAAAGTTTACTATAAAAGCCAGAATTTTCCTTTAAAATATCATTCGGAATTAGGATCCCTGAGTCTCTTACACCTTAGAATTCGAATACTCAGAAGATGTAAGTAGAAACCTTTCCACATTAAATTACTTTAAGTGATTTCTAACGATTTCGATACCCCTTTTAGGAACGTCGGTAAGGTTTTCCCTATTTCTACTACGAAGGGGGTATCGGTAACCCCAGACTGTCATATTCACGTCGGTACTTTGGATGGTAGTGTTGGAATTGAGTTGACGGAAAGTCAGTTCAAGCAACTACGGAGAGCAAGCGGTCAAATTACTACGTTCTTGGAAGACGATTCGATCCCAAATTCTACGTGGTTCTTTGAAGGATCAGAAACGAGACGAGTCGAGCTATGCATTTTCCAAACGCGGAAGGTAGTGGACGTGAGAGAAATAATCCTTGGAACTGGGACCAACTACGGAAAGCACATCTTAACCAAACAGGGCTTTACTGTCACGCAATACCCCTGGAAGACGTTGATGGATAAATACGACGAAGTGATGACGTATCACAACGAAGTAAAACGCGTCTTCAATGATATTAAAGGAGTCGTTCTGACCGCGATTACAGACTACGTGAATAAGCAATGCGAAGGTTGCAAAATTGATCATCCCTCACAAAGGCAGCACGATTGTCTGATGATTGATTGGAACTCTCGTTTAGATATACATTTGTTTGACGCGATGGATAGAATTAGTTATTCCGAAATCACTTTAAAACTTGACACGTTTTTAAGCGAGGACTTTCGCGATACTATATTGACTTTCATAATGTGCAACGCTAAAAAAATGTTGTATAAAAATGAAGACTTTTGAATTTGTCAATAAAAAACTTGAGTATTAAAAACTGGGCTCTTTATTTTGTAGCTCATTTAGAGACATGGAACCAGTAATGAAACATCCGTTCACCGGGCTCGTCGCTGGGCCCACGCAATGTGGAAAGTCCCACTTCCTTGCTAAATTAATTAAACATAATGAGTCGTGCATTGCTCCTCCACCTCAAAGAATAGTTTGGTGTTATACTGAGTACCAAGAGAAATTATTTAATTCGGTATTGGAGCATAATCCTACCGTAGAGTTTCACGAGGGTTTATTAGACCCAAACAATTTAAATCCGACGATTAGAAATTTTGTAATTCTCGATGATCTCTTATGTGAAATAGCGAATAACAAAGACGTCACAAATTTATTTATACGAGGTTCGCATCATCGTAACACGTCCGTACTGATTTTAATGCAAAATTTGTTTTATCACGGGAAAGAAGTTAGAACTCTCAATTTGAATTCACAGTACCTCGTCATTTTCCGTTCGGCTAGAGACGTTTCCAGCGTGCTAAATATCGCTAAACAAATTTCACCGGCTAATACCAAATTCGTTGTTGACGCGTTTCGTCAAGCCGTGGTGAAACCATACGGTTATTTATTCATCGACTTGAAACCAAATACCGCAGATGAATATCGGCTGCGAACGGGGATCATACCGGGAGAAGAAGCCGCGATTTTCATCCCGAAATAAAATCAAAATGACTATAGCAACGTCAAAACGTGTGTGTAAAAACTTGGATTTTTTAAAATATTTGAGCACGTGTAATGTGAAACAGAGGAAAGCTATCATTAAACTAGCGAATCGCGACGCCATCTTAGCGCTGGTCGAATGTTGTATAAATGTACTACGCGGGAACATTCAGTTAACAGATGGACAAAAGAGTCGATTGAAGAAACATCGTAAAGCCTTACATCATCTTTGCGCAAAAATTCCTCTCGCTAAAAGAAAACAGATTCTAGTTCAGAAGGGGGGATTTCTCCCGTTTTTGTTAGCTCCACTTCTTTCAATCGTTAGCTCAGTCGCCGGCGCTGCGATAAGCCGCGCCATTAATAAATAAATGGCCCGAAAAATGATTTTAGTGTCTGAAGACGCTTTACGTCGAATGAAGAATGCTATTCCCGAAGATGTTCCCAGTGAAATACCATCCTTGGATAAAGAAATGAAAACGATCCTCGACGATCCCAATATGACCGAATCCGAAAAATTAACGTTATATAATCAAACTTTGCAGCGACACATAATATCTAATCGCCAACCAGTTGAAAAACAACAGACTGTTAAAAACAAAACGTGGTACGAAGAAATTGCGACGTCTATTCCGTCAAGTATGCTTACCGACGCGATATCGTTGTACAATTGGACATTACGTTTTATTTCGTGGAACGAACTCGGTGAAATGACATTTGGAGGACGAGTCGTTTCTGGATCAAACGTAATCGATTTAATTTACGATGCGGTTAGAAAAACCAAGTCAAATTCCGACCCTACAGGATTCAAGAACTTCTACGAAGTATTGCAAAACAATAATGTACCAAAAAAATATATCAAGAATCCTACTAGAATAAGTTCTTTAAAATCGTTATCTTTTAACACGTCACCACCTAGACAAAATCAGTGGGTGACGATTTGAATGTATTTACCAATAAAACATTTTACCACCAGTTACTGTTATTTAGTTCAATCCCATATCTCATAATGGATGGTTGCACGGAAGTTGTAGCTGAAAGTATCGTATCCACATTAACTATATCATTTTCGAAAAATCCAAAACTATTAACCGTCGTTTTAATTATATTAATTTTTGTAATAGTCGAATTATTCGATTTCTTAATATTGTACTACACGACACCCACACATGGAAATTACACTAATTACGGATAAGCTAGAGAAGATCTATTACGACGTAGCGGACTCTGGCGGGTACGTTGGCGTTCGCGGACTATATCGTTCCGCTCGAGAAAAGGGTATCAAAGTTACGTTGAAAAATGTGAGGGAATTTTTACAAAACCAAGATACCTATACTCTACATAAAAATGCAAAGTGGCGATACAAACGAAATAAAACGATAGTGTACGGCATTGACGATCAATGGCAAGCCGACCTCATTGACCTCCAGAAACTTTCCAGGCTAAACAATGGGTATCGCTATATTCTCGCGTGTATTGATATTTTTAGTAAGTACGCTTACGTCGAACCGGTGAAAAATAAGAAAGGAGAGACTATAGTGAACGCTCTAAAAAAGATATTAGATGGTGAAAGGAAACCAAAGCGAATGCAGAGTGACCACGGGAATGAGTTTGTTTGTAAAGCCGTTCAATCCGAATTAAATTCCCGCGAAATAGAATTTTTCGCGACGAACTCTGAAGTGAAAGCCAGCATCGTTGAGCGGTTTATTCGATCGTTTAAATCGAGAATGTATCGATATTTTACAAGGAAAAATACTTATAAGTACGTTGACGTGCTTCAAGAATTAGTTAGCGCCTATAATAACAGTTATCACCGAGCAATTAAATGTAAACCCGTCAATGTAAATCCCGAAAATTCGAAAATAACTTGGAAAAATTTGTACGGAGATATAGACTTTAGTCCTACGATAAAGTACGACTTCGAAATTGGAGACATTGTCAGAATAAGCAAAAACAAGGGACTATTCGAAAAAGGATATCTCCCGAATTATTCGGAAGAATTATTTCGAGTGATTAAGCAGATACCGAGACAACCGCCGGTATATAAACTGGAGGCGCTAGATTCGGAGCCCATTTTAGGAATTTTTTACAAAGAAGAAGTACAAAAGGTGGGGAAAGATCTTGACACTTGCGCGTTCAAAATTGAAAAAGTGCTCAGGAGGCGACGGAAATCTGATCATTCAGTCGAGTTACTCGTACGCTGGAAGGGGTACGGACCGCAATTTGATAGTTGGGTTCAAGAAGTAGACTTAGAATGAGTTTCTATATCACTCTACCATCCGATTCTTCGCTGAATTACTTTCCGGGTAATACTCTGAGCAAATTCAGAGCTTACCTTCCGGAGAATGTTCAGCTGAATGGACCTTACGAAGTAGGTTTAGCGGAAATAAGTTATCCTAGAACGTGGAATAATATCAAAGAAGAACGGGTAGTGCGAGTTGGTTCGGATGATATCAAACTGGAAGATTTTAGGTATATACCTAGAGCAAATTTCTCTTCTATCGAAGATTTACTTGAAATGTTAAAATTTGAGAATAAAAGGGTCGAGTTCAAATACCATAAACATCTGAAACGAGTTGAGGTTCATATAACTAAGAGTTTTTACTGTATCATCCCGCCCGATATAGCGATGATGTTGGGATTTTCTCTTAAGCAAGAAGGTGAATTTGAAATTAGAAAATCTTCGTTAGCCCCTTATACCGTAGATATGGACGTAGGATTACATTCATTGTTTGTCTATTCTGACATCGTTGAAAATACGATCGTGGGGGACAGGAACGTCCCTCTTTTAAGAATTATTAACGTGAAAGGAAAAGACGGGGAAACTGTGAATACTGAATTTTCTCGTCCACATTACCTACCCGCCGCTTCTTCCAACATACAAACTATCGAGATTAATCTTATGGACGACTTGGGGAACCCCGTCCAATTTGAACGTGGAAAGGTGCACGTTACTCTACATTTTAGACCGCGGAGGGCCTGGCTCGCTCTATAATAGCGAGTGTCGGGAACAAGTAGTCCTCAGTTTAATGAAAAGTAACGAATGACGAACATCATGAGACGGCCGCAATACATTTCCTCCGTAAGCGATTACGAGAGGTACTATTTAAATCAGGCTGGATACGGATCAATCCCCGTGTATCGCGGCGTGGGTGTCCAGAGAGGCTATGGATTGGGTAACATACTCGCTTCGGCATTTCGTCGTGCCATGCCGCTTTTGAAGCGCGGAGCCCAGTTTCTAGGAAGAAAATTTCTCGATACTGGAGCGAAAGTCGTGTCTGAAGTCGCTAGCGGTATCCCAATTAAATCATCGCTAGCGAAGAGATCTAAGAGCGCTGGTAAAGAGACATTGTTATCAGCCGCGGAAGCCGTTACGCAAATGACGGGATCTGGAATTAAAAAGAGGCGTAGAGCATCGCGCAAAGTCACTCGAGCTAAAACCAAGAAGAAGAAAGCATCGTGCCGATCTTACTCCGATATATTTTCATAAAGTCTTAGAATGGCGTTGATACATCCGAACTCTAGTGGTTGCGTGAATTCCGAATTGGACCTTTTCGAAGTCCCGTTAACGCAAACGGGGATTATCGGTGGCGAATGGGTCGAATACCACCCCATTTCCAGCATTAGCAACAATTCAGCGTTAACGTTTTGCATTAGTGGGAATTCCGAAGCGTACATCGACCTATCACAAACTCTCCTTCACGTTCAGGTGGATGTGAAATTGGAAAACGGATCTTACCCTAAAGCCGCCGTTGTTATTCCGGCGGGTGTGGTTACGACCCCGGCGGATAATGTAGCCCCCATCAATTTGTTTTTGCACAGTCTATTTCCCGAAGTCCACTTATTTTTAAACGAAAAATCAGTTACTCCTTCCGCTCAGAATTACCCGTACAAAAGTATGATTCAAACTATGTTAACATTTGGAGACTCTGCTAAAACGAGTCATCTTACCAGCGGCCTATTCTATCGCGACACGGCGTACGAGTTCAACGATTTCGTGAACAATAAAGGTTTCTTACAAAGAGCCACCTTCGCTCAAAAGGGAACTATAGATATGATCGGCGCTCTTCATTTAGATATTTGTCAACAGCCGCGCTTCCTTTTGAACTTGGTGGATTTAAAATTTGTTTTTGGGAAATCAAATACCGAATTTTGTTTACACTCTGACGTAAAATGTAAATTGGACATTAAATCAGCTTCGTTGTATTTGAGGAAAGTCAAGTTAATTCCCGAAATCCCACTATCACACGCCAAAGTGTTACAAATGTCGAGAGCGAAGTACCCAATTTCCCGCACGGAAGTGATGTCGTTTTCGATTCCGAGAGGCAACATGAGCGTCGTGCAAGATCATTTATTTACAGGACAAATTCCGAATAAAGTCGTAATCGGGATGGTTGAGCAAAACGCGTTTCTGGGTGAACTTAAATCGTCGCCATATAATTTCCAGCATTTCAATTTAAACCACATTGGTTTGTTCGTCGACGGCAGTAGCGTACCACATAAAGCCCTAACACCTAACTTCGCGGAGCGTAGCTACATCCAAGCGTACACCAATTTATTTATTCAAACGGGTCAGTGGAACATTGACGAGGGACACCAAATAAGTCGCGAAGATTACGCCGGTGGAAATTGCCTTTTCGTCTACGATTTGACTGCCGATTTAATGAACAATGCCTCTCATTTTCATCTTGTTAAAAACGGAAATTTGAGGCTGGAAATGAAATTCGCTTCCGCGTTACCCGAAACGATTGCCGTAATTGTTTACGCGGAATTCCAGAGTTTGATTGAAATTGATAAGAACCGAACCGTAATCTTCGACTAGAATGGACACAATGCAGCTAACGAGAATTTTGGAGAAAGATAATTTCACCAGAGACTTATTTCGAGGCGTATTCGCCGCGGACCAACTACCAAAGTTCGTGACGACGTTTCCATCTCTGTATATCGTGAACACGGATACGTCGAATGACGATGGTCAGCACTGGATAGTTTTGTATTTCTCGAAGAATAATACAAATACCGAGATGTTCGACTCCTACGGTAACCCCCCAGATATGTTTCGCTTTAATGACTTTGTCGAAAGAAATAGTAAAACTGTGACATTTAACTCTTTACAACTTCAAGGAAATCGAAGCGTGACGTGTGGAGGTTTTTGCGTGTATTTTGCTCTTAATAGATGTAGGGGTGTAAAAATGTTCGATATTGTGACTAGATTTTCTAAAAATAAAAATGTAAATGATAAAATGATAAAAGAATTTATGTATTCAAGGTATTCAATAAATTTTCAATAACTTAGTAAAACTTCTTTAATTTACATTTTACATTCAAAATAACACCAGTGGGTTTGTTTGGTGATCTCCGCAGTCTACATTACATCAAAGTAAAAATTTAAAAAGTTAGTTACATTTTTACGTTAAATTAAAAATATCATTTAAATAAGATAGTTTCATTTTATTTACATTACGCTTTAAGTTCAAAATATATTTTTAATAGAAATACAATAGAAGACTGAACTATTGGCGATTTAAAATATCGATCCAGTAATGACCATGCGATAGGGTTCGAATGCCGTCCCCCAAAATATACCTTTTATTATCGCATGGATTAAGAGACATTTTGTTTTGGGAGACGGTAAATAGCTGATGCCTCTGATTGACGATCCGCTTCATAGAATTGCTCGTAATTCGAGTAGCCACGAGGCAGTCGCGGTAACTCGAGTGTCGGATATCCTTTTCCACTACTCGCTTACAAACACCTTTCGCGGTTTTTTTCTCCCCCCTTTCCGAAAGGATGGAGTACATTTTGGGGCGGAGCCCAACGAACTCCCGTATAGGGATCCCATCCATTTCATCTTTCATCTTTCCAATGACTTTTTTGTTTACGTCATTGAAAAGAGGATGATTCGTGGGATACCCCGAGAAATCGAAGAGATGGGAGGAATTTCCGAAGTCCGTGTAAACGTCCTCCGTTTGTATATTGTACGCCAGGCTGTCCGTGTCCGTGAAAAGTAATCGGACCTTTTCACCGTAGGTCTTGCGCATGTACTCGTAATGAAACTCGTACATGGTTAGTTTCGAAAGATCCAAAACGGTGAAACCAGTGTAAATTGGTCTATTCAAAGTAAGTGACTTCTTCTTCATATGAATACCCACGAGTTCGTTGTGGAAAATCGTGAATTTTTCAAATGCCGGAGAAGACGCTTTCTTAATAGCCCGCTCAGGTGTTTGTACGAGATGGAAATCTATCCGATTTCTCAAGTTCTCCATTGTTTTACCTATTATTGAAACGAAATGAGATTAGTACTTATTATTCCGATAATTTGTATACGTGGCTACTTGCGTATAAACTAAATTACATTTATTAAACCAAAAGAATTTATTTCGCGCAATAAATACTGTTGGTAAAAAAAAATAATCTACTTATTTTTCATTTACTTTGATTAATAACGTACCAAAACAGGAGTTGTTTAAAAGTTTGAAAAAATCTTTTTCAAAACTGTTTTTGGCAAGTTTCCTCTTTTCGGTATTGAAATTTATGAATGGGCGAAGCCAGGGAGACTGATGGAAAGAGAGTATTCTGTGAACTTTCGTGAGTTTAAGTCCCTTCGATACGTAGTATTTTAAATTACGATAGTGAACTACGTATCGCTCTTTGTTGTTGAGATTAGGGACGAGCTTAGGCAGAGTGTCTTTTGCGGGGAGGTTTAATCTTTGAAGCATCAGTTTGTAATAGGAAGAAAATTGATCCGTAGTTATTCTTTGAGATTCGGGTGCGAGGGGGTAGCAGTTGTGTTCATGATGTAACTCAACGGGGTATTCCAAGTCGACTTCCAAAATGAAGCCGTAGGGAGACTCGTGCGATAAAGTAAGCACATGTTTATGGGTGTAGTCGAGTAGGTCTTCGACGGGAACCCAAGCGAACCTACTCGTGGGTAAGTAATCGACCATGGCGAACCCGTAGAGATTATTTTTGTCGAGGTACATGATGTAATTACACTCTTTATTGGGGTCGTAGCTTTCGGGGATGTACGGGTTATTGGCTTCGGCGTAGCGGTGACTAATCATCGAAACTCCTCCCCGAATGCCACGTTCAATAAACAAGTGCATGTCAATATCGAGTAGTAGCTCCAACTTCACTTTTGTCATGTGGAGGGCTGACTCCCAGGCAAACCCAGGTCCCGTGTACGCGTGCGCGCAATCTAGGCCGTAGTATTCTACACACATAGCGCGGAAACTCTCGAATACGTCAGCGAGTTGGAGGGTATCCGCCTGCACGTACAAATCGTGTAGTTCACCTGTTGAAGAATTTTATCACTACCACTATTACATTTAGTAATAGAATAGGGCTATAAATAATACCTAGATTTTGTATGTTAAAAATGTTCCACACTTGGCGGACATTTTCGTAACTCTCATCCGTTAAATGTTCGCCAGTGAGGGTGTTGAAAAATGTCTCTTTGGGTGGTAGTGCTGTCTCTTCAAACTTGTCTACGTCACTCATGTAGTCGTAGGGATACGTTAACTTTTTGAGCAAATACGGGATTTGATGAGTTGGATAGAAAGAGCTCAAGATTGGGGAATTTTTCTTGACCTCCAGTGGCTAAATTTGAAATTAAAGTTTCGAGACTAGCGGGCATAAAGCGAATAGAATCGATGAAACGGAGGCGACCGAAAGTGAAGCTGATATACGTTTTGGCGTTAGATGGAATACAGGAAATGTTTACACTTTTTATCAACCCAATCCTTTGCATGATAAGATGGGCATCGTATCTGAAATTTTATATAAACACGTTATAGTTTGTAAATATTGGAATTAAAGAAAAAATACAATACCGTGATAAATTATGCATGATGACCGGCGTGAAGTTTCCCACTCGCAGCTTTAGATTACAAGAATTATGCGCGACTCCCCGGAAACGTCCTAATAATTATAATTACGCGTTAACTTATTTATATCTAAAATAATCAAATACGTAAGTCGTACCGGTATAATGACAATGATCTCTGACTGCCGGATCATCTTGCGTAAGAATTTTCTGACACACGTAACATTGTGTCGCGGTACGGCACAATTCTTCTTCGACTGGTGTGAGATTCATTGGAATATTTTCCTTCAATAATTTGGTGATGGTGCTCCGTTCCATCAACAAACTTTCAAGAAAAATGTCGATAGCGTCGGTTCCCCTATACGTAACAGGGGCATTTGGCTTTCCTGTAATAATGATAAACGTCGCAGCGAAAATAAACTTTTTAATGAAACCAAATATAAATACCGTCGGGTCCTATTACGACGTAACTAAAACCACAAGCTACGTGCTCCGAAAGTTTCGTTGTTGATGATAGTGAGGAATCGGGTAAACAAGACTGGATTCTGTCAATTATAGATTCAAAATCCGCGTAAATGACGTAGGGAACCTAAAAATAAATGTGTTAAGCTCTTAAATTCATGAATTTCCGAAATTATTTTTTACCTTTTGAAGCCAATCAATTTTTTCGAATTTTAAAACGGGATTTTTGTGTGGCATTTTGACAAGTTGGGGGTCGTGAACGTTGCAGTTTTTCACGTGTTCACTATGGTTTCTAGCACTATTTTGTCCTGAAAAGCGATGTAAGCAATAACGACACACGTAAATTTTCCCGTTATGGTTTGTGAAATGACTCAATAGTCGACTAATATCCGTAATTAGGCAAAAATGTTGGTTTCCTTTTGACTTGAGATAAAGCAGATCTATTTGCCGATCTTCGGGGGCTCTGTTTTCGCTTACATGAAGAGGAAAAACTACTTTTTCGTAGCCGTAAACGTTGATAGATAGATTATTTTTATTTTCAAATTTTTTGAGTTTAAAATGATTTAATTCGAAAGGAAACGAAATGTCACTGCAGTCTAATTCTTTTTCAAACATCACGTATTTATTCTGATTATCGCGATGGGAATTTGGAGGTTGTGGATTAAGTTTAGCGAGGACGCACCACAAGAAACACTTTTGGTCTTTGGTTTTAATATTTAATACTCCTTTGCTGGTATTATTGAGCTCAGGGGGGAGATTTATATACGTACCCCCGACCAGCGGTATGTACGCTATATTATCGATTTGAAGAAACAAGATACGATCTATGGTCCAGCCACTGCCCATATCTTGGAATTCCTCAATCGCGTGTGTTATTTGCTTCACACACGAGTCTATTTGTGTTGGTATTACATCTGGTAAAAGTGTTGCTTGAGTTTTGCACCGGAAATACGGTAATGCCTCGACTTCCGCACCATCGTTCAATTCGCGTACGTATCTCACGCGAATAAAAATGTTCCACTTTAAGCCCCGCTTCTTATTTAAGTGATTTTTTAAATACTTCATTAATGCTGGTTTTAATGTTAAAATTAATATTTCGGAGTCTGTTTGGGTCGTTTTCGGAGTATACCGCGAACTGACGATAGCGTCCTCAAGAACGGAGACTTCTTCGATGTTTTGAAGAAAATCGTCCGCCGATTGCTCGGATACGCCGACGGTTAGGAGATTTTGAAGCGGTTGGGGGTTGTCTTGATATCGGTGGTCTGGTGTGGCTGAAAGTGGGCTAAGCTGATGAACTCGCGAATGTTGAATTAATTTGTATCTTCGCGCAAAACTAATGTTACAGGTTGAACAAACATATTTTACATTTTCGTGTTGTTCTCGTACGTGGCGATTTAAAATTGACTTTTTAGAAAACTGTTTCGCGCATACGGTACACGGAAACATTTGTATGGTCTAGCTGTTAATCGCAACTGGTAAAGAGTGGAGGACTGACCCGATCTTTTATACCCTCCACTTTCATGCCTATAGATCTGATATGTGTTAGACTCTGAACTCCATATATGTGAGATATTTTTATTTATAAAAACTCTATGTATCCCACTGTAGATTTTGTAATATGATAACGTTAACCAATATTTCCAGTATTATTTTGAATTTTTTTTTAATTGGTGTTCACTGACATATCCATTACTATTCAGTGGTACATCTATTCAGAACTAAAATATAATATGTCTTTTATATGTAAGAAAAAAAAACATTTTTTTTGCATTTATTTATTTATTTTTAAAATTATAAATTTTGAAAGTCTTCTCCGAGAGTTTGCTTTATGACGTCTTCTAAAGCCAGCAAAGCTTCCAAATCACCGTTATGATCATTTTTTTTATTTTTTCGTCATTAAGTGAATTTTTTTTCTGTTTTTTTTTAATTGACTTTTCCACCGGTGTGCTCCTCTTTTTTAAGTTTCGAGAGGTGGGAGAAGTGGGGGATAAGGATGTCGATGCTTGAGGTGTTGAAGTAGGTGATACTGATGTGACCGATGACGAGGAGGTGGCTGCGGAAGGATAATGTGTGGGAGATGCGGAGAGCAATGGGATGGAGTTCATTGCCAAAAAAAGCGTAGAGGCTTGGACATCCTCCTCCACAGTAATAGTCAAATCCATCTTCTCCAACTTTAAAAAAACATAATAAAATGAAAACACAGTCTTTTGTAAAAAAAAAAGGTTTTCAAAAAATAACCATACTCATGATACCTGAATTAATGCCATCATCCCTCCGAAGGCCAGTCTTATTTTAGCAATATTAGGGTGGTAGCAAAGGTGGACTTTGATGGTGTTGCTTTCTGGATCGGGTTCAAAGTGGCACCAAAATCCTTTATGATATTTTCGAATAACAACTTCGAAGGTTCTAAAATTAAAATGGGGTAAATCGGGGCGACCTGGAATTGGGCCCAAGGTAGCTGTATATTTTAAGACCGCCACTACTACTGTTTTGTCTAAAGATGACATGTTTCCAGTTATTATTCAGAAGTCTGTATGACTTTAACTAAATCAGCACGAGCTTATATACTAGTCGAAAGGTGGAATTTACAATAACAAAAGTTCGATGTACATTCCTTACATTTCGAAATTGGTTATCTCTGCGTTTGTATGTGAACGGATTTAATTTTAAAGCAAAAATATATTTTAAAAGTTCGATGTACATTTCTTACATTTCGAAATTGGTTATCTTAGTGTTTCTATCGGATCTAACCAGATTGAAAATGGAATTTGTATATCAACGTGATAGTTTAATCGATAAATATTACAAATATGATATAGACTCGGAACAACAAAGTGCTTCACATTCGGTTATTATAGTTAGAGGTCGGGGATGGTTGACTTTTATTCAATAGATAAAGCTTTCAGAATTATTCGTAAAACGTTATTGTTATTGAGTTAAGAAACGGTAAAATGGTTTGAATCAAAATATTTTATTTTCATGACAATATTACATATTCCATAATTTTATTTTCTGCGCTTTGAACAACGCGCAATTTGAATTATTAGAATGATATTTACACACTATTGGACAGGGATCGGAAAGTTCTTGGTACTTAGGGCACCCTAAATCTTCGACGTTCACCAGTCTTTTTCCAAAAAGTTCGGAAAGGTACAATTCTTTTTCCATCCCCTTTGTGTTAAAGGTTGCCGCTTTGGATTTTATGTTGGTAACTATCCCATCCAACTGGTCCAGCTCATGTTCACCCTCGTCCCAAAGCATCCCACAAATATGTCTAGAGATCCAACCGCACAGTCTCCTGTCTTTAGCGCTTAGCTCGTTGTAAGGAAAAGGTGGTTTAAATGAGTAAACCCCATTATCCCCAGTTTCCACAACCAAAAACGCTAGTTCTTTAACGACGTACTCATCGTTGGACCTCATAAAGTTGACTTCAATAATACACGAATTTCCTTCCGACCTTTAATTAATTAATAATAAAATATAATAAACGATTCCCTCAAACGTTTCATAATTTTTAGAAACCGTTTATATAACTAGCTACATCCATACTTACATCGTATTAGAATTCGAATTCCAAGTTGCAAGGGACTCTGGGATCCTACTTCAGAATGATATTTTAAAGGGAAATTCTGGCTTTTATAGTAAACTTTGTTGCACTTTGTACCACGCCTTAAACAATTAGGACTATACCACCACGTTCGAAACAGCAGATTAAGCAGGCTTTGTAAATTAAGGGTATATCCACGCAATACGCGATTGAACAATTCACGGTCAATATTCAAATCCTCGTCTCCATGTATTTTCTATGAGATACGGTACTCACAGCTCTCTCGCAGTACATTTACGACCGGTGTACGCATCAAATACCGTCAATATAATTCCCCATGTTAATTCTATGCGGCATGGTGGTCGTGAGATACCGTTAAATAATACTTCATGTTAATTCTATGAGGATTTACGGTCGGCGAACCCGTCGATGTTGAGCCGGTCCTTTTTTCTAGACACCGTCAAATAGTGCCCCATGTTATTTCTAGACACCGTCAAAAAGTGTCCCATGTTATTTCTATGAGGCACGGTGCCGGTCACCGTCAAATGGTGCCCCATGTTATTTCTATGAGGCACGGTGCCGGTGTCCCGGTGCCTTATTAGGTGTCTCAAACGCGTCGATGTTGAACCGGTACTTTTTTTTCTAGACACCGTCAAATAGTGCCCCATGTTATTTCTGTGAGGTACGATGCCCGGCGCCCAGATACCTCATTAGTGCCTCATAGAGCGTTCTCTCATTTATAACACTACTCTATTGCCTCCTTATTGGCGAATGGAACCAAAGAAGTTTTAAGAAAAAACTTGACTTATTCTTCCAGTTAGTAAGAACTTTTAACCAAAATTCTCCTTTATATCATTCCATAGGAGTAGAAAAGACTGAATTGAAAGTTTACACCCTTCAATACAAGGTATGGTTTTAAACCTACAGTTCTGAGGCTTCCATGCGTTAAACCATGGAACCAACTAACGGTAGGGACGGTTCACAGAAATACATTTTCGGCGGCTCTCGTGAAGAGCGTTCTTTAACAACCCCGCCCGCTTTTTTACCCCCCGAACAAAATTTGGTGATTCAATCCGGAAACCATAAGTATCTTCACGCCACCCATCGGTAGGTTTAGAAACTAAAATAGCGATTTTCGTGAATTTGCGCCCCAAAATTTCGTCTGCTAATGCGCTTTTTTAGTAGAAGTTACCTGTTCCTAATTATCGTTAGCTAAATGATAAAATATGGTAAGACCCAAGATATGCGTGTATAGTGGTTGTCGAAGCGACAATCGGCAAAGTAATAAAGAGTACATGAAAAATGAAGACTTCTGACTCAAGAAACCCTATCAGGGCCACGCCAAACAAGTGAGATACAAATTCTATTTATATTACATAGGGAAAGTGACTAAAATATTTTATTTTTTAATTAGCTAAATGTGTTTTGGAAATAATTCCATTTTTGCTTGGGAAAGGAAACAGTTTCTTTTTAACATCTCACTTAAATCAAGATCCTCTAGAACAGCTGTTCAGCAAGGTGCGCCAATCGTGTAAGGCGGGATCAAACCCCATTCTTTACCAATTTTCGAGAAGGTCCCAAACGTTGAGAACGTTACAAGAAGGGAAATAAATTTTAGAATCTATCGGCGTAACATATAAATTAACTGGCAAAATTTCAATTAATTATAAAAATTACGGTTAACCGTTTATCCATGGATAGAAAGTTTTAATATGGGAAAAAGCCAAAAATAACTGATTATTTGTTGGATAATATTTGTTTCTGGATATTATCCAAATAAACGGTTAATTTTTATCCAAACGCCGACCTCTATATGGAAGGGTGTAATACTCAAGAAAGTGAAGATTTTCCGCATATGTAATTCATTTTAATTTTGTTAATATTTCGGCATACGCTTCTTTGCAATGATTTTTTGATTTAGGAACATTAAACAACAAATTTGTGTTTTTCATAGATTTCAAGTTTGATTTCTTCTTTGGCCTCTGTTTTCATTTTGGCTTTTTGCTTCTCTTTGGTGCGTGCTTTGGTATCCAAGCTCGTAATTCTAACTTCACTCTTGCGTGTTAGTGTGTCCATTTCCAATGGTATTGATAAAAGTGCTGGCGATGAGGTTGAAAATCCCTTGGGCCTCATCAGCTGTCACTCCAGCTTTTTCACATATTCTTTCCCATTTTGATTTGAAGCATTCATCCTTTTCTATAGCTGCCAGTGCCAAATGTTTTTCTATCTTCAATGTATCTTTCATTGTAAAATTTTTTAACCACTCTGTTTATGTCTTTAAACATTTTAAAAGCTTCTTCTGTAGAGTATTTCAAGTTTTTCTATTCTGCCTATCTACCCAATCCCTCCATTCATTATGAACATTTTCAACATTTTTTTCCAACATAATATTTTCAATTGTTCTACCCAGTTTATTTTTGGTCTCACACTTTATTTTTTTACTAATTTGTTAATAATTGAACGCACCACAAAGTAAAAAGCCGCATCACTGCCTTTGGCAGATTCGGTGTTCCCAACATTAACAGCAATATCAAGTGTTGATTCCCTAATTAGGTTTCCATACTGGTAGATAAAATCCATAACTAAAATATATATGAATAGTTAAATAAAGACAATATAAAACCTCTTAATATAAAATACTAACCTCTTCACATTCCAAGTATAACCTGGGTCTTTCTTCCATGGCGTGCAATATTTTGAACCTGTTGTAAGTTTCGACAATATTCGTTTTTGGAAACAAATTAGAAAAGAATCTTTTAACATTTCCATAAAACAAGGAACCAATTTGGCTTATATTCAGTAGCCAATTCAAAGCTATTTTTTTCTTGTTGTCGTCGGCATTCCATCACAAAACATTTGTAATTCTTCTTTGGCAGTGTTCCAAATCCGTTTAAAGATTTCATTAAACTCCGATTCAGAGAACAGACATACAATTTCCACGACTTTTTTCTTTCTTGGTTGAGAAACTCTGGATCCCTATATTTTCACTTAAAAATATATAAATAGTACTTCAGTTAAAACCAATTGCAGTGAGCACCATGAATTAATATATATGCATACATTTGTGTTGATCAGGGGCGTAGGAACGTTCTAGAAGTTGGAGGGCGCAAAGAGCAAAGAAAAGGGGCCTAAAGAATGGTTTTAAATTTTTAATGGAGTGTAGCTTCTCCGAGTGCGTGTGTAACTTTTACTTATATGTGAATTGGTGGGAAAAGACTGAAAATTAAACACAGTTGTGGTTCTACAAGCTTTATATGCGTTTAAAATGAGCATTTGAGCCTTTTGAAGATTTCAACAGACCAAAAAGTTGGAGGGGGCAATAACATTAGTTGCGCCTCCCAGCAAAATTCTAGGGAGGGGCATTGCCCCCCCTGCCCCCCCCTGGTTCCTACGCCCCTGGTGTTGATGTTAACGGTTCAGGTTTGCCGCAATTAGAAATTTCTGTCAGAGCATTACATTCAAATAAATTGGCAAACCTCACAAAATCTCCATCACTGTCATCTGTTAAATAATATCATGTTTAATTTAACTACACAAACTTTCCAAGTCATAAACATGTATAGTATTTCCAAAACAGACACACCAGATAAACTATTAGTGTCTTGAAAGGGTGGCCTTTTTTTCGAATTCTCGTTTAAAGGAATTCCTATCATTTAATATGCATATGAACTAAACATTATCACAGATTACACGGTTAATTAACTACCGTCGTAATTATCACAGCTTAAAAGGTTAATTAACTACCGTCGTAATTATCACAGCTTAAAAGGTTAATTAACTACCGTCGTAATTATCACAGCTTAAAGGTTAATTAACTACCGTCGTAATTATCACAGCTTAAAAGGTTAATTAACTACCGTCGTAATTATGACAGCTTTAACGCATTAGGAATCTACAAATTTTAAGCCTTGTTTATAACCCGCGTAACAGACCGCAATTTTCCTCAAAAGATTTTTCCCCTCCGATTGTCGTCCCTCCCTTTCAATACAAAATGAATCACCTATCCGGAGTTGCGCGTAATTCTCGCTAGGCGCGTTGTCAAAATACAATTTTCAGGTTTTCTTATTTGTGACCCATTCCTAGCGTTAGTTGGTTCCATGGTTAAACCATTCCAATTTTTCTTTCAGCATTGGTATGTGGATGTATTTATCAGTCATTGCTCTCTTATAGCGTGTTTCATTGTCCTGCTATTGAAGCAATCAAAAAGGTCGTTCATGTGTAAGAGGAACTCTGCTGTGTATGTGCTTTCAATTTTTAACTCTCCTTATACCAGTGAACTGGTAATTTGAATACAATTAGAAACACTTTGACTGAAAAATTGGGCAGCTAAACTGACTTTCATGTTAGAAAATGCTGATAATTTGATATGTTTACGTCTTATGTGCGCTTTGAAACTTACCAATTTCTTGGTCTATTTTGAAAAAATGTTCTAGGACTGGCCAAGATCAATTTAAAAGAATGGCTTTTCCACTAATATCCCCATAATTTGAACAAATTTTGATTGCCACAGCTTTGACAATAAGGCCGATAAGTTTTAGGTGAGTTACTCAATCATGAAGCAATATCTTCAAAGTCTGTCCGGGACAAGCATCTTTTGAATTTCAGTTTTATGCCTTTCACCATGATTTGACCTTCCATATGGACGAAGTCTACGAAACCTCCCATGTTATCGTTTTCATTATCATATGTTTAGTTAAACGGCTATAATAATGTTCAGTACAAATATATTTAAATGGAATAGATAGTTCTGGGTTTAAATTCAAAGTTATTTTTCCGTAGGAATTGACTTCGTCTGCTGTAAAACATTTTCATTTAAAGCTATTGTTAGTAATTGGGATTATTTTATATAAATTAGCATTTTTTTCGTTGCATTTGTAGTTGTAACTTGATCTTCAGGTGCATTTTCATTTGCTACTATTTCAATTAATTATAAATGTACATTAAGGAGTAAGAGACCATGGCGGGAAATGTTTTTACCTTCAGTGTGCCTAGGGAAACCCGTGGTTTCATTGGAATTTTCCAAAGTGTAAGTAAACTGTAGTTTTATTTTGAAGCTTTTCACTGTTTACATTTCGCAGCAACAATGCAGAATTATTAAGTTTTAAGAAATGTTAATGTATAAGAATAGGCTTATTGAATTAAAAAGCGTATTCACCGTATTTTATCCCTTGGAAACTTGAAAAAAAAAGACAGACGCGAGGTTCCCTTTTTATTCGATTTACATTACAATTTTTAGCCGAACAAAAACATTTCCAATAAATTTAACTCGCAAAAAATAACAAAAACACACTTTTTTTCGTCTTCTCAAACTCTAATCTAGCGCGCGCCGGAAATCCTACTAGCGCCATCAAACGCCCGGGAATTGTAGACATTCTCAGCGAATAAAATCTTACCACGGATTTTTTAAAGAGAGGCGCCTATCTGTTGCGAAGCGACTTTACTCTCTCTGGTATAAGCCTCACGAGAAAACTCGCTATCGAGAAACGCCGTGATTTCGAATCTAGGGTAGTTATATTATCTTTGGAGTGTGTAAAGTGATTTTTGAAACGCAAACCTGCTGCCCCCTGGTTACCATGCTGAACTATTTTTTTTGGGTGGGGGGAGATAATGGAGGTTATGCAATCAGAATTTCATTATGGCTGACGAAAGACAAAAAAATAGGAGTATTTCCTCAAATCAACCATATTCCTATTTACGGCTAACGGCGAATGGGGGAAACACATCGGGGGATAATGGAGTTTTTGCGTGGGCCTAATGGGTACAGAGGGCTCTGACCTATTATTGAGTAGCCATTGAACCTAGATTGTTAAAATGGCGGCGTAGTTACACTCGACGTGTGTTTTGACAGTTTTTTCGACTGGTTCCAATACAAATTTTTGTCGTACGATAAAGATAAGTTATTTATTTTATTCTTTTATACTTGCACTTTACTTGGAATAAGATTCTAGGGTAAAATTTTATTTCTATCGTTTTAAATCCGAGATATTTCCGCTAAGTCTTGGCATATAATGCATGATGAAATAGAGTTATTAAAGCCACTATAAAACCCTTTTCGTCTTATTCAAAATGGCACATTTAGTTTTTTTTTAGACTAAGCTGTTTTGGGCTTAAGATCTTTGAACTATTTAAATCTTAAGATATTTTGCTGAATAGTTAAAGTATGCTGTGTAACAGTCCTCAAAATTATTAAATTTATTTCAGTTTCTAAGTTGTTAGGATGAAATGGGCAAAAGCTGTTAAAAACAGTCTTATGATATAAACCCCTGTAGCATTAGGATGTCGGTCAAGTGTCGGGTATGGGTCTAAAAGTCGTTTTCAGGTCGACGACCGTATGCCGACTCAAATTGTTCAATTTTTTTACCCCAAAAATTACAAATTTCCATTTTGAGACTTTATAAAGTCGGCAAGTCGACTTTAATGTACAGTCGATATGCCGACTTGATAAGGACCACACATGTATTTTTTTCATATTTTTAAAATAATTGTATTTTAATGTATAATTATAATTATATTTGAAGTTCATTTTTACTAATTATGATTAATTAATTTTTAGAAATTAATTTGCATAAGAAGTTACTTCCCTGTAGCAAATTAGAGTCGGGCCGACGTCGGCAAAAGGTACTAAACACTAAAGTCGGCCGACCTTTGGATTGAGGGTCGAAATGTCGTAGGGGTAAAATGGTCGGCCGACTACAAAACGTCGACTCTTTACCGCCAATTAATAGAACTAAGAACCGACTCTGAAAGGACGTCGGGCCGACTTTATATTAATGCTTATTTCCGACCCAAAACTGATCTCATTATTAGATTTTCGAATACAAATAAGTTTGAAAAAAAATAAAAGTGAATAAAAAATTCATTATCATCAAATAGTCGGAAAATAATTAAAATATCCCCTTTTCCTAAATAAATATGGTCGGTTTCATAAAGTTAATGTCGAATCCAATAATTAAATGTAAGGTCTATTTTATGTTGGATAATGGTCGGCATACCGACCATAAATAGTCCCAAAAAAGGATTTACGGTTTTAGTGTCGAAAAACGTTTCGACGTTTTTAGGTCGGCATTTGCTCGTCGACTATAAACCATTGAATTGGGAATAATACTGCTAGAATTAAAATTACGAATCCAGTTGCCATGGTTACGTGGGACCTAATCTGATAAGACTGTACGAAATTCATCTTTATAATTAGGCGGTAGTGCCATCTATATTTTGTAAAGTTATATGGCTAAAAATAAATAATTATTAGCTAACTCACCGTAACTTGAGTTAAAAAGAATCGTGTTGACAGAATAAAATTATTTTTAAACAACTTCAAAGGTTTGTTGTTACGAGAAATCATAGATTTCAATTTCGCATCAGATTCGCGAAAAAATTCAATTGCAATAGTTGCCACCAATAAAGACAGATGCCCCCACGGTAGAACGATAAAGTTGATAAAGTCTCCTTATGGAAAGAAATTGGTCCCGCGCCAGACAGATTTAGTTGTACCTCTATTTATTCCCAACTCAATGCTAGAAACTGACTTATCGACCGTACCCCGACCCTAAACCAAAGACTATATAAAAATAGACTGGCGTGTTCAATGGCTCAACTTGCATACGATAGCAGACGCTGGTCAAAATTTTCCTCGCGCTTCATAGTGCTACTAGTGGTGCCTCTAACGGCTGGTCAAAGGCTTCTCCCGTGTTTCGAAAGTGTTAACAGGTTTTTTGAATGGAGACGCCTGTCTAGTAAGCGAAGCGTATATAGTCTTTGCTCTAAACCGACTTCATGTGTTACAGGGGTTTGCGATTTACGATATTATTTCAAAATATTAATTCCTGATTTTTATTGATATTGATTAATTATACTCTAAATATATTAAAAAATTTAAAATGTATTAATAAATAGGCCTATTGATACGAGCACAAACGTTTTTCAAACGCTTTATAGTTTAATAAATTCAAAAGCACGCGCCAGTTAATACTTTCGCAGCGCCATCTCCGGACTAGCAGCATGTTAGAACTCGCTTGAGATGCGAGGTGTAATTGTTGACTCGTGCGCTTAATTTTCTATTCAAAATTAATGGAAAAATCATTGAAATCTTGAGTAATACATTAAATCTAAACTAACAAAGTAAGTTTTTCAATAATATAGCAATATAAATAATATCTATATCAATTAATTATAGCTTTGTGAACAATGTTTTGCATGAGCTGTTAGGCCTTGGCAATTACAAGGGCATGTGTTTTATAAATAACATATAAAATAGACTACAACATCAAAAGATAATGATATTTGTTAAAAGTATTTGAATTGTAATTGTTTTTACGTATTAAAATCTAGAAGCTTAATTAAAATGTTTCTTTTCTATATCACTACTTTATTAATTCTATGTACTTCGCCAAAAGATTTTCAGACTTGTATATTGTTTGGATTAGTTCTATTAATATAAATAGCTCATTTTTATTGAAAATTATTATCGATTCAATCTCAGCTAAGTTACTGTTAAGGCATCAAATTGGTATTAAGTGGGAGTTCCGAAGTGCGATTTAATTTGACGTCGGCACAACGTCGTTTCACAGTCGGAATTGTATGTATATGAAGTTAGCCCAACGTCGTTTCCGAGTCGGAAATATGCCTATTTGAAGTCGGCTCATAGTCATTTCTGAGTCGGCCCATAGTCATTTCTGAGTCGGCCCATAGTCATTTCTGAGTCGGCAAATAGTCATTTCTGAGTCGGCAAATAGTCATTTCTGAGTCGGCCCATAGTCATTTCTGAGTCGGCCCATAGTCATTTCTGAGTCGGCCCATAGTCATTTCTGAGTCGGCCCATAGTCCTTTCTGAGTCGGCCCATAGTCCTTTCTGAGTCGGTCCATAGTCATTTCTGAGTCGGTCCATAGTCATTTCTGAGTCGGCCCATAGTCCTTTCTGAGTCGGTCCATAGTCCTTTCTGAGTAGGACATACATCGGAAGTGAGTCGAATTTTCTTGTCGATCGACGGTCGGCCAACTACTTTTCTACTAGGACATTTCGACCTTTCAGAGTGGGTTGGCCCGACAGTAGGCCGACCTTTCTGTTTTAAGACACTAGACGACGTCGGCCCGACTCTAAAATGCTACAGGGGAAGAACTGCGAAATAGTTTGTTAGTTCGTTACATTTTGAATAAAACACGTATTTGAGACCAAATGGAGTTGGATAGATACCTATTCTGAAACACTATGCTACACTACCGATATTTCCTTGGTCAATTGAAAATACTGAAATTGAGCCACATTCAGACCACGCCCCTGTAGCATTTTAGAATCGGGCCGACGTCGGCTAGTGTCTTAAAACAGAAAGGTCGGCCTACTGTCGGGCCACCCCCTAGTAGAAAAGTAGTCGGCCGACCGTCGATCGATAAAAAAATTCGACTCACTTCCGATGTATGTCCTACTTAGAAAGGACTATGGACCGACTCAGAAAGGACTATGGGCCGACTCAGAAATGACTATGGGCCGACTCAGAAATGACTATGAGCCGACTTCAAAAAGGCATATTTCCGACTCGGAAACGACGTTGGGCTAACTTGATATACATACAATTCCGACTGTGAAACGATGTTGTGCCGACGTCAAATTAAATCGCACTTCGGAACTCCCACTTAATACCAATTTTATGCCTTAACAGTAATTTAGCTGAGATTGAATCGATAATAATTTTCAATAAAAATGAGCTATTTATATTAATAGAACTAATCCAAACAATATACAAGTCTGAAAATCTTTTGGCGAAGTACATAGAATTAATAAAGTAGTGATATAGAAAAGAAACATTTTAATTAAGCTTCTAGATTTTAATACGTAAAAACAATTACAATTCAAATACTTTTAACAAATATCATTATATTTTATGTTGTAGTCTATTTTATATGTTATTTATAAAACACATGAGATTCTCAAGCGAGTTCGCCAATAAACTTCTAACATGCTGCTAGTCCGGAGATGGCGCTGCGAAAGTATTAACTGGCGCGTGCTTTTGAATTTTTTAAACTATGAAGCGTTTGTGCTCGTATCAATAGGCCTATTTATTAATACATTTAAATTTTTTTAATCTATTTAGAGTATAATTAATCAATATCAATAAAAATCAGGAATTAATATTTTGAAATAATATCGTAAATCGCAAACCCCTGTAACACATGAAGTCGGTTTAGATCCATACAAAAAACCTGTTAACACTTTCGAAACCCGGGAGAAGCCTTTGACCAGCCGTTAGAGGCGCCACTAGTAGCACTCTGAAGCGTGGGGAAAATTTGTACAAGCGTCTGCTATCGTATGCAAGTTGAGCCATTGAACACGCCAATTTATTTATATATAGTCTTTGGTTTAGAGTCGGGGTACGGTCGAAAAGTCAGTTTATAGCATTGAGTTGGGAATAAATAGAGGTACAACTAAATCTGGCTGGCACGCGACCAATTTCGTTCCATAAGGAGACTTTATCAACTTTATCGTTCTACCGTGGGGGCATCTGTCTTTATTGGTGGCAACTATTGCAATTGAATTTTTTCGCGAATCTGATGCGAAATTGAAATCTATGATTTCTCGTAACAACAAACCTTTGAAGTTGTTTAAAAATAATTTTATTCTGTCAACACGATTCTTTTTAACTCAAGTTACGGTGAGTTAGCTAATAATTATTTATTTTTAGCCATATAACTTTACAAAATATAGATGGCGCTACCGCCTAATTATAAAGATGAATTTCGTACAGTCTTATCAGAATAGGTCCCGCGTAACCATGGCAGTTGGAATGGTAATTTTAATTCTAGCAGTATTATTCCCAATTCAATGGTTTATAGTCGACGACCAAATGCCGACCTAAAAACGTCGAATCGTTTTTCGACACTAAAACCGTAAATCCTTTTTTGGGACTATTTATGGTCGGTATGCCGACCATTATCCAACTTAAAATAGACCTTACATTTAATTATTGGATTCGACATTAACTTTATGAAACCGACCATATTTATTTAGGAAAAGGGGATATTCTAATTATTTTCTGACTATTTGATGATGATGAATTTTTTATTCACTTTTATTTTTTCTTCAAACTTATTTGTATTCGAAAATCTAATAATGAGATCAGTTTTGGGTCGGAAATAAGCATTAATATAAAGTCGGCCCGACGTGCTTTCAGAGTCGGTTCTTAGGTCTATTAGTTGGCGGTAAAGAGTCGACGTTTTGTAGTCGGCCGACCATTTTACCCCTACGACATTTCGACCCTCAATCCAAAGGTCGGCCGACTTTAGTGTTTAGTACCTTTTGCCGACGTCGGCCCGACTCTAATTTGCTACAGGGGAAGTAATTTCTTATGCAAATTTATTTCTAAAAATTAATTAATCATAATTAGTAAAAATTAACTTCAAGTATAATTATGCAATAAAATACAATTATTTTAAAAATATGAAAAAAATACATGTTTGGTCCTTATCAAGTCGGCATATCGACTGTACATTAAAGTCGACTTGCCGACTTTATAAAGTCTCAAAATGGAAATTTGTAATTTTTGGGGTTTAAAAAAATTGAACAATTTGAGTCGGCATACGGTCGTCGACCTGAAAACGACTTTTAGACCCATACCCGACTCTTGACCGACACCCTAATGCTACAGAAGCGCTTATTCTCTGGCAGCCAAATACTGCAGCAAAGCTTTGAAAGAACATTCTTATGTGTATACTAGCATGCCCGATATGTATATTTTATAAATAGGCAGTAGTGATGACGAGGAAGCATTTTCTATCCCATCCCACAAGCCGAAGAACCAATTATTGATTCCCAAAAAGCCATTAAGTAGTATTGGATCTGACTATAGTACTATATTACTGAGTTTTTCGACATGCAAGTGAAAGCTGCTTTAAGAGTACCAAAAGGACGACGATGGTCCCCAAAAGAAAAGCAGCTTTGTCTGACTTTGCATTATCATGGTCCGAAAGCCTACCTTCTACTAAAAAATATGTTCATTTTACCAACCCAATCATCACTGAAGAACTGGCTTAAAAACATTCCTTGTAAGCCAGGAATTATAGAAGACCTATGGGACATCTAAGGAAAAAAAGTTAACTGCTTGCTGGAAAAAGAAAAACTAAGTATACTTCTTTTCGACGAAATGAGCCTTAAAGAAGGATTAGCTTACAATGCGGGATCAGACCTGATTGAGGGATACACTGATTTGGGCAACAGCGAAAGAAAATCTGAGGTAGCAAATCATGTAACCTTATTTGTAGTTGCTGGAATCGAAGCTGGCTGGAAACAGCCTGTAGCCTATTATTTAACAAAAGGGCCTATGAAGACAGTGTGTCAGAATTCATAGCCCGGTGTACCTAGTAACAGAGACCATACCACCGAAGGCCTATCATCATAGTGCACTGCGCCAGCGTCCACCTAGGCGGGACAGGTGATAAATCCAGCATGGGTAGCAGTACCCTACTACTGATGGTCGCACCTTTGACGCAAGCCACTCAACCCAGCAGAAGGTGCAGCAATAGGTGAACAAATCCCCACTTCGCACACAGCAGTGGGATTAAGAATGGATGCTGTAGCAACTTCAGCCGACACCCTACCTACGTAGGTAAAGAGTCAAACCCGTTGGAGAGAGCTCCTAAAGGAAAACGACGAGCACACAGCAATACAAGTAACCCGGCAAGGCGGCCACCGGAGATCCCGAAGTAGCCCCAAAGACCGGGAAACAGCACCGCCGTGCCCTCATACGGAGGCCCGTCGCCCCACAGCAGGCTACCCAATCCGCCGAGGCATCTTCCTTATTTCAAGTGCAACAATCTACGAATTGCGCAGGAACTTCAGATATAGGAGACTTTCTGGTTGATCTTCTAAGTCAAAAAGGCACTAACAAAAGCCGTAAATTTTTGGAAGAAAAAATTAAGTTTTTTGGACCAGATGAAGTGTCATTAAATGACACTAATATTCCTAATAACGAAGACGGAAAAACGGCAAACGTAATCAATTGCCAAAAAGCCCCCACAAAAGTTCAAAATAAAATATCAAGCACTCGAGAAACTCTAAGAGTATTAAAAGCACACCGAGCAGAAGAAGGGAGTGATGTTGTGAAATTAGTTTTAGTAACCCAAGAATTCTACGAGAAAGTTGAAAAAATGGAACAAATTTTTTTGGACCTTTTTTATAAAATTACCTATTTGACAGGTATAGGAGAAACAATTTCAGCTTTGTTAAGCGAAATTGATTACCCAAATATCTGTCATGAAATTAAACTTATAATAATTGAGCTTTATCTGCGATTGAGGTTGCATCATGAAGTGAGATTAAAATATCATCAGATTTTTGAAGAGCATGAAAAGAAACGGAAAGAGAGAGCAAAAAAAAAGACACAAAAACAGGAAAAGTCAGAAAAAACTTAAATCGCGATGCTGCTAGTAGAAAACTAGATAAACTTAGGCACATTTAGAATATATATAAAAAAAAACGTTCGTTTACCTGAAATAAACTGATTACATTTAAAAAGTATATTATAGTTTTTTAGCTTCGATAAACGTGTTCTTAAATTGGAGTTCTTATTTAGAGTTTCAAACTTTCGATTTATTTTAAAATCACCGCTTCACCGCCTACTTCTCTTAAGCCTTTTGTTACAGCCGATTTAGCAGACGACCAACTAATGGTTTTCAGCAGGCTAACCAGGGGCCACTATTAGAGACGAGTCGGGCCCACTTTTTTTTCGGCCCGACCCGAAAAATGTAAAAATAAATTTTGCCCGATCCGACCCGACCCGAAATAATTAAATAACATTTTGCCCGACCCGACCCGACCCGAAATTTTTTAAATTAAATTTTGCCCGGCCCGGCCCGGAAACCCGATAAGACCCGAAGAACCGCCGCAACCCATAGAATGAAGCTCTTTTATTTTATTATATAGTGTAGATGCGAGGGGCAGGTCACTTCCTTGATTAACGACGCACCCCTCAAAAGATTAAATCTGATTTAATCGTGAGTATTTTGTTTAAATTCAATATTACCACGATTAAGTTGATTAAATCACGTTTAATCATGATTATAATGTTTAAATCCGATGTAATCATGATTAAATGATTAAATCTTATTAAAATGATTAAATAATTAAATCTTATTAAAATGATTAAATGATTAAATCTTATTAAAATGATTAAATATAATTAAAATGAATAAATCTAATTAAAATGATAAAATCATGATTAGAATGATTAAATCTCGTTTAAATGATTAAATCCTGATTAAAAAGATTAGAATGATTAAATCCTGATTAAAAAGATTAGAATGATTAAATCTCGTTTAAATCGTGATTAGATTTTTTAATCTTGATTACCCTGATTTAATAACGATTACTCTGATTTAATCATTTTACTTTGATTAAGACGCACCCAAAATGGAAGTGACCTGCCCCTCGTGTAGATGTAGATATGCAATACAAAATATAACAAGAGGCATTTATTTATTTAAACAATTTTTGTAAAGAACAGTTAGTTGCGAAACAGTTGAACCTTTTAAGTTCGTTCTTCGAGGACCAAGTGTCAGTCCCGTGCTGGAAAATACACGTTTGTCACTCGTTAGTCGTTTGTTACGCGGGAATATCTAGAATTATTTTACCTATATTTTTTAAAGTACGCTGAGACACAATTTAACCCCGTGAAATCAAAAGTAAAACCAAAACGAAACGTAAGAGAAGTTTAGGCGAATCGGACGACTGAGACGACCTTGAAATAGACGCTAGTCGCGCTGCTCGCCGAACTCATAACGTCTATCTCTCTCCCACCCCTCTCTCTTCGTACAACACCCGACAGGGTCGGGTCGGGTCGGGCCTTTTTTTAAAAGCCCGGCCCTTTTGAAAATTGGCCCGGCCCGACCCGGTCCATTTAAATTTTAAAGTATAAAAAACCCGGCCTGACCCGGACCCGATTGAAAATTAGCCCGACCCGGCCCGACCCGAAATTTTCAAAAATTAAATTGCCCGACCCGACCCGACCCGTAAAAATTAAAATTTATTATAAGCGGGCTCGGGCCGGGTCGGGCATAAAAAGCCCGACTCAATCGGGGGCCCGACTCGTCTCTAGCCACTATACTCTCAGCAGGTCTACCAGTCACTTAACAAAAAACATACGGAGTCGGCTCCCCCAAACGTTGTTGGTTTTCCCCCTCTTCGACCTTGTTAAAAAATCTTATAACGTCATTCATTTCAAAATTTAAAAATTAAAAATATCGATATTATTATTTTTAACGTCATTCATTTCAAAATTTAAAAATGAAAAATATCGATATTATTATTTTAAACGCCATTCATTTCAAAATTAAAAAAATTAAAAATATCGATATTATTATTTTTAACGCCATTCATTTCAAAATGAAAAAATGAAAAATATCGATATTATTATTTTTAACGCCATTCATTTCAAAATTAAAAATTAAAAAATATTTTATTGTGAGAAAAAATATGTTGTGTTGAAAAAAATATTTTGTTGAGAAAATATATTTTTGTTGAGAAAAATATTTTTGTTGAGAAAAAGTACTTTTGTGGACAAAAAATACTTTTGTTGAGAAAAAATATTTTTGTTGAGAAAAAAATGTTAATTTAGTTTTCGGGATTGGAGAAATATTTTGATAATAAATATAGATAGCTCTAGTTCATGGAAGTATATACGGGGACTATGTATACAATTAATGGACCACGAGTTATAGTCTGGGGCGGTTTGTTCGTGAGATCTCTTTAATATTACTTGTATCACTGACACTATTAATACCTAAAGGGACGGGTTATGACATGGACACTGATACAGTCCCGTTCTACAACGACTTTCTATTGATAAAGGATTATAGAAAGTGGAGAGAAGATGTTTAGGAATTTCAAGACCGCATCCGATGCAAGCAAAGCTTAAAGGGAATATAACTTGCAAAGCAATCTTTATGAAAGACCCCTTTATTTTCCCCCGCACAGTGGCGCCAAAGGCGGGAGCAGCCAAAGCAGCAAACCATGGTGTTCCACACAATGGGGGCGGAACTTCGGAAGGAAAATATTAAGCGGTGTACAAAAGCAAAAATGCGGGGCAGCCCACAGCGCTCCAATTTAATAGGTGATTCCGAAAAAGATATATAGTCACATGATTTGGTTACTACAATCTACTAATATAACAAGAGCGCGCGCCCATAAAATTAACTCTTTTGTACATGTGTTTGTCGATATTATATTTCAGAATCACCTACATGTATTAAGTTTTTCGTTTAGCCATAAACACTGATGATTTCGTTTTTTTTGTTCTTTTTTCTAAATTCCAATGGCATATTTTCTAGTGATTTTCACGGCAATAGAGCAGTGTTTAGCAAATAGTAAGTCTAATTCAGTATTTAATGAAATATATTTTTTAATTTATATAATTATATTATGAAATTTACAAATATAAAATTAATATGAAATTTGCAATATAAAAGATGAAATTTGCAAATATAAAAGATGGAATTTTTCGCGTAGAACGTTAAGTAGGAAAAAATTAACGGACGCGATTACCAACTGAACGCGTCGTAGAAGATAACTAGTCCGTGAGCCAACCAAGATGTCGGTACCAAACGGGGGCACAAAGCTTTGACTATATTTTCGAATAGACCTACCCCCGGGGGTCATGGGAAAAATTGGTGGACACTCGAGTCTCACAGCTTTCCCCCCCCCCCCAAAGGGGGCGGAAGTCTGAAAATCGGCTAAAAAGGGGTATTTTCTATCAGGCGTATCTCTTGAGGTACTTGTCGTAGAATAATAATTCATACATGAATGGATTGGTATTCATTCGCACTATAAACGACCTTTTGTACCCAATGTTCGTATTGTAAACGAATTTGAAGTTATTGGGGTTTGGAAATAGTACAAAATCGACAAATTGTTCAATTGTTTTTTACGATTTTCGAAAAACAAATTACAAACTGCAGATAGCTGCATTCTTCACAGTTCAGATCGGATCGGATCATGACAGAACATATTTTTGGCAGGTTGCATTTTGGACATATTTAAATAATAGCAGATATAGTTTGGGTAGTTCATATTATCGCAAATTTTCAGGCTTACTTGCAAACCTTTATCGAAACATAATTGTTTTAGGGGTGTAGTAGAACTGAGAAAACGAGTATGCATACCATGGTGTGATGAACTAGTGACTGTTCTCCCTAAATTAACCGTGGGGAGAATAGAAATGTGTAGCTTCTTGGATTGCATTTCCCTTAACTCTCTCTACTCCAGTCCTCTTCCCACACGTTTTAGACACTCGTGTCTCGTCACTCGAGGTCAGCCGCCAGCGCTAATAATGATAAATTTGGTGGATACAGGCTGGAAAGCGTTGTTTTATGTTGGTCTTCTGATGCTTGACTAAAGTTTTCTAAGAGCGTAATCGAAAGCTAATTAATCTGGCATTTAATAAAATGGTATTTACTCTATTTTTAAAATGTATGTGTGTCATCTGTTTTAATTTAGAAATAGTACTTAAAATGCAATAACTACGGTCGGTTTATTCTGTTAGTACTGTAGAAATAATGGGAGATAATTTAGAATTCGGAATAAGCAGTGCAACGGCTAGTTTTCAACAAACTATCGCTTTAGAATGTGTAATTTGTACCGAGGAAGCGCAAAGAACTGACCTCTGTTCCCCGGCAAATGAAAATTCGTGGAAAACCCTTTCGCGCGCAGCAGAACTGCGCAAAACACAAACAATCCTGCAGTACAAAGATAAAGAAGGTATTCCAGACATTTATTATAATTTACAAAATACCAGTTCGAGGGAAAAAAGGAACATAGGAGATACTTCAACCAGAATTCTTGAAAAGATATGTATATTTTGTGAAAAAGCATCAAAATATTTAAAAGGAAAAACAAGAGAGAGCCTTTAACCCAATCAGTAGACCTAAGATCTGATCATACTATTCGTGACATCGCATAAAAAAATATGGATACTAAAATGATTGCAATTAATTCTCGAGAGCTCGTTGCTGCTAAAGCTCACTACCATAGGTCTTCCTACCGAAACTATACAAGGTATAATAAGAGTAACGAAGCGGAACCGAATGATGATTCTATCTAAAGAAGAAACCGAATATTCTATTAAAGAGAGAGAAGCGTATAAAAAGTTGTTCGAATACATTCGATCTCAGCTTTTCCCTAATCCAATGGAGTAGAAGGAAAGTAAGAGCGAGACGCCACTCCCGGGTTCGGGTTTGGGTTCGGGATCGAAATCCGGGGTTTAAGGGGTGAAATGGGGGTAAAATAGTCGAAAAGTCAATGTATTTATGATATTTCTCGCGACGATTTGTTTTTTCGTATATCAACATATTGTGTCCAGGCCAACTTGTTCATTTATCTACGCTTATCTCGAAAGATACTTGAACGTATATCTTATCGCGTTTTATCGTACAGAATAAGTTGAAATGATGTAAAAGTGATAACCTAGGCGGCGCGCGCGTGGATTCCCCAGGGGACGCGGTTAATTTGAATTTAAGAGTGTTTTGACGTCATGGAATATTCTTTGTTAAAGTAGAATGTAAAAATTTTTTAACTTCATTTTAATATCATTGTAGTACGCTTGGCACTCGAACCTATCTCACGAGTATTTCACTGGGTGAGAGATAACGCGCGCGTGCGTGGATTACCCGGGAGGCGCGGAGCACGCGTGCGCGGTTAATTTGAATTTAAAACACGGATTTGAGTGTTTTGACGTCATGGAATATTCGTTGTTAAAATGACGTAGAATGGAAATATTTTTAAACTTCATTTTAATATTATTAGCACGTAAGTTTTAAATTTCATTATCATATTTTTATACCTATATTTACATATTGAAATTGTTACGCATACATGGTTCCCATTTAATATTGGGATATATATAGTAATAAATACATAGAAAAATACTACAAAAGTTCAGAGGCGCGGATTGCCCGGGCGCGCGGTTAATTTGAATTTAAAACATGGATTCCCTCTCCGAAATAATTCATGTACCCAAAATTGGACCGCAAGTTTTTTTCTTTTAGGGGAATCTCTATGGGAGTTTAACATTACAATAAAGCTAATAGGTCCAGTTTGGGGTACTTTTGGTCCGAAATGGGGTACATAGGGCCGAAAATGGTGACTTTGGTCGTTTTAAGGGTACTTTTGGTCTATTTTGGTCCATTTTTGGGTACATCAGAAAAGCAGTTGGAAAAACGAAGAGCCTTATTTTTTTTTCCACCCATCTCCAAACTCCAAAAATTTATTGCTTTAATTTATTTATCGCTTCCGTAGGTATAAAATAAGATAAAAACCACTTACCTATATTTTAATTACGGTAAATTAAAAATACTTAATTAGTGTACTAAGTTACGTTTAAAAGAACCTTTTGTAACAATTCCAATATGTAAATATAGGTATAAGGATTGAAAAAATACTTAAAGTGGTTTTACTGATAAACTCTAAAGGAATTTAACTTTAAAGGGTATCTTAGACGTTTCCGGTGTAGTCACATAGGAAGAAAAATACTACAACACTCTCTATACTCTACATTCAACACGTTAAAATATACTTCCGAAATGGCAATATAGGTAGTAAAATACTACAAAATCTCTATACTTTACCTTCAATACGTTAAATTACATTCCAATATGTAAATATAGGAGGAAAAATACTACAAAAGCCTCTTTTCTTGGCGTTCAATATGTTAAAATAGATTTCTGAAATGCAAATGTAGGTAGTAAATACTACAAAATCTCTATACTCTACCTTCAATACGTTAAATTACATTCCAATATGTAAATATAGGTAGTAAATACTACAAAAGCCTCTTTTCTTGGCGTTCAATATGTTAAAATAGATTTCTGAAATGCAAATATAGGTAGTAAATACTACAAAAGCCTCTTTTCTTGGCGTTCAATATGTTAAAATAGATTTCTGAAATGCAAATATAGGTAGTAATTACTACAAAAGCCTCTTACTCTACGTTCAATACGTTAAATTAATGATATGCCTCCGATCGAATCGTTCATTTTTTCCTATTTAAATATACGCATTTAAATTAGAATTGCTTCTAGTGTTCGGCAGTCGATTAATTTTTATCCACAAATTTTCCGATTTATTTAAAAAACGTTGGTAAAAAGAATATCATTTTAACTTATTTAATTGTGTTTTTTACCCAACCAAGCATTTATTTGAATAAAAGTGGTATTTATTTAAATAACCAATAGTTAAATAAAAATTGTTAAATGTTTAAATAATCGAAAGTGAACAAGCCTATTTTTTAAATAAAGTTTGATAAGATTTGTAAATATCATTTGAAACTAATAATTTTCACGCTTTATTTAAGTCGAGCAATTACATTTTTAAAAATGAAAGAAGTTAAACAATATAAAAATTTGTAAATATTGTAAATATTTTTAGGTAATAAAGAAATTAAGAAATGTTTTAATTAAAATATCTTTCATTTTCTACTACATTTTTAAAAATGAAAGAAGTTTAACAATATAATTATTCTAATATAATTTCAAAATCAGGTATTATTTAAAGTACAAATGCATAATTTAGTGAAGCAATTCTTATTTAAATACTTTTATTTAATTAATTTGTGTATCTGAAATGTATTTATTGAAAAATAAGTGGGTTTTACTATTTATCACGGTTTTTTATATATATATATATACAGGGTCTTTTTTTTTGCTCGGAAAAGTGTTTTTTTTTCAAAAACTATTTATAGTACCGATTTCAAATTTGGAAGGTCAATTCTCTATACCGGGGGACATCAGTTTGAGAAATTTGAGCGTTTTCGGTAATGTTTTTCACCAATTTTGAAAAATTATTTTTCGACCACTAGGTGCGAGATAAAAAATTTCTATTATAAAGTTGTAGGCCGTCATCGAAAACCCTTAAAAATTGTTCACTCGACGAAAAACAATTTATTTATCAGTGAAAATTCGAGCTTGAAAAATTTACAAGTTGGTGAAGCCAAATTACGATTGTTTGAAACGATAATTGAAACCGAATTACCTAATCCAGTTGAAACTTTGGTTAAAAAAACGACCGTATTTAAAAAACACGAGGCTATAGGTCAATCCTAAACATGCATTGGGTATTTAAAGGAAAACTTTGGGAGATTATTATCAGTGTTTGATAATATTTCGAACAATGCCTCGTTATTCAGTAGCTGAGCGTACCGAGATAGTTGCCATTTACTATGGAGAAGCAGCGCAAAACCTTAGAAGAGTGACTGAAATCTTCGCAGCGTCATTTTCTAGAGATGGGCCCTTTAATCATCAAAACAGCCATCTTTGGTCTGACATCAACCCACATTGGGGTTTTGAATATCATCACCAGGTTCAATTTGAACGGGTCAATGTTTGGGTTGGACTTGTTGGAAACCGTTTGATTGGTCCCTTTTTCCTGCCGACGAACCTCAACGGCCAAAGGTATTTACATTTTCTACAGAACGAACTGAGTGACGCAATCGACGACCTTCCATTGGCTGAAAGACGTCAGTTGTGGTTTCAGCAAGATGGCGCCCCTCCGCATTTTTCCCGGCAAGTAACTGAGCACCTCAATAACGAGTTTCCTGAAAGGTGGATAGGGAGAAATGGTCCAGTGCATTGGCCAGCAAGGTCACCTGACCTAACACCGCTGGATTATTTTCTCTGGGGATTCGTTAAAGCAAAGGTATACGCCACGCCCATTGAAACTAGGGAGGAACTCATTAGACGAATAATCAGTGCTTGCCGAGACGTCACACCAGAAATGGTAGAGAAAGCGTTTGAGAACTTAATTGTCCGCGCACAAACCTGTGTTGCAGCCAATGGTGATATTATTGAAAATGTTTTGTAAAAATTTATGTGAATAAAATATCTGCATTTAAAAACCAAACGTGTACATTTTTTCAAGTGTGAAAACTCTACTACGTTTGTATTAGACTTGTTCCCTTTTCAATTATCGTTTCAAACAATCGTAATTTGGCTTCACCAACTTGTAAATTTTTCAAGCTCGAATTTTCACTGATAAATAAGTTGTTTTTCGTCGAGTGAACAATTTTTAAGGGTTTTCGATGACGGCCTACAACTTTATAATAGAAATTTTTTATCTCGCACCTAGTGGTCGAAAAATAATTTTTCGAAATTGGTGAAAAACATTACCGAAAACGCTCAAATTTCTCAAACTGATTTCCCCCGGTATAGAGAATTGACCTTCCAAATTTGAAATCGGTACTATAAATAGTTTTTGAAAAAAAAACACTTTTCCGAGCAAAAAAAAAAGACCCTGTATATATATATTGGAATTGTTACAAAAGGTTCTTTTAAACGTAACTTAGTACATTAATTTATTTTGGAAGTTCAAAACGTATTAAGAGCCCTTCAGAGTACTATAAAAGGATTTCATTTACAAACTAAATTAATATTTTCTTCAAACTTTCAATTCGTTATAATTTGAATTTAAATGAAAACATCATGGATTATAGGTGCGTAATCTACTATTAGACCGAACTAATTAAAAAATACTTAAAGTAAGTGGTTTTACTGATAAACTCTAAAGGAATTTTGAAATTTTTTAGAATAGCAAAGTAAAACTAAAACGTAAACCAAGTTTAAAACGAAACTAATAACTGGGAGAAAGGTTGAAGTAAGTATTTTTTTTGATTTTTCGTTTTTTAATTTTTGAGTTCCCTATATTATTATAAACTAAATTAAATATAATTTTTGAAAATTCGCGATAAAATATCTGCTCCTTCGTGTTTTACATATATTTAAAAACTCGAGATTTTAATGAATTGTTTTCAAAGCATGAAAAATATAGCAGATCCTTTGATTTTAATTGTAGTTAGTAGTTACTTAAAAAAAAAGTCGCTAGCTGACTTGGAGCTGGTGTAGTTAAATTTTAAAAATGTGTATTTTAAATTTTGTTTGTAAAAGTTTTTTTTGAAAAAGTTTAGTATTATAGTTTAAATTTATTAAATAAAATAAAATATAAATTATACATTTGGTTTAGTATTTTACTATTGCAAGTAAAATTAATAGTAATTTTAATTACTTTTTTAGTTTTTTTTTTGACAAATATGCAAACTATTTAGTTATTTCAAAAACAAATACGTCGAATTATTTGGTATTCGAAATACTATTGGTTAGTTTTTATATATTTAATTTTATTTTTCAGAACAATTTCTCTTTGTCTAGCTTCTTCTAACTTTAATTTAGATGGCCTTAAAGCCCGTGCCCCAGCGTCCGCGCCCTCGCCCTGATGGTGCCCCGAGCCTCCGTCGACGTCTGAAATGTGAAATGGGGCACCAACGGCGCTGGCGCGGACGCTGGGGCACGGGCGCCACCCGCGTCTCAACGTCTGACTATCATCTGGCAGTTCCATACTGGGCTATTTGACCATCAAAATGACCAAATACACGTATATTTGAACATTTCCTTGACTACATGACTGAAAAATTGTTTAAAGCTCCATCTACTTGGTTACAAAATTTGTTAAATACTTGGCTTTAAGGCCATCTAAATTAAAGTTAGAAGAAGCTAGACAAAGAGAAATTGTTCTGAAAAATAAAATTAAATATATAAAAACTAACCAATAGTATTTCGAATACCAAATAATTCGACGTATTTGTTTTTGAAATAACTAAATAGTTTGCATATTTGTCAAAAAAAAAACTAAAAAAGTAATTAAAATTACTATTAATTTTACTTGCAATAGTAAAATACTAAACCAAATGTATAATTTATATTTTATTTTATTTAATAAATTTAAACTATAATACTAAACTTTTTCAAAAAAACTTTTACAAACAAAATTTAAAATACACATTTTTAAAATTTAACTACACCAGCTCCAAGTCAGCTAGCGACTTTTTTTTTAAGTAACTACTAACTACAATTAAAATCAAAGGATCTGCTATATTTTTCATGCTTTGAAAACAATTCATTAAAATCTCGAGTTTTTAAATATATGTAAAACACGAAGGAGCAGATCTTTTATCACGAATTTTCAAAAATTATATTTAATTTAGTTTATAATAATATAGGGAACTCAAAAATTAAAAAACGAAAAATCAAAAAAATTACTTACTTCAACCTTTCTCCCAGTTATTAGTTTCGTTTTAAACTTGGTTTACGTTTTAGTTTTACTTTTTGCTATTCTAGAAAATTCCAAAATTCCTTTAGAGTTTATCAGTAAAACCACTTACTTTAAGTATTTTTTAATTAGTTCGGTCTAATAGTAGATTACGCACCTATAATCCATGATGTTTTCATTTAAATTCAAATTATAACGAATTGAAAGTTTGAAGAAAATATTAATTTAGTTTGTAAATGAAATCCTTTTATAGTACTCTGAAGAGCTCTTAATACGTTTTGAACTTCCAAAATAAATTAATGTACTAAGTTACGTTTAAAAGAACCTTTTGTAACAATTCCAATATATATATACATATAAAAAACCGTGATAAATAGTAAAACCCACTTATTTTTCAATTAATACATTTCAGATACACAAATTAATTAAATAAAAGTATTTAAATAAGAATTGCTTCACTAAATTATGCATTTGTACTTTAAATAATACCTGATTTTGAAATTATATTAGAATATTTATATTGTTAAACTTCTTTAATTTTTACAAATGTAGTAGAAAATGAAAGATATTTTAGTTAAAACATTTCTTAATTTCTTTATTACCTAAAAATATTTACAATATTTACAAATTTTTATATTGTTTAACTTCTTTCATTTTTAAAAATGTAATTGCTTGACTTAAATAAAGCGTGAAAATTATTAGTTTCAAATGATATTTACAAATCTTATCAACTCTAAAGTTCATTTTTCAGGTATTAGTAAGTATTTCATACAAACTAACTTCTAAAATATGGATTTAGTTCGTAAATAAAATTCTTTTAAATTACATTGAAGGACTCTTTATACCTTTTGAACTTGAATAATATTAAAAACAATAATCTAAGATACCCTTTAAAGTTAAATTCCTTTAGTTTATCAGTAAAACCACTTACTTTAAGTATTTTTTAATCCGTTCGGTCTAATAGTAGATTACGCACCTATAATCCATGATGTTTTCATTTAAATTCCAATTATAACGAATTGAAAGTTTGAAGAAAATATTAATTTAGTTTGTAAATGAAATCCTTTTATAGTACTCTGAAGGGCTCTTAATACGTTTTGAACTTCCAAAATAAATTAATGTACTAAGTTACGTTTAAAAGAACCTTTTGTAACAATTCCAATATATATATATATATATATATAAAACCGTGATAAATAGTAAAACCCACTTATTTTTCAATAAATACATTTCAGATACACAAATTAATTAAATAAAAGTATTTAAATAAGAATTGCTTCACTAAATTATGCATTTGTACTTTAAATAATACCTGATTTTGAAATTATATTAGAATAATTATATTGTTAAACTTCTTTCATTTTTAAAAATGTAGTAGAAAATGAAAGATATTTTAATTAAAACATTTCTTAATTTCTTTATTACCTAAAAATATTTACAATATTTACAAATTTTTATATTGTTTAACTTCTTTCATTTTTAAAAATGGAATTGCTTGACTTAAATAAAGCGTGAAAATTATTAGTTTCAAATGATATTTACAAATCTTATCAAACTTTATTTAAAAAATAGGCTTGTTCACTTTCGATTATTTAAACATTTAACAATTTTTATTTAACTATTGGTTATTTAAATAAATACCACTTTTATTCAAATAAATGCTTGGTTGGGTAAAAAACACAATTAAATAAGTTAAAATGATATTCTTTTTACCAACGTTTTTTAAATAAATCGGAAAATTTGTGGATAAAAATTAATCGACTGCCGAACACTAGAAGCAATTCTAATTTAAATGCGTATATTTAAATAGGAAAAAATGAACGATTCGATCGGAGGCATATCATTAATTTAACGTATTGAACGTAGAGTAAGAGGCTTTTGTAGTAATTACTACCTATATTTGCATTTCAGAAATCTATTTTAACATATTGAACGCCAAGAAAAGAGGCTTTTGTAGTATTTACTACCTATATTTGCATTTCAGAAATCTATTTTAACATATTGAACGCCAAGAAAAGAGGCTTTTGTAGTATTTACTACCTATATTTACATATTGGAATGTAATTTAACGTATTGAAGGTAGAGTATAGAGATTTTGTAGTATTTACTACCTACATTTGCATTTCAGAAATCTATTTTAACATATTGAACGCCAAGAAAAGAGGCTTTTGTAGTATTTTTCCTCCTATATTTACATATTGGAATGTAATTTAACGTATTGAAGGTAAAGTATAGAGATTTTGTAGTATTTTACTACCTATATTGCCATTTCGGAAGTATATTTTAACGTGTTGAATGTAGAGTATAGAGAGTGTTGTAGTATTTTTCTTCCTACGTGACTACACCGGAAACGTCTCTGTGTTATTCGCTTTAGTAATCAAGCCGGCTCTGAACATATGTTTTACTCTTTATTCTACGAGGTTTAAACATACACCATTTCAGTACATTCTTAACTTATTCCATACGCTATTTAAAACACATGCGATAAAGATAACGAGGAAACAAGTTAACTCTGAACATATATGTTATGCTCTATACGTGAAGGATGTTGTAAGCTTAAATTCATAATGGTTAATGTGTAGTATTTTTCTACCTTTTTACATTTTATAGTATTTCTTTATCTATATTTGTGTATCGGAAATGTATTTTAACGTATCGAACGTAGAGTAAATTTTTTTTTATTTTCTTTATATATTTGCGTATCAGAGTTGTGTGTTGTCGTATTAAAAGAAGAAAAAGGAACTTTTCATAGTGTTATTCTACCTATTTACATATCGGAAATGTATTTATATTTTACCGTATTTAAAATATAGGTAATTGTTTTTATTGGCTTGACTTAAATAAAGCGTGAAAGTTATTAGTTTCAAAATGATATTTACAAATCTTATCCACACAAATTTAATTTAATTTTAATTTTAGTGTTTTATAGTATCTTTCTGACTATATTTGTGTATAAGAATTATATTTTACCGTATTTAAATAGTAATAAAAGCGAATTGAAAGTTTGAAGAAAATATGAATTAAGTTCGTAAATAAAATCCTTTTATAGTACTTTGAAGGACTCTTAATACGTTTTCAACTTGAATAAAATTAAAAACAATAATCTAAGATACCCTTTAAAGTTAAATTCCTTTAGAGTTTATCAGTAAAACCACTTTAAGTATTTTTTCAATCCTTATACCTATATTTACATATTGGAATTGTTACAAAAGGTTCTTTTAAACGTAACTTAGTACACTAATTAAGTATTTTTAATTTACCGTAATTAAAATATAGGTAAGTGGTTTTTATCTTATTTTATACCTACGGAAGCGATAAATAAATTAAAGCAATACATTTTTGGAGTTTGGAGATGGGTGGAAAAAAAAATAAGGCTCTTCGTTTTTCCAACTGCTTTTCTGATGTACCCAAAAATGGACCAAAATAGACCAAAAGTACCCTTAAAACGACCAAAGTCACCATTTTCGGCCCTATGTACCCCATTTCGGACCAAAAGTACCCCAAACTGGACCTATTAGCTTTATTGTAATGTTAAACTCCCATAGGGAATCCATGTTTTAAATTCAAATTGACCGCGCGCCCGGGCAATCCGCGCCTCTGAACTTTTGTAATATTTTTATATGTATTTATTACTATATATATCCCAATATTAAATGGGAACCATGTATGCGTAACAATTTCAATATGTAAATATAGGTATAAAAATATGATAATGAAATTTAAAACTTACGTGCTAATAATATTAAAATGAAGTTTAAAAATATTTCCATTCTACGTCATTTTAACAACGAATATTCCATGACGTCAAAACACTCAAATCCGTGTTTTAAATTCAAATTAACCGCGCACGCGTGCTCCGTGCCTCCCGGGTAATCCACGCACGCGCGCGTTAACTCTCACCCAGTGAAATACTCGTGAGATAGGTTCAAGTGCCAAGCGTACTACAATGATATTAAAATGAAGTTAAAAAATTTTTACATTCTACTTTAACAACGAATATTCCATGACGTCAAAACACTCTTAAATTCAAATTAACCGCGTCCCCTGGGGAATCCACGCGCGCGCGCCGCCTAGGTTATCACTTTTACATCATTTCAACTTATTCTGTACGATAAAACGCGATAAGATATACGTTCAAGTATCTTTCGAGATAAGCGTAGATAAATGAACAAGTTGGCCTGGACACAATATGTTGATATACGAAAAAACAAATCGTCGCGAGAAATATCATAAATACATTGACTTTTCGACGATTTTACCCCCATTTCACCCCTTAAACCCCGGATTTCGATCCCGAACCCAAACCCGAACCCGGGAGTGGCGTCTCGCCCTTACTTTCCTTCTACTCAACGGTAGTTCCTTTTATCAGTCTTACCGAGAAATTGATTGAAAACATGAAAATAATCGGCGATTTGGATGTTAAACCACACTCGAAAAAACACATTCGTAGGTCCCTAGAAAAAGAATTTGACAACCACCTTGATTTCATATCGGACAATAGCTGAAAAGTTTTAGTTGCCCCGGATACATTAACCAGACACGCATTGGTTATTGAAAACGCGCTCTTGGTTTCCAAAATTAACTCTTTGTTATCGAAAGACAATGAGCATTTAATGAAGCTGTGCCTTGCATATTCGACAGGAAGTTAAGAGTTCTCGCATAAAACAAGATTGGCCTCCACAACCTGAAAATCTAGTATCTGAAGCCATAGTAGTACCTCCTTCGCTTAATACTCTTTTAGCAACAATGATAACTGGTGATTTTGGTACTGGAATTTTGACACCGGCAAATAAATACTGTACTACAATCAATTGCTCAAGACTGTGTTTATGCAATTACAAAAGGAGTTTATAAACCTCCCAAACATATCTTACTTCCTTGGACCGTAAAATCTCTCACTGGGAACGTAGAACTTATTAGACTTCTCAACCGATTTGGGCATTCCGTTTCGTATTCTCAACTAGAAGAAATCGACACCGCACTTTGCCTTCACAAGCTTGAAACCACTGAAGAGTCTGATATACCAATACCGGGAAATTTTTACATCCACGTTCCAAAAATTTTGGCGTACGAATATTGAAAGGCTTAAAGAAACCCTCAGTGGTGCAGGTACGTCTCATAGAGTAAATGGAATTATCTTACAGCCAAAAACTGCAACGTCTGAACTACCTCCTATTGTTTTGAACAGGAAGAAAGATAAAAAACGGAGCATTAGCGCTTTTTTAACTAGTCTTCCTCCATACAACGCAGGAAGCAGAGTAGGACCCCCCGAAATGGAACTAATAGAACTCGATTATATGCAAGTAGTAGAAACTGCTCGAAATAAAAATATTTTGTGGATAGTGACACGGCAATTGGAGACCAACACTCAAGTCGTAAGCTCGTGGACCGGTTTTAATATCTTATGTCAGAATCAAATTATCGTATGTCCCAACAAAATCTACTACCTTCCAACAATAAACGCTCCGGCTACAGATTTGTCAACTGTAAACGAAATTCTACATCAATCTTGAAAAATTTGTCGAAGCCTTGATTTACAGGATATCGTTATTATATTTGATCAAGCAATTTACGCGAAAGCAGCTGAAATACTTTGGAAAAATGCAGAATATTTCAAATCAATCGTTATTTGAATGGGAGATTTTCACACCATGTGCACGCTGCTTGAAATAATTGTAAAACGATTCCGGGATTCAGGACTGAGAGACCTAGCAGTTGTATCAGGGATCATCGCCGAAGCCTCCATCGATTCGGTCCTGGATGGACGTCGATATAACCGAGGAGTTCGACTACATAAACTCATGTATGAAAGTCTCATGAGATTATCTTGGAGTGGTTTTGAAGAATGGCTAAACACAAATCACAAAGGCAATTTAATACATTTGGAAAGTTATCTCTCTCAAATTTCCAAATTTCGGGAATCAATTGATCAAGAATCATTTGAATCGCTCTTAAAGGACTCAACATGTCTTCGAATCATGAATCTATTTTCTTCGTACTTAAGCACCTTGACGACTGAAAGCGGTGACTTGGCTGCCTTTGGGTGAGCTATATCGAATTAGTGGAAATTCTACTAGGACTAATTCGAGCGACCAGAGAAGGTGATTGGTTTCTACATCTAGCTATGATCAGACAAATGATTCCTTGGTGTTTTGCATACGACCGACAAAATTACGCCCGATATTTACCCGTATACTACAATGAAATGACCAGACTTGAGAGTGATCACCCTGAAGTACACAACTACTTCCTAAGTGGTGGTTTCTCAGTTCAACTGGATACTCTAAACCATTTTGATAAAAAACCTGTAGCTCAAACGACTGAAGAAACAATTAATTAAGATACACAAACCGCTGGTGGTACGAAAGGTTTCAGCCTAAATTCCGGGGCTGTCTCAAGATTTTACATAACCTCGGAGTACAGAAGTATGTGTCTAAGAAATATTCGAAAAATGACTTACACTAGAAGTTCAAAGTCCTCGCACACTGATCTACAACCAGCGAGAATTAAAAAAGATGAACACGATGTACAGTTATTAACGGATATTTTGGAAAACACGTGGATTAATCCATTTAGTAGCTGCAACGACTACATGTCCTTGTCCACTGGAAGAATTCCCTCAAAAGAACAAAAAGACGATTTATTGCAAGCCAGAGAAAAGGGTGAATTGGCTTATCAAAAGTTTCAAGAAACTCGTGTTGGTCCTGCTGCAAATACAAACACATTTTTTGACCGACTTCCAAAACTAAACCTACGTACTTTTAAAAATTTGGACTACTCAAAGGTTTCTAAAAGTTCTAAGAAATAATCGATTTTAAAAGCGAACCACCGAGTATTCGGTCACATGGTTTTAGTTGCGGCTTCAAGAGACCTAGACATGAAATACGTACTTGAATACCCACTAGCTCTTGCGAATTCCAACGGTACAATGAAGAAGACCAATAAAGCAGCGTTAGCTAGAAAACTTGAAGGGCATACATCAATTGTTGAAACAATCTCTCGTCCTTCCGCCTGCATAATAGATGGACTGGCTTTACTTCATAAAGTAAACGGTGACAACAAAACATTTGAAGAACTCTGCGAAGCCGTTTTCATGGCAGTTGCGATAACCGGAACAGACAGTGAAATAATCAACGTAGTTTTCGATGTTTACAACGAAATATCTATAAAGAACGCTGACAAAGTAAATAGAAGCACCAATAGCTTTTTTTCCCGGTCACAAAATTAAAAACTGGAAACGACTGCTAGCATGTTCCGGAAGTAAACCGCTCTCATTAAATTTATCGCTAACCAGTGGAGAAGACCTATTTATCTCGCCAAACTTGGAAACAAAGAAATGTTTGTAGCGTGCGAAGAAAAATGTTATAAATTGACAAAAAATGGGAGCGCAATTTTTGGACAATTAAGATCAACCCACGAAGAAGCGGACACCCGTTTACTCCTTCATTCAAAACAGGCATCCCCTCATTTTAAATCAATAATCATTGTCTCTGAAGATACCAATGTTCTAAAACTGAGCATAGCGTTTTCTGAAAGCATAGGTAACGTATTTGTACGATGCGGTACTAAGCAAAGAACACGGTTCATTTGTGTTAAAACACTGGCCAATTCCCTCGGTAAAGAGGCCCTTAATGGGTCAGAGTGTGCAATAACTGGTGGCTTTACCCGGGAGTCGGGGCCGGCTCTTGTAACCCATAAGGGCGGTGGCGCACTGGGAGATGTTAGCTCTGGTCAAATGGTCAGTCAGGTAGGGGCTGGATACTGAGCTTCGGCTCAGGCTAACGGAGAGGGTCCGTGCAACCTGGCCGCCTCGGCGGATTGCGTAGCCTGCTGTGGGGCGGTGGGCCTCCGTATGAGGGCACGGCGGTCCTGTTTCCCGGCCTTATGGACTCCCACCGGGATCTAAGGTGCCAGCTGTGCCGGGTTACTTGGACTGCTGTGTGCTCGTCGTTCCCCTTTAGGCGTTCTCTCCAAAGGGCTTGACTCCCTGCCTCCGTAGGTGGTGTGTCGGCTGGAGTTGCTACAGCATCCGTTCTCTATCCCACAGCTGTGCGCGAAGTGGGGTTGGTCGAACCATTGCTGCGCCTTTTGTCGGGATGAGTGGCTTCCGTCGAGGGTGAGACCATCAGTAGTAGGGTTCTACTACCCATGCTGGGTTTGTCACCTGTCCGGGCTTGTGGACGCTGGCGTAGGGCATTTTGATGAGACCACCGGTGTAGTAGGCTTTTTGATTCTCTTGGAGCACCGGTATATAAATTTCTGACCACATGTTCACATGTCCCTCGGTAAAGACGCTTGCTTAGCAATTCTAGGTTAACATTCGTTCACCGGGTGCGATACAGTTAGTGCGTTTGGTGGAAGAGGAAAACTAGCTTTTTTAAAGTGGATAACTAAAGAAGGTGATTTACAGAAAGCTATGTGTGAGATCTGAGTTAGTTGGGAATTGACAAATGAGCTGTTCGATAAATTGCAGGCATTTACGTGTAAGTTATACGCTGCCACCACGACCTCCAAATTGGTTAACGACTTGAGATACGATATCTTTAGATGTAAGAAGGGTGAAATTGATACGAGTCAGCTACCACCATGTCGTGACTCCCTTTACTAGCATTGTCTACGAGCTAATTACCAAGCAGCAGTATGGCGTCGTAGTTTAGAAAATGAACCTTCAATACCAAGCCCTGAAGGTCATGGTTGGAAAATAAATGAAGGGGAAATTTCTATTCTTTGGATGACAGCTCCTATAGCGGTGCTAGAGTTGATGGCTTGCCAATGCAAAAAGCAATGCAAACTGCCCACTTGCAAATGTATGGTAAACGAAATCCACTGCTCTCCTGCTTGTTATTTGGAAGAATGCGAAAATATGAAGCAAGAAACGAGATATGACGGACAAGACGAATCTGATGACGATGACATTAACCTATAACTTAAAAGCTGTATTAATAAAAAATTATTTATGAACTTATTTTTTTATTTAAGTGCTACAACTAAAAGATAAATTTAGTTTGTAATTGGTTTTTCGAAAATCGTAAAAAAAAATTGAACAATTTGTCGATTTTGTATTATTTTCAACCCCAATAACTTCAAATTCGTTTACAATACGAACATTGGGTACTGGAGGTAGTTTATAGTGCGAATGAATACCAATCCATTCATGTATGAATTATTATTCTACGACAAGTACCTCCAGAGATACGCCCGATAGAAAATACCCCTTTTTAGCCGATTTTTAGTCTTCCGCCCCCTTTGGGGGGGGGGGGCTGTAAGACTCGAGTGTCCACCAATTTTTCCCATGACCCCCGGGGGTAGGTCTATTCGAAAATATAGTCAAAGCTTTGTGCCCCCGTTTGGTACCGACAAAACAATTTTCGGCTCTTGGCTCACGGACTAAACGTGAATACTACGGATGTTGGTCGGTCCATAGCAAAATATAGTCTCGGCATAAAGCTCTGTTTGACGTACCGGTAGCCTTGACGTAAACTGACTTTACTGGTATCCTTGACGTCTGCTGACTAACATATACCCTTGACGCTAACTGACTTTATTGGTACCCCTGACGGCAATTGACGACATTGGTACCGTTACCTGGCGAATCCAAGATAGAACCGTGGCTATTTACTCGCTGGTTCCGACGCGTACAGTGGCGTAAATAGGGGGCCCACCGAGGGAAAGGGGACCTACAAATATTTATAGTATCCTACGTGGCAATCAATTAAAGCTACACGTTTCTGCAATTTGAGTGGTGAAAATAATATTGAAATTAACAGGAATTTTCTAGTGCAAGCCGTAGCTTTCAAACGTTGAGATAGTTTTCACGCCTTGTAATAGCTTCAGTTGCTATTCGTCTTTTATATTTTCTTTAGTAGAGTACAGTTTCAATGAGTAGCGACACATCTCACTTCAGTCCTGTAGACAGGCTGGTGATGGGATATCCTTTCCTAATACTTGGATTTTCCATTTACGCGTCGTCTGCTCTAAATCGTATAATTGGCGTTTTTGGTGACGTTTTACGGCTTTAGTTTTAAAGTAAATGATTCTAAGGTTATAGATGTCTTTTGTTTAAACGTAATAAAATGGTCATGGTTGCAAATCAAAGAGATTACCAAAGTGTAGCGCAGAAAATGAATATTCGGGGACCGAGAGAGGAAAGTAGAAAAAAATGGCAAAAAATTTCGACATTATTAAAAACAAATGAAGATGGCGATCAAGGCACTTCTTCGTCATCGTCAATGAGTTTATTGGTTATAAATGTAGGTGATGAACCAGAATGCGACCGAGAGACGCTGTTTAGCTGCTGATGTAACTGAAAAGTCTGGAGCGGACAACACTGATGCAGACCTAGGAGATCAATCCGACTTGGTGGATATGGAATTACTTTCAACGGATAGAGGACTTTTTGGTGATAAATTACCATGGATATTATAGAAAAATATTGAGAGCTAAACCATGCCAACCAAACGGCCCGTTTCCTTTAGAAAAGAAATCACAACGATTATTTAGTACAGAATACTATAATTTTAAAACCAAAACTGGACAAAATATTGAAATATTTTTGCTCTACTATTCTCCCTTATGGAAAAAACTATTGGAATCCAATTGGGAAATTTTCCAATAAGAAACCTACTATGTTTTGGGACAATTAACAATAGGAATTCAAATTGGATTCAAATAGGAAACAACAATTATATTCCCATTGGATTCCTATTCATCCCTTATCTAATAGGAATCCTATTAGTCAATTTTCATTTAAGAAACCTATTATGTTTTAGGGCCATTCCCATTAGAAATTCCCAATGGATTCCAATAGGAACCCCGAATCAAAATATCCTATAAGAATATAGTCCCAATAAGTTTCCTATAAGAATATATTCCCAATAAGTTTCCTATAAGAATATATTCCCAATAAGTTTCCTATAAGAATATATTCCCAATAAGTTTCCTATAAGAATATATTCCCAATAAGTTTCCTATAAGATTATATTCCCAATAAGTTTCCTATAAGAATATATTCCCAATAAGCTTCCTATAAGAATATATTCCCAATACGTTTCCTATAAGAATATATTCCCAATAAGATTCCCGTAGGAACTTACTAGTAGGATTGCAATACGACCAAATCCCAATTGGTTTCCCATTGCGTTCGCCCCAGTAGGTTTCCCATTGGGAAATGACAAAGTATACTAAGTGTGGTTAAAATTATTTTAAAGTAAACAACATTAAAATTTAAAACTTTATTTAATTCCATTTCTTATATTTTTTCGTATATCACAAATTTTTTGCGTCAAAGCAGCATTAACACCTTTAACAGCCACATCTTGGAGATCTACAGAAATGCCCTTCCTCTCAGCGTAGAATCGTACCGCAGCTAAAAAAGCAAACCAATATGTAATTAAAGTAGGATAGCTTGAACACTGGCTTTCATAGTTTAACCTAAATTACACGATGAAAGTAATGTGTTAAAGTTAGGCAATGCTGCTGTATATAAACAATATGGCACACATTACGCAAAAAATTCCTCTATTAAATACGAAAACATTTACTTCTTATGCTCTGCAATTTCTGAGGAGTGAGAGGAGGGCGAGCCTCTTCAAAATTTTGATTATTTAATCTGTTGCAGACAGCCCCAGTTACACTTCTGCTTGCCAGTGTTGATGTCCCCCAAATAGCAACTGCTAAATCTTTAATGAACTTAGATTCGGTGCTAGCAGTCAAACAAAGATCCCATTTAGACTTTGGGATCAAAACACCATTTTCCAAATAAATCTAAATTAAAGTAGTATCAGTTTTTATATCAGGTAAGAAGCCTACTTCCGGGTGTTATGGAAAGTTTAACCACTTTCAATAAAAATTAAAAAGAAAATGTATCATACATTTTCATTAACTACATTCCGAAACTTTTTTCCACTAGTATCAACTTGTATCGAGGTCATTCCGTCAGATCCTAAATCATTGTTTTTATAATCATCATTAAATAAAATTTGATAATTTGATTAAATACAATAATTAGACTATCAAGAACTTACGGTTTCTAATTTTTTGGCATGAACAAGTCAGTTTTAATCTTTCTAATTCTTCTTTGTAAGATTTAGCCCGGTTGTAAAGATTCCAATATTTTCTTTTTGTGTAGTAGTATTTCTCTAAAAAGGGTAGTAAAATATTAATAATAGTAACAGTGGTGTAGTGACAATTATCGGGCCCTGCTCCCTCCATGGCATTATGAGCCCCCCCCCATGCAATTGTTTTACAAACGATGCCACTGAAACATCAAGGTTTCAGCCTACACCATTACATCACTTTACAATTAGTTGGATACAATTGTTGTGAATTCGCACCAACATGTGACGTAAAGGTGTACTGTAAGACCGGCGACTGGTTAGTCTCTCAAAGGTTGAAAGTTTTATATACCTTTATAATTCCTTGACGATTCTAAGTGAAAAAGAAATAAAACATTATAGTTCAACTGATTTCTTCAAACAATATATAATCACTTGCCACCATCACTAAGATCTTCACCCTCTTCATAGAACTTTAACTCATCCTCGTCTCTCCTTTGGTCATCGTAGTCTCTCCTTTGGTCATCGTCGTCTCTCCTTTGGTCATCGTCGTCTCTCCTTTGGGCATCGTCGTCTCTCCTTTGGGTATCGTCGTCTCTCCTTTGGTCATCGTCGTCTCTCCTTTGGTCATCGTCGTCTCTCCTTTGGTCATCGTCGTCTCTCCTTTGGTCATCGTCGTCTCTCCTTTGGTCATCGTCATCTCTCCTTTGGTCATAGTCGTCTCTACATACATTCTCCTCCACTCTCCTTTGATCATCCTCGTCTATCTTAAGATCATTTTCCATTCTAACCCTGTCTCTCCTTTGCTCCTCTTCCTTTGATTTTTCCTCGTGTTGCTCCCACATTTCATCATCACTATCTTCATCCAAAACAATATCAGGTTTACACTTATCAACATCTTCGACGTGAAAACCTAGTATAAAATAATGAAGAAAATTAAAACGAATATTTTTAAATTAAGATAATAAAACCAACCTTTTATAATTTGATCAGATACCGTAGAGCATTGTTTTGAGCTCTAAATGAAATAATAAAAATCCAGAAATTTATAAGAGGACTTAATATCAATACGTTAAACTTATAACTTACAAATACTTTTTTTTGGTTTTTTAAAATTTGTTTAAAACGTTTATTTTTAGCAATATCAGCATTTGTATTCTGTTTCTCTTTCCTTTTTCTTTTTGATGTGATAGCATCTTCTGGCGAGTTTGTGGTGTATTTGGAATTACCAATTTTAACTCTTTTGGATTTACTTCTTTCTTCAATGTCATTTTCATGATCTTTACGATAAAAAAAGATGGATTGCAGAAATTACAAGAGCTTAATACCATTTGCATAGAAGCGCAGGTTGGAGGGTACATTGGCTGGAGTGTCGTTGATGTGTATAAGAAATAATAAGAGACTCCAACACAACATTGCGAAACTATGCTCACAACAGGAAGAGTCAGCCAATATGCCTATGGCTTTAATTATTTAAACAGATCACATCAAATTTTTCCATCAATATACGCTTCAATCCACGTATGCAATGGTTATCACTAACTAAAACTAACATCCTAATAAAAGTATCATCACGTTATGACAAACATCAGGCTTCCCTTCTTCCGACTCCAAATATTTGTATACGTGCCTTGGTTTAAAATCATCCAAATTCTTTGGGATTAAGTTCAAAACATTGGAAACATATACAATTCTTCGAGAATCGTCGCTCATAAACTTCACCAATGCAAATTTTGGTGAATTGTGCTCTTGAGTATATTCCACAGTTTCTGAGTCGAACATGTTATCTAAATTTGTTCTTTTTTAGGTTTTCGGATCGACTTCATTTCTAATTATTTAAAATTTCAGAAATTAATTCCACATATAGTAAGCTTTAAAAGACATAAGCTAAAAATTATTTAAAAAAATAGATTTTTAATTAAAATCATTATGCAAACAATTTTATTCCGCTGTAAAAACTACTTTAAGCCTGTGAATAATGCATTATGCTAGGCTGAGAATTCAGGAAACTGGCATTACCAATTAAATTTATAACTTGCAAATTCTGTAAACATGGGTCTAAATGATAAACTTACCAAAACTGACTTAAAACTTTAAAATCTGCAACTTCAAAGACTTGATCTCAGTCGATCAGATAATAAGTAACAAAGGAAACCGAGTACAAGCTGCTGTCCTACGCGCCTTTTTTGGAAAATGACCCACAATCCCACATCCCAATGCAGCTGTAGCCGGTTTGAACTTGAACACAGCCAACTTCGATGACGCGCTGTTCGCGCTATAGCGCGAGCATCAAGGTTGGCCGTGGCTTGGAGCTGCGACAATTCCTGATTTATAGCCAACTTCGATAATAAGATACTCGCGCTATCGAGTGAACAGCACGTGATCGAAGTTGGCTGTTATTAGTCCACCTCAAACATTTTTTATTTAAATTGAGCGGCACAGCCTGACAGGTTTAAAAGAAACAAAAAATATATAGAAGAAACTACAAGTACGTAAAATTCAAATTAAATAGAAAGAAAACACTAAAAATGATATTATTATTTTTAGAACCTGATCAAAGTAATTTGGTTCCTAGAAGTACAAAACGCTACAGACCAGTTAAAAAATGTGCCTATAATAAAGTAAGTTTATGCTAATTTTCACCCTTATTGTTAATGCCGGCCCCCAATTAAGGCTTGGTATTTAGAAATGTTTAGAATACCAATATCAAAATTGATGTGGAAATGAACCTGCATTTCTAGATCCGTGGTTGGCACATCTGTATTATTTTTTAATTGATATAATGTGTTTTCATGTAATAGGATGCAGTTGAAAAAAGTGAAATACTAGATGAGCAAACACACCCAAGTACAGAAAAACATGATGTTGAATGGTTAGATAGTGAAGAAAATAACATTAAAAGTCAATTGGAAGGGGAAAATATGCATGGCAAGGAAACAAGATGTGGCCCTAATAGCGACAGTTTCAATAATAAAACCTCGGAGGATACTGACAATTCAAATAACAATCAATATGAAAACTCAGAGGATATTGACAATTCAAAGAACAATCAAAACGTAAGCTCAGAGGATACTGATGATTCAAAGAACAGTCAAGATGAAAGCTCAGAGGATACTGACGATTTCAATAACAGTCAAGATGAAAATGTATGTTTATACTTTACATAGTTGTAGTGACATTAGTTTCATTTTCATTATTTTAATTACAGTCTCAAAGAAACAACAACGGTAGAATAGGAATCATTAATAATGATAATTTTGAGGTGGGTGTAAATAAAAAATGATTAAAGGGCTTATATACTTTTCTTACAATATTAATTAAAATCATTAATACATTCCTATTTATGCATTTATTTCAGAAGGAGAATATACTTGGTGATTTGTTTACCCAAAGAATTCGTATTGAAAATAATGCAGTAAATAAAGGTGAAGCATTATTGATTATTCAAGCTTTAATTTTAAGACACGGACTGAATGAAACAGCTATAGACGACCTACTACGAGTTATAAACACCATTTTTGGAAGTAATATACTACCGAGATCTAAATATCATTTAAAAAAAAATTTTAGTTCTAATTCGGTTCAAAAATATGTATTGTGCGAGGTGTGCTTAGAGATACTACAAGACAATTTAAATTGCCCAAATTGCTTAAAGACCTTTACTAGTGACAAAGAAATGTTGTGTTTTTATAGCTTGCCCATAGGGAATCAATTAAAACCAATGTTTGAACAGACAGATATAGTTAAAAGACTGAATTATAGATCAGAAAGAATTAAACAAAATGATAATGCAATAGAAGATATTTACGATGGTGAAATTTACAAACGTATGACAGATCCAGAAATGCCCCTGAATAACAGAAATAATTTTTCGTTCACTTTTAACACTGACGGTGCAGCTGTTTTTAAATCGAGCAATTATTCAGTTTGGCCAATATTTATAACTCTTAATGAACTTCCTCCAAAAGAAAGACTAAGACGAGTTATTCTAGTTTGATTATGGTGTGGGAAAGGGGATCCAAAAATGGATATCTTTTTACAACCATTTGTTAGCGAACTTCAACACTTGTACCATTGTGGGCTTAATTGGAATAATAACGGAATTATGGTTCATAGTAAGTTTTTGGCAATTTGTTGTTGTCCAGATTCAGTTGCTAGACCACTCATTCAAAACTCAACGCAATTTAATGGCTATTTTGGGTGTAGTTGGTGTTTGCATCCTGGCCATAGAGTTGAAGCGAAACCTACATCCAAACGAAGGACGTGTATACGATTCACAGAGAATGAAAATGAATATGAAGCCCGATATGAAGAGGGAACTTTAGCAAATATAAGAGTGGTTCTTGATTCTGGAAAGCCTATGAATGGAATCAAAGGTCCAAGTCCGTTACTAAACTTGCCCTTTTTCAATATTATTGACAGCATAGTACCAGATTATATGCATGTTGTCCTACTTGGTGTGGTGAAAACCACAACTGACAAGTGGCTTACTGAAACAGGAGCAGACTATTACGTAGGAGCTCCAAAAAACTTTAATACTATTGATTCGTGTTTAAAAAATATTAAACCACCTTCAGAAATTGCAAGACGTCCAAGAAGTTTAAAAGAACGAAATTTATGGAAAGCGAATGAGTGGAGGAACTGGCTTCTTTTTTACTTTTTTCCTTGTGCTGTAGATGTTGTGCCTCAAAAATACTTAACACATTTTGGCCTACTGTCCCAAAGTATTTTTATCCTTTTAAAGTCATAAATTCTTCCTAATGAGCTTGATATTTACTATTTACTGCACAAATTTGTATATCAATACCAAATTCTATATGGGGAATGGGCAATGCTTGCCAATATACACTTTTTGTTGCATTTGCCCAAAAGCGTTAACGATTTTGGACCATTATGGGCAAATTCATCATTTGCATTTGAATCTGACAATGGAACTGTAATATCGTTGGTTAATGGTACCCAGGGTATTCCTAATCAAATATGCGAGAGATAGCTTAGGTCCGCAACGTTTGAATCACTATTACCCTTGTACCCATTAGAAATTGAAACTGTAAAATTAATTAATAAATTAGGTTTTACATTACCTAAAAGTTCAAAAACCAACTATCACGCACTAGGAAAACCAGTCATTAGGCAATTATCGTCTATAGAAATTAAGTATTTCCAGAATTTAAATATGGATTTAAATATCAAGAGTGATAGTTATCACCAAATTTTTAAGAGGTGCATAATAAGGGGTCATATTTATCACGGGGCTCAATACAAAAGAGCGGTGAAACAAAACAATCGGTTTGTTTTATTAAAATTCAATGACCAGCTCTATCATGGAGAAATTAAGTATTTCATAGGGCTACATGATACACCAGTAGAAGGGCTTGAAAATAAATTTGCTATAATTAAGATTTATAAAACTAAAGACGGTCCTTTAAATAATATGAAATTGGAAATAAAAACCAAGAATATTTTCGCATTTTCATTAAATTGCATAGAAGAAAAATGTATTTCTCTACAAACTCAAAAAACTTTTATTTTTTATTTTCCTAATGAAATTGAATCTACAGGTATAATGTAAAGAAATGGCTTGCAAGGTTTATTATGAAATAAAAATCTGAGCAGATATTTTTTACTTTTTATTAATAGCCAAATTTATTTATATTTTCTCATTTTTTCCAAATAAGATAGTGTTAAACTGTGATTTGGAAATTAATTGGATTCGTATTGGAAATTACTCCAATATATATCCAGTAGGAATTGAGACACCAACCCAATATGTTTCCAATTGTATTTTTATTGGATAATTTTCCAATATATCTCCAATAAGATTGTGGTATATGCGCCAATTGGATTCGTATTGGAAATTACTCCAATATATATCCAGTAGGAATTGAGACACCAACCCAATATGTTTCCAATTGTATTTTTAATGGATATTTTCCAATATATCTCCAATAGGATTGTGGTATATGCGCCAATTGGAAACCATGTGGATTCGTATTGGAAATTACTCCAATAAATATCCAGTAGGAATTGAGACACCAACCCAATATGTTTCCAATTGGATTTTTATTGGAGAATTTTCCTATATATCTCCAATAGGATTGTGATATATGCGCCAATTGGAAACCAATTAGAACCATTTGATTTCCAGTGGGAAATGTATTGGAAGTATTTCACCAGTAACTTTCCAATTGGAACCAACAGATTATGATCCTTCCCAATAGATTTCCAATTGGTTTCCAATAGGAATCCTAAAGTTTTTTCCGTAAGGGCTCCCATTTTAAACGCCATGTATTTTTGCGCAGGAACCTTACCCTTATTGTTAAGGAATTATTTACGATTGGCCAGGTTTGAGTTAGAAAATTAAGAGACATAAACATTCAAAAAATCACATTTACGCTTGCGTTGCTTTCAACATATGGAAAAACAACAAAAACAGTGAAGGGGGAGGGCGATGAGTGGAAAGCAATTTGGACGCGAATCATAAACGTGGTTCGTACATTAGCAATACATTGTGATCTAACGTTCCGTGGGCACAGATAAGATATTACTAGGGCAACATTCTGGGAATTTCCTAAATATTATTAAATTGTTGTCCAGTTACGATTCTTTATTGCAAGTTCCTATGAACGATCCAGGAAAGTCAAAAGTATTTGAGTCCAGCTATTCAAAATGAAATGTTTTTTTGCTTTCCGACTCAGTGTTGCAGTATCTAAGTTTCCGAGATTAACTTTTGCCCCTTTTTTTTCTGGATTTTGGACACTACTCAAGACATAGCTAAAAAGACCAATAAAGCATAGTTGTTAGAACAACCGTATTGAATAGTTCAATACCCGCCCATGATGAGAGACTAAAAACTAAGGAATCATTTCTGGGTTTCGTCCTAGGGGCAGATCACTCCCATGATTAAATCTGGACTCTTGGTTAATTAAATGCGATTAAATAGAATATCTGTAGCTTTGGCTGTATTAAATTTAATTCGATTAAATTTTTTAACCTTGATTACTTCTGCACTCTGCGAAGGAGTGAACTGCCCCTCGGTTTCGTCACTCGGTGTCCGATCAAAGCACTTTAGGGTTCGAGAACGAGATCTTAAAAGGGCTCGATTCTTTAGGTATTGATTTAGACAAATGTAGAGGATAGGGATACGATGGAGTGGCAAATATTCTGGTTTACAAACAATAATTAAAAATCGCGTAGAAAATGTTGACTACATACATTGCGCTACACACAATTTAAATCTTGTCTTGAATGACTCCGTTTCGAATATAACTGAAATTAGGGAGTTTTACGCTGGTGTAGAAAGTCTGTATGTATTTTTCAGCGAGAGTTTACCGCGCTGACAAAAACTCAACAAAGTCTTACAAGAAAACAAGTGCATATATTTAGGCCTAACATGAAAAGAAATTATCCAACTAGATGGTCATCGGGTTTTGACTGCTGGCTGTCCATAAAATATAATATTAAAGTGGTAATAACGTGTCTTTCAAATATGTTACTAGAAAACAATAAAAAATTGGAAAGGGATACTGCTATAGTACTGAAAAACAAACTCGAAAAATTCGATTTAGTTTTATTGCTTACTCTTAAAAGCCTCATTTTATGATCAAAAACACTACAAAATTAAGCAATTTGTTTGGGAGCAATCAATGTTAGGCAACACTCAAACTTATTTGTTCAATTTGCGAAACACTTTCTACTAATTTTTTAAACAACCTAGTGATTTGGCTTCCTCTTGGAACATTGACTGCACATTGACCTCTAAACGCCAAAAAAGGTTCAGACGTTTTTCAATGAGTTACGATAATGTTAAAAGATTTCAAGTGGATGTCTTTAACGCTTCACTTGATATACTAACTAATCAAATTAATAACCGTTTCATAAAGTTAATAAGAACCTACCTTCGAAATAGTACGGCGGAAAGTCGACTAAGTTTCCGAACTATACTAAGCTTTGAAAATGAATGAACACGGAATATAAATTTAAATGGAATAGTGGAAAAGTTTTTGTTAAAAAAGAAACGTTCGTCGCGTTTTGATAAAGAAATAAGGTGTAAACCTTCTTCAATAAATAAAGAAACATTTGAACTACTAACGGAAATATATTTTTAGTATTTTCGAGAAGGGTTTGGGTTTAGTGGCTTATAGAAATTAAGTTATATCAAATACTACACAACCTTTCTCAGTGAAATGGGGTCGCCTCCTCGCAAAGACTCCCACAACCAAATTCTCACTGGTTATAATGGGGCCCCAAACGATTTTCGCGAGCGGACCCCAGCGACATACTAAACAATACTAGAGCTTAACGTCCAAATTACCCCAACGCGTTCTTTATCAAAGATCCCTTCAGTTATTCGGATTCTCTCTTCGATAGCCAGGCGACAAAACTACTAGAGCCTCTAGAGGTAATATTACCTTTAAGCCAGCCATAGAAATAGTACCGTGTGGTCGGACATCAATCGAAATCTTGTACACTTCCTCAAAATCAGAGCCGAAAATACGGAACGAAATCACGAAGGGGACCAATAAGGTCAGTTGACGTTGAAGGAGGTTACGTACAGACTCGGAAATAGAGGGAGTCGTGGGGCCCATGGCTCTTAAAAAATCAGGGGGCCCTTAAAATAAATCATTCGAAAGGGGGTTGCGGTCCACCGGGGCCCCCAAAATGAATAAAAATATCTTAAAAAAAATTTCCGGAATTTTTTTACGCCGTTTCAGAAACGCTGTTTTCCTACCCTAGTCGAGAGCGAAATCTAGAGTTAAAGTTAACGTTTTAAAGTCAATAACTGTTTGCGTAGTTAACGTAACCAATTTTTTTTCTCGTACTTTCCCTCCCTATTTTTAAAATTTTCTCCCTATTTCAACCCCCCTAGGCCAGTTGCTTCTTTGAAAAATGAACTTAAGGAGGGTCGGGAGACCGTAGGACCCCGCTAAAAATATCACAATTTCCAAGTCTGGTTACGTAGGTTAAGACTGGTTTCTGTTGGTCTTTTTTACCATTTATCCCTTTGTTAAGGCTAAGATTATGCCTTACGTTATTTTTGATAACCTTGATGTGAAACTAATACTACGGCTGGGCTGACTTGTTCTCCGTGTATCAGGTAAATCTTGAAACTTCGTGTATTAAAATGTGTTGCCCACCAGGGTGCGATTTGACCAAGCATTTTACTAGTGAGAATTATCCCTGGGCCTGTAAGGTTACGTAATCCATGAACCGGTCAAGGTACTCACTATGGTACTGTACATAAGTGGTTTAAGCGGGAATAGGAGGTTATAATGTAAATTAAAATAACGACCGAGTTCACAACGTTATTATGCAATGTTTATTTTTAACCGACTAGTAGGCCTATACGGGGTTTTTATTTCGCTCGAAAAGTTATTTTTTTTTTTCAAAATCTATAATAGCTTGAATATGGAAATTATGGTTCGTTATACATGCCGGGGGACACTGTTTTCTGAAAGCTCATAGATTACTGAAAATATTTTCACAATTTTCAAATTATTATTTTTTTACCACTAGGGGCTTGATCAAATTTACACATGAGAAAGTTGTAGAGCGTCATCGAACACGTACGAATATCGGTATTTCGAATAATAAACACCATTTTTCACTAAAACTTTATTTGAGAAATTGACAAGTAGTGGCGTAGCCCTAAAAAAAGGAACCGGGGCGCAACCTGGGTACGGCCATCTTAGATTTCGCACGTAATCGAAGTTGGCTGTGCCGACCGCTTTAAATGTACATCCAACTTCGATTTTAAGCGTGATTGAAGCTGGCGGTACCTAGTCCGCGTTACTACATATGGATGGCACTGGCCGCGCTGAAGTAGCTAACAGCAGTATTTAACGATCTCCGTCCGCTAGTGCGTACCAGTGGCATAGACAAGGGAGGTTTTACGTGTCCAAACAACACTTGAACCCGAAACTCAGAGCTTTAACCCCCTCCAAATTTCACATAAGAAACCTCCCATGGCGAATATAAGGAACCCCCACCCTTGGATAATTCTGGCTAGGCCACTGGCTTGTACGAAGGTGCATGTACCAGATTCTATAAGAGGTTATGGCGAAAATGTACAAAAAGCCTCCAAATGAGGATCTAAGAACAATTTTATAGATCGCGTGTGGTGTGACAGGGCTAGCGGTCCTAGCGCTTGTTTATTCCTCTGGTGGCGTGAAAGGAACGTTTTAGTTAAAAAACCTGATTTTTGGCTTCTGAGAACGCGGTTTCTTTGCCAAGTCACGCCACTGCCCGAGAATAGCCTTGAAAGTCCGAAATGTTTTCATTTTACCGTAACGCATTGGCACCTCGAGCATTGTAAACTCTTCTTCTAATTGTATGTCTCCGTCTCAATGCTCTCCCAACAACCTTTCTCGTACGCGCCACCTTTGAACATTTATCAAGCCCATGCTTCGAAGACCTCCTTTGACATAAATATCTCCAACGTTGTGGGAATGTCGCAGGATATGCAAAATAGTCTCGTCTAATACTTCATTACTAACATTTTCCCTAGGTCCTATGTTTAAAGACTGGCGGCGATACAATGTACTAGTACTTATTTCCAATACTGTTGCTGTTTGTTTACAATTTAAACAAAGATTATTACGACAGTGTAATACTTGATCCGCATTAATCATATAAGGAGGTCTTCCAACGTTATCAGATCTTAATACAGGGCAGATATAGGGATCATTTGTGGTATTTAGTTGATTATCCAGAACACATTGAAAATGGTCATAATAAAACATTAAACCGTTGTTAATATTTCTTAGGATATTAAGTAGATGAGGAAAAAGTTCATCTTCAGGACTGGCGGCTACTGCTTGTAAGAAAGCTCGGACAATTGATAAATGTGATTGGATTCTCCTATGATAAAGTTCAATTACGTTTAAATCATCTTTATATTGTTATCTCTTCAAGGCGTTTACAAGAACATTTAATTCACGTTAGTATTCCGCAACTTCATACGAGACTGTTTTGGCCAACTAAAACCTCGATCAGAAAGAAAAGTAAAACTTTCGGCATTTTAATTCTTACGTTCGTTATTAAATATCCCACAGCAGGCTAGAAATCCAAATTCAAGTAGAAACAATGACCGCTACACGAGAACTAAAATTAAAATAAATTATTTCTATAAAATCGGGGCATGAAAGAAATAACCACTTGTTCCAGGGGGGGGGGGTTAAACCAGAGATCCTATATAGCCCTATTATTTGACAGACCATCGAATCAAACCTCTTCTCCTCTCGGTCCGGCAGAAAGGGGGTATCCCGGGAAAGGGGAAATGAGCATTTTCTTTACGCAAAATGCTTTAACCGTTTTGTTCACCTGTGGTGTCCACTAAAAAACGAAAAATGAAAAATAACTGAGAAACGGTTTTTTGGAAAATTTCAAATTTCTATGGAACATTCCTCGTGCAGGGGGACATTTACTAGTGTAAATTGAATGACTTTGAACCATGTCTTCAAAGTCATATTATTAGTTCAAATAACTTTGATTTGACCAATCAGAAGCCGATACATTGAAGGATAATGAATTCAGTGTTTGAAAATAAAATAATCTGATTAGTTTTAATGCGACTAAATCAAATAAATACTGAATAGTTTACCACGGTTCAATTCTGCGAGCGTCGGCTACGTTACATGCTTGAGCTCGTTGAAGACATGGGGCAAGGTCATTCAATTTTACACTAGTAAATGTCCCCCTGCACGAGGAATGTTCCATAGAAATTTGACCGTTTAAAAAAAAAACATTTTAAGTTGTTTATCATTTTTCTTTTGCTAGTGGACACCCTGTATAGGCTGTCGTACAATGTAGCCGTTGGCGTGTTCGTCGTTTATAATGTTTTAACAAAAGGGAGCTATAAAGGTTAAGGATATCTCGTTCAATGGAAAATGTCCGTCGTTCGATATCCTGATATAAAATTTGGGCGATCGAGACCGAAAATTTGCCCAATTTAATGTCTTACCTATTTACACCTTGAGCGAGGCGCGGGGGGGGGGGGGATATTTGTACTTCTGATTACCGATTTGCGAAAAGCATTCGTTTATTTCCACTGATTTACAGTGATTGTTCGCAATTTCTCGGGGATTTCCACGGATTCTGTTAAACGATTTCCTGTGATTACCTACGATATGTACAGTTGAGTGCTTCAGTGACTACCCCTCGGCCTTGAGTATTAGATTAGGCCGATTTCAATATAAGTAATATTATTGGTAAGGTCTCAACCCATACTACCTAAATCTCAGTTATAGCAGTTATATTAATTTAAAATTAAGTTTTTGCGTAGTCCATCTTTCGTTTCGTCGTTTATTTCGTCTTCAGACGGATACAAATGAACACAATACATTTTACAGGGCCCTTTCTTTGCTTCTGATGACACTCGACTTTCAGCGAGTATGGGCAAAAGAGATGCAGATATGTACAGGGCCGGCGTTAGGGGGGGGGGTAAGCGGGGCAAAAGTACCCCGGGCCCGGGCTCGGGCCTAACTAAAATTTACCTGGGGCCCGAAAATCCTAGCGCCAGCCCTGGATATGTATGCCTAGAGGTCGGCGTTTGAATAAGAAATTATACGATTGTTTATATTTATCCATAACCGAGAATTATTCAGAAATATTCCAAAAAAAAATATTTATTTTGCATGTTAAATCGTTGTTTATTCGTATAATTTATTCGTATAAAACAAATAATAGTAATTTTAATGATTAATTGAAATTTTTCCGGTTAATTTATTTGTTCCGCCGACCTCTCTGTATGCCATAACGAGTGGTAATTAACAAGGACTCGATATTTATTATCCCGCCCAATTTTTTTTGTGATAAAGATTTTAACCCCTGTCTAGAGAGCATTATAAACAAAATATATACTGCGTGGTTTTTTTGCTCGAAAAGTAATTTTTTTTCAAAAACTATAATTGCTAGAATATTGAAATTTTTATAGTGGATTTCTGAAAATAGTTTATAGTGCTATATCGATTTTGCCAATGAGACAGTTGTAGAGCGTCATCGGAAACGTACGAATGTCGTTAGTTCACTGAAAAACACGACTTGAAAAAGTTGGGCAAGCCAAAATAAATTTCAGCCAGTTTCAGCTCTCAAAAATGAGCGAAAAGAGAACAGCGCCAATTCCAGCTCTTAAAAAAGTGCCTAAAGAGCTCGGATTTAATTTTGCTCTTTTTTGAGAGGTCGATTCCGCCTTTCAAATTAGCGTCAAATTCGGTAAATTGGGCGAAAAGAGTTAGGCCGATCGTTCACTGTCTGTATTCGATGGAAGTAGAGAAAACATAAAGAGGTTAGCGGTACAGAACGTAAGCTATTTAAGAAAATTCCATTTAACTGTATGTGCGATAATGTGCCGACATGGCAAAGGCTTTAAAAGTCGTTCGATGACTCAGGCCTAAGGTGGTGCCTTGGGTATTAGCCTAGCTGAAAAAAAAATCTAAATCTAGCGCATTGGTGTAATTAGTGAAATCGGATGTTTCAGATGTTACATTTTTTTACGCATCATTATCCTGGAACCTGAAATATTGGCACAACAACTCGTTTATTATTTGCTCAGTTGATTGTTATTATGTACTACAAATGTTTCTTATTTCCAAGGTCTGAAATATCATGACTTTAATTGGAATTTAAAACGATAGATCACCTTTTAGGTCCCGAGACATTTAGACGCAAGCAATTTAGATTACGTTAGTTTATACACCGGCGTATTTGGATGGTGACGATTTACAGGGAGATACAATTAAACTCCTCGACAAAAACCCCTTGAATTCCGGAATCCCCTCACGACGTAGTGAAAAGTACCCTCCTTGAGATAGATAAAATGAGCTATGCCATTAGGCGTTTTTCCTGTCAAGGTCGTTTGTTTAAATATTCGGCGAGACACGCGAAAAATCTCTACATAATAAACAATAAAACCAAGTGATTTTAGTCCTTAATTATTCGCTAAATGAAAATTCAATCCATGTCAAGATATGTGATCACAATCGAGCTTCATTTGATTATTTTCGAACTATATAGTTTGGATATTTTCCAGTGGCGTAGCTGGTGGTCCGTAGGGCCCGCGGTGTGGGGGGGGGGGGCTCGAGCTTCGGGAGGGGTACCGCTAACCATAAAAAAATAAAAATGGGGGGCCTCTTAGAAATTTTTGCGGGGGACCTCGGAGTTCTCAGCTACGCCACTGATATTTTCAAGATCTATATTACCATTAAATGCCCGTACCTAGACTCCCTCGACTTCCCCTTTTGTGTTCGGCTGGGGGGAGGGGTGAGAAGTCCACGGAATTCTTTAGATTTCGTTTTTAGTTTCATTTTAGAACTTAGCTGTAGAGGTCGGGGACGGTTAATCATTATCCATGATTAAATTGATTTTTTTGGGGAAAAATGTAAACAAAGAAATTTACCGGTTAATATTTCGGAAAATGATTAAAAAAACATGTATTATTCGTAAAATATGAGCTTTTTATCGAAAAAAACGTCGTTTTTTCGATTAATTTTACAAATTTATCAAAACATTAATCGGATAATACAGAAATATAAATTACTTGATCAAAACGTTTTACGAATAATTTTGAGAGCTTTATCTATTGAAAAAAAGTTAACCATCACCGACCTCTACTTAGCTGGCTTCTTCGAAACGTTCGTCGTGAAAAATACACCATTCGGGCTTCGCAATGCGTTAGTCTCCCTATTGTTGATCTGTACGTCAGTTGTGCGTGACGTTTTCGCGTGTATCCCTTATTTCATGTCGAATAATTTTACTAATTAATGCTATTCGGATGTTAGTTTAAATGAGTTTTAAGATGCAGTCATAAAATTCAAATTGTCAAAATCTTCGTGATGATCTTAATTCAACCACTCTCCGTCCAGATATCAATGAAGTTATTAATAGCGTATTTTTTTTAAAGGCATTGGATGAAAAAATAAGCCCATTCTCAAGTACATTGCCCCAAACCAAAGAGGTTCTCTTTTCGAACCAACTCAACTTAAGGTTTTGAAAATGATACAAATTTTGTTGAGAATAACCTACGAAATCATTCATCAGCGTCGTCCAGCTTACCCTAACAAGAAATATTCAACATTGTCTGCCATCCGCTTCGTACAGAAGGGATATTCACATCGACGTACAATCGCCAACTGAACACTCCAATTACTTAGGAATACGCGATGAAGAAATGCTGCGTACATTTCGTAGTCATACCATAAGAAAGAAGCCCCACAACGGGCGCAATGAAAGACACAGTTTTCACGCCAGGATTACCCAACAAAATTGACCGAAAAAATAAATAATAATAATATTATGCGATATGTTTAAACTGTGTGTCATCAATTTCATAGTGTAAAGGGCCTACCTGAGACCATCGTTAATCTATTAATTTTCACTTTTAAATTACCATTGCGGAGTTTATTTTTATTTGAGAAAGGGCCTAGGTTCGCTTAAAACTGTGTTAAAATAACACTTCATTCGAAGGATCATTTACCGAAGGTAGGCCCTTTCAAAAATACCGTGAAACCGCTTTATGTAACAACAAACTTGCACAGGATCATTTGAAAATATCAGTGTGGTCGCGATAAACACAATTTCAATTTTAATAACATTTCGATTAATCTCTTGAATTTTTTTATTATATAACGTTTAATTAAAGATAAATCAAAAATCTCGAAAAAAAATGCTATGGAAATAATACTAATAAGTTGGCTAAGGTCTCACGTATCTTGGCTAAAGGCAGGCCTTTTAGTATTTGTCTTACAGGGTAGCATTTATTTAGCGGTTAGATCTCGGAATCAAAACTGGATAAAGTACTCCCAATAGCGTAGCCATAAATTCGAATTTTCATATTTATAAGTTTAGATAAAATTGGAAATAAAAATAATTTAATGTTACAATACAATATACAACCAAAATGTAAATTTAACATAAATCCCATAAGTTTAATCATCTAACCCCTTTTTATGGTCAACTGATAGAGAGCTTTCACTTAAATATTTAAAAGAAAAGTGTTAATAAGTTTGGAATATGAAAACCAAACAATTAGATGGGTTAGAATAAATATTTCTGACCAGAACTATCAGTTTTTTGTTGAGAAAGCTATTTTCATCACCAATTTATTTTTAATACCAAATTCTCAAGATATTCCATAAAATCATGAAATAACTTTTAAAAAAACGTTTTATTACAATGGAATGAATTTTAACAAGCACTAAATCAAATAATTGAATTAGAATACTCATTTCTGATCATAAATACAACTCTGCTACTGAAAAAGCTAATACCATTATAATTTTTAATTAATTTTATTTTTTTAACACCCATTAGCTCGTTTATACCACTAGGGGCCCTAGGCGCCATGTGATTTTGGTGCCCCTGGTTCAACAACTAAATTTATTAAAAACTAAAAGCCGATTTTAAACATTTTTCATATTAAAAAAAAAGAAATGGAGTCCCTAAAAATCGGGGGTCCTAGGCGCCTATTGCGCCTAATGATTTGATTGAAACGAGAAAGAACATGAATTTTCACATAAACAAACACAAATAAATGAATTATAATAAATATTTCTGACCAGAAATAACACTTTTTATTGAAAAAGCTAATTTTATTATCCTACTACATTAATTTATTTCTTAACATCAAATTCTCAATATATTGTTTCGTAAATCAAAGAACGTAAAAATGAATTAAATTTTATCTTGCAGATTAGGAGAGAAAGCATATACTAATTAATTGACTTCATTTCTTAACACCAACTTCCTAATATAGAACTTGTATAAAAACAAGAAAGGACGTGAACAACCGAATTTTTAATGTTCTTTCTTCTTTTTATCAAACAATATCTTGGAAAATTGGTATTAGATCTTTCAAAAACAGAATGGTATTTCTGATCAGAATTCTAAAATATAACTTTTCAAATCTAATTAAATCTCTTCTCGCAAATTTAAGGCAAATCTTCACGCGATTTGGTTTATTCAAACGCATTGCTCCGATGTTTTGAGCAGTATTTTCAGAGGCAAATCTACAATTTATGAACGACCATTATCGGAGCTTAACCAAAACCATCAGAACTCTTGATCAGTAGGGATGACGATTCATTACCCGACATCGTTGAAGAGTCTAAGAGTTACGTAGATTCTTCGGGGGAAGCTCAAGATGAAGTGAAATCAAACTCTTATATAGAAGATCTACCATCAAAAACATTCTACGAAGCCAAGGTCAAAATTTTCAATGGAACGCAAATATAGTGCAACGTTATTGTATTTTAGTTCTATTGATACCTGCAGTTTCCGGATAGCCAAAGTTCCTACAAAGAACCAGTTACTGTTGGAATCTCTATTGGAATTTTTGACTTTTGTATATTTATCCAAACTTTGGATTTCGACGAATGGCAGAGCATTAAATGTTAATCGATAGGCCATGCAATCATTTTTGAAGAATTTCAATAAAATTGCAATGGACTGTTCTCATATATGGCAACATAGTTATATATTTGTTTTACTTAAAGTGATGAAAATATTTAAATTAACACCCAAATTTTAATTCGTAAATTGCATTAAATTTAATTTATTAAATCAAAATAATTTTTGACTTCTGCAGGGCGTTCCTCATGCGCAACCGTTATTGTTATTTAGTTACATGTATCGTTATATGGATTAACCAACATAAATAATTTATTGGCAAAAAATTTCCAGTTAATTTGGGAAATTATTCAATTTGATAAAATATTTTTCATGTGTACCAATCTGTGTATTTGTTACATTAGAATGTAACTGAAAAGCACTAAGAAATTTCATCGAAAAACACTATACACCAGGTTTCAGTAGTTAATGTGTAAAATATGCGGTTTTTTTAAGTTAATTGGACCTTAAGAGCACAAAACAGCGTATCACACATTATAAGAATACTTCTGCAATTTTAACAGAAAAAAGTCAAAATTAGAGTTTAATTAGTAAAATATACTGCTCTGTTTTGTATGAAAATAATTTTTTCCATATCTATCTATTATACGCATTATTGCAAAAATAAAGTAACTGTTAAGCATTCTGTGTTATTACAAAATAACACCGTGTCACGGATTTCAGAGGTTTGAACTGTCTTGTGAGTTTACTGTTTATCTTTCTTACCGAAAAACACTGAAATGTTCTAACATTTCAATACTGTAAAAAATATCTATAAGAGGAATATATATTTATCTGAGTGCAGAACACGCCACTCTGGTTAAGGTGCCATTATAAGGAACTTGTGGCTGAAACTATCTTGTAAAATAGTTCATCGTATTTATCGACTGTATCGGTTATCGTATTTCGTCATATAATGAATATTTAATGTCAAAGAGAAATACCAGAAGGGCTTTCGAGGTGTCACCTGAATGAAAAATAACATAAGAAGATTTCCGTCATTATTTCTATGAAATATTAAGTGAGAGCGCCTAGCATTAATAAGTCACCAAACTCGAGTGTCAAATAGAAAGAATACAGAAATTGAGAAGCACTCTTACCTTTTTTTAACGAAATTATATTTTATATTAAACCTTAGGCTGAAGGAAATTAAGCAAACAATTAAATAAAGCAAACAATTAAATAAAGCAATCAATTAAATAAAGCAATCAATTAAATTTAGCAATCAATTAAATAAAGCAATCAATTTAATAAATTAAGCAATCAATTTGATAAATTATGCAATCAATTTAATAAATTAAGCAATCAATTTAATAAATTAAGCAATCAATTTGAAAAATTATGCAATCAATTTAATAAAGCAATCTTTAAATAAAGCAATCATTTTAATAAATAAAGCAATCAATTAAATAAATTAAGCAATCAATTAAATAAAGCAATCATTAAATAAAGCAATCATTAAATAAAGAAATCACTTTAATAAAGCAATCATTTTAATAAATTAAGCAATCAATTAAATAAAGCAATCATTTTAATAAATAAAGCAGTCATTAAAATAAATTAAGCAATCAATTAAATGAAGCTATCATTTTAATAAATAAAGCAATCAATTTAATAAATTAAGCAAACAATAAAATAAAGCAATCAATTTAATAAATTAAGCAATCAATTAAATAAAGCAATCAATTTAATAAATAAAGCAATAAATTTAATAAATTAAGCAAACAATTAAATAAAGCAATCATTTTAATAAATTAAGCAATCAATTATATAAAGCAATCAATGTAATAAATTAAGCAATCAATTAAATAAAGCAATCAATTTAATAAATAAAGCAATAAATTTAATAAATTAAGCAATCAATTTGATATATTATGCAATCAATTTGAAAAAATATGCAATCAATTTAATAAATTAAGCAAACAATTAAATAAAACAATCATTTTAATAAATTAAGCAATCAATTATATAAAGCAATCAATTTAATAAATTAAGCAATCAATTAAATAAAGCAATCAATTTAATAAAGAAATCAATTTTATAAATTGAGCAATCAAATAAATAAATTAAGCAATCAATTAAATAAATGAAGCAATCAATTAAATAAATGAAGCAATCAATTAAATAAATTAAGCCATAAATTAAATAAATGAAGCAGTCAATTAAATAAAGCAATCAATTTAATAAATTAAGCAATCAAATAAATAAAGCAATCAATTAAATAAATTAAGCAATCAATTTAATAAAGAAATCAATTTAATAAATTGAGCAATCAAATAAATAAATTAAGCACTCAATTAAATAAATGAAGCAATCAATTAAATAAATTAAGCAATCAATTAAATAAATTAAGCAATCAATTAAATAATTTAAGCAATCAATTAAATAAATGAAATCAAAAGCTAGAAGTGTTCATAGAGCAGCTGTATTGAGGTAGCCTATATGTGCGAACTTTTACAAGATTAGTAGAAGCAGAAGTTCAATAAACTAGGATTACTTAAATTTGCATGGTGTTTAACGCGATACGATATCGATATTTTTTTAAATGTACAGGCTGTTACGGATAAGTATGTCGTAAATTTTAGAGCCTGCCTTTTGGGTCCTAATGAGTAAAAAATTTCTCATGAACATGGGTCCTAAAATGCTTTGTTTCAGGGTGTTAGGGCCCCAAAAACTGGGCCCCAAAACCCCAAATAGCCAGTACTGTGAAGTTGGGCGGTCTGCCTTGAATTCAATTGTTTCCATTTATTATTCATTTGTTTTTAATTGTGAAGCGATTAACCCAATAGCAAATGCCAAAAGTTCCTTGTTGAAATAGCAGTAGTGTGCTAAATCCCTCAATGATTTTATTCATGCCAAGATCCAATATTTCAAAGAATCGAGTTTAATCGACATGGTTAAAAATTTTGGAAATAAGCAACTTGCACGAGGTGAATGCCAATTAAAAGTATTTACCATGATAGATGCTGCGATAGTGCTTATTATTTTAAGGTGGTTAGGTATTAAACAGCTTAAAATATGAATCGGGATTACGTTTCGCGTTTTTAATATTGAAGCTTTGCAGGCTCTATATAGAGCAAAAACCTATTTTAGCGGCTGTCATTTAATTCTTTCCAAACAACGCAAAATCGAGAGGCAAAATTTCTAAAAATAGCCGGCTCCAGCGAAAAAGGAGCCGGATCTGGAGCAGCTTTTAATCCATCGGAGCCGCAGTCGTGTGGAGCGGTAAATGACGTTTTGACCCCGCCAGGTTTCCCCTGAGACAGATAGACCCCACGTCCTTTTGAACCTAAGACGGTTTGACCCCAGGCAAAAAAATTTTGATTTCTATTTATTTATAGTTTTTAACGATTTTTATGCTTAAATTTTGTAACGTTTTTTAAGGCGACCCTAACCGTATTATTATCTTCGGACGAGAGTTTAATCTTAGTGCGAATCATTTAATGAAGGAACTTTATGTTGATGGAACGTTCCGTATAGCACCACTCCTATTTACCCAAGTTTATGTATTAATGAGTGAACGTGGTGTATTTGTTTTCCCTGGGCATTATATCTTACAGCCAAATAAGCGAGAAGCCACCTACCAACTCAACAGACAATTATGGCCTAATCTACAACCGAATTCCATCTCAACCGATTGTGAACAAGCAAAGCTCAATGCCACGCGAGATATTTATCCGGGAGCCTAATTGTTCGGTCAAAATTATGAGGAAGAAGTTATCAGAAGAAGGTTTGATGCAGCTTTATAATTCAAACCCCGGGTTTGCCTTTTCAGCTCGAACAATTGTTTAGTTAGCTTTTGTTCCACTTGAGTCTCTCAAAAAGGCTTTCGATGGCCTTGCGGAGGAAACAAGCGAAGTTACAACCACTTTTCGACTGGTTCGACTATGTGTCGACTAAATCGCCGTGGGTTCCTTCGTGAAGCACTCTTTCCTCGTGAAATTTGGACTGTCTACTCTAGAACAATCAACAACCAAGTTCAAACAAACAACTTTATAGAAGCCTGTCATCGCAGAGTGCAGTTCGAGTTTTTGCCCATAATTTTTCAATGAATTAATCTGTACATTTTTCAAATAAATTTTTGAAAGTTTATTTTTTGGGGCCAAACTGGCTCGTGTCAAATTGTCACTGGGGTCAAAATATCCGCGGGGAAAACTACCCGGGTCAAAACAGTCGGGTCAAACTGGCGGGTTCAAAACGCTGTGCTTCGGTACGGAGCACTAGCTATTTCGATGTTTTGGTACCCGGTTTATGTGGCCTTACAAAGCATTTTAGGACCCTTCTTCATACGACATTAATGACTCATTAGGACATAAAGGACACGCCCTAATATTTATGAGATACTTTTCATAACACCCTGTATGTAAATGTGTTGAATGAAACTAATTGGGGTCAGACTTGTGGTTCCAACTCACTTGTTTCGTATCTGTACCGTTGGGTTGTGGGTAAAATTAAAGGTGCGTGAGCAAATGTTTAGAATGGTCATTTTGAATTGTTTATTTTAATATTATTTCCTATACGGTGCCCAATAAACACAGTTTCACTAAATTTCCCATTTAAAAAAACATTTTAAACATATATGTATAATAGCTCACATAAGTATGTTTCTCTCATAGCTTTAGCAAGGTACAAAATTACTGTTAAGTTTATTTATTGACTTTAAATACATCCGAGCAAACTTTAGTGACGAATCGTTAGATAATAATAGGCAAATTTATGTTCCGATTCTATAATTCATAATAATTTTGCAAGCATTACTTTTACTTTAAAAATAGTGTATATTTTTAGAATGTCTTGGTTGATTCGTCTTTTCCCGACAAGCAGTTACCTAGGCAAGTTATGACTATTAAGCCTTTCTATAAAGTCATTACACTTGCCAAACTTGTTTTAATGTATCGCTTTCGTCACGAGATACGTAGGAGTTCAGTTCAGTTTTAGGGTTAGATCTTTATAAAAATGGCGACTCGTGGAATTTAAATTTGTGTCTTGTTCAACGTGTTAAAATGTTTCACGCACTCCTTAATATTTTAGCGTAAAAGGCAAGCGCATTTTTTTATTTCAGGGAGCACACGCGAAATCGCTCGAGCCCGTTTACGCTAAAATATCAAGACGCGCGTGGAACGTTTTAACAAGTTGAATAAGACATAAATAGAGCTTATGCGAGCGTCTATTGGCTATCATAGCGAAACGACACTTCTACGTCACGAGTGACGCGCCCGATACATCTAAACAAGAAGGCCAATGTTACTTATAGAAAGGAATATTGAAAAAGTTGATTTGGGAAAATAAGAAGTGGATATCATGGCACTTATGCTTTTATAAAACTGTTTTTTTCTTGATTCTCAGGAAGACACATTAGGTGGGACACATTTTGGTGTATTTTTTGATAAATCGATTCGTAAATCTATTGCGATAACTCTTTTCGTTAAAGGGTGAAGGGCTTGCCAGTTGATAATCTCATTTATAGCCTTAATAACTAAACCTTCACTATTTATTTGTTCTTGAAACACAGTATGTTAAAATAGTCTTATACCTTTCGTTTTAAACTATAATAATAATAATAATAATCAGCTAGGCTAATACCCAAGGCACCACCTTAGGCCTAAGTCATCAAGCGACTTTTGAAGCCTTTAATTCAGATGGCCGGGTTGAATTAGAATTCTGAGAAACTTCTATCTGCTTGTAAACATTGTTGCCTACAACATACTCTATCACCTATTCACCCTTGACATTATCTGGTTGCAGGATACAAATGATATTTATAAAAAAATCAGTTTTAGTATTTCTATTGAGTTAAAAAATGTATGATTTTTAAAATAATTTTTTTTTAAACTCAGAAATTTGGCTTTACACGAAATATCTAAGGTCTGCTACTTCTAACAACAAGGTATATATTTCTAGATTAGAATGTAGGCCATCGTTTAACAGCCGGTTTTAAATTTATCAATCAGATAATTTTTCTCTAAAAGATTGTAATCTAAAACAATTAAACTTATATTAAACCAAATCTTAAAATGGTAAATTTCAACGGATTTGCAAATAGTTTATCACGGTTTTTGCAAATTAAAGTTTATCAGTTCAAATGTTTCAAATATAAATGACGTCTTGAAAAAAAAAGTAGTTGTCAACCAAATGTTTTGGCGAAGAGTTTTTAGAAAATGTTTGAAATTTACGTGTGTTCCTAAATTTTGTCATAAACCATCACATATTTAATTTCAGCGTCATATGGATCTTTCTGAGAACAAATTATTTATTCTCAACCGTACGTCATTAGACATCTAGAAATAATATATTTATTTACAACAATTGTTCCCACTTTTTCTGTTCACACCATACAATTTTCTTGCGTACAATTAGTTGGATACAATTAAGTGGCCCAATTAATTGTACAGTGTGAACTGGGCTTTAGATAACAAGCGCAGCTTTACTTCCAAATATCATCATAAACCGGTTAATTTTGAAAATATCATTCATATGTATCGCAAGTTTATTTTGTCATTAATAATTCTTAAGAAGATACATTTTTAAAATACATTTTTACTTGTATAAATTAATTTAATTTAATTTTCATATTTATGAAATATTGTATTTGAATAAAAATTGGTGAATAAAATTGTGATAAACTAGTTTTCGTGTACATAACATCGATGTCAGTTGATCGCTGAAAACGACCCTATTTAGTAACATGTTATTTTGCTTCTTAACTAGGAATTACATCACTATTGGCCTAAAAAACAATAATTAGGAAAATTATTAATTTTTAAACTTATTTCGTTGTATTCAGGTTGGGATTGAATGGTTGGGTTTTCTTTGAAAATCCAAGTAGAACTTGAAGATGTAGTTCATGGATATGTCCAGAAACAATGGTACCGACATGCCCAGCCAAATTCCGAAATATCCACCCACGTTACTGAACAAATCACCAAACTGAAAATAAAAATTATATCATTGAAGTAGAATTTACTCGAAGCAAAGCCAAAGCTTGGCCACCCGGGTAAAGTCTAATGTCTGATAATATTATTTGACGTTTAAGCCCGCGCTAGAATACTTGCATATATTATACATATATACTCACATGTATATTCGCTCCTATAGTTGATTTTATACATGAATTTAAAAAAGGATGTAACTCAACACAAAATAATACTAAATATGTGTTCTTAACAATTTGTAATCATTTTAATTTTAACTGAAGTATGTTGATATCTGAGCCATACAAAACCGTTACCACGGTTTGCAACAAATATAGTTTGAAATCTACTTATGATCGGTACAGCGTTCACATTGGGATAGAGGGTGCATGTGGAACAAATAACCAACGCGAACTCAGTGTAGAAATCGACTGCTTAGGGTACATCTTTTAGTAAAACTATTTAACTTAACCAAATTTAACAAGCCTTACATTATGCTTTAATCTAATATATAAAGATCAGTGTTTGTTTGTATATATATATATATATATATATATATAGATATAAATATATGTTTTTCCGCTATAGGAATCTACGGTTTTCAACTTAGGTCGACCATATTTTGTATACTATTTCATGGTACTCTGCCTGTGGTTTTCGACGGTTGCGGTCGGCAACAATACTTTAATAAATTGAATTAAGAAAATTATTAAGTATATCCGCAATATACTGGATACTTCACTTTGGTCTTAATGATTTAGGCATACACATGAAAAAGATCAAATTAATTAAATGTTTTCTTAAATCCTTCTTCAATAGACACTAGAGCGTATAATTGGTTAATATTGTGATTAACTATTTGGTTATATTGGATACTGTGAAATGACTCACTGGCACTTTTAACTTGGTTATACAAATAGTCATATTTACCCGGGAAATACCGTGCACCCCAGCTAGTATAAATTTATTTAAGTTAATTTCTATACTAATAAGATGTAGTATGTAACACGATAGGAATACCTTAAATTGAGGAGAATGACGGTATTCTATAACTGTGTTTCCTCGCAGCTCATGAAACACTTCAATTATCGTTGAAGTTTCATTTCTGAACACGTTAAGTGGTAAAATCAATTAAACATTGCTAAAGTAAGAATAGCATTTAAATACATAGTGAACCACACCAAAATATTTATTTACAAAACTTACATTGGAAATGCTAGCTTGTTGACGTTATAATCATAGAATTCTTCTCTGGAAGAAAAATGAATGGGTAATGTAAAGTCGTCAACGGTTACCTGAAATCGTTAGCCTGTGTTCTTTGCTTAAGAAAATTGTGAAAACCAAGATTTTTTTGAAATTTCTTTGCTATTTTTGGTAGATTCTAATCAATTACTAAGAAAAATTCTAATCTAAAACGTGTTTTGCCATGTTATTACTGCCTAATGTGTAAAACTAACCATTTATTGATAGATAACAGAACAACTGTTTGTAGAAACTGGTAAAATAGGTGGCAGATTCAACTTCAAAGTGAGTCCCCAAAGGCGCTGGTGTGCAACAGCAATGGGTTGATTTGAGACTTGCAGTTTTAACATATATTGACACATAGTTTTCTCAATTTCAAATCGCCATTTTTGTTACCCTTTTCCACATTTTATGTAGAATGAGATTTATGTGTAGTCACTTGATCTACTTTACAAATTACTGTGTAATATTTCAAAATGCACTTTCTCAAGTGAAAGTAGTGTGGCTATAAGCCTTTCAATTAAAACCATAAAATCCAACATGCTGTAATCCTTTTTTGCTCATTACTAAGGATAGATCCAAACCATTATGGACCTAATGGAAATTGAAAAGCTTTCCAAAGCGAAAATAAGGCTTACATTGGAGATCGTTTAATTATGGAAACGTTAAAAAAAATATTTTAAACACATAATTCGTTACTGAAATCGCTTCAACGTAACCTGGCACGCATCCTGTCAACAAAGCCATATGTATTTCAATTTGGTCAGCTTTAGATGAAGTAAAGCTTGTGTCTATGTTAAAGAAATTTAGAAAACTGATTAAGCTTATACCTGCATCCTCTTGGGCATTTCGTGAGACAATAAGCGTACAACCCAGTAATTAGATGGTTTATTTGATCTAGAACCAAAATAATTTAGCTTGTCTACTAATATTGCTTTCTGAAGAACAATTACTTCTTATCGTTTCGTTGCAAGCCACGAATCCTGGTATGAACGGCCTCGGCGTCGGAATGCATCCGACGATCGGGTGGAACGACTCCCAAGTACAATTGTAGAAACAAAGCTGAAATTAAACCGTTTTAAATTATGACGTCAGAGATTATGATTTTATAGAGAACAATCAAGTTCGCATGTCATATAGATAATTTTTATAATATATATTTTGATTTTGCTGAATTTTACTATTTTCATAAGAAACGATAGTATTTAAAAATATCATCTAATTTTTTTAAAGATATTTCGAAGATTTCTTCTGAGTAGTAATTTTCTTAGTAATGAAATTTATTTTGATATAAAGTCGTTTTTTACTATTCTGTTGTTATTTTTATTTCAATGATTTTCTATCCATTTTAAAGGTTTGGGATTGCGGATTTTGTTAAAGCTATGTAAGTTCTTTAAGATCTGGAATGTGACCATTGAATATAATTTTTGTATTACTCACGAGTAGAAATTATTCAGAATAGGTTTGAAAATCTGCACACGACTTTAAAACAAATTATTCATATTCCATTTCCAGCGATATTAAGGTTAGTTTTTAGTAAAAAACAAACACATTGATTTAACCACAACAGCAGTAAATAAATTGAAACGTGTTCTACTAACATGCCGGCTCATATCGGGTAAGTCTTTCGTTTTATAATACAGGTCATCGTAGTCGCGGCAATTGGATTCATACGGAAACGGAAGTCGGTGCACAGTTGTCTAAAGTGGATTAAAAATATTTTCAAAAATTTAATATAACAGATTGTAAGCCACTATTTCAGTAAAAATTCTGGCTCAATCTAGGCTTTTCAAAATTGATTGAATTTGAGGTGCTTAGAAACATTTCAAAATAAATTGTGTTTTGGATATTACTGAAAAAGTTCGTTAATCGTTATGCCCAAAACATAAATTATTTACATTTAACAATCATCATAACTGATAAAACTGTTAATAAAGAAGAATTAATTACTTTTCTAAAGACAGCTTTGTTGACAGTTCCAGGCAGGAGAAAGAACGACCTGCGTTGACGATTTGGGATTTCTCGGACCCACTGAAGACTCACACTCGCTCCAATCAATGGCGTCCCTATTCGATCCAATAAACTGTATCTGGTATCAATTTGATACATAAACTCTAGAAAAAAAGATAATTCTATTTAACTAAAGATAATAAAACAATCAACATAGATTACATTAACACTATTATTGCAGAAGTAAAAGTTGAAGCAAAAAATCGAAAAGGAGTTTCTCATTAGGTTAATAGAAAAGAAGACAGTATACACTGTTATGGTAAAATAAACAACACTCAAATTTAGGGATAATTTTTGAATTTCATAAATAGGGCAAATATTAAATTTACAATATTTAAAAAGGTAACTTTAGAATATGGTTTAAAAACCAAAGATAAATAATGATAACCCTTATTACTTAAGCCCTAGTCATCAATCAACGTGTAATGCTATTAATAGGTTTATTGACCGTTAATTAATATTGAGGATTAATACAAAGGAAATAACTGGCGGTTCGCCCTTGCCCACCTACAATTTTAATCGATAAGCAACTCACTTTTTTAACATAATACTTTGTATTGAATTAGTAAATTGCAGCAATTTACACATTGAAAAAGCTATTTATTTTTTGATTAAACTTTTTTCCGTACGTTATCATGGTAATAGTAAGTGTAGGCCCTGTAGGGAGCTGTTGGCTCGCGTGGCATGAAGGGCTTCCCACCAGTTTTTATAACTTTTACATTCTGTGAAATTGGGTATGTGCACGTGAAAAAATACATAAATAAATGACACAAAAAATTTCCCACTTACCGTTATTCACCAATTTTTTCCCCGAGGTATTATTCAATATTTAAATCAGTTTGTACACTAGAAGAAAGCTCACTTTGGAAAAACAAAATTGACAAACCCGCAAAACTTCCTTTGTACCGCAGTCGTCTGGACCACTCCGCATTGATAACTGCGCATGGCTCGTATCCATTGAACGCCCAAGAACTAAGGGAAACGAAATAAAATTTATAAAGGTTGTTACGGATTCGTTTTTCAAAAATTCAGGTGACGTCTTCTATGGGTCCTTATGAGTAAACGATATCTCATGAACTTTTGTACTAAATTGCTTCGTTTCAGAGATATAGGTTTTATTAAATCAACCTGCAAACGGTAACACAGCCTTAAAACTGATAATATGATAAGTGGTTATTTAATTAGCGAAGCGATTCATTTTGTAAAAAGTAGCAAAAATTCATGAATGTGCTTCCTGAAGTAAGCTAAGGCTGACTTGTAACAGAATTTATAGCCCGGTGTACCGGTAAGTTCGAAACTACACCACCGGAGGCATATCATCCGAATGCTTTATGCCAGCATCCACAGCCCGGACAGGCGACAAAACCAGCATGGGTAGCAGAACCCCACTTCTAATGTTTGCACCGTTGACGCAAGCCACTCAACCCAGCAGAAGGTGCAACAATGGGACGGATAGCCCACCACATCGCACACAACAGTTGGACAAAGAGTGAATGCTCTGGCAACGCCCGCCGACACCCCACCTACGGAGGTGGAAAGCCGAGCCCTTTCAAGAGAGCTCCTAAAGGGGAACAACGGGCACACCGCAGCCCGCATAACCCGGCAGAGCTGGCACCACAGATCCCGGTGGGACCCCAAAGACCGGGAAACAGGACCACCGTGCCCTCATACGGGGGCACACCACCCCACAGCAGGCTACTCAATCCGCGAGGCGGCCAGTTTGCCCGAACCTTCTCCGTTAGCCGGAGCTGAAGCTCAGTTACCAGCCCACAACTGATCGAAGTCGGAGGTGGAGATAGGACCATTTGAACGGAGATAGGACCATTTGAACGGAGATAACATCTCCCATTGCGCCACCGCCCTTATGGGTTACAAGAGCCGGACCCCGACTCCCCGGTAAAGCCACCATTTATTGCACACCCCGACCCCTGGAGGGCCAGAGATAAGGCTGACAAGGGAAACAAGCTATTTTAATATATTGATACTTTTCCAAATAAATGTAAATGATTAACAGGAGCAGATTTCTCAAAGACGGGTGAAAGATGGACGGATGTTCGAGGCTGTAGATAAACGGCTTAGATAAATCTGACAAACACCAGTATCTAGTGCTCGAGAAAGAGCGCAAGTTGTTCCAGAAGAAATAACAAGTACTTACAATTATTTCAATAAGTGTTCAATATTAACACCTCCGGCTCTAACTCAGGCGTAAGCCGTCGCAAAATTGATTCACATTATCGTTCAAAAATTTCAGGCGTGTTACTGATAGTCTCACAACCTGTAATTCATCAAGGTGACGTATTTCTGTCATGTGCACAAAATCCTACAGGTAACCTCTAATCCAGAGATCGGGCTGGCCATTCAACTGCCCCGCACATAACTATCCATTTAAATTGGAAACGTAGAATCCCGATGAGTTTTAACTTCATGATTAAAATGAACTGGAGCTCCGTCGTGCAAGAAACACCCGCGTTTTGTTTCTAAAGGCACGTCTTTGGGTAACTCGGTTAAAGTATAAATGCCTCACCAATTAGCCTGGGTGGTAGAAACTAAGTACCAACTAAATGATCGTCAACAATGCAGCAGTAAAAAAATGGCCAAATGGCTGTTGGTGGCCTGAGGGTTACTGAGGGGAAAAATTTCAATTTGAAAAGAAAAGTCCGCTTCTTTTAAAGCTTTCAGGTGATACGGATGAAATTAACCATACCCTCACATGATTAACATCTAAATGCGATCCAACTTGCCTGTACTTGTACCGGGTTCGTCTTAGCAGCAAATGGTCAGTTCCTATTATGTTAATT